>NW_025316789.1:2118871-2825162 GCF_910594005.1 Cervus elaphus
AGACGAGCCTGCATTGAAGTCACTGCAGGGATATTCGGCCTTATTTCGAGTCAGGGCATCGCGGTGTCCATTCCACTTGAGGCCGCAAACTCAGGGTCCCTCTCACATACCTAGAGCTGAGAGAAGCCTCCTCTTGTGGTGCTTGTGTTAAGGTGGTATTCCTCTGGAGACGAATCCAGGGACTAACCTCTCTTTTCGAGTTGATTTTTGGTCCACAGAGTTCTTTCGTGTTGCTACAGTGACCTCAGGATCCCTCTATCCTTGAAACAGTGTTCTTGGGGTTTCTCTGGAGTGCCATCAAGGAAATCAAGGCTCCTTTCATGTGTGATGTGCAAGACGGAATTGCTCTGCACGCAGTACAGGGGAATCGGGCCTCATCTCGCATCGAGGGGCAAGTCTCATGGTTTTTCTCGAGTTGCGGCCGGAACCTGGGGTATATTCTCGAGTTACGACGGGGATGGCCCTTCCACCCACGTGTTTGTTCAGCCACGTCAGGACTCCTGCCTAGTTGCGAGGGACAACTCGGGATTCTCCTCGAGGCTTGGCAGGGCAATTGGAACGCCTCTCCAGCTGTGGCGGGAGACCAAGTGTCCCTTTCCAAGTGCCACAGGAATCCTGGGACTCCTATCAAGTTTCACGAGGAGTCAGGCATCGTCTCCTTTGGAGGCACTGATCTCCGCGTACCTCTGGAGTTTTCAAAGGATGTGAGGCTATCGGTCGCGATGAGGTGGGGAACTAAGTCTTTCTCTGTGCTTTCCACAGGGGATTCAGACATCCTTTCGTCCTGGGAGATGCAAGACGAGCCTGCATTGAAGTCACTGCAGGGATATCCGGCCTTATTTCGAGTCAGGGAATCGCGGTGTCCATTCCACTTGAGGCCGCAAACTCAGGGTCCCTCTCACATACCTAGAGCTGAGAGAAGCCTCCTCTTGAGGGGCTTGTGGTAAGGTGGTATTCCTCTGGAGTCGAAGCCAGGGACTAACTTCTCATCTCGAGTTGAATTTTGGCCCACGGAGCTCTTTCGTGTTGCTACAGTGACCTCAGGATCCCTCTATCCTTGAAACAGTGTTCTTGGGGTTTCTCTGGAGTGCCATCAAGGAAATCAAGGCTCCTTTCATGTGTGATGTGCAAGACGGAATTGCTCTGCACGCAGTACAGGGGAATCGGGCCTCATCTCGCATCGAGGGGGAAGTCTCATGGTTTTTCTCGAGTTGCGGTGGGAACCTGGGGTATATTCTCGAGTTACGACGGGAATGGCCCTTCCACCCACGTGTTTGTTCAGCCACGTCAGGACTCCTGCCTAGTTGCGAGGGACAACTCTGGATTCTCCTCGAGGCTTGGCAGGGCAATTGGAACGCCTCTCCAGCTGAGGCGGGAGACCAAGGGTCCCTTTCCACGTGCCACAAGAATCCTGGGACTCCTATCAAGTTTCACGAGGAGTCAGGCATCGTCTCCTTTGGAGGCACTGATCTCCGCGTACCTCTGGAGTTTTCAAAGGATGTGAGGCCTCCGGTCGCGATGAGGTGGGGAACTAGGTGATTCTCTGTGGTCTCCACAGGGGATTCAGACATCCTTTCATCTTGGGAGATGCAAGACGAGCCTGCATCCAAGTCACTGCAGGGATATCCGGCCTTATTTCGAGTCAGGGCATCGCGGTGTCCATTCCACTTGAGGCCGAAACTCAGGATCCCTCTCACATACCTAGAGCTGAGAGAAGCCTCCTCTTGAGGTGCTTGTGGTAAGGTGGTATTCCTCAGGAGTCGAAGCCAGGGACTAACCTCTCATCTCGTGTTGATTCTTGGTCCACGGAGCTCTTTCGTGTTGCTACAGTGACCTCAGGATCCCTCTAGCCTTGAAACAGTGTTCTTGGGGTTTCTCTGGAGTGCCATGAAGGAAATCAAGGCTCCGTTCATGTGTGATGTGCAACACGGAATTGCTCTGCACGCAGTGCAGGGGAATCGGGCCTCATCTCGCGGCGAGGGGGAAGTCTCATGGTTTTTCTCGAGTTGCGGCGGGAACCTGGGGTATATTCTCGAGTTACGACGGGGATGGCCCTTCCACACACGTGTGTGTTCAGCCATGTCAGGACTCCTGCCTAGTTGCGAGGGACAACTCGGGATTCTCCTCGAGGCTTGGCAGGGCAATTGGGACGCCTCTCCAGCTGAGACGGGAGACCAAGGGTCCCTTTCCACGTGCCACAGGAATCCTGGGTCTCCTATCAAGTTTCACGAGGAGTCAGGCATCGTCTCCTTTGGAGGCACTGATCTCCGCGTACCTCTGGAGTTTTCAAAGGATTTGAGGCCTCCTGTCGCGATGAGGTGGGGAACTACGTCTTTCTCTGTGGTCTCCACAGGGGATTCAGACACCCTTTCGTCTTGGGAGATGCAAAACGAGCCGGCATTCCAGTCACTGCAGGGATATCCGGCCTTATTTCGAGTCAGGGCATCGCGGTGTCCATTCCACTTGAGGCCGCAAACTCAGGGTCCCTCTCACATACCTAGAGCTGAGAGAAGCCTCCTCTTGAGGTGCTTGTGGTAAGGTGGTATTCCTCTGGAGTCGAAGCCAGGGACTAACCTCTCAACTCGAGTTGATTTTTGGTCCACGGAGCTCTTTCGTGTTGCTACAGTGACCTCAGGATCCCTCTAGCCTTGAAACAGTGTTCTTGGGGTTTCTCTGGAGTGCCATCAAGGAAATCAAGGCTCCTTTCATGTGTGATGTGCAACACAGAATTGCTCTCCCGGCAGTGCAGGGGAATCGGGCCTCATCTCGCGGCGAGGGGGAAGTCTCATGGTTTTTCTCGAGTTGCGGCGGGAACCTGGGGTATATTCTTGAGTTACGACGGGGATGGCCCTTCCACCCACGTGTTTCTTCAGCGACGTCAGGACTCCTGCCTAGTTGCGAGGGACAACTCGGGATTCTCCTCGAGGCTTGGCAGGGCAATTGGGACGCCTCTCCAGCTGAGACGGGAGACCAAGGGTCCCTTTCCAGTGCCACAGGAATCCTGGGTCTCCTATCAAGTTTCACGAGGAGTCAGGCATCGTCTCCTTTGGAGGCACTGATCTCCGCATACCTCTGGAGTTTTCAAAGGATTTGAGGCCTCCTGTCGCGATGAGATGGGGAACTAGGTCTTTCTCTGTGGTCTCCACAGGGGATTCAGACACCCTTTCGTCTTCGGAGATGCAAGACGAGCCTGCATTCCAGTCACTGCAGGGATATCCGGCCTTATTTCGAGTCAGGGCATCGCGGTGTCCATTCCACTTGAGGCCGCAAACTCAGGGTCCCTCTCACATACCTAGAGCTGAGAGAAACCTCCTCTTGAGGTGCTTGTGGTAAGGTGGTATTCCTCTGGAGTCGAAGCCAGGGACTAACCTCTCATCTCGAGTTGATTTTTGGTCCACGGAGCTCTTTCGTGTTGCTACAGTGACCTCAGGATCCCTCTAGCCTTGAAACAGTGTTCTTGGGGTTTCTCTGGAGTGCCATGAAGGAAATCAAGGCTCCTTTCATGGGTGATGTGCAACACGGAATTGCTCTGCACGCAGTGCAGGGGAATCGGGCCTCATCTCGCGGCGAGGGGGAAGTCTCATGGTTTTTCTCGAGTTGCGGCGGGAACCTGGGGTATATTCTCGAGTTACGACGGGGATGGCCCTTCCACCCACGTGTTTCTTCAGCGACGTCAGGACTCCTGCCTAGTTGCGAGGGACAACTCTGGATTCTCCTCGAGGCTTGGCAGGGCAATTGGGACGCCTCTCCAGCTGAGGCGGGAGACCAAGTGTCCCTTTCCAAGTGCCACAGGAATCCTGGGACTCCTATCAAGTTTCACGAGGAGTCAGGCATCGTCTCCTTTGGAGGCACTGATCTCCGCGTACCTCTGGAGTTTTCAAAGGATGTGAGGCTATCGGTCGCGATGAGGTGGGGAACTAAGTCTTTCTCTGTGCTTTCCACAGGGGATTCAGACATCCTTTCGTCCTGGGAGATGCAAGACGAGCCTGCATTGAAGTCACTGCAGGGATATCCGGCCTTATTTCGAGTCAGGGCATCGCGGTGTCCATTCCACTTGAGGCCGCAAACTCAGGGTCCCTCTCACATACCTAGAGCTGAGAGAAGCCTCCTCTTGAGGTGCTTGTGGTAAGGTGGTATTCCTCTGGAGACGAATCCAGGGACTAACCTCTCTTTTCGAGTTGATTTTTGGTCCACAGAGTTCTTTCGTGTTGCTATAGTGACCTCAGGATCCCTCTATCCTTGAAACAGTGTTCTTGGGGTTTCTCTGGAGTGCCGTCAAGGAAATCAAGGCTCCTTTCATGTGTGATGTGCAAGACGGAATTGCTCTGCACGCAGTACAGGGGAATCGGGCCTCATCTCGCGGCGAGGGGGAAGTCTCATGGTTTTTCTCGAGTTGCGGCGGGAACCTGGGGTATATTCTCGAGTTACGACGGGGATGGCCCTTCCACCCACGTGTTTGTTCAGCCACGTCAGGACTCCTGCTTAGTTGTGAGGGACAACTCGGGATTCTCCTCGAGGCTTGGCAGGGCAATTGGAACGCCTCTCCACCTGAGGCGGGTGACCAAGGGTCCCTTTCCACGTGCCACAAGAATCCTGGGACTCCTATCAAGTTTCACGAGGAGTCAGGCATCGTCTCCTTTGGAGGCACTGATCTCCGCGTACCTCTGGAGTTTTCAAAGGATGTGAGGCCTCCGGTCGCGATGAGGTGGGGAACTAGGTCTTTCTCTGTGGTCTCCACAGGGGATTCAGACATCCTTTCATCTTGGGAGATGCAAGACGAGCCTGCATTCAAGTCACTGCAGGGATATCCAGCCTTATTTCACGTCAGGGCATCGCGGTGTCCATTCCACTTGAGGCCGCAAACTCAGGGTCCCTCTCACATACCTAGAGCTGAGAGAAGCCTCCTCTTGAGGTGCTTGTGGTAAGGTGGTATTCCTCTGGAGTCGAAGCCAGGGACTAACCTCTCATCTCGAGTTTATTTTTGGCCCACGGAGCTCTTTCGTGTTGCTACAGTGACCTCAGGATCCCTCTAGCCTTGAAACAGTGTTCTTGGGGTTTCTCTGGAGTGCCATCAAGGAAATCAAGGCTCCTTTCATGTGTGATGTGCAACACGGAATTGCTCTGCACGCAGTGCAGGGGAATCGGGCCTCATCTCGCGGCGAGGGGGAAGTCTCATGGTTTTTCTCGAGTTGCGGCGGGAACCTGGGCTATATTCTCGAGTTACGACGGGGATGGCCCTTCCACCCACGTGTTTCTTCAGCGACGTCAGGACTCCTGCCTAGTTGCGAGGGACAACTCGGGATTCTCCTCGAGGCTTGGCAGGGCAATTGGGACGCCTCTCCAGCTGAGGCGGGTGACCAAGGGTCCCTTTCCACGTGCCACAAGAATCCTGGGACTCCTATCAAGTTTCACGAGGAGTCAGGCATCGTCTCCTTTGGAGGCACTGATCTCCGCGTACCTCTGGAGTTTTCAAAGGATGTGAGGCTATCGGTCGCGATGAGGTGGGGAACTAAGTCTTTCTCTGTGCTTTCCACAGGGGATTCAGACATCCTTTCGTCCTTGGAGATGCAAGACGAGCCTGCATTCAAGTCACTGCAGGGATATCCAGCCTTATTTCGAGTCAGGGCATCACGGTGTCCATTCCACTTGAGGCTGCAAACTCAGGGTCCCTCTCACATACCTAGAGCTGAGAGAAGCCTCCTCTTGAGGTGCTTGTGGTAAGGTGGTATTCCTCTGGAGACGAATCCAGGGACTAATCTCTCTTTTTGAGTTGATTTTTGGTCCACAGAGTTCTTTCGTGTTGCTACAGTGACCTCAGGATCCCTCTATCCTTGAAACAGTGTTCTTGGGGTTTCTCTGGAGTGCCATCAAGGAAATCAAGGCTCCTTTCATGTGTGATGTGCAAGACGGAATTGCTCTGCACGCAGTACAGGGAATCGGGCCTCATCTCGCATCGAGAGGGAAGTCTCATGGTTTTTCTCGAGTTGCGGGCGGGAACCTGGGGTATATTCTCGAGTTACGACGGGGATGGCCCTTCCACCCACGTGTTTATTCAGCCACGTCAGGACTCCTGCCTAGTTGCGAGGGACAACTCGGGATTCTCCTCGAGGCTTGGCAGGGCAATTGGAACGCCTCTCCAGCTGAGGCGGAAGACCAAGGGTCCCTTTCCACGTGCCACAAGAATCCTGAGACTCCTATCAAGTTTCACGAGGAGTCAGGCATCGTCTCCTTTGGAGGCACTGATCTCCGCGTACCTCTGGAGTTTTCAAAGGATGTGAGGCCTCCGGTCGCGATGAGGTGGGGAACTAGGTGTTTCTCTGTGGTCTCCACAGGGGATTCAGACATCCTTTCTTCTTGGGAGATGCAAGACGAGCCTGCATTCCAGTCACTGCAGGGCTATCCGGCCTTATTTCGAGTCAGGGCATCGCGGTGTCCATTCCACTTGAGGCCGCAAACTCAGGATCCCTCTCACATACCTAGAGCTGAGAGAAGCCTCCTCTTGAGGTGCTTGTGGTAAGGTGGTATTCCTCAGGAGTCGAAGCCAGGGACTAACCTCTCATCTCGTGTTGATTCTTGGTCCACGGAGCTCTTTCGTGTTGCTACAGTGACCTCAGGATCCCTCTAGCCTTGAAACAGTGTTCTTGGGGGTTTCTCTGGAGTGCCATCAAGGAAATCAAGGCTCCTTTCATGTGTGATGTGCAACACGGAATTGCTCTGCACGCAGTGCAGGGGAATCGGGCCCTCATCTCGCGGCGAGGGGGAAGTCTCATGGTTTTTCTCGAGTTGCGGCGGGAACCTGGGGTATATTCTCGAGTTACGACGGGGATGGCCCTTCCACCCACGTGTTTCTTCAGCGACGTCAGGACTCCTGCCTAGTTGCGAGGGACAACTCGGGATTCTCCTCGAGGCTTTGCAGGGCAATTGGGACGCCTCTCCAGCTGAGACGGGAGACTAAGGGTCCCTTTCCACGTGCCACAGGAATCCTGGGTCTCCTATCAAGTTTCACGAGGAGTCAGGCATCGTCTCCTTTGGAGGCACTGATCTCCGCATACCTCTGGAGTTTTCAAAGGATTTGAGGCCTCCTGTCGCGATGAGGTGGGGAACTAGGTCTTTCTCTGTGGTCTCCACAGGGGATTCAGACACCCTTTCGTCTTGGGAGATGCAAGACGAGCCTGCATTCCAGTCACTGCAGGGATATCCGGCCTTATTTCGAGTCAGGGCATCGCGGTGTCCATTCCACTTGAGGCCGCAAACTCAGGGTCCCTCTCACATACCTAGAGCTGAGAGAAGCCTCCTCTTGAGGTGCTTGTGGTAAGGTGGTATTCCTCTGGAGTCGAAGCCAGGGACTAACCTCTCAACTCGAGTTGACTTTTGGCCCACGGAGCTCTTTCGTCTTGCTACAGTGACCTCAGGATCCCTCTAGCCTTGAAACAGTGTTCTTGGGGTTTCTCTGGAGTGCCATCAAGGAAATCAAGGCTCCTTTCATGTGTGATGTGTAACACAGAATTGCTCTGCACGCAGTGCAGGGGAATCGGGCCTCATCTCGCGGCGAGGGGGAAGTCTCATGGTTTTTTCTCGAGTTGCGGCGGGAACCTGGGGTATATTCTCGAGTTACGACGGGGATGGCCCTTCCACACACGTGTTTGTTCAGCCACGTCAGGACTCTTGCCTAGTTGCGAGACTCAACTCGCGATTCTCCTCGAGGCTTGGCAAGGCAACTGGGACGCCTCTCCAGCTGAGACGGGGAGACCAAGGGTCCCTTTCCACGTGCCACAGGAATCCTGGGACTCCTATCAAGTTTCACGAGGAGTCAGGCATCGTCTCCTTTGGAGGCACTGATCTCCGTGTACCTCTGGAGTTTTCAAAGGATGTGAGGCCTCCGGTCGCGATGAGGTGGGGAACTAAGTCTTTCTCTGTCGTCTCCACAGGGGATTCAGACATCCTTTCTTCTTGGGAGATGCAAGAAGAGCCTGCATTCAAGTCACTGCAGGGATATCCAGCCTTATTTCGCGTCAGGGCATCGCGGTGTCCATTCCACTTGAGGCCGCAAACTCAGGGTCCCTCTCACATACCTAGAGCTGAGAGAAGCCTCCTCTTGTGGTGCTTGTGTTAAGGTGGTATTCCTCTGGAGACGAATCCAGGGACTAACCTCTCTTTTCGAGTTGATTTTTGGTCCACAGAGTTCTTTCGTGTTGCTACAGTGACCTCAGGATCCCTCTATCCTTGAAACAGTGTTCTTGGGTTTCTCTGGAGTGCCATCAAGGAAATCAAGGCTCCTTTCATGTGTGATGTGCAAGACGGAATTGCTCTGCACGCAGAGTACAGGGGAATCGGGCCTCATCTCGCATCGAGGGGCAAGTCTCATGGTTTTTCTCGAGTTGCGGCCGGAACCTGGGGTATATTCTCGAGTTACGACGGGGATGGCCCTTCCACCCACGTGTTTGTTCAGCCACGTCAGGACTCCTGCCTAGTTGCGAGGGACAACTCGGGATTCTCCTCGAGGCTTGGCAGGGGCAATTGGAACGCCTCTCCAGCTGTGGCGGGAGACCAAGTGTCCCTTTCCAAGTGCCACAGGAATCCTGGGACTCCTATCAAGTTTCACGAGGAGTCAGGCATCGTCTCCTTTGGAGGCACTGATCTCCGCGTACCTCTGGAGTTTTCAAAGGATGTGAGGCTATCGGTCGCGATGAGGTGGGGAACTAAGTCTTTCTCTGTGCTTTCCACAGGGGATTCAGACATCCTTTCGTCCTGGGAGATGCAAGACGAGCCTGCATTGAAGTCACTGCAGGGATATCCGGCCTTATTTCGAGTCAGGGCATCGCGGTGTCCATTCCACTTGAGGCCGCAAACTCAGGGTCCCTCTCACATACCTAGAGCTGAGAGAAGCCTCCTCTTGAGGTGCTTGTGGTAAGGTGGTATTCCTCTGGAGCGAATCCAGGGACTAACCTCTCTTTTCGAGTTGATTTTTGGTCCACAGAGTTCTTTCGTGTTGCTACAGTGACCTCAGGATCCCTCTAGCCTTGAAACAGTGTTCTTGGGGTTTCTCTGGAGTGCCATCAAGGAAATCAAGGCTCCTTTCATGTGTGATGTGCAAGACGGAATTGCTCTGCACGCAGTACAGGGGAATCGGGCCTCATCTCGCATCGAGTGGGAAGTCTCATGGTTTTTCTCGAGTTGCGGCGGGAACCTGGGGTATATTCTCGAGTTACGACGGGGATGGCCCTTCCACCCACGTGTTTGTTCAGCCACGTCAGGACTCCTGCCTAGTTGCGAGGGACAACTGGGGATTCTCCTCGAGGCTTGGCAGGGCAATTGGAACGCCTCTCCAGCTGAGGCGGGAGACCAAGGGTCCCTTTCCACGTGCCACAAGAATCCTGGGACTCCTATCAAGTTTCACGAGGAGTCAGGCATCGTCTCCTTTGGAGGCACTGATCTCCGCGTACCTCTGGAGTTTTCAAAGGATGTGAGGCCTCCGGTCGCGATGAGGTGGG
Source organism: Cervus elaphus (assembly GCF_910594005.1). Taxonomy (NCBI): domain Eukaryota; kingdom Metazoa; phylum Chordata; class Mammalia; order Artiodactyla; family Cervidae; genus Cervus; species Cervus elaphus. Next base: position 2,128,363 of record NW_025316789.1, read on the forward strand.
GAACTAGGTGATTCTCTGTGGTCTCCACAGGGGATTCAGACATCCTTTCTTCTTGGGAGATGCAAGACGAGCCTGCATCCAAGTCACTGCAGGGATATCCGGCCTTATTTCGAGTCAGGGCATCGCGGTGTCCATTCCAACTTGAGGCCGAAACTCAGGATCCCTCTCACATACCTAGAGCTGAGAGAAGCCTCCTCTTGAGGTGCTTGTGGTAAGGTGGTATTCCTCAGGAGTCGAAGCCAGGGACTAACCTCTCATCTCGTGTTGATTCTTGGTCCACGGAGCTCTTTCGTGTTGCTACAGTGACCTCAGGATCCCTCTAGCCTTGAAACAGTGTTCTTGGGGTTTCTCTGGAGTGCCATGAAGGAAATCAAGGCTCCGTTCATGTGTGATGTGCAACACGGAATTGCTCTGCACGCAGTGCAGGGGAATCGGGCCTCATCTCGCGGCGAGGGGAAGTCTCATGGTTTTTCTCGAGTTGCGGCGGGAACCTGGGGTATATTCTCGAGTTACGACGGGGATGGCCCTTCCACACACGTGTGTGTTCAGCCATGTCAGGACTCCTGCCTAGTTGCGAGGGACAACTCGGGATTCTCCTCGAGGCTTGGCAGGGCAATTGGGACGCCTCTCCAGCTGAGACGGGAGACCAAGGGTCCCTTTCCACGTGCCACAGGAATCCTGGGTCTCCTATCAAGTTTCACGAGGAGTCAGGCATCGTCTCCTTTGGAGGCACTGATCTCCGCGTACCTCTGGAGTTTTCAAAGGATTTGAGGCCTCCTGTCGCGATGAGGTGGGGAAACTAGGTCTTTCTCTGTGGTCTCCACAGGGGATTCAGACACCCTTTCGTCTTGGGAGATGCAAAACGAGCCGGCATTCCAGTCACTGCAGGGATATCCGGCCTTATTTCGAGTCAGGGCATCGCGGGTGTCCATTCCACTTGAGGCCGCAAACTCAGGGTCCCTCTCACATACCTAGAGCTGAGAGAAGCCTCCTCTTGAGGTGCTTGTGGTAAGGTGGTATTCCTCTGGAGTCGAAGCCAGGGACTAACCTCTCAACTCGAGTTGATTTTTGGTCCACGGAGCTCTTTCGTGTTGCTACAGTGACCTCAGGATCCCTCTAGCCTTGAAACAGTGTTCTTGGGGTTTCTCTGGAGTGCCATCAAGGAAATCAAGGCTCCTTTCATGTGTGATGTGCAACACAGAATTGCTCTCCGGCAGTGCAGGGGAATCGGGCCTCATCTCGCGGCGAGGGGGAAGTCTCATGGTTTTTCTCGAGTTGCGGCGGGAACCTGGGGTATATTCTTGAGTTACGACGGGGATGGCCCTTCCACCCACGTGTTTCTTCAGCGACGTCAGGACTCCTGCCTAGTTGCGAGGGACAACTCGGGATTCTCCTCGAGGCTTGGCAGGGCAATTGGGACGCCTCTCCAGCTGAGACGGGAGACCAAGGGTCCCTTTCCAGTGCCACAGGAATCCTGGGTCTCCTATCAAGTTTCACGAGGAGTCAGGCATCGTCTCCTTTGGAGGCACTGATCTCCGCATACCTCTGGAGTTTTCAAAGGATTTGAGGCCTCCTGTCGCGATGAGATGGGGAACTAGGTGTTTCTCTGTGGTCTCCACAGGGGATTCAGACACCCTTTCGTCTTCGGAGATGCAAGACGAGCCTGCATTCCAGTCACTGCAGGGATATCCGGCCTTATTTCGAGTCAGGGCATCGCGGTGTCCATTCCACTTGAGGCCGCAAACTCAGGGTCCCTCTCACATACCTAGAGCTGAGAGAAACCTCCTCTTGAGGTGCTTGTGGTAAGGTGGTATTCCTCTGGAGTCGAAGCCAGGGACTAACCTCTCATCTCGAGTTGATTTTTGGTCCACGGAGCTCTTTCGTGTTGCTACAGTGACCTCAGGATCCCTCTAGCCTTGAAACAGTGTTCTTGGGGTTTCTCTGGAGTGCCATGAAGGAAATCAAGGCTCCTTTCATGGGTGATGTGCAACACGGAATTGCTCTGCACGCAGTGCAGGGGAATCGGGCCTCATCTCGCGGCGAGGGGGAAGTCTCATGGTTTTTCTCGAGTTGCGGCGGGAACCTGGGGTATATTCTCGAGTTACGACGGGGATGGCCCTTCCACCCACGTGTTTCTTCAGCGACCTCAGGACTCCTGCCTAGTTGCGAGGGACAACTCTGGATTCTCCTCGAGGCTTGGCAGGGCAATTGGGACGCCTCTCCAGCTGAGGCGGGAGACCAAGTGTCCCTTTCCAAGTGCCACAGGAATCCTGGGACTCCTATCAAGTTTCACGAGGAGTCAGGCATCGTCTCCTTTGGAGGCACTGATCTCCGCGTACCTCTGGAGTTTTCAAAGGATGTGAGGCTATCTGTCGCGATGAGGTGGGGAACTAAGTCTTTCTCTGTGCTTTCCACAGGGGATTCAGACATCCTTTCGTCCTGGGAGATGCAAGACGAGCCTGCATTGAAGTCACTGCAGGGATATCCGGCCTTATTTCGAGTCAGGGCATCGCGGTGTCCATTCCACTTGAGGCCGCAAACTCAGGGTCCCTCTCACATACCTAGAGCTGAGAGAAGCCTCCTCTTGAGGTGCTTGTGGTAAGGTGGTATTCCTCTGGAGACGAATCCAGGGACTAACCTCTCTTTTCGAGTTGATTTTTGGTCCACAGAGTTCTTTCGTGTTGCTATAGTGACCTCAGGATCCCTCTAGCCTTGAAACAGTGTTCTTGGGGTTTCTCTGGAGTGCCATCAAGGAAATCAAGGCTCCTTTCATGTGTGATGTGCAACACGGAATTGCTCTGCACGCAGTGCAGGGGAATCGGGCCTCATCTCGCGGCGAGGGGGAAGTCTCATGGTTTTTCTCGAGTTGCGGCGGGAACCTGGGCTATATTCTCGAGTTACGACGGGGATGGCCCTTCCACCCACGTGTTTCTTCAGCGACGTCAGGACTCCTGCCTAGTTGCGAGGGACAACTCGGGATTCTCCTCGAGGCTTGGCAGGGCAATTGGGACGCCTCTCCAGCTGAGGCGGGTGACCAAGGGTCCCTTTCCACGTGCCACAAGAATCCTGGGACTCCTATCAAGTTTCACGAGGAGTCAGGCATCGTCTCCTTTGGAGGCACTGATCTCCGCGTACCTCTGGAGTTTTCAAAGGATGTGAGGCTATCGGTCGCGATGAGGTGGGGAACTAAGTCTTTCTCTGTGCTTTCCACAGGGGATTCAGACATCCTTTCGTCCTTGGAGATGCAAGACGAGCCTGCATTCAAGTCACTGCAGGGATATCCAGCCTTATTTCGAGTCAGGGCATCACGGTGTCCATTCCACTTGAGGCTGCAAACTCAGGGTCCCTCTCACATACCTAGAGCTGAGAGAAGCCTCCTCTTGAGGTGCTTGTGGTAAGGTGGTATTCCTCTGGAGACGAATCCAGGGACTAATCTCTCTTTTTGAGTTGATTTTTGGTCCACAGAGTTCTTTCGTGTTGCTACAGTGACCTCAGGATCCCTCTATCCTTGAAACAGTGTTCTTGGGGTTTCTCTGGAGTGCCATCAAGGAAATCAAGGCTCCTTTCATGTGTGATGTGCAAGACGGAATTGCTCTGCACGCAGTACAGGGGAATCGGGCCTCATCTCGCATCGAGAGGGAAGTCTCATGGTTTTTCTCGAGTTGCGGCGGGAACCTGGGGTATATTCTCGAGTTACGACGGGGATGGCCCTTCCACCCACGTGTTTCTTCAGCGACGTCAGGACTCCTGCCTAGTTGCGAGGGACAACTCGGGATTCTCCTCGAGGCTTGGCAGGGCAATTGGAACGCCTCTCCAGCTGAGGCGGAAGACCAAGGGTCCCTTTCCACGTGCCACAAGAATCCTGAGACTCCTATCAAGTTTCACGAGGAGTCAGGCATCGTCTCCTTTGGAGGCACTGATCTCCGCGTACCTCTGGAGTTTTCAAAGGATGTGAGGCCTCCGGTCGCGATGAGGTGGGGAACTAGGTGTTTCTCTGTGGTCTCCACAGGGGATTCAGACATCCTTTCTTCTTGGGAGATGCAAGACGAGCCTGCATTCCAGTCACTGCAGGGATATCCGGCCTTATTTCGAGTCAGGGCATCGCGGTGTCCATTCCACTTGAGGCCGCAAACTCAGGATCCCTCTCACATACCTAGAGCTGAGAGAAGCCTCCTCTTGAGGTGCTTGTGGTAAGGTGGTATTCCTCAGGAGTCGAAGCCAGGGACTAACCTCTCATCTCGTGTTGATTCTTGGTCCATGGAGCTCTTTCGTGTTGCTACAGTGAGCTCAGGATCCCTCTAGCCTTGAAACAGTGTTCTTGGGGTTTCTCTGGAGTGCCATCAAGGAAATCAAGGCTCCTTTCATGTGTGATGTGCAACACGGAATTGCTCTGCACGCAGTGCAGGGGAATCGGGCCTCATCTCGCGGCGAGGGGGAAGTCTCATGGTTTTTCTCGAGTTGCGGCGGGAACCTGGGGTATATTCTCGAGTTACGACGGGGATGGCCCTTCCACCCACGTGTTTCTTCAGCGACGTCAGGACTCCTGCCTAGTTGCGAGGGACAACTCTGGATTCTCCTCGAGGCTTTGCAGGGCAATTGGGACGCCTCTCCAGCTGAGACGGGAGACTAAGGGTCCCTTTCCACGTGCCACAGGAATCCTGGGTCTCCTATCAAGTTTCACGAGGAGTCAGGCATCGTCTCCTTTGGAGGCACTGATCTCCGCATACCTCTGGAGTTTTCAAAGGATTTGAGGCCTCCTGTCGCGATGAGGTGGGGAACTAGGTCTTTCTCTGTGGTCTCCACAGGGGATTCAGACACCCTTTCGTCTTGGGAGATGCAAGACGAGCCTGCATTCCAGTCACTGCAGGGATATCCGGCCTTATTTCGAGTCAGGGCATCGCGGTGTCCATTCCACTTGAGGCCGCAAACTCAGGGTCCCTCTCACATACCTAGAGCTGAGAGAAGCCTCCTCTTGAGGTGCTTGTGGTAAGGTGGTATTCCTCTGGAGTCGAAGCCAGGGACTAACCTCTCAACTCGAGTTGATTTTTGGCCCACGGAGCTCTTTCGTGTTGCTACAGTGACCTCAGGATCCCTCTAGCCTTGAAACAGTGTTCTTGGGGTTTCTCTGGAGTGCCATCAAGGAAATCAAGGCTCCTTTCATGTGTGATGTGCAACACGGAATTGCTCTGCACGCAGTTCAGGGGAATCGGGCCTCATCTCGCGGCGAGGGGGAAGTCTCATGGTTTTTCTCGAGTTGCGGCGGGAACCTGGGGTATATTCTCGAGTTACGACGGGGATGGCCCTTCCACCCACGTGTTTCTTCAGCGACGTCAGGACTCCTGCCTAGTTGCGAGGGACAACTCGGGATTCTCCTCGAGGCTTGGCAAGGCAATTGGGACGCCTCTCCAGCTGAGACGGGAGACCAAGGGTCCCTTTCCAGTGCCACAGGAATCCTGGGTCTCCTATCAAGTTTCACGAGGAGTCAGGCATCGTCTCCTTTGGAGGCACTGATCTCCGCATACCTCTGGAGTTTTCAAAGGATTTGAGGCCTCCTGTCGCGATGAGATGGGGAACTAGGTCTTTCTCTGTGGTCTCCACAGGGGATTCAGACACCCTTTCGTCTTCGGAGATGCAAGACGAGCCTGCATTCCAGTCACTGCAGGGATATCCGGCCTTATTTCGAGTCAGGGCATCGCGGTGTCCATTCCACTTGAGGCCGCAAACTCAGGGTCCCTCTCACATACCTAGAGCTGAGAGAAACCTCCTCTTGAGGTGCTTGTGGTAAGGTGGTATTCCTCTGGAGTCGAAGCCAGGGACTAACCTCTCATCTCGAGTTGATTTTTGGTCCACGGAGCTCTTTCGTGTTGCTACAGTGACCTTAGGATCCCTCTAGCCTTGAAACAGTGTTCTTGGGGTTTCTCTGGAGTGCCATGAAGGAAATCAAGGCTCCTTTCATGGGTGATGTGCAACACGGAATTGCTCTGCACGCAGTGCAGGGGAATCGGGCCTCATCTCGCGGCGAGGGGGAAGTCTCATGGTTTTTCTCGAGTTGCGGCGGGAACCTGGGGTATATTCTCGAGTTACGACGGGGATGGCCCTTCCACCCACGTGTTTCTTCAGCGACGTCAGGACTCCTGCCTAGTTGCGAGGGACAACTCTGGATTCTCCTCGAGGCTTGGCAGGGGAATTGGGACGCCTCTCCAGCTGAGGCGGGAGACCAAGTGTCCCTTTCCAAGTGCCACAGGAATCCTGGGACTCCTATCAAGTTTCAAGAGGAGTCAGGCATCATCTCCTTTGGAGGCACTGATCTCCGCGTACCTCTGGAGTTTTCAAAGGATGTGAGGCTATCGGTCGTGATGAGGTGGGGAACTAAGTCTTTCTCTGTGCTTTCCATAGGGGATTCAGACATCCTTACGTCCTGGGAGATGCAAGACGAGCCTGCATTGAAGTCACTGCAGGGATATTCGGCCTTATTTCGAGTCAGGGCATCGCGGTGTCCATTCCACTTGAGGCCGCAAACTCAGGGTCCCTCTCACATACCTAGAGCTGAGAGAAGCCTCCTCTTGTGGTGCTTGTGTTAAGGTGGTATTCCTCTGGAGACGAATCCAGGGACTAACCTCTCTTTTCGAGTTGATTTTTGGTCCACAGAGTTCTTTCGTGTTGCTACAGTGACCTCAGGATCCCTCTATCCTTGAAACAGTGTTCTTGGGGTTTCTCTGGAGTGCCATCAAGGAAATCAAGGCTCCTTTCATGTGTGATGTGCAAGACGAAATTGCTCTGCACGCAGTACAGGGGAATCGGGCCTCATCTCGCATCGAGGGGCAAGTCTCATGGTTTTTCTCGAGTTGCGGCCGGAACCTGGGGTATATTCTCGAGTTACGACGGGGATGGCCCTTCCACCCACGTGTTTGTTCAGCCACGTCAGGACTCCTGCCTAGTTGCGAGGGACAACTCGGGATTCTCCTCGAGGCTTGGCAGGGCAATTGGAACGCCTCTCCAGCTGTGGCGGGAGACCAAGTGTCCCTTTCCAAGTGCCACAGGAATCCTGGGACTCCTATCAAGTTTCACGAGGAGTCAGGCATCGTCTCCTTTGGAGGCACTGATCTCCGCGTACCTCTGGAGTTTTCAAAGGATGTGAGGCTATCGGTCGCGATGAGGTGGGGAACTAAGTCTTTCTCTGTGCTTTCCACAGGGGATTCAGACATCCTTTCTTCTTGGGAGATGCAAGACGAGCCTGCATTGAAGTCACTGCAGGGATATCCGGCCTTATTTCGAGTCAGGGCATCGCGGTGTCCATTCCACTTGAGGCCGCAAACTCAGGGTCCCTCTCACATACCTAGAGCTGAGAGAAGCCTCCTCTTGAGGTGCTTGTGGTAAGGTGGTATTCCTCTGGAGCGAATCCAGGGACTAACCTCTCTTTTCGAGTTGATTTTTGGTCCACAGAGTTCTTTCGTGTTGCTACAGTGACCTCAGGATCCCTCTAGCCTTGAAACAGTGTTCTTGGGGTTTCTCTGGAGTGCCATCAAGGAAATCAAGGCTCCTTTCATGTGTGATGTGCAAGACGGAATTGCTCTGCACGCAGTACAGGGGAATCGGGCCTCATCTCGCATCGAGGGGGAAGTCTCATGGTTTTTCTCGAGTTGCGGTGGGAACCTGGGGTATATTCTCGAGTTACGACGGGAATGGCCCTTCCACCCACGTGTTTGTTCAGCCACGTCAGGACTCCTGCCTAGTTGCGAGGGACAACTCTGGATTCTCCTCGAGGCTTGGCAGGGCAATTGGAACGCCTCTCCAGCTGAGGCGGGAGACCAAGGGTCCCTTTCCACGTGCCACAAGAATCCTGGGACTCCTATCAAGTTTCACGAGGAGACAGGCATCGTCTCCTTTGGAGGCACTGATCTCCGCGTACCTCTGGAGTTTTCAAAGGATGTGGGCCCTCCGGTCGCGATGAGGTGGGGAACTAGGTGATTCTCTGTGGTCTCCACAGGGGATTCAGACATCCTTTCTTCTTGGGAGATGCAAGACGAGCCTGCATCCAAGTCACTGCAGGGATATCCGGCCTTATTTCGAGTCAGGGCATCGCGGTGTCCATTCCACTTGAGGCCGAAACTCAGGATCCCTCTCACATACCTAGAGCTGAGAGAAGCCTCCTCTTGAGGTGCTTGTGGTAAGGTGGTATTCCTCAGGAGTCGAAGCCAGGGACTAACCTCTCATCTCGTGTTGATTCTTGGTCCACGGAGCTCTTTCGTGTTGCTACAGTGACCTCAGGATCCCTCTAGCCTTGAAACAGTGTTCTTGGGGTTTCTCTGGAGTGCCATGAAGGAAATCAAGGCTCCGTTCATGTGTGATGTGCAACACGGAATTGCTCTGCACGCAGTGCAGGGGAATCGGGCCTCATCTCGCGGCGAGGGGGAAGTCTCATGGTTTTTCTCGAGTTGCGGCGGGAACCTGGGGTATATTCTCGAGTTACGACGGGGATGGCCCTTCCACACACGTGTGTGTTCAGCCATGTCAGGACTCCTGCCTAGTTGCGAGGGACAACTCGGGATTCTCCTCGAGGCTTGGCAGGGCAATTGGGACGCCTCTCCAGCTGAGACGGGAGACCAAGGGTCCCTTTCCACGTGCCACAGGAATCCTGGGTCTCCTATCAAGTTTCACGAGGAGTCAGGCATCGTCTCCTTTGGAGGCACTGATCTCCGCGTACCTCTGGAGTTTTCAAAGGATTTGAGGCCTCCTGTCGCGATGAGGTGGGGAACTACGTCTTTCTCTGTGGTCTCCACAGGGGATTCAGACACCCTTTCGTCTTGGGAGATGCAAAACGAGCCGGCATTCCAGTCACTGCAGGGATATCCGGCCTTATTTCGAGTCAGGGCATCGCGGTGTCCATTCCACTTGAGGCCGCAAACTCAGGGTCCCTCTCACATACCTAGAGCTGAGAGAAGCCTCCTCTTGAGGTGCTTGTGGTAAGGTGGTATTCCTCTGGAGTCGAAGCCAGGGACTAACCTCTCAACTCGAGTTGATTTTTGGTCCACGGAGCTCTTTCGTGTTGCTACAGTGACCTCAGGATCCCTCTAGCCTTGAAACAGTGTTCTTGGGGTTTCTCTGGAGTGCCATCAAGGAAATCAAGGCTCCTTTCATGTGTGATGTGCAACACAGAATTGCTCTCCCGGCAGTGCAGGGGAATCGGGCCTCATCTCGCGGCGAGGGGGAAGTCTCATGGTTTTTCTCGAGTTGCGGCGGGAACCTGGGGTATATTCTTGAGTTACGACGGGGATGGCCCTTCCACCCACGTGTTTCTTCAGCGACGTCAGGACTCCTGCCTAGTTGCGAGGGACAACTCGGGATTCTCCTCGAGGCTTGGCAGGGCAATTGGGACGCCTCTCCAGCTGAGACGGGAGACCAAGGGTCCCTTTCCAGTGCCACAGGAATCCTGGGTCTCCTATCAAGTTTCACGAGGTGTCAGGCATCGTCTCCTTTGGAGGCACTGATCTCCGCATACCTCTGGAGTTTTCAAAGGATTTGAGGCCTCCTGTCGCGATGAGATGGGGAACTAGGTCTTTCTCTGTGGTCTCCACAGGGGATTCAGACACCCTTTCGTCTTCGGAGATGCAAGACGAGCCTGCATTCCAGTCACTGCAGGGATATCCGGCCTTATTTCGAGTCAGGGCATCGCGGTGTCCATTCCACTTGAGGCCGCAAACTCAGGGTCCCTCTCACATACCTAGAGCTGAGAGAAACCTCCTCTTGAGGTGCTTGTGGTAAGGTGGTATTCCTCTGGAGTCGAAGCCAGGGACTAACCTCTCATCTCGAGTTGATTTTTGGTCCACGGAGCTCTTTCGTGTTGCTACAGTGACCTCAGGATCCCTCTAGCCTTGAAACAGTGTTCTTGGGGTTTCTCTGGAGTGCCATGAAGGAAATCAAGGCTCCTTTCATGGGTGATGTGCAACACGGAATTACTCTGCACGCAGTGCAGGGGAATCGGGCCTCATCTCGCGGCGAGGGGGAAGTCTCATGGTTTTTCTCGAGTTGCGGCGGGAACCTGGGGTATATTCTCGAGTTACGACGGGGATGGCCCTTCCACCCACGTGTTTCTTCAGCGACGTCAGGACTCCTGCCTAGTTGCGAGGGACAACTCTGGATTCTCCTCGAGGCTTGGCAGGGGAATTGGGACGCCTCTCCAGCTGAGGCGGGAGACCAAGTGTCCCTTTCCAAGTGCCACAGGAATCCTGGGACTCCTATCAAGTATCAAGAGGAGTCAGGCATCATCTCCTTTGGAGGCACTGATCTCCGCGTACCTCTGGAGTTTTCAAAGGATGTGAGGCTATCGGTCGTGATGAGGTGGGGAACTAAGTCTTTCTCTGTGCTTTCCACAGGGGATTCAGACATCCTTACGTCCTGGGAGATGCAAGACGAGCCTGCATTGAAGTCACTGCAGGGATATTCGGCCTTATTTCGAGTCAGGGCATCGCGGTGTCCATTCCACTTGAGGCCGCAAACTCAGGGTCCCTCTCACATACCTAGAACTGAGAGAAGCCTCCTCTTGTGGTGCTTGTGTTAAGGTGGTATTCCTCTGGAGACGAATCCAGGGACTAACCTCTCTTTTCGAGTTGATTTTTGGTCCACAGAGTTCTTTCGTGTTGCTACAGTGACCTCAGGATCCCTCTATCCTTGAAACAGTGTTCTTGGGGTTTCTCTGGAGTGCCATGAAGGAAATCAAGGCTCCTTTCATGTGTGATGTGCAAGACGGAATTGCTCTGCACGCAGTACAGGGGAATCGGGCCTCATCTCGCATCGAGGGGCAAGTCTCATGGTTTTTCTCGAGTTGCGGCCGGAACCTGGGGTATATTCTCGAGTTACGACGGGGATGGCCCTTCCACCCACGTGTTTGTTCAGCCACGTCAGGACTCCTGCCTAGTTGCGAGGGACAACTCGGGATTCTCCTCGAGGCTTGGCAGGGCAATTGGAACGCCTCTCCAGCTGTGGCGGGAGACCAAGTGTCCCTTTCCAAGTGCCACAGGAATCCTGGGACTCCTATCAAGTTTCACGAGGAGTCAGGCATCGTCTCCTTTGGAGGCACTGATCTCCGCGTACCTCTGGAGTTTTCAAAGGATGTGAGGCTATCGGTCGCGATGAGGTGGGGAACTAAGTCTTTCTCTGTTCTTTCCACAGGGGATTCAGACATCCTTTCGTCCTGGGAGATGCAAGACGAGCCTGCATTGAAGTCACTGCAGGGATATCCGGCCTTATTTCGAGTCAGGGCATCGCGGTGTCCATTCCACTTGAGGCCGCAAACTCAGGGTCCCTCTCACATACCTAGAGCTGAGAGAAGCCTCCTCTTGAGGTGCTTGTGGTAAGGTGGTATTCCTCTGGAGCGAATCCAGGGACTAACCTCTCTTTTCGAGTTGATTTTTGGTCCACAGAGTTCTTTCGTGTTGCTACAGTGACCTCAGGATCCCTCTAGCCTTGAAACAGTGTTCTTGGGGTTTCTCTGGAGTGCCATCAAGGAAATCAAGGCTCCTTTCATGTGTGATGTGCAAGACGGAATTGCTCTGCACGCAGTACAGGGGAATCGGGCCTCATCTCGCATCGAGGGGGAAGTCTCATGGTTTTCCTCGAGTTGCGGTGGGAACCTGGGGTATATTCTCGAGTTACGACGGGAATGGCCCTTCCACCCACGTGTTTGTTCAGCCACGTCAGGACTCCTGCCTAGTTGCGAGGGACAACTCTGGATTCTCCTCGAGGCTTGGCAGGGCAATTGGAACGCCTCTCCAGCTGAGGCGGGAGACCAAGGGTCCCTTTCCACGTGCCACAAGAATCCTGGGACTCCTATCAAGTTTCACGAGGAGTCAGGCATCGTCTCCTTTGGAGGCACTGATCTCCGCGTACCTCTGGAGTTTTCAAAGGATGTGAGGCCTCCGGTCGCGATGAGGTGGGGAACTAGGTGATTCTCTGTGGTCTCCACAGGGGATTCAGACATCCTTTCTTCTTGGGAGATGCAAGACGAGCCTGCATCCAAGTCACTGCAGGGATATCCGGCCTTATTTCGAGTCAGGGCATCGCGGTGTCCATTCCACTTGAGGCCGAAACTCAGGATCCCTCTCACATACCTAGAGCTGAGAGAAGCCTCCTCTTGAGGTGCTTGTGGTAAGGTGGTATTCCTCAGGAGTCGAAGCCAGGGACTAACCTCTCATCTCGTGTTGATTCTTGGTCCACGGAGCTCTTTCGTGTTGCTACAGTGACCTCAGGATCCCTCTAGCCTTGAAACAGTGTTCTTGGGGTTTCTCTGGAGTGCCATGAAGGAAATCAAGGCTCCGTTCATGTGTGATGTGCAACACGGAATTGCTCTGCACGCAGTGCAGGGGAATCGGGCCTCATATCGCGGCGAGGGGGAAGTCTCATGGTTTTTCTCGAGTTGCGGCGGGAACCTGGGGTATATTCTCGAGTTACGACGGGGATGGCCCTTCCACACACGTGTGTGTTCAGCCATGTCAGGACTCCTGCCTAGTTGCGAGGGACAACTCGGGATTCTCCTCGAGGCTTGGCAGGGCAATTGGGACGCCTCTCCAGCTGAGACGGGAGACCAAGGGTCCCTTTCCACGTGCCACAGGAATCCTGGGTCTCCTATCAAGTTTCACGAGGAGTCAGGCATCGTCTCCTTTGGAGGCACTGATCTCCGCGTACCTCTGGAGTTTTCAAAGGATTTGAGGCCTCCTGTCGCGATGAGGTGGGGAACTACGTCTTTCTCTGTGGTCTCCACAGGGGATTCAGACACCCTTTCGTCTTGGGAGATGCAAAACGAGCCGGCATTCCAGTCACTGCAGGGATATCCGGCCTTATTTCGAGTCAGGGCATCGCGGTGTCCATTCCACTTGAGGCCGCAAACTCAGGGTCCCTCTCACATACCTAGAGCTGAGAGAAGCCTCCTCTTGAGGTGCTTGTGGTAAGGTGGTATTCCTCTGGAGTCGAAGCCAGGGACTAACCTCTCAACTCGAGTTGATTTTTGGTCCACGGAGCTCTTTCGTGTTGCTACAGTGACCTCAGGATCCCTCTAGCCTTGAAACAGTGTTCTTGGGGTTTCTCTGGAGTGCCATCAAGGAAATCAAGGCTCCTTTCATGTGTGATGTGCAACACAGAATTGCTCTCCCGGCAGTGCAGGGGAATCGGGCCTCATCTCGCGGCGAGGGGGAAGTCTCATGGTTTTTCTCGAGTTGCGGCGGGAACCTGGGGTATATTCTCGAGTTACGACGGGGATGGCCCTTCCACCCACGTGTTTCTTCAGCGACGTCAGGACTCCTGCCTAGTTGCGAGGGACAACTCTGGATTCTCCTCGAGGCTTGGCAGGGGAATTGGGACGCCTCTCCAGCTGAGGCGGGAGACCAAGTGTCCCTTTCCAAGTGCCACAGGAATCCTGGGACTCCTATCAAGTATCAAGAGGAGTCAGGCATCATCTCCTTTGGAGGCACTGATCTCCGCGTACCTCTGGAGTTTTCAAAGGATGTGAGGCTATCGGTCGTGATGAGGTGGGGAACTAAGTCTTTCTCTGTGCTTTCCACAGGGGATTCAGACATCCTTACGTCCTGGGAGATGCAAGACGAGCCTGCATTGAAGTCACTGCAGGGATATTCGGCCTTATTTCGAGTCAGGGCATCGCGGTGTCCATTCCACTTGAGGCCGCAAACTCAGGGTCCCTCTCACATACCTAGAGCTGAGAGAAGCCTCCTCTTGAGGTGCTTGTGGTAAGGTGGTATTCCTCTGGAGCGAATCCAGGGACTAACCTCTCTTTTCGAGTTGATTTTTGGTCCACAGAGTTCTTTCGTGTTGCTACAGTGACCTCAGGATCCCTCTAGCCTTGAAACAGTGTTCTTGGGGTTTCTCTGGAGTGCCATCAAGGAAATCAAGGCTCCTTTCATGTGTGATGTGCAAGACGGAATTGCTCTGCACGCAGTATAGGGGAATCGGGCCTCATCTCGCATCGAGGGGGAAGTCTCATGGTTTTTCTCGAGTTGCGGTGGGAACCTGGGGTATATTCTCGAGTTACGACGGGAATGGCCCTTCCACCCACGTGTTTGTTCAGCCACGTCAGGACTCCTGCCTAGTTGCGAGGGACAACTCGGGATTCTCCTCGAGGCTTGGCAGGGCAATTGGAACGCCTCTCCAGCTGAGGCGGGAGACCAAGGGTCCCTTTCCACGTGCCACAAGAATCCTGGGACTCCTATCAAGTTTCACGAGGAGTCAGGCATCGTCTCCTTTGGAGGCACTGATCTCCGCGTACCTCTGGAGTTTTCAAAGGATGTGAGGCCTCCGGTCGCGATGAGGTGGGGAACTAGGTGATTCTCTGTGGTCTCCACAGGGGATTCAGACATCCTTTCTTCTTGGGAGATGCAAGACGAGCCTGCATTCAAGTCACTGCAGGGATATCCGGCCTTATTTCGAGTCAGGGCATCGCGGTGTCCATTCCACTTGAGGCCGAAACTCAGGATCCCTCTCACATACCTAGAGCTGAGAGAAGCCTCCTCTTGAGGTGCTTGTGGTAAGGTGGTATTCCTCAGGAGTCGAAGCCAGGGACTAACCTCTCATCTCGTGTTGATTCTTGGTCCACGGAGCTCTTTCGTGTTGCTACAGTGACCTCAGGATCCCTCTAGCCTTGAAACAGTGTTCTTGGGGTTTCTCTGGAGTGCCATGAAGGAAATCAAGGCTCTGTTCATGTGTGATGTGCAACACGGAATTGCTCTGCACGCAGTGCAGGGGAATCGGGCCTCATCTCGCGGCGAGGGGGAAGTCTCATGGTTTTTCTCGAGTTGCGGCGGGAACCTGGGGTATATTCTCGAGTTACGACGGGGATGGCCCTTCCACACACGTGTGTGTTCAGCCATGTCAGGACTCCTGCCTAGTTGCGAGGGACAACACGGGATTCTCCTCGAGGCTTGGCAGGGCAATTGGGACGCCTCTCCAGCTGAGACGGGAGACCAAGGGTCCCTTTCCACGTGCCACAGGAATCCTGGGTCTCCTATCAAGTTTCACGAGGAGTCAGGCATCGTCTCCTTTGGAGGCACTGATCTCCGCGTACCTCTGGAGTTTTCAAAGGATTTGAGGCCTCCTGTCGCGATGAGGTGGGGAACTACGTCTTTCTCTGTGGTCTCCACAGGGGATTCAGACACCCTTTCGTCTTGGGAGATGCAAAACGAGCCGGCATTCCAGTCACTGCAGGGATATCTGGCCTTATTTCGAGTCAGGGCATCGCGGTGTCCATTCCACTTGAGGCCGCAAACTCAGGGTCCCTCTCACATACCTAGAGCTGAGAAAAGCCTCCTCTTGAGGTGCTTGTGGTAAGGTGGTATTCCTCTGGAGTCGAAGCCAGGGACTAACCTCTCAACTCGAGTTGATTTTTGGTCCACGGAGCTCTTTCGTGTTGCTACAGTGACCTCAGGATCCCTCTAGCCTTGAAACAGTGTTCTTGGGGTTTCTCTGGAGTGCCATCAAGGAAATCAAGGCTCCTTTCATGTGTGATGTGCAACACAGAATTGCTCTGCATGCAGTGCAGGGGAATCGGGCCTCATCTCGCGGCGAGGGGGAAGTCTCATGGTTTTTCTCGAGTTGCGGCGGGAACCTGGGGTATATTCTCGAGTTACGACGGGGATGGCCCTTCCACCCACGTGTTTCTTCAGCGACGTCAGGACTCCTGCCTAGTTGCGAGGGACAACTCGGGATTCTGCTCGAGGCTTGGCAGGGCAATTGGGACGCCTCTCCAGCTGAGACGGGAGACCAAGGGTCCCTTTCCAGTGCCACAGGAATCCTGGGTCTCCTATCAAGTTTCACGAGGAGTCAGGCATCGTCTCCTTTGGAGGCACTGATCTCCGCATACCTCTGGAGTTTTCAAAGGATTTGAGGCCTCCTGTCGCGATGAGATGGGGAACTAGGTCTTTCTCTGTGGTCTCCACAGGGGATTCAGACACCCTTTCGTCTTCGGAGATGCAAGACGAGCCTGCATTCCAGTCACTGCAGCGATACCGGCCTTATTTCGAGTCAGGGCATCGCGGTGTCCATTCCACTTGAGGCCGCAAACTCAGGGTCCCTCTCACATACCTAGAGCTGAGAGAAGCCTCCTCTTGAGGTGCTTGTGGTAAGGTGGTATTCCTCTGGAGTCGAAGCCAGGGACTAACCTCTCATCTCGAGTTGATTTTTGGCCCACGGAGCTCTTTCGTGTTGCTACAGTGACCTCAGGATCCCTCTAGCCTTGAAACAGTGTTCTTGGGGTTTCTCTGGAGTGCAATCAAGGAAATCAAGGCTCCTTTCATGTGTGATGTGCAACACAGAATTGCTCTGCACGCAGTGCAGGGGAATCGGGCCTCATCTCGCGGCGAGGGGGAAGTCTCATGGTTTTTCTTGAGTTGCGGCGGGAACCTGGGGTATATTCTCGAGTTACGACGGGGATGGACCTTCCACACACGTGTTTCTTCAGCCAGTTCAGGACTCTTGCCTAGTTGCGAGACACAACTCGGGATTCTCCTCGAGGCTTGGCAAGGCAATTGGGACGCCTCTCCAGCTGAGGCGGGAGACCAAGGGTCCCTTTCCACGTGCCACAGGAATCCGGGGACTCCTATCAAGTTTCACGAGGAGTCAGGCATCGTCTCCTTTGGAGGCACTGATCTCCGCGTACCTCTGGAGTTTTCAAAGGATGTGAGGCCTCCGGTCGCGATGAGGTGGAGAACTAGGTCTTTCTCTGTGGTCTCCACAGGGGATTCAGACATCCTTTCTTCTTGGGAGATGAAAGACGAGCCTGCATTCAAGTCACTGCAGGAATATCCAGCCTTATTTCGCTTCAGGGCATCGCAGTGTCCATTCCACTTGAGGCCGCAAACTCAGGGTCCCTCTCACATACCTAGAGCTGAGAGAAGCCTCCTCTTGAGGTGCTTGTGGTAAGGTGGTATTCCTCTGGAGACGAATCCAGGGACTAACCTCTCTTTTCGAGTTGATTTTTGGTCCACAGAGTTCTTTCGTGTTGCTACAGTGACCTCAGGATCCCTCTATCCTTGAAACAGTGTTCTTGGGGTTTCTCTGGAGTGCCATCAAGGAAATCAAGGCTCCTTTCATGTGTGATGTGCAACACAGAATTGCTCTGCACGCAGTGCAGGGGAATCGGGCCTCATCTCGCGGCGAGGGGGAAGTCTCATGGTTTTCTCGAGTTGCGGCGGGAACCTGGGGTATATTCTCGAGTTATGACGGGGATGGCCCTTCCACCAAAGTGTTTGTTCAGCCACGTCAGGACTCCTGCCTAGTTGCGAGGGACAACTCGGGATTCTCCTCGAGGCTTGGCAGGGCAATTGGAACGCCTCTCTAGCTGAGGCGGGAGACCAAGGTTCCCTTTCCACGTGCCACAAGAATCCTGGGACTCCTATCAATTTTCACGAGGAGTCAGGCATCGTCTCCTTTGGAGGCACTGATCTCCGCATACCTCTGGAGTTTTCAAAGGATGTGAGGCCTCCGGTCGCGATGAGGTGGGGAACTAGGTCTTTCTTTGTGGTCTCCACAGGGGATTCAGACATCCTTTCTTCTTGGGAGATGCAAGACGATCCTGCATTGAAGTCACTGCAGGGATATCCGGCCTTATTTCGAGTCAGGTCATCGCGGTGTCCATTCCACTTGAGGCCGCAAACTCAGGATCCCTCTCACATACCTAGAGCTGAGAGAAGCCTCCTCTTGAAGTGCTTGTGGTAAGGTGGTATTCCTCAGGAGTCGAAGCCAGGGACTAACCTCTCATCTCGTGTTGATTCTTGGTCCACGGAGCTCTTTTGTGTTGCTACAGTGACCTCAGGATCCCTCTAGCCTTGAAACAGTGTTCTTGGGGTTTCTCTGGAGTGCCATGAAGGAAATCAAGGCTCCTTTCATGTGTGATGTGCAACACGGAATTGCTCTGCACGCAGTGCAGGGGAATCGGGCCTCATCTCGCGGCGAGGGGGAAGTCTCATGGTTTTTCTCGAGTTGCGGCGGGAACCTGGGGTATATTCTCGAGTTACGACGGGGATGGCCCTTCCACACACGTGTGTGTTCAGCCATGTCAGGACTCCTGCCTAGTTGCGAGACACAACTCGGGATTCTCCTCGAGGCTTTGCAGGGCAATTGGGACGCTTCTCCAGCTGAGACGGGAGACCAAGGGTCCCTTTCCACGTGCCACAGGAATCCTGGGTCTCCTATCAAGTTTCACGAGGAGTCAGGCATCGTCTCCTTTGGAGGCACTGATCTCCGCATACCTCTGGAGTTTTCAAAGGATTTGAGGCCTCCTGTCACGATGAGGTGGGGAACTAGGTCTTTCTCTGTGGTCTCCACAGGGGATTCAGACATCCTTTCGTCTTGGGAGATGCAAGACGAGCCTGCATTCAAGTCACTGCAGGGATATCCAGCCTTATTTCGCGTCAGGGCATCGCGGTGTCCTTTCCACTTGAGGCCGCAAACTCAGGATCCCTCTCACATACCTAGAGCTGAGAGAAGCCTCCTCTTGAGGTGCTTGTGGTAAGGTGGTATTCCTCTGGAGTCGAAGCCAGGGACTAACCTCTCATCTCGAGTTGATTTTTGGCCCACGGAGCTCTTTCGTGTTGCTACAGTGACCTCAGGATCCCTCAAGCCTTGAAACAGTGTTCTTGGGGTTTCTCTGGAGTGCCATCAAGGAAATCAAGGCTCCTTTCATGTGTGATGTGCAACACGGAATTGCTCTGCACGCAGTGCAGGGGAATCGGGCCTCATCTCGCGGCGAGTGGGAGGTCTCATGGTTTTTCTCGAGTTGCGGCGGGAACCTGGGGTATATTCTCGAGTTACGACGGGGATGGCCCTTCCACCCACGTGTTTCTTCAGCGACGTCAGGACTCCTGCCTAGTTGCGAGGGACAACTCTGGATTCTCCTCGAGGCTTGGCAGGGCAATTGGGACGCCTCTCCAGCTGAGGCGGGAGACCAAGTGTCCCTTTCCAAGTGCCACAGGAATCCTGGGACTCCTATCAAGTTTCACGAGGAGTCAGGCATCGTCTCCTTTGGAGGCACTGATCTCCGCGTACCTCTGTAGTTTTCAAAGGATGTGAGGTTATCGGTCGCGATGAGGTGGGGAACTAAGTCTTTCTCTGTGCTTTCCACAGGGGATTCAGACATCCTTTCGTCCTGGGAGATGCAAGACGAGCCTGCATTGAAGTCACTGCAGGGATATCCGGCCTTATTTCGAGTCAGGGCATCGCGGTGTCAATTCCACTTGAGGCCGCAAACTCAGGGTCCCTCTCACATACCTAGAGCTGAGAGAAGCCTCCTCTTGAGGTGCTTGTGGTAAGGTGGTATTCCTCTGGAGACGAATCCAGGGACTAACCTCTCTTTTCGAGTTGATTTTTGGTCCACAGAGTTCTTTCGTGTTGCTACAGTGACCTCAGGATCCCTCTATCCTTGAAACAGTGTTCTTGGGGTTTCTCTGGAGTGCCATCAAGGAAATCAAGGCTCCTTTCATGTGTGATGTGCAAGACGGGATTGCTCTGCACGCAGTACAGGGGAATCGGGCCTCATCTCGCATCGAGGGGGAAGTCTCATGGTTTTTCTCGAGTTGCGGCGGGAACCTGGGGTATATTCTCGAGTTACGATGGGGATGGCCCTTCCACACACGTGTTTGTTCAGCCACGTCAGGACTCCTGCCTAGTTGCGAGGGACAACTCGGGATTCTCCTCGAGGCTTGGCAGGGCAATTGGAACGCCTCTCCAGCTGAGGCGGGAGACCAAGGGTCCCTTTCCACGTGCCACAAGAATCCTGGGACTCCTATCAAGTTTCACGAGGAGTCAGGCATCGTCTCCTTTGGAGGCACTGATCTCCGCGTACCTCTGGAGTTTTCAAAGGATGTGAGGCCTCCGGTCGCGATGAGGTGGGGAACTAGGTCTTTCTCTGTGGTCTCCACAGGGGATTCAGACATCCATTCTTCTTGGGAGATGCAAGACGAGCCTGAATTCAAGTCAATGCAGGGATATCCGGCCTTATTTCGAGTCAGGGCATCGCGGTGTCCATTCCACTTGAGGCCGCAATCTCAGGATCCCTCTCACATACCTAGAGCTGAGAGAAGCCTCCTCTTGAGGTGCTTGTGGTAAGGTGGTATTCCTCAGGAGTCGAAGCCAGGGACTAACCTCTCATCTCGTGTTGATTCTTGGTCCACGGAGCTCTTTCGTGTTGCTACAGTGACCTCAGGATCCCTCTAGCCTTGAAACAGTGTTCTTGGGGTTTCTCTGGAGTGCCATCAAGGAAATCAAGGCTCCTTTCATGTGTGATGTGCAACACGGAATTGCTCTGCACGCAGTGCAGGGGAATCGGGCCTCATCTCGCGGCGAGGGGGAAGTCTCATGGTTTTTCTCGAGTTGCGGCGGGAACCTGGGGTACATTCTCGAGTTACGACGGGGATGGCCCTTCCACACACGTGTGTGTTCAGCCATGTCAGGACTCCTGCCTAGTTGCGAGGGACAACTCGGGATTCTCCTCGAGGCTTTGCAGGGCAATTGGGACGCCTCTCCAGCTGAGACGGGAGACCAAGGGTCCCTTTCCACGTGCCACAGGAATCCTGGGTCTCCTATCAAGTTTCACGAGGAGTCAGGCATCCTCTCCTTTGGAGGCACTGATCTCCGCATACCTCTGGAGTTTTCAAAGGATGTGAGGCCTCCGGTCGCGATGAGGTGGGGAACTAGGTGTTTCTCTGTGGTCTCCACAGGGGATTCTGACATCCATTCTTCTTGGGTGATGCAAGACGAGCCTGCATTCAAGTCACTGCAGGGATATCCGGCCTTATTTCGAGTCAGGGCATCGCGGTGTCCATTCCACTTGAGGCCGCAAACTCAGGATCCCTCTCACATACCTAGAGCTGAGAGAAGCCTCCTCTTGAGGTGCTTGTGGTAAGGTGGTATTCCTCTGGAGTCGAAGCCAGGGACTAACCTCTCATCTCGTGTTGATTCTTGGTCCACGGAGCTCTTTCGTGTTGCTACAGTGACCTCAGGATCCCTCTAGCCTTGAAACAGTGTTCTCGGGGTTTCTCTGGAGTGCCATCAAGGAAATCAAGGCTCCTTTCATGTGTGATGTGCAACACGGAATTGCTCTGCACGCAGTGCAGGGGAATCGGGCCTCATCTCGCGGCGAGGGGGAAGTCTCATGGTTTTTCTCGAGTTGCGGCGGGAACCTGGGGTATATTCTCGAGTTACGACGGGGATGGCCCTTCCACACACGTGTGTGTTCAGCCATGTCAGGACTCCTGCCTAGTTGCGAGGGACAACTCGGGATTCTCCTCGAGGCTTTGCAGGGCAATTGGGACGCCTCTCCAGCTGAGACGGGAGACCAAGGGCCCCTTTCCACGTGCCACAGGAATCCTGGGTCTCCTATCAAGTTTCACGAGGAGTCAGGCATCGTCTCCTTTGGAGGCACTGATCTCCGCATACCTCTGGAGTTTTCAAAGGATTTGAGGCCTCCTGTCGCGATGAGGTGGGGAACTAGGTGTTTCTCTGTGGTCTCCACAGGGGATTCAGACACCCTTTCGTCTTGGGAGATGCAAGACGAGCCTGCATTCCAGTCACTGCAGGGATATCCGGCCTTATTTCGAGTCAGGGCATCGCGGTGTCCATTCCACTTGAGGCCGCAAACTCAGGGTCTCTCTCACATACCTAGAGCTGAGAGAAGCCTCCTCTTGAGGTGCTTGTGGTAAGGTGGTATTCCTCTGGAGTCGAAGCCAGGGACTAACCTCTCATCTCGTGTTGATTTTTGGTCCACGGAGCTCTTTCGTGTTGCTACAGTGACCTCAGGATTCCTCTAGCCTTGAAACAGTGTTCTTGGGGTTTCTCTGGAGTGCCATGAAGGAAATCAAGGCTCCTTTCATGTGTGATGTGCAACACAGAATTGCTCTGCACGCAGTGCAGGGGAATCGGGCCTCATCTCGCGGCGAGGGGGAAGTCTCATGGTTTTTCTCGAGTTGCGGCGGGAACCTGGGGTATATTCTCGAGTTCCGACGGGGATGGCCCTTCCACACACGTGTGTGTTCAGCCATGTCAGGACTCCTGCCTAGTTGCGAGACACAACTCGGGATTCTCCTCGAGGCTTTGCAGGGCAATTGGGACGCCTCTCCAGCTGAGACGGGAGACAAAGGGTCCCTTTCCACGTGCCACAGGAATCCTGGGTCTCCTATCAAGTTTCACGAGGAGTCAGGCACCGTCTCCTTTGGAGGCACTGATCTCCGCGTACCTCTGGAGTTTTCAAAGGATGTGAGGCCTCCGGTCGCGATGAGGTGGGGAACTAGGTGTTTCTCTGTGGTCTCCACAGGGGATTCAGACACCCTTTCTTCTTGGGAGATGCAAGACGAGCCTGCATTCCAGTCACTGCAGGGATATCCGGCCTTATTTCGAGTCAGTGCATCGCGGTGTCCATTCCACTTGAGGCCGCAAACTCAGGGTCCCTCTCACATACCTAGAGCTGAGAGAAGCCTCCTCTTGAGGTGCTTGTGGTAAGGTGGTATTCCTCTGGAGTCGAAGCCAGGGACTAACCTCTCATCTCGAGTTGATTTTTGGTCCACGGAGCTCTTTCGTGTTGCTACAGTGACCTCAGGATCCCTCTAGCCTTGAAACAGTGTTCTTGGGGTTTCTCTGGAGTGCCATGAAGGAAATCAAGGCTCCTTTCATGTGTGATGTGCAACACAGAATTGCTCTGCACGCAGTGCAGGGGAATCGGGCCTCATCTCGCGGCGAGGGGGAAGTCTCATGGTTTTTCTCGAGTTGCGGCGGGAACCTGGGGTATATTCTCGAGTTACGACGGGGATGGCCCTTCCACCCACGTGTTTGTTCAGCCACGTCAGGACTCCTGCCTAGTTGCGAGGGACAACTCGGGATTCTCCTCGAGGCTTGGCAGGGCAATTGGGACGCCTCTCCAGCTGAGACGGGAGACCAAGGGTCCCTTTCCACGTGCCACAGGAATCCTGGGTCTCCTATCAAGTTTCACGAGGAGTCAGGCATCGTCTCCTTTGGAGGCACTGATCTCCGCGTACCTCTGGAATTTTCAAAGGATTTGAGGCCTCCTGTCGCGATGAGGTGGGGAACTAGGTCTTTCTCTGTGGTCTCCACAGGGCATTCAGACACCCTTTCGTCTTGGGAGATGCAAGACGAGCCTGCATTCCAGTCACTGCAGGGATATCCGGCCTTATTTCTAGTCAGGGCATCGCTGTGTCCATTCCACTTGAGGCCGCAAACTCAGGGTCCCTCTCACATACCTAGAGCTGAGAGAAGCCTCCTCTTGAGGTGCTTGTGGTAAGGTGGTATTCCTCAGGAGTCGAAGCCAGGGACTAACCTCACATCTTGTGTTGATTCTTGGTCCACGGAGCTCTTTCGTGTTGCTACAGTGACCTCAGGATCCCTCTAGCCTTGAAACAGTGTTCTTGGGGTTTCTCTGGAGTGCAGTCAAGGAAATCAAGGCTCCTTTCATGTGTGATGTGCAACACGGAATTGCTCTGCACGCAGTGCAGGGGAATCGGGCCTCATCTCGCGGCGAGGGGGAAGTCTCATGGTTTTTCTCGAGTTGCGGCGGGAACCTGGGGTATATTCTCGAGTTCCGACTGGGATGGCCCTTCCACACACGTGTGTGTTCAGCCACGTCAGGACTCCTGCCTAGTTGCGAGGGACAACTCTGGATTCTCCTCGAGGCTTGGCAGGGCAATTGGGACGCCTCTGCAGCTGAGGCGGGAGACCAAGTGTCCCTTTCCAAGTGCCACAGGAATCCTGGGACTCCTATCAAGTTTCACGAGGAGTCAGGCATCGTCTCCTTTGGAGGCACTGATCTCCGCGTACCTCTGGAGATTTCAAAGGATGTGAGGCTATCGGTCGCGATGAGGTGGGGAACTAAGTCTTTCTCTGTGCTTTCCACAGAGGATTCAGACATCCTTTCGTCCTGGGAGATGCAAGACGAGCCTGCATTGAAGTCACTGCAGGGATATCCGGCCTTATTTCGAGTCAGGGCATCGCGGTGTCCATTCCACTTGAGGCCGCAAACTCAGGGTCCCTCTCACATACCTAGAGCTGAGAGAAGCCTCCTCTTGAGGTGCTTGTGGTAAGGTGGTATTCCTCTGGAGTCGAAGCCAGGGACTAACCTCTCATCTCGAGTTGATTTTTGGTCCACGGAGCTCTTTCGTGTTGCTACAGTGACCTCAGGATCCCTCTAGCCTTGAAACAGTGTTCTTGGGGTTTCTCTGGAGTGCCATGAAGGAAATCAAGGCTCCTTTCATGTGTGATGTGCAACACAGAATTGCGCTGCACGCAGTGCAGGGGAATCGGGCCTCATCTCGCGGCGAGGGGGAAGTCTCATGGTTTTTCTCGAGTTGCGGCGGGAACCTGGGGTATATTCTCGAGTTACGACGGGGATGGCCCTTCCACCCACGTGTTTGTTCAGCCATGTCAGGACTCTTGCCTAGTTGCGAGACACAACTCGGGATTCTCCTCGAGGCTTGGCAAGGCAATTGGGACGCCTCTCCAGCTGAGGCGGGAGACCAAGGGTCCCTTTCCACGTGCCACAGGAATCCTGGGACTCCTATCAAGTTTCACGAGGACTCAGGCATCGTATCCTTTGGAGGCACTGATCTCCGCGTACCTCTGGAGTTTTCAAAGGATGTGAAGCCTCCGGTCGCCATGAGGTGGGGAACTAGGTCTTTCTCTGTGGTCTCCACAGGGGATTCAGACATCCTTTCATCTTCGGAGATGCAAGACGAGCCTGCATTCAAGTCACTGCAGGGATATCCGGCCTTATTTCGAGTCAGGGCATCGCGGTGTCCATTCCACTTGAGGCCGCAAACTCAGGGTCCCTCTCACATACCTAGAGCTGAGAGAAGCCTCCTCTTGAGGTGCTTGTGGTAAGGTGGTATTCCTCTGGAGTCGAAGCCAGGGACTAACCTCTCATCTCGAGTTGATTTTTGGTCCACGGAGCTCTTTCGTGTTGCTACAGTGACCTCAGGATCCCTCTAGCCTTGAAACAGTGTTCTTGGGGTTTCTCTGGAGTGCCATGAAGGAAATCAAGGCTCCTTTCATGTGTGATGTGCAACACAGAATTGCTCTGCACGCAGTGCAGGGGAATCGGGCCTCATCTCACGGCGAGGGGGAAGTCTCATGGTTTTTCTCGAGTTGCGGCGGGAACCTGGGGTATATTCTCGAGTTACGACGGGGATGGCCCTTCCACACACGTGTTTGTTCAGCCACGTCAGGACTCTTGCCTAGTTGCGAGACACAACTCGGGATTCTCCTCGAGGCTTGGCAAGGCAATTGGGACGCCTCTCCAGCTGAGGCGGGAGACCAAGGGTCCCTTTCCACGTGCCACAGGAATCCTGGGACTCCTATCAAGTTTCACGAGGAGTCAGGCATCGTCTCCTTTGGAGGCACTCATCTCCGCGTACCTCTGGAGTTTTCAAAGGATGTGAGGCTATCGGTCCCGATGAGGTGGGGAACTAAGTCTTTCTCTGTGCTTTCCACAGGGGATTCAGACATCCTTTCGTCCTGGGAGATGCAAGACGAGCCTGCATTGAAATCACTGCAGGGATATCCGGCCTTATTTCGAGTCAGGGCATCGCGGTGTCCATTCCACTTGAGGCCGCAAACTCAGGGTCCCTCTCACATACCTAGAGCTGAGAGAAGCCTCCTCTTGAGGTGCTTGTGGTAAGGTGGTATTCCTCAGGAGTCGAAGCCAGGGACTAACCTCTCATCTCGTGTTGATTCTTGGTCCACGGAGCTCTTTCGTGTTGCTACAGTGACCTCAGGATCCCTCTAGCCTTGAAACAGTGTTCTTGGGGTTTCTCTGGAGTGCCATCAAGGAAATCAAGGCTCCTTTCATGTGTGATGTGCAACACGGAATTGCTCTGCACGCAGTGCAGGGGAATCGGGCCTCATCTCGCGGCGAGGGGGAAGTCTCATGGTTTTTCTCGAGTTGCGGCGGGAACCTGGGGTATATTCTCGAGTTACGACGGGGATGGCCCTTCCACCCACGTGTTTGTTCAGCCACGTCATGACTCTTGCCTAGTTGCGAGGGACAACTCGGGATTCTCCTCGAGGCTTGGCACGGCAATTTTGACGCCTCTCCAGCTGAGGCGGGAGACCAAGGGTCCCTTTCCACGTGCCACAGGAATCCTGGGACTCCTATCAAGTTTCACGAGGAGTCAGGCATCGTCTCCTTTGGAGGCACTGATCTCCGCGTACCTCTGGAGTTTTCAAAGGATGTGAGGCCTCCGGTCGCGATGAGGTGGGGAACTAGGTCTTTCTCTGTGGTCTCCACAGGGGATTCAGACATCCTTTCATCTTGGGAGATGCAAGACGAGCCTGCATTCAAGTCACTGCAGGGATATCCAGCCTTATTTCGCGTCAGGGCATCGCGGTGTCCATTCCACTTGAGGCCGCAAACTCAGGGTCCCTCTCACATACCTAGAGCTGAGAGAAGCCTCCTCTTGAGGTGCTTGTGGTAAGGTGGTATTCCTCAGGAGTCGAAGCCAGGGACTAACCTCTCATCTTGTGTTGATTCTTGGTCCACGGAGCTCTTTCGTGTTGCTACAGTGACCTCAGGATCCCTCTAGCCTTGAAACAGTGTTCTTGGGGTTTCTCTGGAGTGCAGTCAAGGAAATCAAGGCTCCTTTCATGTGTGATGTGCAACACGGAATTGCTCTGCACGCAGTGCAGGGGAATCGGGCCTCATCTCGCGGCGAGGGGGAAGTCTCATGGTTTTTCTCGAGTTGCGGCGGGAACCTGGGGTATATTCTCGAGTTCCGACGGGGATGGCCCTTCCACACACGTGTGTGTTCAGCCACGTCAGGACTCCTGCCTAGTTGCGAGGGACAACTCTGGATTCTCCTCGAGGCTTTGCAGGGCAATTGGGACGCCTCTGCAGCTGAGGCGGGAGACCAAGTGTCCCTTTCCAAGTGCCACAGGAATCCTGGGACTCCTATCAAGTTTCACGAGGAGTCAGGCATCGTCTCCTTTGGAGGCACTGATCTCCGCGTACCTCTGGAGATTTCAAAGGATGTGAGGCTATCGGTCGCGATGAGGTGGGTAACTAAGTCTTTCTCTGTGCTTTCCACAGGGGATTCAGACATCCTTTCGTCCTGGGAGATGCAAGACGAGCCTGCATTGAAGTCACTGCAGGGATATCCGGCCTTATTTCGAGTCAGGGCATCGCGGTGTCCATTCCACTTGAGGCCGCAAACTCAGGGTCCCTCTCACATACCTAGAGCTGAGAGAAGCCTCCTCTTGAGGTGCTTGTGGTAAGGTGGTATTCCTCTGGAGACGAATCCAGGGACTAACCTCTCTTTTCGAGTTGATTTTTGGTCCACAGAGTTCTTTCGTGTTGATACAGTGACCTCAGGATCCGTCTATCCTTGAAACAGTGTTCTTGGGGTTTCTCTGGAGTGCCATCAAGGAAATCAAGGCTCCTTTCATGTGTGATGTGCAAGACGGAATTGCTCTGCACGCAGTACAGGGGAATCGGGCCTCATCTCGCATCGAGGGGGAAGTCTCATGGTTTTTCTCGAGTTGCGGCGGGAACCTGGGGTATAATCTCGAGTTACGACGGGGATGGCCCTTCCACCCACGTGTTTGTTCAGCCACGTCAGGACTCCTGCCTAGTTGCGAGGGACAACTCGGGATTCTCCTCGAGGCTTGGCAGGGCAATTGGGACGCCTCTCCAGCTGAGGCGGGAGACCAAGTGTCCCTTTCCACGTGCCACAAGAATCCTGGGACTCCTATCAAGTTTCACGAGGAGTCAGGCATCGTCTCCTTTGGAGGCACTGATCTCCGCGTACCTCTGGAGTTTTCAAAGGATGTGAGGCCTCCAGGTCGCGATGAGGTGGGGAACTAGGTGTTTCTCTGTGGTCTCCACAGGGGATTCAGACATCCTTTCTTCTTGGGAGATGCAAGACGATCCTGCATTCAAGTCACTGCAGGGATATCTGGCCTTATTTCGAGTCAGGGCATCGCGGTGTCCATTCCACTTGAGGCCGCAAACTCAGGATCCCTCTCACATACCTAGAGCTGAGAGAAGCCTCCTCTTGAGGTGCTTGTGGTAAGGTGGTATTCCTCAGGAGTCGAAGCCAGGGACTAACCTCTCATCTCGTGTTGATTCTTGGTCCACGGAGCTCTTTCGTGTTGCTACAGTGACCTCAGG
The DNA here is from genome assembly GCF_910594005.1 of Cervus elaphus. NCBI lineage: Eukaryota > Metazoa > Chordata > Mammalia > Artiodactyla > Cervidae > Cervus > Cervus elaphus. The sequence continues at coordinate 2,156,525 of NW_025316789.1, forward strand.
ATCCCTCTAGCCTTGAAATAGTGTTCTTGGGGTTTCTCTGGAGTGCCATCAAGGAAATCAAGGCTCCTTTCATGTGTGATGTGCAACACGGAATTGCTCTGCACGCAGTGCAGGGGAATCGGGCCTCATCTCGCGGCGAGGGGGAAGTCTCATGGTTTTTCTCGAGTTGCGGCGGGAACCTGGGGTATATTCTCGAGTTACGACGGGGATGGCCCTTCCACACACGTGTGTGTTCAGCCATGTCAGGACTCCTGCCTAGTTGCGAGGGACAACTCGGGATTCTCCTCGAGGCTTTGCAGGGCAATTGGGACGCCTTTCCAGCTAAGACGGGAGACCAAGGGTCCCTTTCCACGTGCCACAGGAATCCTGGGTCTCGTATCAAGTTTCACGAGGAGTCAGGCATCGTCTCCTTTGGAGGCACTGATCTCCGCATACCTCTGGAGTTTTCAAAGGATTTGAGGCCTCCTGTCGCGATGAGGTGGGGAACTAGGTCTTTCTCTGTGGTCTCCACAGGGGATTCAGACACCCTTTCGTCTTGGGAGATGCAAGACGAGCCTGCATTCCAGTCACTGCAGGGATATCCGGCCTTATTTCGAGTCAGGGCATCGCGGTGTCCATTCCACTTGAGGCCCCAAACTCAGGGTCCCTCTCACATACCTAGAGCTGAGAGAAGCCTCCTCTTGAGGTGCTTGTGGTAAGGTGGTATTCCTCTGGAGTCGAAGCCAGGGACTAACCTCTCATCTCGAGTTGATTTTGGGTCCACGGAGCTCTTTCGTGTTGCTACAGTGACCTCAGGATCCCTCTAGCCTTGAAACAGTGTTCTTGGGGTTTCTCTGGAGTGCCATGAAGGAAATCAAGGCTCCTTTCATGTGTGATGTGCAACACAGAATTGCTCTGCACGCAGTGCAGGGGAATCGGGCCTCATCTCGCGGCGAGGGGGAAGTCTCATGGTTTTTCTCGAGTTGCGGCGGGAACCTGGGGTATATTCTCGAGTTACGACGGGGATGGCCCTTCCACACACGTGTTTGTTCAGCCACGTCCGGACTCTTGCCTAGTTGCGAGACACAACTCGGGATTCTCCTCGAGGCTTAGCAAGGCAATTGGGACGCCTCTCCAGCTGAGGCGGGAGACCAAGGGTCCCTTTCCACGTGCCACAGGAATCCTGGGACTCCTATCAAGTTTCACGAGGACTCAGGCATCGTCTCCTTTGGAGGCACTGATCTCCGCGTACCTCTGGAGTTTTCAAAGGATGTGAGGCCTCCGGTCGCGATGAGGTGGGGAACTAGGTCTTTCTCTGTGGTCTCCACAGGGGATTCAGACATCCTTTCATCTTGGGAGATGCAAGACGAGCCTGCATTCAAGTCACTGCAGGGATATCCAGCCTTATTTCGAGTCAGGGCATCGCGGTGTCCATTCCACTTGAGGCCGCAAACTCAGGGTCCCTCTCACATACCTAGAGCTGAGAGAAGCCTCCTCTTGAGGTGCTTGTGGTAAGGTGGTATTCCTCTGGAGTCGAAGCCAGGGACTAACCTCTCATCTCGAGTTGATTTTTGGCCCACGGAGCTCTTTCGTGTTGCTACATTGACCTCAGGATCCCTCTAGCCTTGAAACAGTGTTCTTGGGGTTTCTCTGGAGTGCCATGAAGGAAATCAAGGCTCCTTTCATGTGTGATGTGCAACACGGAGTTGCTCTGCACGCAGTGCAGGGGAATCGGGCCTCATCTCGCGGCGTGGGGGAAGTCTCATGGTTTTTCTCGAGTTGCGGCGGGAACCTGGGGTATATTCTCGAGTTACCATGGGGATGGCCCTTCCACCCACGTGTTTCTTCAGCGACGTCAGGACTCCTGCCTAGTTGCGAGGGACAACTCTGGATTCTCCTCGAGGCTTGGCAGGGCAATTGGGACGCCTCTCCAGCTGAGGCGGGAGACCAAGTGTCCCTTTCCAAGTGCCACAGGAATCCTGGGACTCCTATCAAGTTTCACGAGGAGTCAGGCATCGTCTCCTTTGGAGGCACTGATCTCCGTGTACCTCTGGAGTTTTCAAAGGATGTGAGGCCTCCGATCGCGATGAGGTGGGGAACTAGGTCTTTCTCTGTGGTCTCCACAGGGGATTCACACATCCTTTCTTCTTGCGAGATGCAATACAAGCCTGCATTCAAGTCACTGCAGGGATATCCGGCCTTATTTCGAGTCAGGGCATCGTGGTGTCCATTCCACTTGAGGCCGCAAACTCAGGATCCCTCTCACATACCTAGAGCTGAGAGAAGCCTCCTCTTGAGGTGCTTGTGGTAAGGTGGTATTCCTCAGGAGTCGAAGCCAGGGACTAACCTCTCATCTTGTGTTGATTCTTGGTCCACGGAGCTCTTTCGTGTTGCTACAGTGACCTCAGGATCCCTCTAGCCTTGAAACAGTGTTCTTGGGGTTTCTCTGGAGTGCAGTCAAGGAAATCAAGGCTCCTTTCATGTGTGATGTGCAGCACGGAATTGCTCTGCACGCAGTGCAGGGGAATCGGGCCTCATCTCGCGGCGAGGGGGAAGTCTCATGGTTTTTCTCAAGTTGCGGCGGGAACCTGGGGTATATTCTCGAGTTACGACGGGGATGGCCCTTCCACCCACGTGTTTGTTCTGCCACGTCAGGACTCCTGCCTAGTTGCCAGGGACAACTCGGGATTCTCCTCGAGGCTTGGCAGGGCAATTGGAACGCCTCTCCAGCTGAGGCGGGAGACCAAGGGTCCCTTTCCACGTGCCACAGGAATCCTGGACTCCTATCAAGTTTCACGAGGAGTCAGGCATCGTCTCCTTTGGAGGCACTGATCTCTGCATACCTCTGGAGTTTTCAAAGGATGTGAGGCCTCCGGTCGCGATGAGGTGGGGAACTAGGTCTTTCTCTGTGGTCTCCACAGGGGATTCAGACATCCTTTCTTCTTGGGAGATGCAAGACGAGCCTGCATTGAAGTCACTGCAGGGATATCCGGCCTTATTTCGAGTCAGGGCATCGCGGTGTCCATTCCACTTGAGGCCGCAAACTCAGGATCCCTCTCACATACCTAGAGCTGAGAGAAGCCTCCTCTTGAGGTGCTTGTGGTAAGGTGGTATTCCTCTGGAGTCGAAGCCAGGGACTAACCTCTCATCTCGTGTTGATTCTTGGTCCACGGAGCTCTTTCGTGTTGCTACAGTGACCTCAGGATCCCTCTAGCCTTGAAACAGTGTTCTTGGGTTTTCTCTGGAGTGCCATCAAGGAAATCAAGGCTCCTTTCATGTGTGATGTGCAACACGGAACTGCTCTGCACGCAGTGCAGGGGAATCGGGCCTCATCTCGTGGCGAGGGGGAAGTCTCATGGTTTCTCTCGAGTTGCGGCGGGAACCTGGGGTATATTCTCGAGTTACGACGGGGATGGCCCTTCCACCCACGTGTTTCTTCAGCGACGTCAGGACTCCCGCCTAGTTGCCAGGGACAACTCGGGATTCTCCTCAAGGCTTTGCAGGGCAATTGGGACGCCTCTCCAGCTGAGACGGGAGACCAAGTGTACCTTTCCACGTGCCACAGGAATCCTGGGTCTCCTATCAAGTTTCACGAGGAGTCAGGCATCGTCTTCTTTGGAGGCACTGATCTCCACATACCTCTGGAGTTTTCAAAGGATGTGAGGCCTCCTGTCGCGATGAGGTGGGGAACTAGGTCTTTCTCTGTGGTCTCCACGGGGGATTCAGACACCCTTTCGTCTTGGGAGATGCAAGACGAGCCTGCATTCCAGTCACTACAGGGATATCCGGCCTTAATTCGAATCAGGGCATCACGGTGTCCATTCCACTTGAGGCCGCAAACTCAGGGTCCCTCTCACATACCTAGAGCTGAGAGAAGCCTCCTCTTGAGGTGCTTGTGGTAAGGTGGTATTCCTCTGGAGTCAAAGCCAGGGACTAACCTCTCATCTCGAGTTGATTTTTGGTCCACGGAGCTCTTTCATGTTGCTACAGTGACCTCAGGATCCCTCTAGCCTTGAAACAGTGTTCTTGGGGTTTCTCTGGAGTGCCATGAAGGAAATCAAGGCTCCTTTCATGTGTGATGTGCAACACAGAATTGCTCTGCATGCAGTGCACGGGAATCGGGCCTCATCTCGCGGCGAGGGGGAAGTCTCATGGTTTTTCTCGAGTTGGGGCGGGAACCTGGCGTATATTCTCGAGTTACGACGGGGATGGCCCTTCCACACACGTGTTTGTTCAGCCACGTCAGGACTCTTGCCTAGTTGCGAGACACAACTCGGGATTCTCCTCGAGGCTTGGCAAGGCAATTGGGACGCCTCTCCAGCTGAGGCGGGAGACCAAGTGTCCCTTTCCACGTGCCACAGGAATCCTGGGACTCCTATCAAGTTTGACGAGGAGTCAGGCATCGTCTCCTTTGGAGGCACTGATCTCCGTGTACCTCTGGAGTTTTCAAAGGATGTGAGGCTATCGGTCGCGATGAGGTGGGGAACTAAGTCTTTCTCTGTGCTTTCCACAGGGGATTCAGACATCCTTTCGTCCTGGGAGATGCAAGACGAGCCTGCATTGAAATCACTGCAGGGATATCCGGCCTTATTTCGAGTCAGGGCATCGCGGTGTCCATTCCACTTGAGGCCGCAAACTCAGGGTCCCTCTCACATACCTAGAGCTGAGAGAAGCCTCCTCTTGAGGTGCTTGTGGTAAGGTGGTATTCCTCAGGAGTCGAAGCCAGGGACTAACCTCTCATCTCGTGTTGATTCTTGGTCCACGGAGCTCTTTCGTGTTGCTACAGTGACCTCAGGATCCCTCTAGCCTTGAAACAGTGTTCTTGGGGTTTCTCTGGAGTGCCATCAAGGAAATCAAGGCTCCTTTCATGTGTGATGTGCAACACGGAATTGCTCTGCACGCAGTGCAGGGGAATCGGGCCTCATCTCGCGGCGAGGGGGAAGTCTCATGGTTTTTCTCGAGTTGCGGCGGGAACCTGGGGTATATTCTCGAGTTACGACGGGGATGGCCCTTCCACCCACGTGTTTGTTCAGCCACGTCATGACTCTTGCCTAGTTGCGAGGGACAACTCGGGATTCTCCTCGAGGATTGGCACGGCAATTTTGACGCCTCTCCAGCTGAGGCGGGAGACCAAGGGTCCCTTTCCACGTGCCACAGGAATCCTGGGACTCCTATCAAGTTTCACGAGGAGTCAGGCATCGTCTCCTTTGGAGGCACTGATCTCCGCGTACCTCTGGAGTTTTCAAAGGATGTGAGGCCTCCGGTCGCGATGAGGTGGGGAACTAGGTCTTTCTCTGTGGTCTCCACAGGGGATTCAGACATCCTTTCATCTTGGGAGATGCAAGACGAGCCTGCATTCAAGTCACTGCAGGGATATCCAGCCTTATTTCGCGTCAGGGCATCGCGGTGTCCATTCCACTTGAGGCCGCAAACTCAGGGTCCCTCTCACATACCTAGAGCTGAGAGAAGCCTCCTCTTGAGGTGCTTGTGGTAAGGTGGTATTCCTCGGGAGTCGAAACCAGGGACTAACCTCTCATCTCGTGTAGATTTTTGGCCCACGGAGCTCTTTCGTGTTGCTACAGTGACCTCAGGATCCCTCTAGCCTTGAAACAGTGTTCTTGGGGTTTCTCTGGAGTGCCATCAAGGAAATCAAGGTTCCTTTCATGTGTGATGTGCAACACGGAATTGCTCTGCACGCAGTGCAGGGGAATCGGGCCTCATCTCGCGGCGAGGGGGAAGTCTCATGGTTTTTCTCGAGTTGCGGCGGGAACCTGGGGTATATTCTCGAGTTACGACGGGGATGGCACTTCCACACACGTGTTTCTTCAGCGACGTCAGGACTCCTGCCTAGTTGCGAGGGACAACTCTGGATTCTCCTCGAGGCTTTGCAGGGCAATTGGGACGCCTCTGCAGCTGAGGCGGGAGACCAAGTGTCCCTTTCCAAGTGCCACAGGAATCCTGGGACTCCTATCAAGTTTCACGAGGAGTCAGGCATCGTCTCCTTTGGAGGCACTGATCTCCGCGTACCTCTGGAGTTTTCAAAGGATGTGAGGCTATCGGTCGCGATGAGGTGGGGAACTAAGTCTTTCTCTGTGCTTTCCAGAGGGGATTCAGACATCCTTTCGTCCTGGGAGATGCAAGACGAGCCTGCATTGTAGTCACTGCAGGGATATCCGGACTTATTTCGAGTCAGGGCATCGCGGTGTCCATTCCACTTGAGGCCGCAAACTCAGGGTCCCTCTCACATACCTAGAGCTGAGAGAAGCCTCCTCTTGAGGTGCTTGTGGTAAGGTGGTATTCCTCTGGAGAGGAATCCAGGGACTAACCTCTCTTTTCGAGTTGATTTTAGGTCCACAGAGTTCTTTCGTGTTGCTACAGTGATCTCAGGATCCCTCTATCCTTGAAACAGTGTTCTTGGGGTTTCTCTGGAGTGCCATGAAGGAAATCAAGGCTCCTTTCATGTGTGATGTGCAACACGGAATTGCTCTGCACGTAGTACAGGGGAAGCGGGCCTCATCTCGCGGCGAGGGGGAAGTCTCATGGTTTTTCTCGAGTTGCGGCGGGAACCTGGGGTATATTCTCGAGTTACGACGGGGATGGCCCTTCCACCCACGTGTTTGTTCAGCCACGTCAGGACTCCTGCCTAGTTGCGAGGGACAACTCGGGATGCTCCTCGAGGCTTGGCAGGGCAATTGGAACGCCTCTCCAGCTGAGGCGGGAGACCAAGGGTCCCTTTCCACGTGCCACAAGAATCCTGGGACTCCTATCAAGTTTCACGAGGAGTCAGGCATCGTCTCCTTTGGAGGCACTGATCTCCGCGTACCTCTGGAGTTTTCAAAGGATGTGAGGCCTCCGATCGCGATGAGGTGGGGAACTAGGTCTTTCTCTGTGGTCTCCACAGGGGATTCACACATCCTTTCTTCTTGAGAGATGCAATACAAGCCTGCATTCAAGTCACTGCAGGGATATCCGGCCTTATTTCGAGTCAGGGCATCGTGGTGTCCATTCCACTTGAGGCCGCAAACTCAGGATCCCTCTCACATACCTAGAGCTGAGAGAAGCCTCCTCTTGAGGTGCTTGTGGTAAGGTGGTATTCCTCAGGAGTCGAAGCCAGGGACTAACCTCTCATCTTGTGTTGATTCTTGGTCCACGGAGCTCTTTCGTGTTGCTACAGTGACCTCAGGATCCCTCTAGCCTTGAAACAGTGTTCTTGGGGTTTCTCTGGAGTGCAGTCAAGGAAATCAAGGCTCCTTTCATGTGTGATGTGCAACACGGAATTGCTCTGCACGCAGTGCAGGGGAATCGGGCCTCATCTCGCGGCGAGGGGGAAGTCTCATGGTTTTTCTCGAGTTGCGGCGGGAACCTGGGGTATATTCTCGAGTTCCGACGGGGATGGCCCTTCCACACACGTGTGTGTTCAGCCACGTCAGGACTCCTGCCTAGTTGCGAGGGACAACTCTGGATTCTCCTCGAGGCTTTGCAGGGCAATTGGGACGCCTCTGCAGCTGAGGCGGGAGACCAAGTGTCCCTTTCCAAGTGCCACAGGAATCCTGGGACTCCTATCAAGTTTCACGAGGAGTCAGGCATCGTCTCCTTTGGAGGCACTGATCTCCGCGTACCTCTGGAGATTTCAAAGGATGTGAGGCTATCGGTCGCGATGAGGTGGGGAACTAAGTCTTTCTCTGTGCTTTCCACAGGGGATTCAGACATCCTTTCGTCCTGGGAGATGCAAGACGAGCCTGCATTGAAGTCACTGCAGGGATATCCGGCCTTATTTCGAGTCAGGGCATCGCGGTGTCCATTCCACTTGAGGCCGCAAACTCAGGGTCCCTCTCACATACCTAGAGCTGAGAGAAGCCTCCTCTTGAGGTGCTTGTGGTAAGGTGGTATTCCTCTGGAGACGAATCCAGGGACTAACCTCTCTTTTCGAGTTGATTTTTGGTCCACAGAGTTCTTTCGTGTTGATACAGTGACCTCAGGATCCCTCTATCCTTGAAACAGTGTTCTTGGGGTTTCTCTGGAGTGCCATCAAGGAAATCAAGGCTCCTTTCATGTGTGATGTGCAAGACGGAATTGCTCTGCACGCAGTACAGGGGAATCGGGCCTCATCTCGCATCGAGGGGGAAGTCTCATGGTTTTTCTCGAGTTGCGGCGGGAACCTGGGGTATAATCTCGAGTTACGACGGGGATGGCCCTTCCACCCACGTGTTTGTTCAGCCACGTCAGGACTCCTGCCTAGTTGCGAGGGACAACTCGGGATTCTCCTCGAGGCTTGGCAGGGCAATTGGGACGCCTCTCCAGCTGAGGCGGGAGACCAAGTGTCCCTTTCCACGTGCCACAAGAATCCTGGGACTCCTATCAAGTTTCACGAGGAGTCAGGCATCGTCTCCTTTGGAGGCACTGATCTCCGCGTACCTCTGGAGTTTTCAAAGGATGTGAGGCCTCCGGTCGCGATGAGGTGGGGAACTAGGTGTTTCTCTGTGGTTTCCACAGGGGATTCAGACATCCTTTCTTCTTGGGAGATGCAAGACGATCCTGCATTCAAGTCACTGCAGGGATATCCGGCCTTATTTCGAGTCAGGGCATCGCGGTGTCCATTCCACTTGAGGCCGCAAACTCAGGATCCCTCTCACATACCTAGAGCTGAGAGAAGCCTCCTCTTGAGGTGCTTGTGGTAAGGTGGTATTCCTCAGGAGTCGAAGCCAGGGACTAACCTCTCATCTCGTGTTGATTCTTGGTCCACGGAGCTCTTTCGTGTTGCTACAGTGACCTCAGGATCCCTCTAGCCTTGAAATAGTGTTCTTGGGGTTTCTCTGGAGTGCCATCAAGGAAATCAAGGCTCCTTTCATGTGTGATGTGCAACACGGAACTGCTCTGCACGCAGTGCAGGGGAATCGGGCCTCATCTCGTGGCGAGGGGGAAGTCTCATGGTTTTTCTCGAGTTGCGGAGGGAACCTGGGGTATATTCTCGAGTTACGACGGGGATGGCCCTTCCACCCACGTGTTTCTTCAGCGACGTCAGGACTCCCGCCTAGTTGCCAGGGACAACTCGGGATTCTCCTCGAGGCTTTGCAGGGCAATTGGGACGCCTCTCCAGCTGAGACGGGAGACCAAGTGTACCTTTCCACGTGCCACAGGAATCCTGGGTCTCCTATCAAGTTTCACGAGGAGTCAGGCATCGTCTCCTTTGGAGGCACTGATCTCCGCATACCTCTGGAGTTTTCAAAGGATGTGAGGCCTCCTGTCGCGATGAGGTAGGGAACTAGGTCTTTCTCTGTGGTCTCCACGGGGGATTCAGACACCCTTTCGTCTTGGGAGATGCAAGACGAGCCTGCATTCCAGTCACTACAGGGATATCCGGCCTTAATTCGAATCAGGGCATCACGGTGTCCATTCCACTTGAGGCCGCAAACTCAGGGTCCCTCTCACATACCTAGAGCTGAGAGAAGCCTCCTCTTGAGGTGCTTGTGGTAAGGTGGTATTCCTCTGGAGTCGAAGCCAGGGACTAACCTCTCATCTCGAGTTGATTTTTGGTCCACGGAGCTCTTTCGTGTTGCTACAGTGACCTCAGGATCCCTCTAGCCTTGAAACAGTGTTCTTGGGGTTTCTCTGGAGTGCCATGAAGGAAATCAAGGCTCCTTTCATGTGTGATGTGCAACACAGAATTGCTCTGCATGCAGTGCACGGGAATCGGGCCTCATCTCGCGGCGAGGGGGAAGTCTCATGGTTTTTCTCGAGTTGGGGCGGGAACCTGGCGTATATTCTCGAGTTACGACGGGGATGGCCCTTCCACACACGTGTTTGTTCAGCCACGTCAGGACTCTTGCCTAGTTGCGAGACACAACTCGGGATTCTCCTCGAGGCTTGGCAAGGCAATTGGGACGCCTCTCCAGCTGAGGCGGGAGACCAAGTGTCCCTTTCCACGTGCCACAGGAATCCTGGGACTCCTATCAAGTTTGACGAGGAGTCAGGCATCGTCTCCTTTGGAGGCACTGATCTCCGTGTACCTCTGGAATTTTCAAAGGATGTGAGGCTAACGGTCGCGATGAGGTGGGGAACTAAGTCTTTCTCTGTGCTTTCCACAGGGGATTCAGACATCCTTTCGTCCTGGGAGATGCAAGACGTGCCTGCATTGAAGTCACTGCAGGGATATCCGGCCTTATTTCGAGTCAGGGCATCGCGGTGTCCATTCCACTTGAGGCCGCAAACTCAGGATCCCTCTCACATACCTAGAGCTGAGAGAAGCCTCCTCTTGAGGTGCTTGTGGTAAGGTGGTATTCCTCAGGAGTCGAAGCCAGGGACTAACCTCTCATCTTGTGTTGATTCTTGGTCCACGGAGCTCTTTCGTGTTGCTACAGTGACCTCAGGATCCCTCTATCCTTGAAACAGTGTTCTTGGGGTTTCTCTGGAGTGCAGTCAAGGAAATCAAGGCTCCTTTCATGTGTGATGTGCAACACGGAATTGCTCTGCACGCAGTGCAGGGGAATCGGGCCTCATCTCGCGGCGAGGGGGAAGTCTCATGGTTTTTCTCAAGTTGCGGCGGGAACCTGGGGTATATTCTCGAGTTACGACGGGGATGGCCCTTCCACCCACGTGTTTGTTCAGCCACGTCAGGACTCCTGCCTAGTTGCCAGGGACAACTCGGGATTCTCCTCGAGGCTTGGCAGGGCAATTGGAACGCCTCTCCAGCTGAGGCGGGAGACCAAGGGTCCCTTTCCACGTGCCACAGGAATCCTGGACTCCTATCAAGTTTCACGAGGAGTCAGGCATCGTCTCCTTTGGAGGCACTGATCTCTGCGTACCTCTGGAGTTTTCAAAGGATGTGAGGCCTCCGGTCGCGATGAGGTGGGGAACTAGGTGTTTCTCTGTGGTCTCCACAGGGGATTCAGACATCCTTTCTTCTTGGGAGATGCAAGACGAGCCTGCATTCAAGTCACTGCAGGGATATCCGGCCTTATTTCGAGTCAGGGCATCGCGGTGTCCATTCCACTTGAGGCCGCAAACTCAGGATCCCTCTCACATACCTAGAGCTGAGAGAAGCCTCCTCTTGAGGTGCTTGTGGTAAGGTGGTATTCCTCTGGAGTCGAAGCCAGGGACTAACCTCTCATCTCGTGTTGATTCTTGGTCCACGGAGCTCTTTCGTGTTGCTACAGTGACCTCAGGATCCCTCTAGCCTTGAAACAGTGTTCTTGGGTTTTCTCTGGAGTGCCATCAAGGAAATCAAGGCTCCTTTCATGTGTGATGTGCAACACGGAACTGCTCTGCACGCAGTGCAGGGGAATCGGGCCTCATCTCGTGGCGAGGGGGAAGTCTCATGGTTTCTCTCGAGTTGCGGCGGGAACCTGGGGTATATTCTCGAGTTACGACGGGGATGGCCCTTCCACCCACGTGTTTCTTCAGCGACGTCAGGACTCCCGCCTAGTTGCCAGGGACAACTCGGGATTCTCCTCGAGGCTTTGCAGGGCAATTGGGACGCCTCTCCAGCTGAGACGGGAGACCAAGTGTACCTTTCCACGTGCCACAGGAATCCTGGGTCTCCTATCAAGTTTCACGAGGAGTCAGGCATCGTCTCCTTTGGAGGCACTGATCTCCGCATACCTCTGGAGTTTTCAAAGGATGTGAGGCCTCCTGTCGCGATGAGGTGGGGAACTAGGTCTTTCTCTGTGGTCTCCACGGGGGATTCAGACACCCTTTCGTCTTGGGAGATGCAAGACGAGCCTGCATTCCAGTCACTACAGGGATATCCGGCCTTAATTCGAATCAGGGCATCACGGTGTCCATTCCACTTGAGGCGGCAAACTCAGGGTCCCTCTCACATACCTAGAGCTGAGAGAAGCCTCCTCTTGAGGTGCTTGTGGTAAGGTGGTATTCCTCTGGAGTCGAAGCCAGGGACTAACCTCTCATCTCGAGTTGATTTTTGGTCCACGGAGCTCTTTCGTGTTGCTACAGTGACCTCAGGATCCCTCTAGCCTTGAAACAGTGTTCTTGGGGTTTCTCTGGAGTGCCATGAAGGAAATCAAGGCTCCTTTCATGTGTGATGTGCAACACAGAATTGCTCTGCATGCAGTGCACGGGAATCGGGCCTCATCTCGCGGCGAGGGGGAAGTCTCATGGTTTTTCTCGAGTTGGGGCGGGAACCTGGCGTATATTCTCGAGTTACGACGGGGATGGCCCTTCCACACACGTGTTTGTTCAGCCACGTCAGGACTCTTGCCTAGTTGCGAGACACAACTCGGGATTCTCCTCGAGGCTTGGCAAGGCAATTGGGACGCCTCTCCAGCTGAGGCGGGAGACCAAGTGTCCCTTTCCACGTGCCACAGGAATCCTGGGACTCCTATCAAGTTTGACGAGGAGTCAGGCATCGTCTCCTTTGGAGGCACTGATCTCCGTGTACCTCTGGAATTTTCAAAGGATGTGAGGCTAACGGTCGCGATGAGGTGGGGAACTAAGTCTTTCTCTGTGCTTTCCACAGGGGATTCAGACATCCTTTCGTCCTGGGAGATGCAAGACGTGCCTGCATTGAAGTCACTGCAGGGATATCCGGCCTTATTTCGAGTCAGGGCATCGCGGTGTCCATTCCACTTGAGGCCGCAAACTCAGGGTCCCTCTCACATACCTAGAGCTGAGAGAAGCCTCCTCTTGAGGTGCTTGTGGTAAGGTGGTATTCCTCTGGAGACGAATCCAGGGACTAACCTCTCTTTTCGAGTTGATTTTTGGTCCACAGAGTTCTTTCGTGTTGCTACAGTGACCTCAGGATCCCTCTATCCTTGAAACAGTGTTCTTGGGGTTTCTCTGGAGTGCCATCAAGGAAATCAAGGCTCCTTTCATGTGTGATGTGCAAGACGGAATTGCTCTGCACGCAGTACAGGGGAATCGGGCCTCATCTCGCATCGAGGGGGAAGTCTCATGGTTTTTCTCAAGTTGCGGCGGGAACCTGGGGTATATTCTCGAGTTACGACGGGGATGGCCCTTCCACCCACGTGTTTGTTCAGCGACGTCAGGACTCCTGCCTAGTTGCCAGGGACAACTCGGGATTCTCCTCGAGGCTTGGCAGGGCAATTGGAACGCCTCTCCAGCTGAGGCGGGAGACCAAGGGTCCCTTTCCACGTGCCACAGGAATCCTGGACTCCTATCAAGTTTCACGAGGAGTCAGGCATCGTCTCCTTTGGAGGCACTGATCTCTGCGTACCTCTGGAGTTTTCAAAGGATGTGAGGCCTCCGGTTGCGATGAGGTGGGGAACTAGGTGTTTCTCTGTGGTCTCCACAGGGGATTCAGACATCCTTTCTTCTTGGGAGATGCAAGACGAGCCTGCATTCAAGTCACTGCAGGGATATCCGGCCTTATTTCGAGTCAGGGCATCGCGGTGTCCATTCCACTTGAGGCCGCAAACTCAGGATCCCTCTCACATACCTAGAGCTGAGAGAAGCCTCTTCTTGAGGTGCTTGTGGTAAGGTGGTATTCCTCTGGAGTCGAAGCCAGGGACTAACCTCTCATCTCGTGTTGATTCTTGGTCCACCGAGCTCTTTCGTGTTGCTACAGTGACCTCAGGATCCCTCTAGCCTTGAAACAGTGTTCTTGGGGTTTCTCTGGAGTGCCATCAAGGAAATCAAGGCTCCTTTCATGTGTGATGTGCAACACGGAACTGCTCTGCACGCAGTGCAGGGGAATCGGGCCTCATCTCGTGGCGAGGGGGAAGTCTCATGGTTTTTCTCGAGTTGCGGCGGGAACCTGGGGTATATTCTCGAGTTACGTCGGGGATGGCCCTTCCACCCACGTGTCTCTTCAGCGACGTCAGGACTCCCGCCTAGTTGCCAGGGACAACTCGGGATTCTCCTCGAGGCTTTGCAGGGCAATTGGGACGCCTCTCCAGCTGAGACGGGAGACCAAGTGTACCTTTCCACGTGCCACAGGAATCCTGGGTCTCCTATCAAGTTTCACGAGGAGTCAGGCATCGTCTCCTTTGGAGGCACTGATCTCCGCATACCTCTGGAGTTTTCAAAGGATTTGAGGCCTCCTGTCGCGATGAGGTGGGGAACTAGGTCTTTCTCTGTGGTCTCCACAGGGGATTCAGACACCCTTTCGTCTTGGGAGATGCAAGACGAGCCTGCATTCCAGTCACTGCAGGGATATCCGGCCTTATTTCGAGTCAGGGCATCGCGGTGTCCATTCCACTTGAGGCCGCAAACTCAGGGTCCCTCTCACATACCTAGAGCTGAGAGAAGCCTCCTCTTGAGGTGCTTGTGGTAAGGTGGTATTCCTCTGGAGTGGAAGCCAGGGACTAACCTCGCATCTCGAGTTGATTTTTGGCCCACGGAGCTCTTTCATGTTGCTACAGTGACCTCAGGATCCCTCTAGCCTTGAAACAGTGTTCTTGGGGTTTCTCTGGAGTGCCATCAAGGAAATCAAGGCTCCTTTCATGTGTGATGTGCAACACGGAATTGCTCTGCACGCAGTGCAGGGGAATCGGGCCTCATCTCGCGGCGAGGGGGAAGTCTCATGGTTTTTCTCGAGTTGCGGAGGGAACCTGGGGTATATTCTCGAGTTACGACGGGGATGGCCCTTCCACCCACGTGTTTCTTCAGCGACGTCAGGACTCCTGCCTAGTTGCGAGGGACAACTCTGGATTCTCCTCGATGCTTGGCAGGGCAATTGGGACGCCTCTCCAGCTGAGGCGGGAGACCAAGTGTCCCTTTCCAAGTGCCACAGGAATCCTGGGACTCCTATCAAGTTTCACGAGGAGTCAGGCATTGTCTCCTTTGGAGGCACTGATCTCCGTGTACCTCTGGAGTTTTCAAAGGATGTGAGGATATCGGTCGCGAAGAGGTGGGGAACTAAGTCTTTCTCTGTGCTTTCCACAGGGGATTCAGACATCCTTTCGTCCTGGGAGATGCAAGACGTGCCTGCATTGAAGTCACTGCAGGGATATCCGGCCTTATTTCGAGTCAGGGCATCGCGGTGTCCATTCCACTTGAGGCCGCAAATTCAGGGTCCCTCTCACATACCTAGAGCTGAGAGAAGCCTCCTCTTGAGGTGCTTGTGGTAAGGTGGTATTCCTCTGGAGACGAATACAGGGACTAACCTCTCTTTTCGAGTTGATTTTTGGTCCACAGAGTTCTTTCGTGTTGCTACAGTGACCTCAGGATCCCTCTATCCTTGAAACAGTGTTCTTGGGGCTTCTCTGGAGTGCCATCAAGGAAATCAAGGCTCCTTTCATGTGTGATGTGCAAGACGGAATTGCTCTGCACGCAGTACAGGGGAATCGGGCCTGATCTCGCATCGAGGGGGAAGTCTCATGGTTTTTCTCGAGTTGCGGCGGGAACCTGGGGTATATTCTCGAGTTACGACGGGGATGGCCCTTTCACCCACGTGTTTGTTCAGCCACGTCAGGACTCCTGCCTAGTTGCCAGGGACAACTCGAGATTTTCCTCGAGGCTTGGCAGGGCAATTGGAACGCCTCTCCAGCTGAGACGGGAGACCAAGCGTCCCTTTCCACGTGCCACAGGAATCCTGGGACTCCTATCAAGTTTCATGAGGAGTCAGGCATCGTCTCCTTTGGAGGCACTGATCTCCGCGTACCTCTGGAGTTTTCAAAGGATGTGAGGCCTCCGGTCGCGATGAGGTGGGGAACTAGGTGTTTCTCTGTGGTCTCCACAGGGGATTCAGACATCCTTTCTTCTTGGGAGATGCAAGACGAGCCTGCATTCAAGTCACTGCAGGGATATCCGGCCTTATTTCGAGTCAGGGCATCGCGGTGTCCATTCCACTTGAGGCCGCAATCTCAGGATCCCTCTCACATACCTAGAGCTGAGAGAAGCCTCCTCTTGAGGTGCTTGTGGTAAGGTGGTATTCCTCTGGAGTCGAAGCCAGGGACTAACCTCTCATCTCGTGTTGATTCTTGGTCCACCGAGCTCTTTCGTGTTGCTACAGTGACCTCAGGATCCCTCTAGCCTTGAAACAGTGTTCTTGGGGTTTCTCTGGAGTGCCATCAAGGAAATCAAGGCTCCTTTCATGTGTGATGTGCAACACGGAATTGCTCTGCACGCAGTGCAGGGGAATCGGGCCTCATCTCGCTGCGAGGGGGAAGTCTCATGGTTTTTCTCGAGTTGCGGCGGGAACCTGGGGTATATTCTCGAGTTACGACGGGGATGGCCCTTCCACACACGTGTGTGTTCAGCCATGTCAGGACTCCTGCCTAGTTGCGAGGGACAACTCGGGATTCTCCTCGAGGCTTGGCAGGGCAATTGGGACGCCTCTCCAGCTGAGGCGGGAGACCAAGTGTCCCTTTCCAAGTGCCACAGGAATCCTGGGACTCCTATCAATTTCACGAGGAGTCAGGCATCGTCTCCTTTGGAGGCACTGATCTCCGTGTACCTCTGGAGTTTTCAAAGGATGTGAGGCTATCGGTCGCGATGAGGTGGGGAACTAAGTCTTTCTCTGTGCTTTCCACAGGGGATTCAGACATCCTTTCGTCCTGGGAGATGCAAGACGTGCCTGCATTGAAGTCACTGCAGGGATATCCGGCCTTATTTCGAGTCAGGGCATCGCGGTGTCCATTCCACTTGAGGCCGCAAACTCAGGGTCCCTCTCACATACCTAGAGCTGAGAGAAGCCTCCTCTTGAGGTGCTTGTGGTAAGGTGGTATTCCTCTGGAGACGAATCCAGGGACTAACCTCTCTTTTCGAGTTGATTTTTGGTCCACAGAGTTCTTTCGTGTTGCTACAGTGACCTCAGGATCCCTCTATCCTTGAAACAGTGTTCTTGGGGTTTCTCTGGAGTGCCATCAAGGAAATCAAGGCTCCTTTCATGTGTGATGTGCAAGACGGAATTGCTCTGCACGCAGTACAGGGGAATCGGGCCTCATCTCGCATCGAGGGGGAAGTCTCATGGTTTTTCTCGAGTTGCGGCGGGAACCTGGGGTATATTCTCGAGTTACGACGGGGATGGCCCTTCCACACACGTGTTTGTTCAGCCACGTCAGGACTCCTGCCTAGTTGCGAGGGACAACTCTGGATTCTCCTCGAGGCTTGGCAGGGCAATTGGAACGCATCTCCAGCTGAGGCGGGAGACCAAGGGTCCCTTTCCACGTCCCACAAGAATCCTGGGACTCCTATTAAGTTTCACGAGGAGTCAGGCGTCGTCTCCTTTGGAGGCACTGATCTCCGCGTACCTCTGGAGTTTTCAAAGGATGTGAGGCCTCCGGTCGCGATGAGGTGGGGAACTTAGTCTTTCTCTGTGCTTTCCACAGGGGATTCAGACATCCTTTCGTCCTGGGAGATGCAAGACGAGCCAGCATTGAAGTCACTGCAGGGATATCCGGCCTTATTTCGAGTCAGGGCATCGCGGTGTCCATTCCACTTGAGGCCGCAAACTCAGGGTCCCTCTCACATACCTAGAGCTGAGAGAAGCCTCCTCTTCAAGTGCTTGTTGTAAGGTGGTATTCCTCTGGAGACGAATCCAGGGACTAACCTCTCTTTTCGAGTTGATTTTTGGTCCACAGAGTTCTTTCGTGTTGCTACAGTGACCTCAGGATCCCTCTAGCCTTGAAACAGTTTTCTTGGGGTTTCTCTGGAGTGCCATCAAGGAAATCAAGGCTCCTTTCATGTGTGATGTGCAAGACGGAATTGCTCTGCACGCAGTACAGGGGAATCGGGCCTCATCTCGCATCGAGGGGGAAGTCTCATGGTTTTTCTCAAGTTGCGGCGGGAACCTGGGGTATATTCTCGAGTTACGACGGGGATGGCCCTTCCACCCACGTGTTTGTTCTGCCACGTCAGGACTCCTGCCTAGTTGCCAGGGACAACTCGGGATTCTCCTCGAGGCTTGGCAGGGCAATTGGAACGCCTCTCCAGCTGAGGCGGGAGACCAAGGGTCCCTTTCCACGTGCCACAGGAATCCTGGGACTCCTATCAAGTTTCACGAGGAGTCAGGCATCGTCTCCTTTGGAGGCACTGATCTCCGCGTACCTCTGGAGTTTTCAAAGGATGTGAGGCCTCCGGTCGCGATGAGGTGGGGAACTAGGTCTTTCTCTGTGGTCTCCACAGGGGATTCAGACACCCTTTCGTCTTGGGAGATGCAAGACGAGCCTGCATTCCAGTCACTGCAGGGATATCCGGCCTTATTTCGAGTCAGGGCTTCACGGTGTCCATTCCACTTGAGGCCGCAATCTCAGGGTCCCTCTCACATACCTAGAGCTGAGAGAAGCCTCCTCTTGAGGTGCTTGTGGTAAGGTGGTATTCCTCAGGAGTCGAAGCCAGGGACTAACCTCTCATCTCGAGTTGATTTTTGGTCCACGGAGCTCTTTCGTGTTGCTACAGTGACCTCAGGATCCCTCTAGCCTTGAAACAGTGTTCTTGGGGTTTCTCTGGAGTGCCATGAAGGAAATCAAGGCTCCTTTCATGTGTGATGTGCAACACAGAATTGCTCTGCATGCAGTGCAGGGGAATCGGGCCTCATCTCGCGGCGAGGGGGAAGTCTCATGGTTTTTCTCGAGTTGCGGCGGGAACCTGGGGTATATTCTCGAGTTACGACGGGGATGGCCCTTCCACACATATGTTTGTTCAGCCACGTCAGGACTCCTGCCTAGTTGCGAGGGACAACTCGGGATTCTCCTCGAGGCTTGGCAGGGCAATTGGGACGCCTCTCCAGCTGAGGCGGGAGACCAAGTGTCCCTTTCCAAGTGCCACAGGAATACTGGGACTCCTATCAAGTTTCACGAGGAGTCAGGCATTGTCTCCTTTGGAGGCACTGATCTCCGTGTACCTCTGGAGTTTTCAAAGGATGTGAGGATATCGGTCGCGAAGAGGTGGGGAACTAAGTCTTTCTCTGTGCTTTCCACAGGGGATTCAGACATCCTTTCGTCCTGGGAGATGCAAGACGTGCCTGCATTGAAGTCACTGCAGGGATATCCGGCCTTATTTCGAGTCAGGGCATCGCGGTGTCCATTCCACTTGAGGCCGCAAACTCAGGGTCCCTCTCACATACCTAGAGCTGAGAGAAGCCTCCTCTTGAGGTGCTTGTGGTAAGGTGGTATTCCTCTGGAGACGAATACAGGGACTAACCTCTCTTTTCGATTTGATTTTTGGTCCACAGAGTTCTTGCGTGTTGCTACAGTGACCTCAGGATCCCTCTATCCTTGAAACAGTGTTCTTGGGGCTTCTCTGGAGTGCCATCTAGGAAATCAAGGCTCCTTTCATGTGTGATGTGCAAGACGGAATTGCTCTGCACGCAGTACAGGGGAATCGGGCCTGATCTCGCATCGAGGGGGAAGTCTCATGGTTTTTCTCGAGTTGCGGCGGGAACCTGGGGTATATTCTCGAGTTACGACGGGGATGGCCCTTTCACCCACGTGTTTGTTCAGCCACGTCAGGACTCCTGCCTAGTTGCGAGGGACAACTCTGGATTCTCCTCGAGGCTTGGCAGGGCAATTGGAACGCCTCTCCAGCTGAGACGGGAGACCAAGCGTCCCTTTCCACGTGCCACAGGAATCCTGGGACTCCTATCAAGTTTCACGAGGAGTCAGGCATCGTCTCCTTTGGAGGCACTGATCTCCGCGTACCTCTGGAGTTTTCAAAGGATGTGAGGCCTCCGGGCGCGATGAGGTGGGGAACTAGGTGTTTCTCTGTGGTCTCCACAGGGGATTCAGACATCCTTTCTTCTTGGGAGATGCAAGACGAGCCTGCATTCAAGTCACTGCAGGGATATCCGGCCTTATTTCGAGTCAGGGCATCGCGGTGTCCATTCCACTTGAGGCCGCAAACTCAGGATCCCTCTCACATACCTAGAGCTGAGAGAAGCCTCCTCTTGAGGTGCTTGTGGTAAGGTGGTATTCCTCTGGAGTCGAAGCCAGGGACTAACCTCTCATCTCGTGTTGATTCTTGGTCCACCGAGCTCTTTCGTGTTGCTACAGTGACCTCAGGATCCCTCTAGCCTTGAAACAGTGTTCTTGGGGTTTCTCTGGAGTGCCATCAAGGAAATCAAGGCTCCTTTCATGTGTGATGTGCAACACGGAATTGCTCTGCACGCAGTGCAGGGGAATCGGGCCTCATCTCGCTGCGAGGGGGAAGTCTCATGGTTTTTCTCGAGTTGCGGCGGGAACCTGGGGTATATTCTCGAGTTACGACGGGGATGGCCCTTTCACACACGTGTGTGTTCAGCCATGTCAGGACTCCTGCCTAGTTGCGAGGGACAACTCGGGATTCTCCTCGAGGCTTGGCAGGGCAATTGGGACGCCTCTCCAGCTGAGGCGGGAGACCAAGTGTCCCTTTCCAAGTGCCACAGGAATCCTGGGACTCCTATCAATTTCACGAGGAGTCAGGCATCGTCTCCTTTGGAGGCACTGATCTCCGTGTACCTCTGGAGTTTTCAAAGGATGTGAGGCTATCGGTCGCGATGAGGTGGGGAACTAAGTCTTTCTCTGTGCTTTCCACAGGGGATTCAGACATCCTTTCGTCCTGGGAGATGCAAGACGTGCCTGCATTGAAGTCACTGCAGGGATATCCGGCCTTATTTCGAGTCAGGGCATCGCGGTGTCCATTCCACTTGAGGCCGCAAACTCAGGGTCCCTCTCACATACCTAGAGCTGAGAGAAGCCTCCTCTTGAGGTGCTTGTGGTAAGGTGGTATTCCTCTGGAGACGAATCCAGGGACTAACCTCTCTTTTCGAGTTGATTTTTGGTCCACAGAGTTCTTTCGTGTTGCTACAGTGACCTCAGGATCCCTCTATCCTTGAAACAGTGTTCTTGGGGTTTCTCTGGAGTGCCATCAAGGAAATCAAGGCTCCTTTCATGTGTGATGTGCAAGACGGAATTGCTCTGCACGCAGTACAGGGGAATCGGGCCTCATCTCGCATCGAGGGGGAAGTCTCATGGTTTTTCTCGAGTTGCGGCGGGAACCTGGGGTATATTCTCGAGTTACGACGGGGATGGCCCTTCCACACACGTGTTTGTTCAGCCACGTCAGGACTCCTGCCTAGTTGCGAGGGACAACTCTGGATTCTCCTCGAGGCTTGGCAGGGCAATTGGAACGCCTCTCCAGCTGAGGCGGGAGACCAAGGGTCCCTTTCCACGTCCCACAAGAATCCTGGGACTCCTATTAAGTTTCACGAGGAGTCAGGCGTCGTCTCCATTGGAGGCACTGATCTCCGCGTACCTCTGGAGTTTTCAAAGGATGTGAGGCCTCCGGTCGCGATGAGGTGGGGAACTTAGTCTTTCTCTGTGCTTTCCACAGGGGATTCAGACATCCTTTCGTCCTGGGAGATGCAAGACGAGCCAGCATTGAAGTCACTGCAGGGATATCCGGCCTTATTTCGAGTCAGGGCATCGCGGTGTCCATTCCACTTGAGGCCGCAAACTCAGGGTCCCTCTCACATACCTAGAGCTGAGAGAAGCCTCCTCTTCAGGTGCTTGTTGTAAGGTGGTATTCCTCTGGAGACGAATCCAGGGACTAACCTCTCTTTTCGAGTTGATTTTTGGTCCACAGAGTTCTTTCGTGTTGCTACAGTGACCTCAGGATCCCTCTAGCCTTGAAACAGTTTTCTTGGGGTTTCTCTGGAGTGCCATCAAGGAAATCAAGGCTCCTTTCATGTGTGATGTGCAAGACGGAATTGCTCTGCACGCAGTACAGGGGAATCGGGCCTCATCTCGCATCGAGGGGGAAGTCTCATGGTTTTTCTCAAGTTGCGGCGGGAACCTGGGGTATATTCTCGAGTTACGACGGGGATGGCCCTTCCACCCACGTGTTTGTTCTGCCACGTCAGGACTCCTGCCTAGTTGCCAGGGACAACTCGGGATTCTCCTCGAGGCTTGGCAGGGCAATTGGAACGCCTCTCCAGCTGAGGCGGGAGACCAAGGGTCCCTTTCCACGTGCCACAGGAATCCTGGGACTCCTATCAAGTTTCACGAGGAGTCAGGCATCGTCTCCTTTGGAGGCACTGATCTCCGCGTACCTCTGGAGTTTTCAAAGGATGTGAGGCCTCCGGTCGCGATGAGGTGGGGAACTAGGTCTTTCTCTGTGGTCTCCACAGGGGATTCAGACACCCTTTCCTCTTGGGAGATGCAAGACGAGCCTGCATTCCAGTCACTGCAGGGATATCCGGCCTTATTTCGAGTCAGGGCTTCACGGTGTCCATTCCACTTGAGGCCGCAAACTCAGGGTCCCTCTCACATACCTAGAGCTGAGAGAAGCCTCCTCTTGAGGTGCTTGTGGTAAGGTGGTATTCCTCTGGAGTCGAAGCCAGGGACTAACCTCTCATCTCGAGGTGATTTTTGGTCCACGGAGCTCTTTCGTGTTGCTACAGTGACCTCAGGATCCCTCTAGCCTTGAAACAGTGTTCTTGGGGTTTCTCTGGAGTGCCATGAAGGAAATCAAGGCTCCTTTCATGTGTGATGTGCAACACAGAATTGCTCTGCATGCAGTGCAGGGGAATCGGGCCTCATCTCGCGGCGAGGGGGAAGTCTCATGGTTTTTCTCGAGTTGCGGTGGGAACCTGGGGTATATTCTCGAGTTACGACGGGGATGGCCCTTCCACACATATGTTTGTTCAGCCACGTCAGGACTCCTGCCTAGTTGCGAGGGACAACTCGGGATTCTCCTCGAGGCTTGGCAAGGCAATTGGGATGCCTCTCCAGCTGAGGCGGGAGACCAAGGGTCCCTTTCCACGTGCCACAGGAATCCTGGGTCTCCTATCAAGTTTCACGAGGAGTCAGGCATCGTCTCCTTTGGAGGCACTGATCTCCGCGTACCTCTGGAGTTTTCAAAGGATGTGAGGCCTCCGGTCGCGATGAGGTGGGGAACTAGGTCTTTCTCTGTGGTCTCCACAGGGGATTCAGACATCCTTTCATCTTGGGAGATGCAAGACGAGCCTGCATTCAAGTCACTGCAGGGATATCCAGCCTTATTTCGCGTCAGGGCATCGCGGTGTCCATTCCACTTGAGGCCGCAAACTCAGGGTCCCTCTCACATACCTAGAGCTGAGAGAAGCCTCCTCTTGAGGTGCTTGTGGTAAGGTGGTATTCCTCTGGAGTCGAAGCCAGGGACTAACCTCTCATCTCGAGTTGATTTTTGGCCCACAGAGCTCTTTCGTGTTGCTACAGTGACCTCAGGATCCCTCTAGCCTTGAAACAGTGTTCTTGGGGTTTCTCTGGAGTGCCATCAAGGAAATCAAGGCTCCTTTCATGTGTGATGTGCAACACGGAATTGCTCTGCATGCAGTGCAGGGGAATCGGGCCTCATCTCGCGGCGAGGGGGAAGTCTCATGGTTTTTCTCGAGTTGCGGCGGGAACCTGGGGTATATTCTCGAGTTACGACGGGGATGGCCCTTCCACCCACGTGTTTCTTCAGTGACGTCAGGACTCCTGCCTAGTTGCGAGGGACAACTCTGGATTCTCCTCGAGGCTTGGCAGGGCAATTGGGACGCCTCTCCAGCTGAGGCGGGAGACCAAGTGTCCCTTTCCAAGTGCCACAGGAATCCTGGGACTCCTATCAAGTTTCACGAGGAGTCAGGCATCGTCTCCTTTGGAGGCACTGATCTCCACGTACCTCTGGAGTTTTCAAAGGATGTGAGGCTATCGGTCGCGATGAGGTGGGGAACTACGTCTTTCTCTGTGCTTTCCACAGGGGATTCAGACATCCTTTCGTCCTGGGAGATGCAAGACGATCCTACATTGAAGTCACTGCAGGGATATTCAGCCTTATTTCAAGTCAGGGCATCGCGGTGTCCATTCCACTTGAGGCCGCAAACTCAGGGTCCCTCTCACATACCTAGAGCTGAGAGAAGCCTCCTCTTGAGGTGCTTGTGGTAAGGTGGTATTCCTCTGGAGACGAATCCAGGGACTAACCTTTCTTTTCGAGTTGATTTTTGGTCCACAGAGTTCTTTCGTGTTGCTACAGTGACCTCAGGATCCCTCTAGCCTTGAAACAGTGTTCTTGGCGTTTCTCTGGAGTGCCATGAAGGAAATCAAGGCTCCTTTCATGTGTGATGTGCAAGACGGAATTGCTCTGCACGCAGTACAGGGGAATCGGGCCTCATCTCGCATCGAGGGGGAAGTCTCATGGTTTTTCTCGAGTTGCGGCGGGAACCTGGGGTATATTCTCGAGTTACGATGGGGATGGCCCTTCCACCCACGTGTTTGTTCAGCCACGTCAGGACTCCTGCCTAGTTGCGAGGGACAACTCAGGATTCTCCTCGAGGCTTGGCAGGGCAATTGAAACGCCTCTCCAGCTGAGGCGGAAGACCAAGGGTCCCTTTCCACGTGCCACAAGAATCCTGGGACTCCTATCAAGTTTCACGAGGAGTCAGGCATCGTCTCCTTTGGAGGCACTGATCTCCGCGTACCTCTGGAGTTTTCAAAGGATGTGAGGCCTCCGGTCGTGATGAGGTGGGGAACTAGGTGTTTCTCTGTGGTCTCCACAGGGGATTCAGACATCCTTTCTTCTTGGGAGATGCAAGACGAGCCTGCATTGAAGTCACTGCAGGGATATCCGGCCTTATTTCGAGTAGGGCATCGCGGTGTCCATTCCACTTGAGGCCGCAAACTCAGGGTCCCTCTCACATACCTAGAGCTGAGAGAAGCCTCCTCTTGAGGTGCTTGTGGTAAGGTGGTATTCCTCTGGAGTCGAAGCCAGGGACTAACCTCTCATCTCGAGTTGATTTTGGGTCCACGGAGCTCTTTCGTGTTGCTACAGTGACCTCAGGATCCCTCTAGCCTTGAAACAGTGTTCTTGGGGTTTCTCTGGAGTGCCATGAAGGAAATCAAGGCTCCTTTCATGTGTGATGTGCAACACAGAATTGCTCTGCACGCAGTGCAGGGGAATCGGGCCTCATCTCGCGGCGAGGGGGAAGTCTCATGGTTTTTCTCGAGTTGCGGCGGGAACCTGGGGTATATTCTCGAGTTACGACGGGGATGGCCCTTCCACACACGTGTTTGTTCAGCCATGTCAGGACTCTTGCCTAGTTGCGAGACACAACTCGGGATTCTCCTCGAGGCTTGGCAAGGCAATTGGGACGCCTCTCCAGCTGAGGCGGGAGACCAAGGGTCCCTTTCCACGTGCCACAGGAATCCTGGGACTCCTATCAAGTTTCACGAGGAGTCAGGCATCGTCTCCTTTGGAGGCACTGATCTCCGCGTACCTCTGGAGTTTTCAAAGGATGTGAGGCCTCCGGTCGCGATGAGGTGGGGAACTAGGTGTTTCTCTGTGGTCTCCACAGGGGATTCAGACATCCTTTCATCTTGGGAGATGCAAGACGAGCCTGCATTCAAGTCACTGCAGGGATATCCAGCCTTATTTCGCGTCAGGGCATCGCGGTGTCCATTCCACTTGAGGCCGCAAACTCAGGGTCCCTCTCACATACCTAGAGCTGAGAGAAGCCTCCTCTTGAGGTGCTTGTGGTAAGGTGGTATTCCTCTGGAGTCGAAGCCAGGGACTAACCTCTCATCTCGAGTTGATTTTTGGCCCACGGAGCTCTTTCGTGTTGCTACAGTGACCTCAGGATCCCTCTAGCCTTGAAACAGTGTTCTTGGGGTTTCTCTGGAGTGCCATCAAGGAAATCAAGGCTCCTTTCATGTGTGATGTGCAACACCGAATTGCCCTGCACGCAGTGCAGGGGAATCGGGCCTCATCTCGCGGCGAGGGGGAAGTCTCATGGTTTTTCTCGAGTTGCGGCGGGAACCTGGGGTATATTCTCGAGTTACGACGGGGATGGCCCTTCCACCCACGTGTTTGTTCAGCGACGTCAGGACTCCTGCCTAGTTGCGAGGGACAACTCTGGATTCTCCTCGAGGCTTGGCAGGGCAATTGGGACGCCTCTCCAGCTGAGGCGGGAGACCAAGTGTCCCTTTCCAAGTGCCACAGGAATCCTGGGACTCCTATCAAGTTTCACGAGGAGTCAGGCATCGTCTCCTTTGGAGGCACTGATCTCCGCGTACCTCTGGAGTTTTCAAAGGATGTGAGGCTATCGGTCGCGATGAGGTGGGGAACTAAGTCTTTCTCTGTGCTTTCCACAGGGGATTCAGACATCCTTTCGTCCTGGGAGATGCAAGACGAGCCTGCATTGAAGTCACTGCACGGATATCCGGCCTTATTTCGAGTCAGGGCATCGCGGTGTCCATTCCACTTGAGGCCGCAAACTCAGGGTCCCTCTCACATACCTAGAGCTGAGAGAAACCTCCTCTTGAGGTGCTTGTGTGTAAGGTGGTATTCCTCTGGAGACGAATCCAGGGACTAACCTCTCTTTTCGAGTTGATTTTTGGTCCACAGAGTTCTTTCGTGTTGCTACAGTGACCTCAGGATCCCTCCATCCTTGAAACAGTGTTCTTGGGGTTTCTCTGGAGTGCCATCAAGGAAATCAAGGCTCCTTTCATGTGTGATGTGCAAGACGGAATTGCTCTGCACGCAGTACAGGGGAATCGGGCCTCATCTCGCATCGAGGGGGAAGTCTCATGGTTTTTCTCGAGTTGCGGCGGGAACCTGGGGTATATTCTCGAGTTACGACGGGGATGGCCCTTCCACCCACGTGTTTGTTCAGCCACGTCAGGACTCCTGCCTAGTTGCGAGGGACAACTCAGGATTCTCCTCGAGGCTTGGCAGGGCAATTGGGACGCCTCTCCAGCTGAGACGGGAGACCAAGGGTCCCTTTCCACGTGCCACAGGAATCCTGGGTCTCCTATCAAGTTTCACGAGGAGTCAGGCATCGTCTCCTTTGGAGGCACTGATCTCCGCATACCTCTGGAGTTTTCAAAGGATTTGAGGCCTCCTGTCGCGATGAGGTTGGGAACTAGGTCTTTCTCTGTGGTCTCCACAGGGGATTCAGACACCCTTTCGTCTTGGGAGACGCAAGACGAGCCTGTATTCCAGTCACTGCAGGGATATCCGGCCTTATTTCGAGTCAGGGCATCGCGGTGTCCATTCCACTTGAGGCCGCAAACTCAGGGTCCCTCTCACATACCTAGAGCTGAGAGAAGCCTCCTCTTGAGGTGCTTGTGGTAAGGTGGTATTCCTCAGGAGTCGAAGCCAGGGACTAACCTCTCATCTCGAGTTGATTTTGGGTCCACGGAGCTCTTTCGTGTTGCTACAGTGACCTCAGGATCCCTCTAGCCTTGAAACAGTGTTCTTGGGGTTTCTCTGGAGTGCCATGAAGGAAATCAAGGCTCCTTTCATGTGTGATGTGCAACACAGAATTGCTCTGCACGCAGTGCAGGGGAATCGGGCCTCATCTCGCGGCGAGGGGGAAGTCTCATGGTTTTCTCGAGTTGCGGCGGGAACCTGGGGTATATTCTCGAGTTATGACGGGGATGGCCCTTCCACACACGTGTTTGTTCAGCCATGTCAGGACTCTTGCCTAGTTGGGAGACACAACTCGGGATTCTCCTCGAGGCTTGGCAAGGCAATTGGGACGCCTCTCCAGCTGAGGCGGGAGACCAAGGGTCCCTTTCCACGTACCATAGAAATCCTGGGACTCCTATCAAGTTTCACGAGGAGTCAGGGATCGTCTCCTTTGGAGGCACTGATCTCCGCGTACCTCTGGAGTTTTCAAAGGATGTGAGGCCTCCGGTCGCGATGAGGTGGGGAACTAGGTGTTTCTCTGTGGTCTCCACAGGGGATTCAGAAATCCTTTCATCTTGGGAGATGCAAGACGAGCCTGCATTCAAGTCACTGCAGGGATATCCAGCCTTATTTCGCGTCAGGGCATTGCGGTGTCCATTCCACTTGAGGCCGCAAACTCAGGGTCCCTCTCACATACCTAGAGCTGAGAGAAGCCTCCTCTTGAGGTGCTTGTGGTAAGGTGGTATTCCTCTGGAGTCGAAGCCAGGGACTAACCTCTCATCTCGAGTTGATTTTTGGCCCACGGAGCTCTTTCGTGTTGCTACAGTGACCTCAGGATCCCTCTAGCCTTGAAACAGTGTTCTTGGGGTTTCTCTGGAGTGCCATCAAGGAAATCAAGGCTCCTTTCATGTGTGATGTGCAACACGGAATTGCTCTGCACGCAGTGCCGGGGAATCGGGCCTCATCTCGCGGCGAGGGGGAAGTCTCATGGTTTTTCTCGAGTTGCGGCGGGAACCTGGGGTATATTCTCGAGTTACGACGGGGATGGCCCTTCCACACACGTGTTTGTTCAGCCACGTCAGGACTCCTGCCTAGTTGCGAGGGACAACTCTGGATTCTCCTCGAGGCTTGGCAGGGCAATTGGGACGCCTCTCCAGCTGAGGCGGGAGACCAAGTGTCCCTTTCCAAGTGCCACAGGAATCCTGGGACTCCTATCAAGTTTCACGAGGAGTCAGGCATCGTCTCCTTTGGAGGCACTGATCTCCGCGTACCTCTGGAGTTTTCAAAGGATGTGAGGCTGTCGGTCGCGATGAGGTGGGGAACTAAGTCTTTCTCTGTGCTTTCCACAGGGGATTCAGACATCCTTTCGTCCTGGGAGATGCAAGACGAGCCTGCATTGAAGTCACTGCAGGGATATCCGACCTTATTTCGAGTCAGGGCATCGCGGTGTCCATTCCACTTGAGGCCGCAAACTCAGGGTCCCTCTCACATACCTAGAGCTGAGAGTAGCCTCCTCTTGAGGTGCTTGTGGTAAGATGGTATTCCTCTGGAGACGAATCCAGGGACTAACCTCTCTTTTCGAGTTGATTTTTGGTCCACAGAATTCTTTCGTGTTGCTACAGCGACCTCAGGATCCCTCTATCCTTGAAACAGTGTTCTTGGGTTTCTCTGGAGTGCCATCAAGGAAATCAAGGCTCCTTTCATGTGTGATGTGCAAGACGGAATTGCTCTGCACGCAATACAGGGGAATCGGGCCTCATCTCGCATCGAGGGGGAAGTCTCATGGTTTTTCTCGAGTTGCGGCGGGAACCTGGGGTATATTCTCGAGTTACGACGGGGATGGCCCTTCCACACACGTGTGTGTTCAGCCATGTCAGGAATCCTGCCTAGTTGCGAGGGACAACTCGGGATTCTCCTCGAGGCTTTGCAGGGCAATTGGGACGTCTCTCCAGCTGAGACGGGAGACCAAGGGTCCCTTTCCACGTGCCACAGGAAACCTGGGTCTCCAATCAAGTTTCACGAGGAGTCAGGCATCGTCTTCTTTGGAGGCACTGATCTCCGCATACCTCTGGAGTTTTCAAAGGATTTGAGGCCTCTGGTCGCGATGAGGTGGGGAACTAGGTCTTTCTCTGTGGTCTCCACAGGGGATTCAGACACCCTTTCGTCTTGGGAGATGCAAGACGAGGCTGCATTCCAGTCACTGCAGGGATATCCGGCCTTATTTCGAGTCAGGGCATCGCGGTGTCCATTCCACTTGAGGCCGCAAACTCAGGGTCCCTCTCACATACCTAGAGCTGAGAGAAGCCTCCTCTTGAGGTGCTTGTGGTAAGGTGGTATTCCTCTGGAGTCGAAGCCAGGGACTAACCTCTCATCTCGAGTTGATTTTGGGTCCACGGAGCTCTTTCGTGTTGCTACAGTGACCTCAGGATCCCTCTAGCCTTGAAACAGTGTTCTTGGGGTTTCTCTGGAGTGCCATGAAGGAAATCAAGGCTCCTTTCATGTGTGATGTGCAACACAGAATTGCTCTGCACGCAGTGCAGGGGAATCGGGCCTCATTTCGCGGCGAGGGGGAAGTCTCATGGTTTTTCTCGAGTTGCGGCGGGAACCTGGGGTATATTCTCGAGTTACGACGCGGATGGCCCTTCCACACACGTGTTTGTTCAGCCATGTCAGGACTCTTGCCTAGCTGCGAGACACAACTCGGGATTCTCCTCGAGGCTTGGCAAGGCAATTGGGACGCCTCTCCAGCTGAGGCGGGAGACCAAGGGTCCCTTTCCACGTGCCACAGGAATCCTGGGACTCCTATCAAGTTTCACGAGGAGTCAGGCATCGTCTCATTTGGAGGCACTGATCTCCGCATACCTCTGGAGTTTTCAAAGGATGTGAGGCCTCCGGTCGCGATGAGGTGGGGAACTAGGTCTTTCTCTGTGGTCTCCACAGGGGATTCAGACATCCTTTCATCTTGGGAGATGCAAGACGAGCCTGCATTCAAGTCACTGAAGGGATATCCAGCCTTATTTCGCGTCAGGGCATCGCGGTGTCCATTCCACTTGAGGCCGCAAACTCAGGGTCCCTCTCACATACCTAGAGCTGAGAGAAGCCTCCTCTTGAGGTGCTTGTGGTAAGGTGGTATTCCTCTGGAGTCGAAGCCAGGGACTAACCTCTCATCTCGAGTTGATTTTTGGCCCACGGAGCTCTTTCGTGTTGCTACAGTTGCCTCAGGATCCCTCTAGTCTTGAAACAGTGTTCTTGGGGTTTCTCTGGAGTGCCATCAAGGAAATCAAGGCTCCTTTCATGTGTGATGTGCAACACGGAATGGCTCTGCACGCAGTGCAGGGGAATCGGGCCTCATCTCGCGGCGAGGGGGAAGTCTCATGGTTTTTCTCGAGTTGCGGCGGGAACCTGGGGTATATTCTCGAGTTACGACGGGGATGGCCCTTCCACACACGTGTTTGTTCAGCCACGTCAGGACTCCTGCCTAGTTGCGAGGGACAACTCTGGATTCTCCTCGAGGCTTGGCAGGGCAATTGGGACGCCTCTCCAGCTGAGGCGGGAGACCAAGTGTCCCTTTCCAAGTGTCACAGGAATCCTGGGACTCCTATCAAGTTTCACGAGGAGTCAGGCATCGTCTCCTTTGGAGGCACTGATCTCCGCGTACCTCTGGAATTTTCAAAGGATGTGAGGCTATCGGTCGCGATGAGGTGGGGAATTAAGTGTTTCTCTGTGCTTTCCACAGGGGATTCAGACATCCTTTCGTCCTGGGAGATGCAAGACGAGCCTGCATTGAAGTCACTGCAGGGATATCCGGCCTTATTTCGAGTCAGGGCATCGCGGTGTCCATTCCACTTGAGGCCGCAAACTCAGGGTCCCACTCACATACCTAGAGCTGAGAGTAGCCTCCTCTTGAGGTGCATGTGGTAAGATGGT
The DNA here is from genome assembly GCF_910594005.1 of Cervus elaphus. Lineage (NCBI taxonomy): Eukaryota > Metazoa > Chordata > Mammalia > Artiodactyla > Cervidae > Cervus > Cervus elaphus. The sequence goes on from NW_025316789.1 coordinate 2,187,470, forward strand.
ATTCCTCTGGAGACGAATCCAGGGACTAACCTCTCTTTTCGAGTTGATTTTTGGTCCACAGAGTTCTTTCGTGTTGCTACAGTGACCTCAGGATCCCTCTAGCCTTGAAACAGTGTTCTTGGGGTTTCTCTGGAGTGCCATCAAGGAAATCAAGGCTCCTTTCATGTGTGATGTGCAAGACGGAATTGCTCTGCACGCAATACAGGGGAATCGGGCCTCATCTCGCATCGAGGGGGAAGTCTTATGGTTTTTCTCGAGTTGCGGCGGGAACCTGGGGTATATTCTCGAGTTACGACGGGGATGGCCCTTCCACCCACGTGTTTGTTCAGCCAGTTCAGGACTCTTGCCTAGTTGCGAGACACAACTCGGGATTCTCCTCGAGGCTTGGCAGGGCAATTGGGACGCCTCTTCAGCTGAGGCGGGAGACCAAGGGTCCCTTTCCACGTGCCACAAGAATCCTGGGACTCCTATCAAGTTTCACGAGGAGTCAGGCATCGTCTCCTTTGGAGTCACTGATCTCCGCGTACCTCTGGAGTTTTCAAAGGATGTGAGGCCTCTGGTCGCGATGAGGTGGGGAACTAGGTGTTTCTCTGTGGTCTCCACAGGGGATTCAGACATCCTTTCTTCTTGGGAGATGCAAGACGAGCCTGCATTCAAGTCACTGCAGGGATATCCGGCCTTATTTCGAGTCAGGGCATCGCGGTGTCCATTCCACTTGAGGCCGCAAACTCAGGATCCCTCTCACATACCTAGAGCTGAGAGAAGCCTCCTCTTGAGGTGCTTGTGGTAAGGTGGTATTCCTCAGGAGTCGAAGCCAGGGACTAACCTCTCATCTCGTGTTGATTCTTGGTCCACGGAGCTCTTTCGTGTTGCTACAGTGACCTCAGGATCCCTCTAGCCTTGAAACAGTGTTCTTGGGGTTTCTCTGGAGTGCCATCAAGGAAATCAAGGCTCCTTTCATGTGTGATGTGCAACACGGAATTGCTCTGCACGCAGTGCAGGGGAATCGGGCCTCATCTCGCGGCGAGGGGGAAGACTCATGGTTTTTCTCGAGTTGCGGCGGGAACCTGGGGTATATTCTCGAGTTACGACGGGGATGGCCCTTCCACACACGTGTGTGTTCAGCCATGTCAGGACTCCTGCCTAGTTGCGAGGGACAACTCGGGATTCTCCTCGAGGCTTTGCAGGGCAATTGGGACGCCTCTCCAGCTGAGACGGGAGACCAAGGGTCCCTTTCCACGTGCCACAGGAAACCTGGGTCTCCTATCAAGTTTCACGAGGAGTCAGGCATCGTCTCCTTTGGAGGCACTGATCTCCGCATACCTCTGGAGTTTTCAAAGGATTTGAGGCCTCCTGTCGCGATGAGGTGGGGAACTAGGTCTTTCTCTGTGGTCTCCACAGGGGATTCAGACACCCTTTCGTCTTGGGAGATGCAAGACGAGCCTGCATTCCAGTCACTGCAGGGATATCCGGCCTTATTTCGAGTCAGGGCAATGCGGTGTCCATTCCACTTGAGGCCGCAAACTCAGGGTCCCTCTCACATACCTAGAGCTGAGAGAAGCCTCCTCTTGAGGTGCTTGTGGTAAGGTGGTATTCCTCTGGAGTCGAAGCCAGGGACTAACCTCTCATCTCGAGTTGATTTTTGGCCCACGGAGCTCTTTCGTGTTGCTACAGTGACCTCAGGATCCCTCTAGCCTTGAAACAGTGTTCTTGGGGTTTCTCTGGAGTGCCATCAAGGAAATCAAGGCTCCTTTCATGTGTGATGTGCAACACGGAATTGCTCTGCACGCAGTGCAGGGGAATCGGGCCTCATCTCGCGGCGAGGGGGAAGTCTCATGGTTTTTCTCGAGTTGCGGCGGGAACCTGGGGTATATTCTCGAGTTACGACGGGGATGGCCCTTCCACACACGTGTTTGTTCAGCCACGTCAGGACTCCTGCCTAGTTGCGAGGGACAACTCTGGATTCTCCTCGAGGCTTGGCAGGGCAATTGGGACGCCTCTCCAGCTGAGGCGGGAGACCAAGTATCCCTTTCCAAGTGCCACAGGAATCCTGGGACTCCTATCAAGTTTCACGAGGAGTCAGGCATCGTCTCCTTTGGAGGCACTGATCTCCGCGTACCTCTGGAGTTTTCAAAGGATGTGAGGCTATCGGTCGCGATGAGGTGGGGAACTAAGTCTTTCTCTGTGCTTTCCACAGGGGATTCAGACATCCTTTCGTCCTGGGAGATGCAAGACGAGCCTGCATTGAAGTCACTGCAGGGATATCCGGCCTTATTTCGAGTCAGGGCATCGCGGTGTCCATTCCACTTGAGGCCGCAAACTCAGGGTCCCTCTCACATACCTAGAGCTGAGAGTAGCCTCCTCTTGAGGTGCTTGTGGTAAGATGGTATTCCTCTGGAGACGAATCCAGGGACTAACCTCTCTTTTCGAGTTGATTTTTGGTCCACAGAGTTCTTTCGTGTTGCTACAGTGACCTCAGGATCCCTCTATCCTTGAAACAGTGTTCTTGGGGTTTCTCTGGAGTGCCATCAAGGAAATCAAGGCTCCTTTCATGTGTGATGTGCAAGACGGAATTGCTCTGCACGCAATACAGGGGAATCGGGCCTCATCTCGCATCGAGGGGGAAGTCTCATGGTTTTTCTCGAGTTGCGGCGGGAACCTGGGGTATATTCTCGAGTTACGACGGGGATCGCCCTTCCACTCACGTGTTTTTTCAGCCACGTCAGGACTCCTGCCTAGTTGCGAGGGACAACTCGGGATTCTCCTCGAGGCTTGGCAGGGCAATTGGGACGCCTCTTCAGCTGAGGCGGGAGACCAAGGGTCCCTTTCCACGTGCCACAAGAATCCTGGGACTCCTATCAAGTTTCCCGAGGAGTCAGGCATCGTCTCCTTTGGAGGCACTGATCTCCGCGTACCTCTGGAGTTTTCAAAGGATGTGAGGCCTCCGGTCGCGATGAGGTGGGGAACTAGGTGTTTCTCTGTGGTCTCCACAGGGGATTCAGACATCCTTTCTTCTTGGGAGATGCAAGACGAGCCTGCATTCAAGTCACTGCAGGGATATCCGGCTTTATTTCGAGTCAGGGCATCGCGGTGTCCATTCCACTTGAGGCCGCAAACTCAGGATCCCTCTCACATACCTAGAGCTGAGAGAAGCCTCCTCTTGAGGTGCTTGTGGTAAGGTGGTATTCCTCAGGAGTCGAAGCCAGGGACTAACCTCTCATCTCGTGTTGATTCTTGGTCCACGGAGCTCTTTCGTGTTGCTACAGTGACCTCAGGATCCCTCTAGCCTTGAAACAGTGTTCTTGGGGTTTCTCTGGAGTGCCATCAAGGAAATCAAGGCTCCTTTCATGTGTGATGTGCAACACGGAATTGCTCTGCACGCAGTGCAGGGGAATCGGGCCTCATCTCGCGGCGAGGGGGAAGTCTCATGGTTTTTCTCGAGTTGCGGCGGGAACCTGGGGTATATTCTCGAGTTACGACGGGGATGGCCCTTCCACACACGTGTGTGTTCAGCCATGTCAGGACTCCTGCCTAGTTGCGAGGGACAACTCTGGATTCTCCTCGAGGCTTTGCAGGGCAATTGGAACGCCTCTCCAGCTGAGACGGGAGACCAAGGGTCCCTTTCCACGTGCCACAGGAATCCTGGGTCTCCTATCAAGTTTCACGAGGAGTCAGGCATCGTCTCCTTTGGAGGCACTGATCTCCGCATACCTCTGGAGTTTTCAAAGGATTTGAGGCCTCCGGTCGCGATGAGGTGGGGAACAAGGTCTTTCTCTGTGGTCTCCACAGGGGATTCAGACATCCTTTCGTCTTGGGAGATGCAAGACGAGCCTGCATTCCAGTCACTGCAGGGATATCCAGCCTTATTTCGAGTCAGGGCATCGCGGTGTCCATTCCACTTGAGGCCGCAAACTCAGGGTCCCTCTCACATACCTAGAGCTGAGAGAAGCCTCCTCTTGAGGTGCTTGTGGTAAGGTGGTATTCCTCTGGAGTCGAAGCCAGGGACTAACCTCTCATCTCGAGTTGATTTTGGGTCCACGGAGCTCTTTCGTGTTGCTACAGTGACCTCAGGATCCCTCTAGCCTTGAAACAGTGTTCTTGGGGTTTCTCTGGAGTGCCATGAAGGAAATCAAGGCTCCTTTCATGTGTGATGTGCAACACAGAATTGCTCTGCACGCAATGCAGGGGAATCGGGCCTCATCTCGCGGCGAGGGGGAAGTCTCATGGTTTTTCTCGAGTTGCGGCGGGAACCTGGGGTATATTCTCGAGTTACGACGGGGATGGCCCTTCCACACACGTGTTTGTTCAGCCATGTCAGGACTCTTGCCTAGTTGCGAGACACAACTCGGGATTCTCCTCGAGGCTTGGCAAGGCAATTGGGACGCCTCTCCAGCTGAGGCGGGAGACCAAGGGTCCCTTTCCACGTACCACAGGAATCCTGGGACTCCTATCAAGTTTCACGAGGAGTCAGGCATCGTCTCCTTTGGAGGCACTGATCTCCGCGTACCTCTGGAGTTTTCAAAGGATGTGAGGCCTCCGGTCGCGATGAGGTGGGGAACAAGGTCTTTCTCTGTGGTCTCCACAGGGGATTCAGACATCCTTTCATCTTGGGAGATGCAAGACGAGCCTGCATTCAAGTCACTGAAGGGATATCCAGCCTTATTTCACGTCAGGGCATCGTGGTGTCCATTCCACTTGAGGCTGCAAACTCAGGGTCCCTCTCACATACCTAGAGCTGAGAGAAGCCTCCTCTTGAGGTGCTTGTGGTAAGGTGGTATTCCTCTGGAGTCGAAGCCAGGGACTAACCTCTCATCTCGAGTTGATTTTTGGCCCACGGAGCTCTTTCGTGTTGCTACAGTGACCTCAGGATCCCTCTATCCTTGAAACAGTGTTCTTGGGGTTTCTCTGGAGTGCCATCAAGGAAATCAAGGCTCCTTTCATGTGTGATGTGCAAGACGGAATTGTACTGCACGCAATACAGGGTAATCGGGCCTCATCTCGCATCGAGGGGGAAGTCTCATAGTTTTTCTCGAGTTGCGGCGGGAACCTGGGGTATATTCTCGAGTTACGACGGGGATGGCCCTTCCACCCACGTGTTTGTTCAGCCACGTCAGGACTCCTGCCTAGTTGCGAGGGACAACTCGGGATTCTCCTCGAGGCTTGGCAGGGCAATTGGGACGCCTCTCCAGCTGAGGCGGGAGACCAAGGGTCCCTTTCCACGTGCCACAGGAATCTTGGGACTCCTATCAAGTTTCACGAGGAGTCAGGCATCGTCTCCTTTGGAGGCACTGATCTCCGCGTACCTCTGGAGTTTTCAAAGGATGTGAGGCCTCCGGTCGCGATGAGGTGGGGAACTAGGTCTTTCTCTGTGGTCTCCACAGGGGATTCAGACATCCTTTCATCTTGGGAGATGCAAGACGAGCCTGCATTCAAGTCACTGCAGGGATATCCAGCCTTATTTCGCGTCAGGGCATCGCGGTGTCCATTCCACTTGAGGCCGCAAACTCAGGGTCCCTTTCACATACCTAGAGCTGAGAGAAGCCTCCTCTTGAGGTGCTTGTGGTAAGGTGGTATTCCTCTGGAGTCGAAGCCAGGGACTAACCTCTCATCTCGAGTTGATTTTTGGCCCACGGAGCTCTTTCGTGTTGCTACAGTGACCTCAGGATCCCTCTAGCCTTGAAACAGTGTTCTTGGGGTTTCTCTGGAGTGCCATGAAGGAAATCAAGGCTCCTTTCATGTGTGATGTGCAACACAGAATTGCTCTGCACGCAATGCAGGGGAATCGGGCCTCATCTCGCGGCGAGGGGGAAGTCTCATGGTTTTTCTCGAGTTGCGGCGGGAACCTGGGGTATATTCTCGAGTTACGACGGGGATGGCCCTTCCACACACGTGTTTGTTCAGCCATGTCAGGACTCTTGCCTAGTTGCGAGACACAACTCGGGATTCTCCTCGAGGCTTGGCAAGGCAATTGGGACGCCTCTCCAGCTGAGGCGGGAGACCAAGGGTCCCTTTCCACGTACCACAGGAATCCTGGGACTCCTATCAAGTTTCACGAGGAGTCAGGCATCGTCTCCTTTGGAGGCACTGATCTCCGCGTACCTCTGGAGTTTTCAAAGGATGTGAGGCCTCCGGTCGCGATGAGGTGGGGAACAAGGTCTTTCTCTGTGGTCTCCACAGGGGATTCAGACATCCTTTCATCTTGGGAGATGCAAGACGAGCCTGCATTCAAGTCACTGAAGGGATATCCAGCCTTATTTCACGTCAGGGCATCGTGGTGTCCATTCCACTTGAGGCTGCAAACTCAGGGTCCCTCTCACATACCTAGAGCTGAGAGAAGCCTCCTCTTGAGGTGCTTGTGGTAAGGTGGTATTCCTCTGGAGTCGAAGCCAGGGACTAACCTCTCATCTCGAGTTGATTTTTGGCCCACGGAGCTCTTTCGTGTTGCTACAGTGACCTCAGGATCCCTCTATCCTTGAAACAGTGTTCTTGGGGTTTCTCTGGAGTGCCATCAAGGAAATCAAGGCTCCTTTCATGTGTGATGTGCAAGACGGAATTGTACTGCACGCAATACAGGGTAATCGGGCCTCATCTCGCATCGAGGGGGAAGTCTCATAGTTTTTCTCGAGTTGCGGCGGGAACCTGGGGTATATTCTCGAGTTACGACGGGGATGGCCCTTCCACCCACGTGTTTGTTCAGCCACGTCAGGACTCCTGCCTAGTTGCGAGGGACAACTCGGGATTCTCCTCGAGGCTTGGCAGGGCAATTGGGACGCCTCTCCAGCTGAGGCGGGAGACCAAGGGTCCCTTTCCACGTGCCACAGGAATCTTGGGACTCCTATCAAGTTTCACGAGGAGTCAGGCATCGTCTCCTTTGGAGGCACTGATCTCCGCGTACCTCTGGAGTTTTCAAAGGATGTGAGGCCTCCGGTCGCGATGAGGTGGGGAACTAGGTCTTTCTCTGTGGTCTCCACAGGGGATTCAGACATCCTTTCATCTTGGGAGATGCAAGACGAGCCTGCATTCAAGTCACTGCAGGGATATCCAGCCTTATTTCGCGTCAGGGCATCGCGGTGTCCATTCCACTTGAGGCCGCAAACTCAGGGTCCCTTTCACATACCTAGAGCTGAGAGAAGCCTCCTCTTGAGGTGCTTGTGGTAAGGTGGTATTCCTCTGGAGTCGAAGCCAGGGACTAACCTCTCATCTCGAGTTGATTTTTGGCCCACGGAGCTCTTTCGTGTTGCTACAGTGACCTCAGGATCCCTCTAGCCTTGAAACAGTGTTCTTGGGGTTTCTCTGGAGTGCCATCAAGGAAATCAAGGCTCCTTTCATGTGTGATGTGCAACACCGAATTGCTCTGCACGCAGTGCAGGGGAATCGGGCCTCATCTCGCGGCAAGGGGGAAGTCTCATGGTTTTTCTCGAGTTGCGGCGGGAACCTGGGGTATATTCTCGAGTTACGACGGGGATGGCCCTTCCACCCACGTGTTTGTTCAGCCACGTCAGGACTCCTGCCTAGTTGCGAGGGACAACTCTGGATTCTCCTCGAGGCTTAGCAGGGCAATTGGGACGCCTCTCCAGCTGAGGCGGGAGACCAAGTATCCCTTTCCAAGTGCCACAGGAATCCTGGGACTCCTATCAAGTTTCACGAGGAGTCAGGCATTGTCTCCTTTGGAGGCACTGATCTCCGCGTACCTCTGGAGTTTTCAAAGGATGTGAGGCTATCGGTCGCGATGAGGTGGGGAACTAAGTCTTTCTCTGTGCTTTCCACAGGGGATTCAGACATCCTTTCGTCCTGGGAGATGCAAGACGAGCCTGCATTGAAGTCACTGCAGGGATATCCGGCCTTATTTCGAGTCAGGGCATCGCGGTGTATATTCCACTTGAGGCCGCAAACTCAGGGTCCCTCTCACATACCTAGAGTTGAGAGAAGCCTCCTCTTGAGGTGCTTGTGGTAAGGTGGTATTCCTCTGGAGACGAATCCAGGGACTAACCTCTCTTTTCAAGTTGATTTTTGGTCCACAGAGTTCTTTCGTGTTGTTACAGTGACCTCAGGATCCCTCTATCCTTGAAACAGTGTTCTTGGGGTTTCTCTGGAGTGCCATCAAGGAAATCAAGGCTCCTTTCATGTGTGATGTGCAAGACGGAATTGCTCTGCACGCAGTACAGGGGAATCGGGCCTCATCTCGCATCGAGGGGGAAGTCTCATGGTTTTTCTCGAGTTGCGGCGGGAACCTGGGGTAAATTCTCGAGTTACGACGGGGATGGCCCTTCCACCCACGTGTTTGTTCAGCCACGTCAGGACTCCTGCCTAGTTGCGAGGGACAACTCGGGATTCTCCTCGAGGCTTGGCAGGGCAATTGGGACGCCTCTCCAGCTGAGGCGGGAGACCAAGGTTCCCTTTCCACGTGCCACAAGAATCCTGGGACTCCTATCAAGTTTCCCGAGGAGTCAGGCATCGTCTCCTTTGGAGGCACTGATCTCCGCGTACCTCTGGAGTTTTCAAAGGATGTGAGGCCTCTGGTCGCGATGAGGTGTGGAACTAGGTGTTTCTCTGTGGTCTCCACAGGGGATTCAGACATCCTTTCTTCTTGGGAGATGCAAGACGAGCCTGCATTCAAGTCACTGCAGGGATATCCGGCCTTATTTCGAGTCAGGACATCGCGGTGTCCATTCCACTTGAGGCCGCAAACTCAGGATCCCTCTCACATACCTAGAGCTGAGAGAAGCCTGCTCTTGAGGTGCTTGTGGTAAGGTGGTATTCCTCAGGAGTCGAAGCCAGGGACTAACCTCTCATCTCGTGTTGATTCTTGGTCCACGGAGCTCTTTCGTGTTGCTACAGTGACCTCAGGATCCCTCTAGCCTTGAAACAGTGTTCTTGGGGTTTCTCTGGAGTGCCATCAAGGAAATCAAGGCTCCTTTCATGTGTGATGTGCAACACGGAATTGCTCTGCACGCAGTGCAGGGGAATCGGGCCTCATCTCGCGGCGAGGGGGAAGACTCATGGTTTTTCTCGAGTTGCGGTGGGAACCTGGGGTATATTCTCGAGTTACGACGGGGATGGCCCTTCCACACACGTGTGTGTTCAGCCATGTCAGGACTCCTGCCTAGTTACGAGGGACAACTCGGGATTCTCCTCGAGGCTTTGCAGGGCAATTGGGACGCCTCTCCAGCTGAGGCGGGAGACCAAGTGTCCCTTTCCAAGTGCCACAGGAATCCTTGGACTCCTATCAATATTCACGAGGAGTCAGGCATCGTCTCCTTTGGAGGCACTGATCTCCACGTACCTCTGGAGTTTTCAAAGGATGTGAGGCTATCTGTCGCGATGAGGTGGGGAACTAAGTCTTTCTCTGTGCTTTCCACAGGGGATTCAGACATCCTTTCGTCCTGGGAGATGCAAGACGAGCCTGCATTGAAGTTACTGCAGGGATATCCGGCCTTATTTCGAGTCAGGGCATCGCGGTGTCCATTCCACTTGAGGCCGCAAACTCAGGGTCCCTCTCACATACCTAGAGCTGAGAGAAGCCTCCTTTTGAGGAGCTTGTGGTAAGGTGGTATTCCTCTGGAGACGAATCCAGGGACTAACCTCTCTTTTCGATTTGATTTTTGGTCCACAGAGTTCTTGCGTGTTGCTACAGTGACCTCAGGATCCCTCTAGCCTTGAAACAGTGTTCTTGGGGTTTCTCTGGAGAGTCATCAAGGAAATCAAGGCTCCTTTCATGTGTGATGTGCAACACAGAATTGCTCTGCACGCAGTACAGGGGAATCGGGCCTCATCTCGCATCGAGGGGGAAGTCTCATGGTTTTTCTCGAGTTGCGGCGGGAACCTGGGGTATATTCTCGAGTTACGACGGGGATGGCCCTTCCACCCACGTGTTTGTTCAGCCACGTCAGGACTCCTGCCTAGTTGCGAAGGACAACTCGGGATTCTCCTCGAGGCTTGGCAGGGCAATTGTAACGCCTCTCCAGCTCAGGCGGGAGACCAAGTGTCCCTTTCCACGTGCCACAAGAATCCTGGTACTCCTATCAAGTTTCACGAGGAGTCAGGCATCGTCTCCTTTGGAGGCACTGATCTCCGCGTACCTCTGGAGTTTTCAAAGGATGTGAGGCCTCCGGTCGCGATGAGGTGGGGAACTAGGTGTTTCTCTGTGGTCTCCACAGGGGATTCAGACATCCTTTCTTCTTGGGAAATGCAAGACGAGCCTGCATTGAAGTCACTGCAGGGATATCCGGCCTTATTTCGAGTCAGGGCATCGCGGTGTCCATTCCACTTGAGGCCGCAAACTCAGGATCCCTCTCACATACCTAGAGCTGAGAGAAGCCTCCTCTTGAGGTGCTTGTGGTAAGGTGGTATTCCTCAGGAGTCGAAGCCAGGGACTAACCTCTCATCTCGTGTTGATTCTTGGTCCACGGAGCTCTTTCGTGTTGCTACAGTGACCTCAGGTTCCCTCTAGCCTTGAAACAGTGTTCTTGGGGTTTCTCTGGAGTGCCATCAAGAAAATCAAGGCTCCTTTCATGTGTGATGTGCAACACGGAATTGCTCTGCACGCAGTGCAGGGGAATCGGGCCTCATCTCGCGGCGAGGGGGAAGTCTCATGGTTTTTCTCGAGTTGTGGCGGGAACCTGGGGTATATTCTCGAGTTACGACGGGGATGGCCCTTCCACACACGTGTGTGTTCAGCCATGTCAGGACTCCTGCCTAGTTGCGAGGGACAACTCGGGATTCTCCTCGAGGCTTTGCAGGGCAATTGGGACGCCTCTCCAGCTGAGACGGGAGACCAAGGGTCCCTTTCCACGTGCCACAGGAATCCTGGGTCTCCTATCAAGTTTCACGAGGAGTCAGGCATCGTCTCCTTTGGAGGCACTGATCTCCGCATACCTCTGGAGTTTTCAAAGGATTTGAGGCCTCCTGTCGCGATGAGGTGGGGAACTAGGTCTTTCTCTGTGGTCTCCACAGGGGATTCAGACACCCTTTCGTCTTGGGAGATGCAAGACGAGCCTGCATTCAAGTCACTGCAGGAATATCCAGCCTTATTTCGCGTCAGGGCATCGCGGTATCCATTCCACTTGAGGCCGCAAACTCAGGGTCCCTCTCACATACCTAGAGCTGAGAGAAGCCTCCTCTTGAGGTGCTTGTGGTAAGGTGGTATTCCTCTGGAGTCGAAGCCAGGGACTAACCTCTCATCTCGAGTTGATTTTTGGCCCACGGAGCTCATTCGTGTTGCTACAGTGACCTCAGGATCACTCTAGCCTTGAAACAGTGTTCTTGGGGTTTCTCTGGAGTGCCATCAAGGAAATCAAGGCTCCTTTCATGTGTGATGTGCAAGACGGAATTGCTCTGCACGCAATACAGGGGAATCGGGCCTCATCTCGCGGCGAGGGGGAAGTCTCATGGTTTTTCTCGAGTTGCGGCGGGAACCTGGGGTATATTCTCGAGTTACGACGGGGATGGCCCTTCCACCCACGTGTTTGTTCAGCCACGTCAGGACTCCTGCCTAGTTGCGAGGGACAACTCGGGATTCTCCTCGAGGCTTGGCAGGGCAATTGGGACGCCTCTCCAGCTGAGGCAGGAGACCAAGGGTCCCTTTCCACGTGCCACAAGAATCCTGGGACTCCTATCAAGTTTCCCGAGGAGTCAGGCATCGTCTCCTTTAGAGGCACTGATCTCCGCGTACCTCTGGAGTTTTCAAAGGATGTGAGGCCTCAGGTCGCGATGAGGTGGGGAACTAGGTGTTTCTCTGTGGTCTCCACAGGGGATTCAGACATCCTTTCTTCTTGGGAGATGCAAGACGAGCCTGCATTCAAGTCACTGCAGGGATATCCGGCCTTATTTCGAGTCAGGACATCGTGGTGTCCATTCCACTTGAGGCCGCAAACTCAGGATCCCTCTCACATACCTAGAGCTGAGAGAAGCCTCCTCTTGAGGTGCTTGTGGTAAGGTGGTATTCCTCAGGAGTCGAAGCCAGGGACTAACCTCTCATCTCGTGTTGATTCTTGGTCCACGGAGCTCTTTCGTGTTGCTACAGTGACCTCAGGATCCCTCTAGCCTTGAAACAGTGTTCTTGGGGTTTCTCTGGAGTGCCATCAAGGAAATCAAGGCTCCTTTCATGTGTGATGTGCAACACGGAATTGCTCTGCACGCAGTGCAGGGGAATCGGGCCTCATCTCGCGGCGAGGGGGAAGACTCATGGTTTTTCTCGAGTTGCGGCGGGAACCTGGGGTATATTCTCGAGTTACGACGGGGATGGCCCTTCCACACACGTGTGTGTTCAGCCATGTCAGGACTCCTGCCTAGTTACGAGGGACAACTCGGGATTCTCCTCGAGGCTTTGCAGGGCAATTGGAACGCCTCTCCAGCTGAGGCGGGAGACCAAGTGTCCCTTTCCAAGTGCCACAGGAATCCTGGGACTCCTATCAATTTTCACGAGGAGTCAGGCATCGTCTCCTTTGGAGGCACTGATCTCCGCTACCTCTGGAGTTTTCAAAGGATGTGAGGCTATCGGTCGCGATGAGGTGGGGAACTAAGTCTTTCTCTGTGCTTTCCACAGGGGATTCAGACATCCTTTCGTCCTGGGAGATGCAAGACGAGCCTGCATTGAAGTTACTGCAGGGATATCCGGCCTTATTTCGAGTCAGGGCATCGCGGTGTCCATTCCACTTGAGGCCGCAAACTCAGGGTCCCTCTCACATACCTAGAGCTGAGAGAAGCCTCCTCTTGAGGTGCTTGTGGTAAGGTGGTATTCCTCTGGAGACGAATCCAGGGACTAACCTCTCTTTTCGAGTTGATTTTTGGTCCACAGAGTTCTTTCGTGTTGCTACAGTGACCTCAGGATCCCTGTATCCTTGAAACAGTGTTCTTGGGGTTTCTCTGGAGTGCCATCAAGGAAATCAAGGCTCCTTTCATGTGTGATGTGCAACACAGAATTGCTCTGCACGCAGTACAGGGGAATCGGGCCTCATCTCGCATCGAGGGGGAAGTCTCATGGTTTTTCTCGAGTTGCGGCGGGAACCTGGGGTATATTCTCGAGTTACGACGGGGATGGCCCTTCCACCCACGTGTTTGTTCAGCCACGTCAGGACTCCTGCCTAGTTGCGAGGGACAACTCGGGATTCTCCTCGAGGCTTTGCAGGGCAATTGGGACGCCTCTCCAGCTGAGACGGGAGACCAAGGGTCCCTTTCCACGTGCCACAGGAATCCTGGGTCTCCTATCAAGTTTCACGAGGAGTCAGGCATCGTCTCCTTTGGAGGCACTGATCTCCGCATACCTCTGGAGTTTTCAAAGGATTTGAGGCCTCCTGTCGCGATGAGGTGGGGAACTAGGTCTTTCTCTGTGGTCTCCACAGGGGATTCAGACACCCTTTTGTCTTGGGAGATGCAAGACGAGCCTGCATTCCAGTCACTGCAGGGATATCCGGCGTTATTTCGAGTCAGGGCATCGCGGTGTCCATTCCACTTGAGGCGGCAAACTCAGGGTCCCTCTCACATACCTAGAGCTGAGAGAAGCCTCCTCTTGAGGTGCTTGTGGTAAGGTGGTATTCCTCTGGAGTCGAAGCCAGGGACTAACCTCTCATCTCGAGTTGATTTTGGGTCCACGGAGCTCTTTCGTGTTGCTACAGTGACCTCAGGATCCCTCTAGCCTTGAAACAGTGTTCTTGGGGTTTCTCTGGAGTGCCATGAAGGAAATCAAGGCTCCTTTCATGTGTGATGTGCAACACGGAATTGCTCTGCACGCAGTGCAGGGGAATCGGGCCTCATCTCGCGGCGAGGGGGAAGTCTCATGGTTTTTCTCGAGTTGCGGCGGGAACCTGGGGTATATTCTCGAGTTACGACGGGGATGGCCCTTCCACACACGTGTTTGTTCAGCCACGTCAGGACTCCTGCCTAGTTGCGAGGGACAACTCTGGATTCTCCTCGAGGCTTGGCAGGGCAATTGGGACGCCTCTCCAGCTGAGGCGGGAGACCAAGTGTCCCTTTCCAAGTGCCACAGGAATCCTGGGACTCCTATCAAGTTTCACGAGCAGTCAGGCATCGTCTCCTTTGGAGGCACTGATCTCCGCGTACCTCTGGAATTTTCAAAGGATGTGAGGCTAGCGGTCGCGATGAGGTGGGGAACTAAGTCTTTCTCTGTGCTTTCCACAGGGGATTCAGACATCCTTTCGTCCTGGGAGATGCAAGACGAGCCTGCATTGAAGTCACTGCAGGGATATCCGGCCTTATTTCGAGTCAGGGCATCGCGGTGTCCATTCCACTTGAGGCCGCAAACTCAGGGTCCCTCTCACATACCTAGAGCTGAGAGAAGCCTCCTCTTGAGGTGCTTGTGGTAAGATGGTATTCCTCTGGAGACGAATCCGGGGACTAACCTCTCTTTTCGAGTTGATTTTTGGTCCACAGAGTTCTTTCGTGTTGCTACAGTGACCTCAGGATCCCTCTATCCTTGAAACAGTGTTCTTGGGGTTTCTCTGGAGTGCCATCAAGGAAATCAAGGCTCCTTTCATGTGTGATGTGCAAGACGGAATTGCTCTGCACGCAATACAGGGTAATCGGGCCTCATATCGCATCAAGGGGGAAGTCTCATGGTTTTTCTCGAGTTGCGGCGGGAACCTGGGGTATATTCTCGAGTTACGACGGGGATGGCCCTTCCACCCACGTGTTTGTTCAGCCACGTCAGGACTCCTGCCTAGTTGCGAGGGACAACTCGGGATTCTCCTCGAGGCTTGGAAGAGCAATTGGGACGCCTCTCCAGCTGAGGCGGGAGACCAAGTGTCCCTTTCCAAGTGCCACAGGAATCCTGGGACTCCTATCAAGTTCACGAGGAGTCAGGCATCGTCTCCTTTGGAGGCACTGATCTCCGCGTACCTCTGGAGTTTTCAAAGGATGTGAGGCCTCTGGTCGCGATGAGGTGGGGAACTAGGTGTTTCTCTGTGGTCTCCACAGGGGATTCAGACATCCTTTCTTCTTGGGAGATGCAAGACGAGCCTGCATTCAAGTCACTGCAGGGATATCCGGCCTTATTTCGAGTCAGGGCATCGCGGTGTCCATTCCACTTGAGGCCGCAAACTCAGGGTCCCTCTCACATACCTAGAGCTGAGAGAAGCCTCCTCTTGAGGTGCTTGTGGTAAGGTGGTATTCCTCAGGAGTCGAAGCCAGGGACTAACCTCTCATCTCGTGTTGATTCTTGGTCCACGGAGCTCTTTCGTGTTGCTACAGTGACCTCAGGATCCCTCTAGCCTTGAAACAGTGTTCTTGGGGTTTCTCTGGAGTGCCATGAAGGAAATCAAGGCTCCTTTCATGTGTGATGTGCAACACGGAATTGCTCTGCACGCAGTGCAGGGGAATCGGGCCTCATCTTGCGGCGAGGGGGAAGACTCATGGTTTTTCTCGAGTTGCGGCGGGAACCTGGGGTATATTCTCGAGTTACGACGGGGATGGCCCTTCCACACACGTGTGTGTTCAGCCATGTCAGGACTCCTGCCTAGTTGCGAGGGACAACTCGGGATTCTCCTCGAGGCTTGGCAGGGCAATTGGAACGCCTCTCCAGCTGAGACGGGAGACCAAGGGTCCCTTTCCACGTGCCACAGGAATCCTGGGTCTCCTATCAAGTTTCACGAGGAGTCAGGCATCGTCTTCTTTGGAGGCACTGATCTCCGCATACCTCTGGAATTTTCAAAGGATTTGAGGCCCCCGGTCGCGATGAGGTGGGGAACTAGGTCTTTCTCTGTGGTCTCCACAGGGGATTCAGACACCCTTTCGTCTTGGGAGATGCAAGACGAGCCTGCATTCAAGTCACTGCAGGGATATCCAGCCTTATTTCGCGTCAGGGCATCGCGGTGTCCATTCCACTTGAGGCCGCAAACTCTGGGTCCCTCTCACATACCTAGAGCTGAGAGAAGCCTCCTCTTGAGGTGCTTGTGGTAAGGTGGTATTCCTCTGGAGTCGAAGCCAGGGACTAACCTCTCATCTCGAGTTGATTTTTGGCCCACGGAGCTCTTTCGTGTTGCTACAGTGACCTCAGGCTCCCTCTAGCCTTGAAACAGTGTTCTTGGGGTTTCTCTGGAGTGCCATCAAGGAAATCAAGGCTCCTTTCATGTGTGATGTGCAAGACGGAATTGCTCTGCACGCAGTGCAGGGGAATCGGGCCTCATCTCGCGGCGAGGGGGAAGTCTCATGGATTTTCTCGAGTTGCGGCGGGAACCTGGGGTATATTCTCGAGTTACGACGGGGATGGCCCTTCCACCCACGTGTTTCTTCAGCGACGTCAGGACCTCTGCCTAGTTGCGAGGGACAACTCGGGATTCTCCTCGAGGCTTGGCAGGGCAATTGGAACGCCTCTCCAACTGAGGCGGAGACCAAGGGTCCCTTTCCAGTGCCACAGGAATCCTGGGTCTCCTATGAAGTTTCACGAGGAGTCAGGCATCGTCTCCTTTGGAGGCTCTGATCTCCGCATACCTCTGGAGTTTTCAAAGGATTTGAGGCCTCCTGTCGCGATGAGGTGGGGAACTAGGTCTTTCTCTGTGGTCTCCACAGGGGATTCAGACACCCTTTTGTCTTGGGAGATGAAAGACGAGCCTGCATTCCAGTCACTGCAGGGATATCCGGCCTTATTTCGAGTCAGGGCATCGCGGTGTCCATTCCACTTGAGGCCGCAAACTCAGGGTCCCTCTCACATACCTAGAGCTGAGAGAAGCCTCCTCTTGAGGTGCTTGTGGTAAGGTGGTATTCCTCTGGAGTCGAAGCCAGGGACTAACCTCTCATCTCGAGTTGATTTTGGGTCCACGGAGCTCTTTCGTGTTGCTACAGTAACCTCAGGATCCCTCTAGCCTTGAAACAGTGTTCTTGGGGTTTCTCTGGAGTGCCATGAAGGAAATCAAGGCTCCTTTCATGTGTGATGTGCAACACAGAATTGCTCTGCACGCAGTGCAGGGGAATCGGGCCTCATCTCGCGGCGAGGGGCAAGTCTCATGGTTTTTCTCGAGCTGAGGCGGGAGCCTCGGGTATATTCTCGAGTTACGACGGGGATGGCCCTTCCACACACGTGTTTGTTCAGCCACGTCAGGATTCCTGCCTAGTTGCGAGACACAACTCGTGATTCTCCTCGAGGCTTGGCAAGGCAATTGGAACGCCTCTCCAGCTGAGGCGGGAGACCAAGGGTCCCTTTCCACGTGCCACAGGAATCCTGGGACTCCTATCAAGTTTCACGAGGAGTCAGGCATCGTCTCCTTTGGAGGCACTGATCTCCGCGTACGTCTGGAGTTTTCAAAGGATGTGAGCCCTCCGGTCGCGATGAGGTGGGGAACTAGGTCTTTCTCTGTGGTCTCCACAGGGGATTCAGACATCCTTTCATCTTGGGAGATGCAAGACGAGCCTGCATTCAAGTCACTGCAGGGATATCCAGCCTTATTTCGCGTCAGGGCATCGCGGTGTCCATTCCACTTGAGGCCGCAAACTCAGGGTCCCTCTCACATACCTAGAGCTGAGAGAAGCCTCCTCTTGAGGTGCTTGTGGTAAGGTGGTATTCCTCTGGAGTCGAAGCCAGGGACTAACCTCTCATCTCGAGTTGATTTTTGGCCCACGGAGCTCTTTCGTGTTGCTACAGTGACCTCAGGATCCCTCTAGCCTTGAAACAGTGTTCTTGGGGTTTCTCTGGAGTGCCATCAAGGAAATCAAGGCTCCTTTCATGTGTGATGTGCAACACGGAATTGCTCTGCACGCAGTGCAGGGGAATCGGGCCTCATCTCGCGGCGAGGGCGAAGTCTCATGGTTTTTCTCGAGTTGCGGCGGGAACCTGGGGTATATTCTCGAGTTACGACGGGGATGGCCCTTCCACCCACGTGTTTGTTCAGCCACGTCAGGACTCCTGCCTAGTTGCGAGGGACAACTCGGGATTCTCCTCGAGGCTTGGCAGGGCAATTGGAACGCCTCTCCAGCTGAGGCGGGAGACCAAGGGTCCCTTTCCACGGGCCACAAGAATCCTGGGACTCCTATCAAGTTTCACGAGGAGTCAGGCATCGTCTCCTTTGGAGGCACTTATCTCCGCGTACCTCTGGAGTTTTCAAAGGATGTGAGGCCTCCGGTCGCGATGAGGTGGGGAACTAGGTGTTTCTCTGTGGTCTCCACAGGGGATTCAGACATCCTTTCTTCTTGGGAGATGCAAGACGAGCCTGCATTGAAGTCACTGCAGGGATATCCGGCCTTATTTCGAGTCAGGGCATCGCGGTGTCCATTCCACTTGAGGCCGCAAACTCAAGGTCCCTCTCACATACCTAGAGCTGAGAGAAACCTCCTCTTGAGGTGCTTGTGATAAGGTGGTATTCCTCAGGAGTCGCAGCCAGGGACTAACCTCTCATCTCGTGTTGATTCTTGGTCCACGGAGCTCTTTCGTGTTTCTACAGTGACCTCAGGATCCCTCTAGCCTTGAAACAGTGTTCTTGGGGTTTCTCTGGAGTGCCATCAAGGAAATCAAGGTTCCTTTCATGTGTGATGTGCAACACGGAATTGCTCTGCACGCAGTGCAGGGGAAACGGGCCACATCTCGCGGCGAGGGGGAAGTCTCATGGTTTTTCTCGAGTTGCGGCGGGAACCTGGGGTATATTCTCGAGTTACGACGGGGATGGCCCTTCCACACACGTGTTTGTTCAGCCATGTCAGGACTCCTGCCTAGTTGCGAGGGACAACTCGGGATTCTCCTCGAGGCTTTGCAGGGCAATTGGGACGCCTCTCCAGCTGAGGCGGGAGACCAAGTGTCCCTTTCCACGTGCCACAGGAATCCTGGGTCTCCTATCAAGTTTCACGAGGAGTCAGGCATCGTCTCCTTTGGAGGCACTGATCTCCGCATACCTCTGGAGTTTTCAAAGGATTTGAGGCCTCCTGTCGCGATGAGGTGGGGAACTAGGTCTTTCTCTGTGGTCTCCACAGGGGATTCAGACACCCTTTCGTCTTGGGAGATGCAAGACGAGCCTGCATTCCAGTCACTGCAGGGATATCCGGCCTTATTTCGAGTCAGGGCATCGCGGTGTCCATTCCACTTGAGGCCGCAAACTCAGGGTCCCTCTCACATACCTAGAGCTGAGAGAAGCCTCCTCTTGAGGTGCTTCTGGTAAGGTGGTATTCCTCTGGAGTCGAAGCCAGGTACTTACCTCTCATCTCGAGTTGATTTTTGGTCCACAGAGTTCTTTCTTGTTGCTACAGTGACCTCAGGATCCCTCTAGCCTTGAAACAGTGTTCTTGGGGTTTCTCTGGAGTGCCATGAAGGAAATCAAGGCTCCTTTCATGTGTGATGTGCAACACAGAATTGCTCTGCACGCAGTGCAGGGGAATCGGGCCTCATCTCGCGGCGAGGGGGAAGTCTCATGGTTTTTCTCGAGTTGCGGCGGGAACCTGGGGTATATTCTCGAGTTACGACGGGGATGGCCCTTCCACACACGTGTTTGTTCAGCCACGTCAGGACTCTTGCCTAGTTGCGAGACACAACTCGGGATTCTCCTCGAGGCTTGGCAAGGCAATTGGGACGCCTCTCCAGCTGAGGCGGGAGACCAAGGGTCCCTTTCCACGTACCACAGGAATCCTGGGACTCCTATCAAGTTTCACGAGGAGTCAGGCATCGTCTCCTTTGGAGGCACTGATCTCCGCGTACCTCTGGAGTTTTCAAAGGATGTGAGGCCTCCGGTCGCGATGAGGTGGGGAACTAGGTCTTTCTTAGTGGTCTCCACAGGGGAATCAGACATCCTTTCATCTTGGGAGATGCAAGACGAGCCTGCATTCAAGTCACTGCAGAGATATCCAGCCTTATTTCGCGTCAGGGCATCGCGGTGTCCATTCCACTTGAGGCCGCAAACTCAGGGTCCCTCTCACATACCTAGAGCTGAGAGAAGCCTCCTCTTGAGGTGCTTGTGGTAAGGTGGTATTCCTCTGGAGTCGAAGCCAGGGACTAACCTCTCATCTCGAGTTGATTTTTGGCCCACGGAGCTCTTTCGTGTTGCTACAGTGACCTCAGGATCCCTCTAGCCTTGAAACAGTGTTCTTGGGGTTTCTCTGGAGTGCCATCAAGGAAATCAAGGCTCCTTTCATGTGTGATGTGCAACACGGAATTGCTCTGCACGCAGTGCAGGGGAATCGGGCCTCATCTCGCGGCGAGGGGGAAGTCTCATGGTTTTTCTCGAGTTGCGGTGGGAACCTGGGGTATATTCTCGAGTTACGACGGGGATGGCCCTTCCACCCACGTGTTTGTTCAGCCACGTCAGGACTCCTGCCTAGTTGCGAGGGACAACTCTGGATTCTCCTCGAGGCTTGGCAGTGCAATTGGGACGCCTCTCCAGCTGAGGCGGGAGACCAAGTGTCCCTTTCCAAGTGCCACAGTAATCCTGGGACTCCTATCAAGTTTCACGAGGAGTCAGGCATCGTCTCCTTTGGAGGCACTGATCTCCGCGTACCTCTGGAGTTTTCAAAGGATGTGAGGCTATCGGTCGCGATGAGGTGGGGAACTAAGTCTTTCTCTGTGCTTTCCACAGGGGATTCAGACATCCTTTCGTCCTGGGAGATGCAAGACGAGCCTGCATTGAAGTCACTGCAGGGATATCCGGCCTTATTTCGAGTCAGGGCATCGCGGTGTCCATTCCACTTGAGGCCGCAAACTCAGGGTCCCTCTCACATACCTAGAGCTGAGAGAAGCCTCCTCTTGAGGTGCTTGTGGTAAGGTGGTATTCCTCTGGAGACGAATCCAGGGACTAACCTCTCTTTTCGAGTTGATTTTTGGTCCACAGAGTTCTTTCGTGTTGCTACAGTGACCTCAGGATCCCTCTAGCCTTGAAACAGTGTTCTTGGGGTTTCTCTGGAGTGCCATCAAGGAAATCAAGGCTCCTTTCATGTGTGATGTGCAAGACGGAATTGCTCTGCACGCAGTACAGGGGAATCGGGCCTCATCTCGCATCGAGGGGGAAGTCTCATGGTTTTTCTCGAGTTGCGGCGGGAACCTGGGGTATATTCTCGAGTTACGACGGGGATGGCCCTTCCACTCACGTGTTTGTTCAGCCACGTCAGGACTCCTGCCTAGTTGCGAGGGACGACTCGGGATTCTCCTCGAGGCTTGGCAGGGCAATTGGAAAGCCTCTTCAGCTGAGGCGGGAGACCAAGGGTCCCTTTCCACGTGCCACAAGAATCCTGGGACTCCTATCAAGTTTCACGAGGAGTCAGGCATCGTCTCCTTTGGAGGCACTGATCTCCGCGTACCTCTGGAGTTTTCAAAGGATGTGAGGACTCCGGTCGCAATGAGGTGTGGAACTAGGTGTTTCTCTGTGGTCTCCACAGGGGATTCAGACATCCTTTGTTCTTGGGAGATGCAAGACGAGCCTGCATTCAAGTCACTGCAGGGATATCCGGCCTTATTTCGAGTCAGGGCATCGCGGTTTCCATTCCATTTGAGGCCGCAAACTCAGGATCCCTCTCACATACCTAGAGCTGAGAGAAGCCTCCTCTTGAGGTGCTTGTGGTAAGGTGGTATTCCTCAGGAGTCGAAGCCAGGGACTAACCTCTCATCTCGTGTTGATTTTTGGCCCACGGAGCTCTTTCGTGTTGCTACAGTGACCTCAGGATCCCTCTAGCCTTGAAACAGTGTTCTTGGGGTTTCTCTGGAGTGCCATGAAGGAAATCAAGGCTCCTTTCATGTGTGATGTGCAACACGGAATTGCTCTGCACGCAGTGCAGGGGAATCGGGCCTCATCTCGCGGCGAGGGGGAAGTCTCATGGTTTTTCTCGAGTTGCGGCGGGAACCTGGGGTATATTCTCGAGTTACGACGGGGATGACCCTTCCACCCACGTGTTTCTTCAGCGACGTCAGGACTCCTGCCTAATTGCGAGGGACAACTCGGGATTCTCCTCGAGGCTTTGCAGGGCAATTTGGAAGCCTCTCCAGCTGAGACGGGAGACCAAGGGTCCCTTTCCACGTGCCACAGGAATCCTGGGTCTCCAATCAAGTTTCAAGAGGAGTCAGGCATCGTCTCCTTTGGAGGCACTGATCTCCGCATACCTCTGGAGTTTTCAAAGGATTTGAGGCCTCCTGTAACGATGAGGTGCGGAACTAGGTCTTTCTCTGTGGTCTCCACAGGGGATTCAGACACCCTTTCGTCTTGGGAGATGCAAGACGAGCCTGCATTCCAGTCACTGCAGGGATATCCGGCCTCATTTCGAGTCAGGGCATCGCGGTGTCCATTCCACTTGAGGCCGCAAACTCAGGGTCCCTCTCACATACCTAGAGCTGAGAGAAGCCTCCTCTTGAGGTGCTTGTGGTAAGGTGGTATTCCTCTGGAGTCGAAGCTAGGGACTAACCTCTCATCTCGAGTTGATTTTTGGTCCACGGAGCTCTTTCGTGTTGCTACAGTGACCTCAGGATCCCTCTAGCCTTGAAACAGTGTTCTTGGGGTTTCTGTGGAGTGCCATGAAGGAAATCAAGGCTCCTTTCATGTGTGATGTGCAACACAGAATTGCTGTGCACGCAGTGCAGGGGAATCGGGCCTCATCTCGCGGCGAGGGGGAAGTCTCATGGTTTTTCTCGAGTTGCGGCGGGAACCTGGGGTATATTCTCGAGTTACGACGGGGAAGGCCCTTCCACACTCGTGTTTGTTCAGCCACGTCAGGACTCTTGCCTAGTTGCGAGACACAACTCGGGATTCTCCTCGAGGCTTGGCAAGGCAATTGGGACGCCTCTCCAGCTGAGGCGGGAGACCAAGGGTCCCTTTCCACGTGCCACAGGAATCCTGGGACTCCTATCAAGTTTCACGAGGAGTCAGGCATCGTCTCCTTTGGAGGCACTGATCTCCGCGTACCTCTGGAATTTTCAAAGGATGTGAGGCCTCCGGTCGCGATGAGGTGGGGAACTAGGTCTTTCTCTGTGGTCTCCACAGGGGATTCAGACATCCTTTCAACTTGGGAGATGCAAGACGAGCCTGCATTGAAGTCACTGCAAGGATATCCAGCCTTATTTCGCGTCAGGGCATCGCGGTGTCCATTCCACTTGAGGCCGCAAACTCAGGGTCCCTCTCACATACCTAGAGCTGAGAGAAGCCTCCTCTTGAGGTGCTTGTGGTAAGGTGGTATTCCTCTGGAGTCGAAGCCAGGGACTAACCTCTCATCTCGAGTTGATTTTTGGCCCACGGAGCTCTTTCGTGTTGCTACAGTGACCTCAGGATCCCTCTAGCCTTGAAACAGTGTTCTTGGGGTTTCTCTGGAGTGCCATCAAGGAAATCAAGGCTCCTTTCATGTGTGATGTGCAACACGGAATTGCTCTGCACGCAGTGCAGGGGAATCGGGACTCATCTCGCGGCGAGGGGGAAGTCTCATGGTTTTTCTCGAGTTGCGGTGGGAACCTGGGGTATATTCTCGAGTTACGACGGGGATGGCCCTTCCACCCACGTGTTTCTTCAGCGACGTCAGGACTCCTGCCTAGTTGCGAGGGACAACTCTGGATTCTCCTCGAGGCTTGGCAGGGCAATTGGGACGCCTCTCCAGCTGAGGCGGGAGACCAAGTGTCCCTTTCCAAGTGCCACAGGAATCCTGGGACTCCTATCAAGTTTCACGAGGAGTCAGGCATCGTCTCCTTTGGAGGCACTGATCTCCGCGTACCTCTGGAGTTTTCAAAGGATGTGAGGCCTCCGGTCGCGATGAGGTGGGGAACTAAGTCTTTCTCTGTGCTTTCCACAGGGGATTCAGACATCCTTTCTTCTTGGGAGATGCAAGACGAGCCTGCATTGACGTCACTGCAGGGATATCCGGCCTTATTTCGAGTCAGGGCATCGCGGTGTCCATTCCACTTGAGGCCGCAAACTCAGGGTCCCTCTCACATACCTGGAGCTGAGAGAAGCCTCCTCTTGAGGTGCTTGTGGTAAGGTGGTATTCCTCAGGAGTCGAAGCCAGGGACTAACCTCTCATCTCGTGTTGATTCTTGGTCCACGGAGCTCTTTCGTGTTGCTACAGTGACCTCAGGATCCCTCTAGCCTTGAAACAGTGTTCTTGGGGTTTCTCTGGAGTGCCATCAAGGAAATCAAGGCTCCTTTCATGTGTGATGTGCAAGACGGAATTGCTCTGCACGCAGTGCAGGGGAATCGGGCCTCATTTGCGGCGATGGGGACGTCTCATGGTTTTTCTCGAGTTGCGGCGGGAACCTGGGGTATATTCTCGAGTTACGACGGGGATGGCCCTTCCACACACGTGTGTGTTCAGCCATGTCAGGACTCCTGACTAGTTGCGAGGGACAACTCGGGATTCTCCTCGAGGCTTTGCAGGGCAATTGGGACGCCTCTCCAGCTGAGACGGGAGACCAAGGGTCCCTTTCCACGTGCCACAGGAATCCTGGGTCTCCTATCAAGTTTCACGAGGAGTCAGGCATCGTCTCCTTTGGAGGCACTGATCTCCGCATACCTCTGGAGTTTTCAAAGGATTTGAGGCCTCCTGTCGCGATGAGGTGGGGAACTAGGTCTTTCTCTGTGGTCTCCACAGGGGATTCAGACACCCTTTCGTCTTGGGAGATGCAAGACGAGCCTGCATTCCAGTCACTGCAGGGATATCCGGCCTTATTGCGAGTCAGGGCATCGCGGTGTCCATTCCACTTGAGGCCGCAAACTCAGGGTCCCTCTCACATACCTAGAGCTGAGAGAAGCCTCCTCTTGAGGTGCTTGTGGTAAGGTGGTATTCCTCTGGAGTCGAAGCCAGGGACTAACCTCTCATCTCGAGTTGATTTTTGGTCCACGGAGCTCTTTCGTGTTGCTACAGTGACCTCAGGATCCCTCTAGCCTTGAAACAGTGTTCTTGGGGTTTCTCTGGAGTGCCATGAAGGAAATCAAGGCTCCTTTCATGTGTGATGTGCAACACAGAATTGCTCTGCACGCAGTGCAGGGGAATCGGGCCTCATCTCGCGGCGAGGGGGAAGTCTCATGGTTTTTCTCGAGTTGCGGCGGGAACCTGGGGTATATTCTCGAGTTACGACGGGGATGGCCCTTCCACACACGTGTTTGTTCAGCCTCGTCAGGACTCTTGCCTAGTTGCGAAACACAACTCGGGATTCTCCTCGAGGCTTGGCAGGGCAATTGGGACGCCTCTCCCGCTGAGTCGGGAGACTAAGGGTCCCTTTCCACGTGCCACAGGAATCCTGGGACTCCTATCAAGTTTCACGAGGAGTCAGGCATCGTCTCCTTTGGAGGCACTGATCTCCGCGTACCTCTGGAGTTTTCAAAGGATGTGAGGCCTCCGGTCGCGATGAGGTGGGGAACTAGGTCTTTCTCTGTGGTCTCCACAGGGGATTCAGACATCCTTTCATCTTGGGAGATGCAAGACGAGCCTGCATTCAAGTCACTGCAGGGATATCCAGCCTTATTTCGCGTCAGGGCATCGCGGTGTCCATTCCACTTGAGGCCGCAAACTCAGGGTCCCTCTCACATACCTAGAGCTGAGAGAAGCCTCCTCTTGATGTGCGTGTGGTAAGGTGGTATTCCTCAGGAGTCGAAGCCAGGAACTATCCTCTCATCTCGTGTTGATTCTTGGTCCACGGAGCTCTTTCGTGTTGCTACAGTGACCTCAGGATCCCTCTAGCCTTGAAACAGTGTTCTTGGGGTTTCTCTGGAGTGCCATCAAGGAATCAAGGCTCCTTTCATGTGTGATGTGCAACACGGAATTGCTCTGCATGCAGTGCAGGGGAATCGGGCCTCATCTCGCGGCGAAGGGGAAGTCTCATGGTTTTTCTAGAGTTGCGGCGGGAACCTGGGGTATATTCTCGAGTTACGACGG
The DNA here is from genome assembly GCF_910594005.1 of Cervus elaphus. Classification (NCBI taxonomy): domain Eukaryota; kingdom Metazoa; phylum Chordata; class Mammalia; order Artiodactyla; family Cervidae; genus Cervus; species Cervus elaphus. The sequence continues at coordinate 2,213,234 of NW_025316789.1, forward strand.
GGATGGCACTTCCACACACGTGTGTGTTCAGCGACGTCAGGACTCCTGCCTAGTTGCGAGGGACAACTCGGGATTCTCCTCGAGGCTTGGCAGGGCAATTGGGACGCCTCTCCAGCTGAGACGGGAGACCAAGGTTCCCTTTCCACGTGCCACAGGAATCCTGGGTCTCCTATCAAGTTTCACGAGGAGTCAGGAATCGTCTCCTTTGGAGGCACTGATCTCCGCATACCTGTGGAGTTTTCAAAGGACTTGAGGCCTCCTGTCGCGATGAGGTGGGAACTAGGTCTTTCTCTGTGGTCTCCACTGGGGATTCAGACACCCTTTCGTCTTGGGAGATGCAAGACGAGGCTGCATTCCAGTCACTGCAGGGATATCCGGCCTTATTTCGAGTCAGGGCATCGCGGTGTCCATTCCACTTGAGGCCGCAAACTCAGGGTCCCTCTCACATACCTAGAGCTGAGAGAAGCCTCCTCTTGAGGTGCTTGTGGTAAGGTGGTATTCCTCTGGAGTCGAAGCCAGGGACTAACCTCTCATCTCGAGTTGATTTTTGGTCCACGGAGCTCTTTCGTGTTGCTACAGTGACCTCAGGATCCCTCTAGCCTTGAAACAGTGTTCTTGGGGTTTCTCTGGAGTGCCATCTAGGAAATCAAGGCTCCTTTCATGTGTGATGTGCAACACGGAATTGCTCTGCACGCAGTGCAGGGGAATCGGGCCTCATCTCGCGGCGAGGGGGAAGTCTCATGGTTTTTCTCGAGTTGCGGCGGGAACCTGGGGTATATTCTCGAGTTACGACGGGGATGGCCCTTCCACCCACGTGTTTCTTCAGCGACGTCAGGACTCCTGCCTAGTTGCGAGGGACAACTCTGGATTCTCCTCGAGGCTTGGCAGGGCAATTGGGACGCCTCTCCAGCTGAGGCGGGAGACCAAGTGTCCCTTTCCAAGTGCCACAGGAATCCTGGGACTCCTATCAAGTTTCACGAGGAGTCAGGCATCGTCTCCTTTGGAGGCACTGATCTCCGCGTACCTCTGGAGTTTTCAAAGGATGTGAGGCTATCGGTCACGATGAGGTGGGGAACTAAGTCTTTCTCTGTGCTTTCCACAGGGGATTCAGACATCCTTTCGTCCTGGGAGATGCAAGGCGAGCCTGCATTGAAGTCACTGCAGGGATATCCGGCCTTATTTCGAGTCAGGGCATCGCGGTGTCCATTCCACTTGAGGCCGCAAACTCAGGGTCCCTCTCACATACCTAGAGCTGAGAGAAGCCTCCTCTTGAGGTGCTTGTGGTAAGGTGGTATTCCTCTGGAGACGAATCCAGGGAATAACCTCTCTTTTCGAGTTGATTTTTGGTCCACAGAGTTCTTTCGTGTTGCTACAGTGACCTCAGGATCCCTCTATCCTTGAAACAGTGTTCTTGGTGTTTCTCTGGAGTGCCATCAAGGAAATCAAGGCTCCTTTCATGTGTGATGTGCAAGACGGAATTGCTCTGCACGCAGTACAGGGGAATCGGGGCTCATCTCGCATCGAGGGGGAAGTCTCATGGTTTTTCTCGAGTTGCGGCGGGAACCTGGGGTATATTCTCGAGTTACGACGGGGATGGCCCTTCCACTCACGTGTTTGTTCAGCCACGTCAGGACGCATGCCTAGTTGCGAGGGACAAATCGGGATTCTCCTCGAGGCTTGGCACGGCAATTGGAACGCCTCTCCAGCTGAGGCGGGAGACCAAGGGTCCCTTTCCACGTGCCACAAGAATCCTGGGACTCCTATCAAGTTTCACGAGGAGTCAGGCATCGTCTCCTTTGGAGGCACTGATCTCCGCGTACCTCTGGAGTTTTCAAAGGATGTGAGGCCTCTGGTCGCGATGAGGTGGGAAACTAGGTCTTTCTCTGTGGTCTCCACAGGGGATTCAGACATCCTTTCTTCTTGGGAGATGCAAGACTAGCCTGCAATCCAGTCACTGCAGGGATATCCGGCCTTATTTCGAGTCAGGGCATCGCGGTGTCCATTCCACTTGAGGCCGCAAACTCAGGATCCCTCTCACATACCTAGAGCTGAGAGAAGCCTCCTCTTGAGGTGCTTGTGGTAAGGTGGCATTCCTCAGGAGTCGAAGCCAGGGACTAACCTCTCATCTCGTGTTGATTCTGTGTCCACGGAGCTCTTTCATGTTGCTACAGTGACCTCAGGATCCCTCTAGCCTTGAAACAGTGTTCTTGGGGTTTCTCTGGAGTGCCATGAAGGAAATCAAGGCTCCTTTCATGTGTGATGTGCAACACGGAATTGCTCTGCACGCAGTGCAGGGGAATCGGCCCTCATCTCGCGGCGAGGGGGAAGTCTCATGGTTTTTCTCGAGTTGCGGCGGGAACCTGGGGTATATTCTCGAGTTACGACGGGGATGGCCCTTCCACACACGTGTGTGTTCAGCCATGTCAGGACTACTGCCTAGTTGCGAGGGACAACTCGGGATTCTCCTTGAGGCTTTGCAGGGCAATTGGGACGCCTCTCCAGCTGAGACGGGAGACCAAGGGTCCCGTTCCACGTGCCACAGGAATCCTGGGTCTCCTATCAAGTTTCACGAGGAGTCAGGCATCGTCTCCTTTGGAGGCACTGATCTCCGCATACCTCTGGAGTTTTCAAAGGATTTGAGGCCTCCTGTCGCAATGAGGTGGGGAACTAGGTCTTTCTCTGTGGTCTCCACAGCGGATTCAGACACCCTTTCGTCTTGGGAGATGGAAGACGAGCCTGCATTCCAGTCACTGCAGGGATATCCGGCCTTATTTCGAGTCAGGGCATCGCGGTGTCCATTCCACTTGAGGCCGCAAACTCAGGGTCCCTCTCACACACCTAGAGCTGAGAGAAGCCTCCTCTTGAGGTGCTTGTGGTAAGGTGGTATTCCTCTGGAGTCGAAGCCAGGGACTAACCTCTCATCTCGAGTTGATTTTTGGTCCATGGAGCTCTTTCGTGTTGCTACAGTGACCTCAGGATCCCTCTAGCCTTGAAACAGTGTTCTTGGGGTTTCTCTGGAGTGCCATCAAGGAAATCAAGGCTCCTTTCATGTGTGATGTGCAACACAGAATTGCTCTGCACGCAGTGCAGGGGAATCGGGCCTCATCTCGCGGCGAGGGGGAAGTCTCATGGTTTTTCTCGAGTTGCGGCGGGAACCTGGGGTATATTCTCGAGTTACGACGGGGATGGCCCTTCCACCCACGTGTTTCTTCAGCGACGTCAGGACTCCTGCCTAGTTGCGAGGGACAACTCTGGATTCTCCTCGAGGCTTGGCAGGGCAATTGGGACGCCTCTCCAGCTGAGGCGGGAGACCAAGTGTCCCTTTCCAAGTGCCACAGGAATCCTGGGACTCCTATCAAGTTTCACGAGGAGTCAGGCATCGTCTCCTTTGGAGGCACTGATCTCCGCGTACCTCTGGAGTTTTCAAAGGATGTGAGGTTATCGGTCGCGATGAGGTGGGGAAATAAGTCTTTCTCTGTGCTTTCCACAGGGGATTCAGACATTCTTTCGTCCTGGGAGATGCAAGACGAGCCTGCATTGAAGTCACTGCAGGGATATCCGGCCTTATTTCGAGTCAGGGCATCGCGGTGTCCATTCCACTTGAGGCCGCAAACTCAGGGTCCCTCTCACATACCTAGAGCTGAGAGAAGCCTCCTCTTGAGGTGCTTGTGGTAAGGTGGTATTCCTCTGGAGACGAATCCAGGGACTAACCTCTCTTTTCGAGTTGATTTTTGGTCCACAGAGTTCTTTCGTGTTGCTACAGTGACCTCAGGATCCCTCTATCCTTGAAACAGTGTTCTTGGGGTTTCTCTGGAGTGCCATCAAGGAAATCAAGGCTCCTTTCATGTGTGATGTGCAAGACGGAATTGCTCTGCACGCAGTACAGGGGAATCGGGCCTCATCTCGCATCGAGGGGGAAGTCTCATGGTTTTTCTCGAGTTGCGGCGGGAACCTGGGGTATATTCTCGAGTTACGATGGGGATGGCCCTTCCACCCACGTGTTTGTTCAGCCACGTCAGGACTCCTGCCTAGTTGCGAGGGACAACTCGGGATTCTCCTCGAGGCTTGGTAGGGCAATTGGAACGCCTCTCCAGCTGAGGTGGGAGACCAAGGGTCCCTTTCCACGTGCCACAAGAATCCTGGGACTCCTATCAAGTATCACGAGGAGTCAGGCATCGTCTCCTTTGGAGGCACTGATCTCCGCGTACCTCTGGAGTTTTCAAAGGATGTGAGGCCTCCGGTCGCGATGAGGTGGGGAACTAGGTCTTTCTCTGTGGTCTCCACAGGGGATTCAGACACCCTTTCGTCTTGGGAGATGCAAGACGAGCCTGCATTCCAGTCACTGCAGGGATATCCGGCCTTATTTCGTGTCAGGGCATTGCGGTGTCCATTCCACTTGAGGCCGCAAACTCAGGGTCCCTCTCACATACCTAGAGCTGAGAGAAGCCTCCTCTTGAGGTGCTTGTGGTAAGGTGGGATTCCTCTGGAGTCGAAGCCAGGGACTAACCTCTCATCTCGTGTTGATTCTTGCTCCACGGAGCTCTTTCGTGTTGCTACAGTGACCTCAGGATCCCTCTAGCCTTGAAACAGTGTTCTTGGGGTTTCTCTGGAGTGCCATCAAGGAAATCAAGTCTCCTTTCATGTGTGATGTGCAACACGGAATTGCTCTGCACGCAGTGCAGGGGAATCGGGCCTCATCTCGCGGCGAGGGGGAAGTCTCATGGATTTTCTCGAGTTGAGGCGGGAACCTGGGGTATATTCTCGAGTTTAGACGGGGATGGCCCTTCCACCCACGTGTTTCTTCAGCGACGTCAGGACTCCTGCCTAGTTGCGAGGGACAACTCGGGATTCTCCTCGAGGCTTTGCAGGGCAATTGGGACGCCTCTCCAGCTGAGACGGGAGACCAAGAGTCCCTTTCCACGTGCCACAGGAATCCTGGGTCTCCTATCAAGTTTCACGAGGAGTCAGGCATCGTCTCCTTTGGAGGCACTGATCTCCGCATACCTCTGGAGTTTTCAAAGGATTTGAGGCCTCCTGTCGCGATGAGGTGGGGAACTAGGTTTTTCTCTGTGGTCTCCACAGGGGATTCAGACACCCTTTCGTCTTGGGAGATGCAAGACGAGCCTGCATTCCAGTCACTGCAGGGATATCCGGCCTTATTTCGAGTCAGGGCATCGCGGTGTCCATTCCACTTGAGGCCGCAAACTCAGGGTCCCTCTCACATACCTAGAGCTGAGAGAAGCCTCCTCTTGAGGTGCTTGTGGTAAGGTGGTATTCCTCTGGAGTCGAAGCCAGGGACTAACCTCTCATCTCGAGTTGATTTTTGGTCCACAGAGCTCTTTCGTGTTGCTACAGTGACCTCAGGATCCCTCTAGCCTTGAAACAGTGATCTTGGGGTTTCTCTGGAGTGCCATGAAGGAAATCAAGGCTCCTTTCATGTGTGATGTGCAACACAGAATTGCTCTGCACGCAGTGCAGGGGAATCGGGCCTCATCTCGCGGCGAGGGGGAAGTCTCATGGTTTTTCTCGAGTTGCGGCGGGAACCTGGGGTATATTCTCGAGTTACGACGGGGATGGCCCTTCCACCCACGTGTTTGTTCAGCCACGTCAGGACTCTTGCCTAGTTGCGAGACACAACTCGGGATTCTCCTCGAGGCTTAGCAGGGCAATTGGGACGCCTCTCCAGCTGAGGCGGGAGACCAAGGGTCCCTTTCCACGTGCCACAGGAATCCTGGGACTCCTATCAAGTTTCACGAGGAGTCAGGCATCGTCTCCTTTGGAGGCACTGATCTCCGCGTACCTCTGGAGTTTTCAAAGGATGTGAGGCCTCCGGTCGCGATGAGGTGGGGAACTAGGTCTTTCTCTGTGGTCTCCACAGGGGATTCAGACATCCTTTCGTCCTGGGAGATGCAAGACGAGCCTGCATTGAAGTCACTGCAGGGATATCCGGCCTTATTTCGAGTCAGGGCATCGCGGTGTCCATTTCACTTGAGGCCGTAAACTCAGGGTCCCTCTCACATACCTAGAGCTGAGAGAAGCCTCCTCTTGAGGTGCTTGTGGTAAGGTGGTATTCCTCTGGATTCGAAACCAGGGACTAACCTCTCATCTCGAGTTGATTTTTGGCCCACGGAGCTCTTTCGTGTTGCTACAGTGACCTCAGGATCCCTCTAGCCTTGAAACAGTGTTCTTGGGGTTTCTCTGGAGTGCCATCAAGGAAATCAAGGCTCCTTTCATGTGTGATGTGCAACACGGAATTGCTCTGCACGCAGTGCAGGGGAATCGGGCCTCATCTCGCGGCGAGGGGGAAGTCTCATGGTTTTTCTCGAGTTGAGGCGGGAACCTGGGGTATATTCTCGAGTTACAACCGGTATGGCCCTTCCACCCACGTGTTTCTTCAGCGACGTAAGGACTCCTGCCTAGTTGCGAGGGACAACTCGGGATTCTCCTCGAGGCTTTGCAGGGCAATTGGGACGCCTCTCCAGCTGAGACGGGAGACCAAGGGTCCCTTTCCACGTGCCACAGAAATCCTGGGTCTCCTATCAAGTTTCACGAGGAGTCAGGCATCGTCTCCTTTGGAGGCACTGATCTCCGCGTACCTCTGGAGTTTTCAAAGGATGTGAGGCCTCCGGTCGCGATGAGGTGGGAAACTAGGTCTTTCTCTGTGGTCTCCATAGGGGATTCAGACATCCTTTCGTCTTGGGAGATGCAAGACGAGCCTGCATTCCAGTCACTGCAGGGATATCCGGCCTTATTTCGAGTCAGGGCATCGCGGTGTCCATTCCACTTGAGGCCGCAAACTCAGGGTCCCTCTCACATACCTAGAGCTGAGAGAAGCCTCCTCTTGAGGTGCTTGTGGTAAGGTGGTATTCCTCAGGAGTCGAATCCAGGGACTAACCTCTCTTTTCGAGTTGATTTTTGGTCCACAGAGTTCTTTCGTGTTGCTACAGTGACCTCAGGATCCCTCTATCCTTGAAACAGTGTTCTTGGGGTTTCTCTGGAGTGCCATCAAGGAAATCAAGGCTCCTTTCATGTGTGATGTGCAAGACGGAATTGCTCTGCACGCAGTGCAGGGGATTCGGGCCTCATCTCGCATCGAGGGGGAAGTCTCATGGTTTTTCTCGAGTTGCGGCGGGAACCTGGGGTATATTCTCGATTTACGACGGGGATGGCCCTTCCACCCACGTGTTTGTTCAGCCACGTCAGGACTCCTGCCTAGTTGCGAGGGACAACTCGGGATTCTCCTCGAGGCTTGGCAAGGCAATTGGGACGCCTCTCCAGCTGAGGCGGGAGACCAAGAGTCCCTTTCCACGTGCCACAAGAATTCTGGGACTCCTATCAAGTTTCACGAGGAGTTAGGCATCGTCTCCTTTGGAGGCACTGATCTCCGCGTACCTCTGGAGTTTTCAAAGGATGTGAGGCCTCCGGTCGCGATGAGGTGGGGAACTAGGTCTTTCTCTGTGGTCTCCACAGGGGATTCAGACATCCTTTCTTCTTGGGAGATGCAAGACGAGCCTGCATTCAAGTCACTGCAGAGATATCCGGCCTTATTTCGAGTCAGGGCATCGCGGTGTCCATTCCACTTGAGGCGGCAAACTCAGGGTCCCTCTCACATACCTAGAGCTGAGAGAAGCCTCCTCTTGAGGTGCTTGTGGTAAGGTGGTATTCCTCAGGAGTCGAAGCCAGGGACTAACCTCTCATCTCGTGTTGATTCTTGGTCCACGGAGCTCTGTCGTGTTGCTACAGTGACCTCAGGATCCCTCTAGCCTTGAAACAGTGTTCTTGGGGTTTCTCTGGAGTGCCATCAAGGAAATCAAGGCTCCTTTCATGTGTGATGTGCAACACGGAATTGCTCTGCACGCAGTGCAGGGGAATCGGGCCTCATCTCGCGGCGAGGGGGAAGTCTCATGGTTTTTCTAGAGTTGCGGCGGGAACCTGGGGTGTATTCTCGAGTTACGATGGGGATGACCCTTCCACCCACATGTTTCTTCAGCCACGTCAGGACTCCTGCCTAGTTGCGAGGGACAACTCTGGTTTGTCCTCGAGGCTTTGCAGGGCAATTGGGACGCCTCTCCAGCTGAGACGGGAGACCAAGTGTCCCTTTCCACGTGCCACAGGAATCCTGGGTCTCCTATCAAGTTTCACGAGGAGTCAGGCATCGTCTCCTTTGGAGGCACTGATCTCCGCATACCTCTGGAGTTTTCAAAGGATTTGAGGCCTCCTATGGCGATGAGGTGGGGAACTAGGTCTTTCTCTGTGGTCTCCACAGGGGATTCAGACACCCTTTCGTCTTGGGAGATGCAAGACGAGCCTGCATTCCAGTCACTGCAGGGATATCCGGCCTTATTTCGAGTCAGGGCATCGCGGTGTCCATTCCACTTGAGGCCGCAAACTCAGGGTCCCTCTCACATACCTAGAGCTGAGAGAAGCCTCCTCTTGAGGTGCTTGTGGTAAGGTGGTATTCCTCTGGAGTCGAAGCCAGGGACTAACCTCTCATCTCGAGTTGATTTTTGGCCCACGGAGCTCTTTCGTGTTGCTACAGTGACCTCAGGATCCCTCTAGCCTTGAAACAGTGTTCTTGGGGTTTCTCTGGAGTGCCATGAAGGAAATCAAGGCTCCTTTCATGTGTGATGTGCAACACAGAATTGCTCTGCACGCAGTGCAGGGGAATCGGGCCTCATTTCGCGGCGAGGTGGAAGTCTCATGGTTTTTCTCGAGTTGCGGCGGGAACCTGGGGTATATTCTCGAGTTACGACGGGGATGGCCCTTCCACACACGTGTTTGTTCAGCCACGTCAGGACTCTTGCCTAGTTGCGAGACACAACTCGGGATTCTCCTCGAGGCTGGGCAAGGCAATTGGGACGCCTCTCCAGCTGAGGCGGGAGACCAAGGGTCCCTTTCCACGTGCCACAGGAATCCTGGGACTCCTATCAAGTTTCACGAGGAGTCAGGCATCGTCTCCTTTGGAGGCACTGATCTCCGCGTACCTCTGTAGTTTTCAAAGGATGTGAGGCCTCCGGTCGCGATGAGGTGGGGAACTAGGTCTTTCTCTGTGGTCTCCACAGGGGATTCAGACATCCTTTCATCTTGGGAGATGCAAGACGAGCCTGCATTCAAGTCACTGCAGAGATATCCAGCCTTATTTCGCGTCAGGGCATCGCGGTGTCCATTCCACTTGAGGCCGCAAACTCAGGGTCCCTCTCACATACCTAGAGCTGAGAGAAGCCTCCTCTTGAGGTGCTTGTGGTAAGGTGGTATTCCTCTGGAGTCGAAGCCAGGGACTAACCTCTCATCTCGAGTTGATTTTTGGCCCACGGAGCTCTTTCGTGTTGCTACAGTGACCTCAGGATCCCTCTAGCCTTGAAACAGTGTTCTTGGGGTTTCTCTGGAGTGCCATCAAGGAAATCAAGGCTCCTTTCATGTGTGATGTGCAAGACGGAATTGCTCTGCACGCAGTACAGGGGAATCGGGCCTCATCTCGCATCGAGGGGGAAGTCTCATGGTTTTTCTCGAGTTGCGGCGGGAACCTGGGGTATATTCTCGAGTTACGACGGGGATGGCCCTTCCACCCACGTGTTTGTTCAGCCACGTCAGGACTCCTGCCTAGTTGCGAGGGACAACTCGGGATTCTCCTCGAGGCTTGGCAGGGCAATTGGAACGCCTCTCCAGCTGAGGCAGGAGACCAAGGGTACCTTTCCACGTGCCACAAGAATCCTGGGACTCCTATCAAATTTCACGAGGAGTCAGGCATCGTCTCCTTTGGAGGCACTGATCTCCGCGTACCTCTGGAGTTTTCAAAGGATGTGAGGCCTGCGGTCGCGATGAGGTGGGGAACTAGGTGTTTCTCTGTGGTCTCCACAGGGGATTCAGACATCCTTTCTTCTTGGGAGATGCAAGACGAGCCTGCATTCAAGTCACTGCAGGGATATCCGGCCTTATTTCGAGTCAGGGCATCGCGGTGTCCATTCCACTTGAGGCCGCAAACTCAGGATCCCTCTCACATACCTAGAGCTGAGAGAAGCCTCCTCTTGAGGTGCTTGTGGTAAGGTGGTATTCCTCAGGAGTCGAAGCCAGGGACTAACCTCTCATCTCGTGTTGATTCTTGGTCCACGGAGCTCTTTCGTGTTGCTACAGTGACCTCAGGATCCCTCTAGCCTTGAAACAGTGTTCTTGGGGTTTCTCTGGAGTGCCATCAAGGAAATCAAGGCTCCTTTCATGTGTGATGTGCAACACGGAATTGCTCTGCATGCAGTGCAGGGGAATCGGGCCTCATCTCGCCGCGAGGGGGAAGTCTCATGGTTTTTCTCGAGTTGCGGCGGGAACCTGGGGTATATTCTCGAGTTACGACGGGGATGGCACTTCCACACACGTGTGTGTTCAGCCATGTCAGGACTCCTGCCTAGTTGCGAGGGGCAACTCGGGATACTCCTCGAGGCTTTGCAGGGCAATTGGGACGCCTCTCCAGCTGAGACGGGAGACCAAGGGTCCCTTTCCACGTGCCACAGGAATCCTGGGTCTCCTATCAAGTTTGACGAGGAGTCAGGCATCGTCTCCTTTGGAGGCACTGATCTCCGCATACCTCTGGAGTTTTCAAAGGATGTGAGGCCTCCGGTCGCGATGAGGTGGGGAACTAGGTCTTTCTCTGTGGTCTCCACAGGGGATTCAGACATCCTTTCATCTTGGGAGATGCAAGACGAGCCTGCATTCAAGTCATTGCAGGGATATCCAGCCTTATTTCGCATCAGGGCATCGCGGTATCCATTCCACTTGAGGCCGCAAACTCAGGGTCCCTCTCACATACCTAAAGCTGAGAGATGCCTCCTCTTGAGGGGCTTGTGGTAAGGTGGTATTCCTCTGGAGTCGAAGCCAGGGACTAACCTCTCATCTCGAGTTGATTTTTGGCCCACGGAGCTCTTTCGTGTTGCTACAGTGACCTCAGGATCCCTCTAGCCTTGAAACAGTGTTCTTGGGGTTTCTCTGGAGTGCCATGAAGGAAATCAAGGCTCCTTTCATGTGTGATGTGCAACACAGAATTGCTCTGCACGCAGTGCAGGGGAATCGGGCCTCATCTCGGGGCGAGGGGGAAGTCTCATGGTTTTTCTCGAGTTGCGGCGGGATCCTGGGGTATATTCTCGAGTTACGACGGGGATGGCCCTTCCACCCACGTGTATGTTCAGCCATGTCAGGACTCCTGCCTAGTTGCGAGGGACAACTCGGGATTCTCCTCGAGGCTTGGCAGGGCAATTGGAACGCCTCTCCAGCTGAGGCGGGAGACCAAGGGTCCCTTTCCACGTGCCACAAGAATCCTGGGACTCCTATCAAGTTTCACGAGGAGTCAGGCATCGTCTCCTTTGGAGGCACTGATCTCCACGTACCTCTGGAGTTTTTAAAGGATGTGAGGCCTCCGGTCGCGATGAGGTGGGGAACTAGGTGTTTCTCTTTGGTCTCCACAGGGGATTCAGACATCCTTTCTTCTTGGGAGATGCAAGACGAGCCTGCATTCAAGTCACTGCAGGGATATCCGGCCTTATTTCGAGTCAGGGCATCGCGGTGTCCATTCCACTTGAGGCCGCAAACTCAGGGTCCCTCTCACATACCTAGAGCTGAGAGAAGCCTCCTCTTGAGGTGCTTGTGGTAAGGTGGTATTCCTCAGGAGTCGAAGCCAGGGACTAACCTCTCATCTCGTGTTGATTCTTGGTCCACGGAGCTCTTTCGTGTTGCTACAGTGACCTCAGGATCCCTCTAGCCTTGAAACAGTGTTCTTGGGGATTCTCTGGAGTGCCATGAAGGAAATCAAGGCTCCTTTCATGTGTGATGTGCAACACGGAATTGCTCTGCACGCAGTGCAGGGGAATCGGGCCTCATCTCGCGGCGAGGGGGAAGTCTCATGGTTTTTCTCGAGTTGCGGCGGGAACCTGGGGTATATTCTCGAGTTACGACGGGGATGGCCCTTCCACACACGTGTGTGTTCAGCCATGTCAGGACTCCTGCCTAGTTGCGAGGGACAACTCGGGATTCGCCTCGAGGCTTTGCAGGGCAATTGGGACGCCTCTCCAGCTGAGACGGGAGACCAAGGGTCCCTTTCCACGTGCCACAGGAATCCTGGGTCTCCTATCAAGTTTCACGAAGAGTCAGGCATCGTCTCCTTTGGAGGCACTGATCTCCGCATACCTCTGGAGTTTTCAAAGGATTTGAGGCCTCCTTTCGCGATGAGGTGGGGAACTAGGTCTTTCTCTGTGGTCTCCACAGGGGATTCAGACACCCTTTCGTGTTGGGAGATGCAAGAGGAGCCTGCATTCCAGTCACTGCAGGGATATCCGGCCTTATTTCGAGTCAGGGCATCGCGGTGTCCTTTCCACTTGAGGCCGCAAACTCAGGGTCCCTCTCACATACCTAGAGCTGAGAGAAGCCTCCTCTTGAGGTGCTTGTGGTAAGGTGGTATTCCTCTGGAGTCGAAGCCAGGGACTAACCTCTCATCTCGAGTTGATTTTTGGCCCACGGAGCTCTTTCGTGTTGCTACAGTGACCTCAGGATCCCTCTATCCTTGAAACAGTGTTCTTGGGGTTTCTCTGGAGTGCCATGAAGGAAATCAAGGCTCCTTTCATGTGTGATGTGCAACACGGAATTGCTCTGCACGCAGTGCAGGGGAATCGGGCCTCATCTCGCGGCGAGGGGGAAGTCTCATGGTTTTTCTCGAGTTGCGGCGGGAACCTGGGGTATATTCTCGAGTTACGACGGGGATGGCCCTTCCACCCACGTGTTTCTTCAGCGACGTCAGGACTCCTGCCTAGTTGCGAGGGACAACTCTGGATTCTCCTCGAGGCTTGGCAGGGCAATTGGGCCGCCTCTCCACCTGAGGGCGGAGACCGAGTGTCCCTTTCCAAGTGCCACAGGAATCCTGGGACTCCTATCAAGTTTCACGAGGAGTCAGGCATCGTCTCCTTTGGAGGCACTGATCTCCGCGTACCTCTGGAGTTTTCAAAGGATGTGAGGCTATCGGTCGCGATGAGGTGGGGAACTAAGTCTTTCTCTGTGCTTTCCACAGGGGATTCAGACATCCTTTCGTCCTGGGAGATGCAAGACGAGCCTGCATTGAAGTCACTGCAGGGATATCCGGCCTTATTTCGAGTCAGGGCATCGCGGTGTCCATTCCACTTGAGGCCGCAAACTCAGGGTCCCTCTCACATACCTAGAGCTGAGAGAAGCCTCCTCTTGAGGTGCTTGTGGTAAGGTGGTATTCCTCTGGAGACGAATCCAGGGACTAACCTCTCTTTTCGAGTTGATTTTTGGTCCACAGAGTTCTTTCGTGTTGCTACAGTGACCTCAGGATCCCTCTATCCTTGAAACAGTGTTCTTGGGGTTTCTCTGGAGTGCCATCAAGGAAATCAAGGCTCCTTTCATGTGTGATGTGCAACACAGAATTGCTCTGCACGCAGTACAGGGGAATCGGGCCTCATCTCGCATCGAGGGGGAAGTCTCATGGTTTTTCTCGAGTTGCGGCAGGAACCTGGGGTATATTCTCGAGTTACGGCGGGGATGGCCCTTCCACCCACGTGTTTGTTCAGCCACGTCAGGACTCCTGCCTAGTTGCGAGGGACAACTCGGGATTCTCCTCGAGGCTTGGCAGGGCAATTGGAACGCCTCTCCAGCTGAGGCGGGAGACCAAGGTTCCCTTTCCACGTGCCACAAGAATCCTGGGACTCCTATCAAGTTTCACGAGTAGTCAGGCATCGTCTCCTTTGGAGGCACTGATCTCCGCATACCTCTGGAGTTTTCAAAGGATTTGAGGCCTCCTGTGGTGATGAGGTGGGGAACTAGGTCTTTCTCTGTGGTCTCCACAGGGGATTCAGACACCCTTTCGTCTTGGGAGATGCAAGACGAGCCTGCATTCCAGTCACTGCAGGGATATCCGGCCTTATTTCGAGTCAGGGCATCGCGGTGTCCATTCCACTTGCGGCCGCAAACTCAGGGTCCCTCTCACATACCTAGAGCTGAGAGAAGCCTCCTCTTGAGGTGCTTGTGGTAAGGTGGTATTCCTCAGGAGTCGAAGCCAGGGACTAACCTCTCATCTCGTGTTGATTCTTGGTCCACGGAGCTCTGTCGTGTTGCTACAGTGACCTCAGGATCCCTCTAGCCTTGAAACAGTGTTCTTGGGGTTTCTCTGGAGTGCCATCAAGGAAATCAAGGCTCCTTTCATGTGTGATGTGCAACACGGAATTGCTCTGCACGCAGTGCAGGGGAATCGGGCCTCATCTCGCGGCGAGGGGGAAGTCTCATGGTTTTTCTAGAGTTGCGGCGGGAACCTGGGGTGTATTCTCGAGTTACGATGGGGATGACCCTTCCACCCACATGTTTCTTCAGCCACGTCAGGACTCCTGCCTAGTTGCGAGGGACAACTCTGGTTTGTCCTCGAGGCTTTGCAGGGCAATTGGGACGCCTCTCCAGCTGAGACGGGAGACCAAGTGTCCCTTTCCACGTGCCACAGGAATCCTGGGTCTCCTATCAAGTTTCACGAGGAGTCAGGCATCGTCTCCTTTGGAGGCACTGATCTCCGCATACCTCTGGAGTTTTCAAAGGATTTGAGGCCTCCTATGGCGATGAGGTGGGGAACTAGGTCTTTCTCTGTGGTCTCCACAGGGGATTCAGACACCCTTTCGTCTTGGGAGATGCAAGACGAGCCTGCATTCCAGTCACTGCAGGGATATCCGGCCTTATTTCGAGTCAGGGCATCGCGGTGTCCATTCCACTTGAGGCCGCAAACTCAGGGTCCCTCTCACATACCTAGAGCTGAGAGAAGCCTCCTCTTGAGGTGCTTGTGGTAAGGTGGTATTCCTCTGGAGTCGAAGCCAGGGACTAACCTCTCATCTCGAGTTGATTTTTGGCCCACGGAGCTCTTTCGTGTTGCTACAGTGACCTCAGGATCCCTCTAGCCTTGAAACAGTGTTCTTGGGGTTTCTCTGGAGTGCCATGAAGGAAATCAAGGCTCCTTTCATGTGTGATGTGCAACACAGAATTGCTCTGCACGCAGTGCAGGGGAATCGGGCCTCATTTCGCGGCGAGGTGGAAGTCTCATGGTTTTTCTCGAGTTGCGGCGGGAACCTGGGGTATATTCTCGAGTTACGACGGGGATGGCCCTTCCACACACGTGTTTGTTCAGCCACGTCAGGACTCTTGCCTAGTTGCGAGACACAACTCGGGATTCTCCTCGAGGCTGGGCAAGGCAATTGGGACGCCTCTCCAGCTGAGGCGGGAGACCAAGGGTCCCTTTCCACGTGCCACAGGAATCCTGGGACTCCTATCAAGTTTCACGAGGAGTCAGGCATCGTCTCCTTTGGAGGCACTGATCTCCGCGTACCTCTGTAGTTTTCAAAGGATGTGAGGCCTCCGGTCGCGATGAGGTGGGGAACTAGGTCTTTCTCTGTGGTCTCCACAGGGGATTCAGACATCCTTTCATCTTGGGAGATGCAAGACGAGCCTGCATTCAAGTCACTGCAGAGATATCCAGCCTTATTTCGCGTCAGGGCATCGCGGTGTCCATTCCACTTGAGGCCGCAAACTCAGGGTCCCTCTCACATACCTAGAGCTGAGAGAAGCCTCCTCTTGAGGTGCTTGTGGTAAGGTGGTATTCCTCTGGAGTCGAAGCCAGGGACTAACCTCTCATCTCGAGTTGATTTTTGGCCCACGGAGCTCTTTCGTGTTGCTACAGTGACCTCAGGATCCCTCTAGCCTTGAAACAGTGTTCTTGGGGTTTCTCTGGAGTGCCATCAAGGAAATCAAGGCTCCTTTCATGTGTGATGTGCAAGACGGAATTGCTCTGCACGCAGTACAGGGGAATCGGGCCTCATCTCGCATCGAGGGGGAAGTCTCATGGTTTTTCTCGAGTTGCGGCGGGAACCTGGGGTATATTCTCGAGTTACGACGGGGATGGCCCTTCCACCCACGTGTTTGTTCAGCCACGTCAGGACTCCTGCCTAGTTGCGAGGGACAACTCGGGATTCTCCTCGAGGCTTGGCAGGGCAATTGGAACGCCTCTCCAGCTGAGGCAGGAGACCAAGGGTACCTTTCCACGTGCCACAAGAATCCTGGGACTCCTATCAAATTTCACGAGGAGTCAGGCATCGTCTCCTTTGGAGGCACTGATCTCCGCGTACCTCTGGAGTTTTCAAAGGATGTGAGGCCTGCGGTCGCGATGAGGTGGGGAACTAGGTGTTTCTCTGTGGTCTCCACAGGGGATTCAGACATCCTTTCTTCTTGGGAGATGCAAGACGAGCCTGCATTCAAGTCACTGCAGGGATATCCGGCCTTATTTCGAGTCAGGGCATCGCGGTGTCCATTCCACTTGAGGCCGCAAACTCAGGATCCCTCTCACATACCTAGAGCTGAGAGAAGCCTCCTCTTGAGGTGCTTGTGGTAAGGTGGTATTCCTCAGGAGTCGAAGCCAGGGACTAACCTCTCATCTCGTGTTGATTCTTGGTCCACGGAGCTCTTTCGTGTTGCTACAGTGACCTCAGGATCCCTCTAGCCTTGAAACAGTGTTCTTGGGGTTTCTCTGGAGTGCCATCAAGGAAATCAAGGCTCCTTTCATGTGTGATGTGCAACACGGAATTGCTCTGCATGCAGTGCAGGGGAATCGGGCCTCATCTCGCCGCGAGGGGGAAGTCTCATGGTTTTTCTCGAGTTGCGGCGGGAACCTGGGGTATATTCTCGAGTTACGACGGGGATGGCACTTCCACACACGTGTGTGTTCAGCCATGTCAGGACTCCTGCCTAGTTGCGAGGGGCAACTCGGGATACTCCTCGAGGCTTTGCAGGGCAATTGGGACGCCTCTCCAGCTGAGACGGGAGACCAAGGGTCCCTTTCCACGTGCCACAGGAATCCTGGGTCTCCTATCAAGTTTCACGAGGAGTCAGGCATCGTCTCCTTTGGAGGCACTGATCTCCGCATACCTCTGGAGTTTTCAAAGGATGTGAGGCCTCCGGTCGCGATGAGGTGGGGAACTAGGTCTTTCTCTGTGGTCTCCACAGGGGATTCAGACATCCTTTCATCTTGGGAGATGCAAGACGAGCCTGCATTCAAGTCATTGCAGGGATATCCAGCCTTATTTCGCATCAGGGCATCGCGGTATCCATTCCACTTGAGGCCGCAAACTCAGGGTCCCTCTCACATACCTAAAGCTGAGAGATGCCTCCTCTTGAGGGGCTTGTGGTAAGGTGGTATTCCTCTGGAGTCGAAGCCAGGGACTAACCTCTCATCTCGAGTTGATTTTTGGCCCACGGAGCTCTTTCGTGTTGCTACAGTGACCTCAGGATCCCTCTAGCCTTGAAACAGTGTTCTTGGGGTTTCTCTGGAGTGCCATGAAGGAAATCAAGGCTCCTTTCATGTGTGATGTGCAACACAGAATTGCTCTGCACGCAGTGCAGGGGAATCGGGCCTCATCTCGGGGCGAGGGGGAAGTCTCATGGTTTTTCTCGAGTTGCGGCGGGATCCTGGGGTATATTCTCGAGTTACGACGGGGATGGCCCTTCCACCCACGTGTATGTTCAGCCATGTCAGGACTCCTGCCTAGTTGCGAGGGACAACTCGGGATTCTCCTCGAGGCTTGGCAGGGCAATTGGAACGCCTCTCCAGCTGAGGCGGGAGACCAAGGGTCCCTTTCCACGTGCCACAAGAATCCTGGGACTCCTATCAAGTTTCACGAGGAGTCAGGCATCGTCTCCTTTGGAGGCACTGATCTCCACGTACCTCTGGAGTTTTTAAAGGATGTGAGGCCTCCGGTCGCGATGAGGTGGGGAACTAGGTGTTTCTCTTTGGTCTCCACAGGGGATTCAGACATCCTTTCTTCTTGGGAGATGCAAGACGAGCCTGCATTCAAGTCACTGCAGGGATATCCGGCCTTATTTCGAGTCAGGGCATCGCGGTGTCCATTCCACTTGAGGCCGCAAACTCAGGGTCCCTCTCACATACCTAGAGCTGAGAGAAGCCTCCTCTTGAGGTGCTTGTGGTAAGGTGGTATTCCTCAGGAGTCGAAGCCAGGGACTAACCTCTCATCTCGTGTTGATTCTTGGTCCACGGAGCTCTTTCGTGTTGCTACAGTGACCTCAGGATCCCTCTAGCCTTGAAACAGTGTTCTTGGGGTTTCTCTGGAGTGCCATGAAGGAAATCAAGGCTCCTTTCATGTGTGATGTGCAACACGGAATTGCTCTGCACGCAGTGCAGGGGAATCGGGCCTCATCTCGCGGCGAGGGGGAAGTCTCATGGTTTTTCTCGAGTTGCGGCGGGAACCTGGGGTATATTCTCGAGTTACGACGGGGATGGCCCTTCCACACACGTGTGTGTTCAGCCATGTCAGGACTCCTGCCTAGTTGCGAGGGACAACTCGGGATTCGCCTCGAGGCTTTGCAGGGCAATTGGGACGCCTCTCCAGCTGAGACGGGAGACCAAGGGTCCCTTTCCACGTGCCACAGGAATCCTGGGTCTCCTATCAAGTTTCACGAAGAGTCAGGCATCGTCTCCTTTGGAGGCACTGATCTCCGCATACCTCTGGAGTTTTCAAAGGATTTGAGGCCTCCTTTCGCGATGAGGTGGGGAACTAGGTCTTTCTCTGTGGTCTACACAGGGGATTCAGACACCCTTTCGTGTTGGGAGATGCAAGAGGAGCCTGCATTCCAGTCACTGCAGGGATATCCGGCCTTATTTCGAGTCAGGGCATCGCGGTGTCCTTTCCACTTGAGGCCGCAAACTCAGGGTCCCTCTCACATACCTAGAGCTGAGAGAAGCCTCCTCTTGAGGTGCTTGTGGTAAGGTGGTATTCCTCTGGAGTCGAAGCCAGGGACTAACCTCTCATCTCGAGTTGATTTTTGGCCCACGGAGCTCTTTCGTGTTGCTACAGTGACCTCAGGATCCCTCTATCCTTGAAACAGTGTTCTTGGGGTTTCTCTGGAGTGCCATGAAGGAAATCAAGGCTCCTTTCATGTGTGATGTGCAACACGGAATTGCTCTGCACGCAGTGCAGGGGAATCGGGCCTCATCTCGCGGCGAGGGGGAAGTCTCATGGTTTTTCTCGAGTTGCGGCGGGAACCTGGGGTATATTCTCGAGTTACGACGGGGATGGCCCTTCCACCCACGTGTTTCTTCAGCGACGTCAGGACTCCTGCCTAGTTGCGAGGGACAACTCTGGATTCTCCTCGAGGCTTGGCAGGGCAATTGGGACGCCTCTCCACCTGAGGGCGGAGACCGAGTGTCCCTTTCCAAGTGCCACAGGAATCCTGGGACTCCTATCAAGTTTCACGAGGAGTCAGGCATCGTCTCCTTTGGAGGCACTGATCTCCGCGTACCTCTGGAGTTTTCAAAGGATGTGAGGCTATCGGTCGCGATGAGGTGGGGAACTAAGTCTTTCTCTGTGCTTTCCACAGGGGATTCAGACATCCTTTCGTCCTGGGAGATGCAAGACGAGCCTGCATTGAAGTCACTGCAGGGATATCCGGCCTTATTTCGAGTCAGGGCATCGCGGTGTCCATTCCACTTGAGGCCGCAAACTCAGGGTCCCTCTCACATACCTAGAGCTGAGAGAAGCCTCCTCTTGAGGTGCTTGTGGTAAGGTGGTATTCCTCTGGAGACGAATCCAGGGACTAACCTCTCTTTTCGAGTTGATTTTTGGTCCACAGAGTTCTTTCGTGTTGCTACAGTGACCTCAGGATCCCTCTATCCTTGAAACAGTGTTCTTGGGGTTTCTCTGGAGTGCCATCAAGGAAATCAAGGCTCCTTTCATGTGTGATGTGCAACACAGAATTGCTCTGCACGCAGTACAGGGGAATCGGGCCTCATCTCGCATCGAGGGGGAAGTCTCATGGTTTTTCTCGAGTTGCGGCAGGAACCTGGGGTATATTCTCGAGTTACGGCGGGGATGGCCCTTCCACCCACGTGTTTGTTCAGCCACGTCAGGACTCCTGCCTAGTTGCGAGGGACAACTCGGGATTCTCCTCGAGGCTTGGCAGGGCAATTGGAACGCCTCTCCAGCTGAGGCGGGAGACCAAGGTTCCCTTTCCACGTGCCACAAGAATCCTGGGACTCCTATCAAGTTTCACGAGTAGTCAGGCATCGTCTCCTTTGGAGGCACTGATCTCCGCATACCTCTGGAGTTTTCAAAGGATTTGAGGCCTCCTGTGGTGATGAGGTGGGGAACTAGGTCTTTCTCTGTGGTCTCCACAGGGGATTCAGACACCCTTTCGTCTTGGGAGATGCAAGACGAGCCTGCATTCCAGTCACTGCAGGGATATCCGGCCTTATTTCGAGTCAGGGCATCGCGGTGTCCATTCCACTTGCGGCCGCAAACTCAGGGTCCCTCTCACATACCTAGAGCTGAGAGAAGCCTCCTCTTGAGGTGTTTGTGGTAAGGTGGTATTCCTCAGGAGTCGAAGCCAGGGACTAACCTCTCATCTCGAGTTGATTTTTGGCCCACGGAGCTCTTTCGTGTTGCTACAGTGACCTCAGGATCCCTCTAGCCTTGAAACAGTGTTCTTGGGGTTTCTCTGGAGTGCCATCAAGGAAATCAAGGCTCCTTTCATGTGTGATGTGCAACACGGAATTGCTCTGCACGCAGTGCAGGGGAATCGGGCCTCATCTCGCGGCGAGGGGGAAGTCTCATGGTTTTTCTCGAGTTGCGGCGGGAACCTGGGGTATATTCTCGAGTTACGACGGGGATGGCCCTTCCACCCACGTGTTTCTTCACCGACGTCAGGACTCCTGCCTAGTTGCGAGGGACAACACTGGATTCTCCTCGAGGCTTGGCAGGGCAATTGGAACGCCTCTCCAGCTGAGGCGGGAGACCAAGTGTCCCTTTCCAAGTGCCACAGGAATCCTGGGACTCCTATCAAGTTTCACGAGGAGTCAGGCATCGTCTGCTTTGGAGGCACTGATCTCCCCGTACCTCTGGAGTTTTGAAAGGATGTGAGGCTATCGGTCGCGATGAGGTGGGGAACTAAGTCTTTCTCTGTGCTTTCCACAGGGGATTCAGACATCCTTTCGTCCTGGGAGATGCAAGACGAGCCTGCATTGAAGTCACTGCAGGGATATCCGGCCTTATTTCGAGTCAGGGCATCGCGGTGTCCATTCCACTTGAGGCCGCAAACTCAGGGTCCCTCTCACATACCTAGAGCTGAGAGAAGCCTCCTCTTGAGGTGCTTGTGGTAAGGTGGTATTCCTCTGGAGACGAATCCAGGGACTAACCTCTCTTTTCGAGTTGATTTTTGGTCCACAGAGTTCTTTCGTGTTGCTACAGTGACCTCAGGATCCCTCTATCCTTGAAACAGTGTTCTTGGGGTTTCTCTGGAGTGCCATCAAGGAAATCAAGTCTCCTTTCATGTGTGATGTGCAGGACGGAATTGCTCTGCAAGCAGTACAGGGGAATCGGGCCTCATCTCGCGGCGAGGGGGAAGTCTCATGGTTTTTCTCGAGTTGCGGCGGGAACCTGGGGTATATTCTCGAGTTACGACGGGGATGGCCCTTCCACCCACGTGTTTCTTCAGCGACGTCAGGACTCCTGCCTAGTTGCGAGGGACAACTCGGGATTCTCCTCGAGGCTTTGCAGGGCAATTGGGACGCCTCTCCAGCTGACGCGGGAGACCAAGTGTCCCTTTCCACGTGCCACAGGAATCCTGGGACTCCTATCAAGTTTCACGAGGAGTCAGGCATAGTCTCCTTTGGAGGCACTGATCTCCGCGTACCTCTGGAGTTTTCAAAGGATGTGAGGCCTCCGGTCGCGATGAGGTGGGGAACTAGGTCTTTCTCTGTGGTCTCCACAGGGGATTCAGACACCCTTTCATCTTGGGAGATGCAAGACGAGCCTGCATTCCAGTCACTGCAGGGATATCCGGCCTTATTTCGAGTCAGGTCATCGCGGTGTCCATTCCACTTGAGGCCGCAAACTCAGGGTCCCTCTCACATACCTAGAGCTGAGAGAAGCCTCCTCTTGAGGTGCTTGTGGTAAGGTGGTATTCCTCTGGAGTCGAAGCCAGGGACTAACCTCTCATCTCGAGTTGATTTTTGGCCCACGGAGCTCTTTCGTGTTGCTACAGTGACCTCAGGATCCCTCTAGCCTTGAAACAGTGTTCTTGGGGTTTCTCTGGAGTGCCATGAAGGAAATCAAGGCTCCTTTCATGTGTGATGTGCAACACAGAATTGCTCTGCACGCAGTGCAGGGGAATCGGGCCTCATCTCACGGCGAGGGGGAAGTCTCATGGTTTTTCTCGAGTTGCGGCGGGAACCTGGGGTATATTCTCGAGTTACGACGGGGATGGCCCTTCCACACACGTGTTTGTTCAGCCACGTCAGGACTCTTGGCTAGTTGCGAGACACAACTCGGGATTCTCCTCGAGGCTTGGCAAGGCAATTGGGACGCCTCTCCAGCTGAGACGGGAGACCAAGGGTCCCTTTCCACGTGCCACAGGAATCCTGGGACTCCTATCAAGTTTCACGAGGAGTCAGGCATCGTCTCCTTTGGAGGCACTGATCTCCGCGTACCTCTGGAGTTTTCAAAGGATGTGAGGCCTCCGGTCGCGATGAGGTGGGGAACTAGGTCTTTCTCTGTGGTCTCCACAGGGGATTCAGACATCCTTTCTTCTTGGGAGATGCAAGACGAGCCTGCATTCAAGTCACTGCAGGGATATCCAGCCTTATTTTGCGTCAGGGCATCGCGGTGTCCATTCCACTTGAGGCCGCAAACTCAGGGTCCCTCTCACATACCTAGAGCTGAGAGAAGCCTCCTCTTGAGGTGCTTGTGGTAAGGTGGTATTCCTCTGGAGTCGAAGCCAGGGACTAACCTCTCATCTCGAGTTGATTTTTGGCCCCCGGAGCTCTTTCGTGTTGATACAGTGACCTCAGGATCCCTCTAGCCTTGAAACAGTGTTCTTGGGGTTTCTCTGGAGTGCCATCAAGGAAATCAAGGCTCCTTTCATGTGTGATGTGCAACACGGAATTGCTCTGCACGCAGTGCAGGGGAATCGGGCCTCATCTCGCGGCGAGGGGGAAGTCTCATGGTTTTTCTCGAGTTGCGGCGGGAACCTGGGGTATATTCTCGAGTTACGACGGGGATGGCCCTTCCACCCACGTGTTTGCTCAGCCACGTCAGGACTCCTGCCTAGTTGCGAGGGACAACTCGGGATTCTCCTCGAGGCTTGGCAGGGCAATTGGAACGCCTCTCCAGCTGAGGCGGGAGACCAAGGGTCCGTTTCCACGTGCCACAAGAATCCTGGGACTCCTATCAAGTTTCACGAGGAGTCAGGCATCGTCTCCTTTGGAGGCACTGATCTCCGCGTACCTCTGGAGTTTTCAAAGGATGTGAGGCCTCCGGTCGCGATGAGGTGGGGAACTAGGTCTTTCTCTGTGCTTTCCACAGGGGATTCAGACATCCTTTCGTCCTGGGAGATGCAAGACGAGCCTGCATTGAAGTCACTGCAGGGATATCCGGCCTTATTTCGAGTCAGGGCATCGCGGTGTCCATTCCACTTGAGGCCGCAAACTCAGGGTCCCTCTCACATACCTAGAGCTGAGAGAAGCCTCCTCTTGAGGTGCTTGTGGTAAGGTGGTATTCCTCTGGAGACGAATCCAGGGACTAACCTCTCTTTTCGAGTTGATTTTTGGTCCACAGAGTTCTTTCGTGTTGCTACAGTGACCTCAGGATCCCTCTATCCTTGAAACAGTGTTCTTGGGGTTTCTCTGGAGTGCCATCAAGGAAATCAAGTCTCCTTTCATGTGTGATGTGCAGGACGGAATTGCTCTGCAAGCAGTACAGGGGAATCGGGCCTCATCTCGCGGCGAGGGGGAAGTCTCATGGTTTTTCTCGAGTTGCGGCGGGAACCTGGGGTATATTCTCGAGTTACGACGGGGATGGCCCTTCCACCCACGTGTTTCTTCAGCGACGTCAGGACTCCTGCCTAGTTGCGAGGGACAACTCGGGATTCTCCTCGAGGCTTTGCAGGGCAATTGGGACGCCTCTCCAGCTGACGCGGGAGACCAAGTGTCCCTTTCCACGTGCCACAGGAATCCTGGGACTCCTATCAAGTTTCACGAGGAGTCAGGCATCGTCTCCTTTGGAGGCACTGATCTCCGCGTACCTCTGGAGTTTTCAAAGGATGTGAGGCCTCCGGTCGCGATGAGGTGGGGAACTAGGTCTTTCTCTGTGGTCTCCACAGGGGATTCAGACACCCTTTCATCTTGGGAGATGCAAGACGAGCCTGCATTCCAGTCACTGCAGGGATATCCGGCCTTATTTCGAGTCAGGTCATCGCGGTGTCCATTCCACTTGAGGCCGCAAACTCAGGGTCCCTCTCACATACCTAGAGCTGAGAGAAGCCTCCTCTTGAGGTGCTTGTGGTAAGGTGGTATTCCTCTGGAGTCGAAGCCAGGGACTAACCTCTCATCTCGAGTTGATTTTTGGCCCACGGAGCTCTTTCGTGTTGCTACAGTGACCTCAGGATCCCTCTAGCCTTGAAACAGTGTTCTTGGGGTTTCTCTGGAGTGCCATGAAGGAAATCAAGGCTCCTTTCATGTGTGATGTGCAACACAGAATTGCTCTGCACGCAGTGCAGGGGAATCGTGCCTCATCTCACGGCGAGGGGGAAGTCTCATGGTTTTTCTCGAGTTGCGGCGGGAACCTGGGGTATATTCTCGAGTTACGACGGGGATGGCCCTTCCACACACGTGTTTGTTCAGCCACGTCAGGACTCTTGGCTAGTTGCGAGACACAACTCGGGATTCTCCTCGAGGCTTGGCAAGGCAATTGGGACGCCTCTCCAGCTGAGACGGGAGACCAAGGGTCCCTTTCCACGTGCCACAGGAATCCTGGGACTCCTATCAAGTTTCACGAGGAGTCAGGCATCGTCTCCTTTGGAGGCACTGATCTCCGCGTACCTCTGGAGTTTTCAAAGGATGTGAGGCCTCCGGTCGCGATGAGGTGGGGAACTAGGTCTTTCTCTGTGGTCTCCACAGGGGATTCAGACATCCTTTCTTCTTGGGAGATGCAAGACGAGCCTGCATTCAAGTCACTGCAGGGATATCCAGCCTTATTTTGCGTCAGGGCATCGCGGTGTCCATTCCACTTGAGGCCGCAAACTCAGGGTCCCTCTCACATACCTAGAGCTGAGAGAAGCCTCCTCTTGAGGTGCTTGTGGTAAGGTGGTATTCCTCTGGAGTCGAAGCCAGGGACTAACCTCTCATCTCGAGTTGATTTTTGGCCCCCGGAGCTCTTTCGTGTTGATACAGTGACCTCAGGATCCCTCTAGCCTTGAAACAGTGTTCTTGGGGTTTCTCTGGAGTGCCATCAAGGAAATCAAGGCTCCTTTCATGTGTGATGTGCAACACGGAATTGCTCTGCACGCAGTGCAGGGGAATCGGGCCTCATCTCGCGGCGAGGGGGAAGTCTCATGGTTTTTCTCGAGTTGCGGCGGGAACCTGGGGTATATTCTCGAGTTACGACGGGGATGGCCCTTCCACCCACGTGTTTGCTCAGCCACGTCAGGACTCCTGCCTAGTTGCGAGGGACAACTCGGGATTCTCCTCGAGGCTTGGCAGGGCAATTGGAACGCCTCTCCAGCTGAGGCGGGAGACCAAGGGTCCGTTTCCACGTGCCACAAGAATCCTGGGACTCCTATCAAGTTTCACGAGGAGTCAGGCATCGTCTCCTTTGGAGGCACTGATCTCCGCGTACCTCTGGAGTTTTCAAAGGATGTGAGGCCTCCGGTCGCGATGAGGTGGGGAACTAGGTCTTTCTCTGTGCTTTCCACAGGGGATTCAGACATCCTTTCTTCTTGGGAGATGCAAGACGAGCCTGCATTCAAGTCACTACAGGGATATCCGGCCTTATTTCGAGTCAAGGCATCGCGGTGTCCATTCCACTTGAGGCCGCAAACTCAGGATGCCTCTCACATACCTAGAGCTGAGAGAAGCCTCCTCTTGAGGTGCTTGTGGTAAGTTGGTATTCCTCAGGAGTCGAATCCAGGGACTAACCTCTCATCTCGTGTTGACTCTTGGCCCACGGAACTCTTTCGTGTTGCTACAGTGACCTCAGGATCCCTCTAGCCTTGAAACAGTGTTCTTGGGGTTTCTCTGGAGTGCCATCAAGGAAATCAAGGCTCCTTTCATGTGTGATGTGCAACACGGAATTGCTCTGCATGCAGTGCAGGGGAATCGGGCCTCATCTCGCGGCGAGGGGGAAGTCTCATGGTTTTTCTCGAGTTGCGGCGGGAACCTGGGGTATATTCTCGAGTTACGACGGGGATGGCCCTTCCACCCACGTGTTTCTTCAGCGACGTCAGGACTCCTGCCTAGTTGCGAGGGACAACTCTGGATTCTCCTCGAGGCTTGGCAGGGCAATTGGGACGCCTCTCCAGCTGAGGCGTGAGACCAAGTGTCCCTTTCCAAGTGCCACAGGAATCCTGGGACTCCTATCAAGTTTCACGAGGAGTCAGGCATCGTCTCCTTTGGAGGCACTGATCTCCGCGTACCTCTGGAGTTTTCAAAGGATGTGAGGCTATCGGTCGCGATGAGGTGGGTAACTAAGTCTTTCTCTGTGCTTTCCACAGGGGATTCAGACATCCTTTCGTCCTGGGAGATGCAAGACGAGCCTGCATTCAAGTCACTGCAGGGATATCCGGCCTTATTTCGAGTCAGGGCATCGCGGTGTCCATTCCACTTGAGGCCGCAAACTCAGGGTCCCTCTCACATACCTAGAGCTGAGAGAAGCCTCCTCTTGAGGTGCTTGTGGTAAGGTGGTATTCCTCTGGAGACGAATCCAGGGACTAACCTCTCTTTTCGAGTTGATTTTTGGTCCACAGAGTTCTTTCGTGTTGCTACAGTGACCTCAGGATCCCTCTATCCTTGATACAGTGTTCTTGGGGTTTCTCTGGAGTGCCATCAAGGAAATCAAGGCTCCTTTCATGTGTGATGTGCAAGACGGAATTGCTCTGCACGCAGTACAGGGGAATCGGGCCTCATCTCGCATCGAGGGGGAAGTTTCATGGTTTTTCTCGAGTTGCGGTGGGAACCTGGGGTATATTCTCGAGTTACGACGGGGATGGCCCTTCCACCCACGTGTTTGTTCAGCCACGTCAGGACTCCTGCCTAGTTTCGAGGGACAACTCGGGATTCTCCTGGAGGCTTGGCAGGGCAAATGGAACGCCTCTCCAGCTGAGGCGGGAGACCAAGGGTCCCTTTCCACGTGCCACAAGAATCCTGGGACTCCTATCAAGTTTCACGAGGAGTCCGGCATCGTCTCCTTTGGAGGCACTGATCTCCGCGTACCTCTGGAGTTTTCAAAGGATGTGAGGCCTCCGGTCGCGATGAGGTGGGGAACTAGGTGTTTCTCTGTGGTCTCCACACGGGATTCAGACACCCTTTCATCTTGGGAGATGCAAGACGAGCCTGCATTCAAGTCACTGCAGGGATATCCAGCCTTATTTCGGGTCAGGGCATCGCGGTGTCCATTCCACTTGAGGCCGCAAACTCAGGGTCCCTCTCACATACCTAGAGTTGAGAGAAGCCTCCTCTTGAGGTGCTTGTGGTAAGGTGGTACTCCTCTGGAGTCGAAGCCAGGGACTAACCTCTCATCTCGAGTTGATTTTTGGCCCACGGAGCTCTTTCGTGTTGCTACAGTGACCTCAGGATCCCTCTAGCCTTGAAACAGTGTTCTTGGGGTCTCTCTGGAGTGCCATCAAGGAAATCAAGGCTCCTTTCATGTGTGATGTGCAAGACGGAATTGCTCTGCACGCAGTACAGGGGAATCGGGCCTCATCTCGCATCGAGGGGGAAGTTTCATGGTTTTTCTCGAGTTGCGGTGGGAACCTGGGGTATATTCTCGAGTTACGACGGGGATGGCCCTTCCACCCACGTGTTTGTTCAGCCACGACAGGACTCCTGCCTAGTTGCGAGGGACAACTCGGGATTCTCCTGGAGGCTTGGCAGGGCAATTGGGACGCCTCTCCACCTGAGGCGGGAGACCAAGGGTCCCTTTCCACGTGCCACAAGAATCCTGGGACTCCTATCAAGTTTCACGAGGAGTCCGGCATCGTCTCCTTTGGAGGCACTGATATCCGCGTACCTCTGGAGTTTTCAAAGGATGTGAGGCCTCCGGTCGCGATGAGGTGGGAAACTAGGTGTTTCTCTGTGGTCTCCACAGGGGATTCAGACATCCTTTCATCTTGGGAGATGCAAGACGAGCCTGCATTGAAGTCACTGCAGGGATATCCGGCCTTATTTCCCGTCAGGGCATCGCGGTGTCCATTCCACTTGAGGCCGCAAACTCAGGGTCCCTCTCACATACCTAGAGCTGAGAGAAGCCTCCTCTTGAGGTGTTTGTGGTAAGGTGGTATTCCTCTGGAGTCGAAGCCAGGGACTAACCTCTCATCTCGAGTTGATTTTGGGTCCACGGAGCTCTTTCTTGTTGCTACAGTGACCTCAGGATCCCTCTAGCCTTGAAACAGTGTTCTTGGGGTTTCTCTGGGGTGCCATGAAGGAAATCAAGGCTCCTTTCATGTGTGATGTGCAACACAGAATTGCTCTGCACGCAGTGCAGGGGAATCGGGCCTCATCTCGCGGCGAGGGGGAAGTCTCATGGTTTTTCTCGAGTTGCGGCGGGAACCTGGGGTATATTCTCGAGTTACGACGGGGATGGCCCTTCCACACACGTGTTTGTTCAGCCACGTCAGGACTCTTGCCTAGTTGCGAGACACAACTCGGGATTCTCCTCGAGGCTTGGCAAGGCAATTGGGACGCCTCTCCAGCTGAGGCGGGAGACCAAGGGTCCCTTTCCACGTGCCACAGGAATCCTGGGACTCCTATCAAGTTTCACGAGGAGTCAGGCATCGTCTCCTTTGGAGGCACTGATCTCCGCGTACCTCTGGAGTTTTCAAAGGATGTGAGGCCTCCGGTCGCGATGAGGTGGGGAACTAGGTCTTTCTCTGTGGTCTCCACAGGGGATTCAGACATCCTTTCATCTTGGGAGATGCAAGACGAGCCTGCATTCAAGTCACTGCAGGGATATCCAGCCTTATTTCGCGTCAGGGCATCACGGTGTCCATTCCACTTGAGGCCGCAAACTCAGGGTCCCTCTCACATACCTAGAGCTGAGAGAAGCCTCCTCTTGAGGTGCTTGTGGTAAGGTGGTATTCCTCTGGAGTCGAAGCCAGGGACTAACCTCTCATCTCGAGTTGATTTTTGGCCCACGGAGCTCTTTCGTGTTGCTACAGTGACCTCAGGATCCCTCTAGCCTTGAAACAGTGTTCTTGGGGTTTCTCTGGAGTGCCATCAAGGAAATCAAGGCTCCTTTCATGTGTGATGTGCAACACGGAATTGCTCTGCACGCAGTGCAGGGGAATCGGGCCTCATCTCGCGGCGAGGGGGAAGTCTCATGGTTTTTCTCGAGTTGCGGTGGGAACCTGGGGTATATTCTCGAGTTACGACGGGGATGGCCCTTCCACCCACGTGTTTCTTCAGCGACGTCAGGACTCCTGCCTAGTTGCGAGGGACAACTCTGGATTCTCCTCGAGGCTTGGCAGGGCAATTGGGACGCCTCTCCAGCTGAGGCGGGAGACCAAGTGTCCCTTTCCAAGTGCCACAGGAATCCTGGGACTCCTATCAAGTTTCACGAGGACTCAGGCATCGTCTCCTTTGGAGGCACTGATCTCCGCGTACCTCTGGAGTTTTCAAAGGATGTGAGGCTATCGGTCGCGATGAGGTGGGGAACTAAGTCTTTCTCTGTGCTTTCCACAGGGGATTCAGACATCCTTTCGTCCTGGGAGATGCAAGACGAGCCTGCATTGAAGTCACTGCAGGGATATCCGGCCTTATTTCGAGTCAGGGCATCGCGGTGTCCATTCCACTTGAGGCCGCAAACTCAGGGTCCCTCTCACATACCTAGAGCTGAGAGAAGCCTCCTCTTGAGGTGCTTGTGTTAAGGTGGTATTCCTCTGGAGAAGAATCCAGGGACTAACCTCTCTTTTCGAGTTGATTTTTGGTCCACAGAGTTCTTTCGTGTTGCTACAGTGACCTCAGGATCCCTCTAGCCTTGAAACAGTGTTCTTGGGGTTTCTCTGGAGTGCCATCAAGGAAATCAAGGCTCCTTTCATGTGTGATGTGCAAGACGGAATTGCTCTGCACGCAGTACAGGGGAATCGGGCCTCATCTCCCATCGAGGGGGAAGTCTCATGGTTTTTCTCGAGTTGCGGCGGGAACCTGGGGTATATTCTCGAGTTACGACGGGGATGGCCCTTCCACCCACGTGTGTGTTCAGCCATGTCAGGACTCCTGCCTAGTTGCGAGGGACAACTCGGGATTCTCCTCGAGGCTTGGCGGGGCAATTGGAACGCCTCTCCAGCTGAGGCGGGAGACCAAGGGTCCCTTTCCACGTGCCACAAGAATCCTGGGACTCCTATCAAGATTCACGAGGAGTCAGGCATCGTCTCCTTTGGAGGCACTGATCTCCGCGTACCTCTGGAGTTTTCAAAGGATGTGAGGCCTCCGGTCGCGATGAGGTGGGGAACTAGGTGTTTCTCTGTGGTCTCCACAGGGGATTCAGACATCCTTTCTTCTTGGGAGATGCAAGACGAGCCTGCATTCAAGTCACTGCAGGGATATCCGACCTTATTTCGAGTCAGGGCATCGCGGTGTCCATTCCACTTGAGGCCGCAAACTCAGGGTCCCTCTCACATACCTAGAGCTGAGAGAAGCCTCCTCTTGAGGTGCTTGTGGTAAGGTGGTATTCCTCAGGAGTCGAAGCCAGGGACTAATCTCTCATCTCGTGTTGATTCTTGGTCCACGGAGCTCTTTCATGTTGCTACAGTGACCTCACGATCCCTCTAGCCTTGAAACAGTGTTCTTGGGGTTTCTCTGGAGTGCCATCAAGGAAATCAAGGCTCCTTTCATGTGTGATGTGCAACACGGAATTGCTCTGCACGCAGGGCAGGGGAATCGGGCCTCATCTCGCGGCGAGGGGGAAGTCTCATGGTTTTTCTCGAGTTGCGGCGGGAACCTGGGGTATATTCTCGAGTTACGACGGGGATGGCCCTTCCACACACGTGTGTGTTCAGCCATGTCAGGACTCCTGCCTAGTTGCGAGGGACAACTCGGGATTCTCCTCGAGGCTTTGCAGGGCAATTGGGACGCCTCTCCAGCTGAGACGGGAGACCAAGGGTCCCTTTCCACGTGCCACAGGAATCCTGGGTCTCCTATCAAGTTTCACGAGGAGTCAGGCATCGTCTCCTTTGGAGGCACTGATCTCCGCATACCTCTGGAGTTTTCAAAGGATTTGAGGCCTCCTGTGGTGATGAGGTGGGGAACTAGGTCTTTCTCTGTGGTCTCCACAGGGGATTCAGACACCCTTTCGTCTTGGGAGATGCAAGACGAGCCTGCATTCCAGTCACTGCAGGGATATCCGGCCTTATTTCGAGTCAGGGCATCGCGGTGTCCATTCCACTTGCGGCCGCAAACTCAGGGTCCCTCTCACATACCTAGAGCTGAGAGAAGCCTCCTCTTGAGGTGTTTGTGGTAAGGTGGTATTCCTCAGGAGTCGAAGCCAGGGACTAACCTCTCATCTCGAGTTGATTTTTGGCCCACGGAGCTCTTTCGTGTTGCTACAGTGACCTCAGGATCCCTCTAGCCTTGAAACAGTGTTCTT
Source organism: Cervus elaphus (assembly GCF_910594005.1). Lineage (NCBI taxonomy): Eukaryota > Metazoa > Chordata > Mammalia > Artiodactyla > Cervidae > Cervus > Cervus elaphus. The sequence goes on from NW_025316789.1 coordinate 2,244,895, forward strand.
GGGGTTTCTCTGGAGTGCCATCAAGGAAATCAAGGCTCCTTTCATGTGTGATGTGCAACACGGAATTGCTCTGCACGCAGTGCAGGGGAATCGGGCCTCATCTCGCGGCGAGGGGGAAGTCTCATGGTTTTTCTCGAGTTGCGGCGGGAACCTGGGGTATATTCTCGAGTTACGACGGGAATGGCCCTTCCACCCACGTGTTTCTTCACCGACGTCAGGACTCCTGCCTAGTTGCGAGGGACAACACTGGATTCTCCTCGAGGCTTGGGAGGGCAATTGGAACGCCTCTCCAGGTGAGGCGGGAGACCAAGTGTCCCTTTCCAAGTGCCACAGGAATCCTGGGACTCCTATCAAGTTTCACGAGGAGTCAGGCATCGTCTGCTTTGGAGGCACTGATCTCCGCGTACCTCTGGAGTTTTGAAAGGATGTGAGGCTATCGGTCGCGATGAGGTGGGGAACTAATTCTTTCTCTGTGCTTTCCACAGGGGATTCAGACATCCTTTCGTCCTGGGAGATGCAAGACGAGCCTGCATTGAAGTCACTGCAGGGATATCCGGCCTTATTTCGAGTCAGGGCATCGCGGTGTCCATTCCACTTGAGGCCGCAAACTCAGGGTCCCTCTCACATACCTAGAGCTGAGAGAAGCCTCCTCTTGAGGTGCTTGTGGTAAGGTGGTATTCCTCTGGAGACGAATCCAGGGACTAACCTCTCTTTTCGAGTTGATTTTTGGTCCACAGAGTTCTTTCGTGTTGCTACAGTGACCTCAGGATCCCTCTATCCTTGAAACAGTGTTCTTGGGGTTTCTCTGGAGTGCCATCAAGGAAATCAAGTCTCCTTTCATGTGTGATGTGCAGGACGGAATTGCTCTGCAAGCAGTACAGGGGAATCGGGCCTCATCTCGCGGCGAGGGGGAAGTCTCATGGTTTTTCTCGAGTTGCGGCGGGAACCTGGGGTATATTCTCGAGTTACGACGGGGATGGCCCTTCCACCCACGTGTTTCTTCAGCGACGTCAGGACTCCTGCCTAGTTGCGAGGGACAACTCGGGATTCTCCTCGAGGCTTTGCAGGGCAATTGGGACGCCTCTCCAGCTGACGCGGGAGACCAAGGGTCCCTTTCCACGTGCCACAGGAATCCTGGGACTCCTATCAAGTTTCACGAGGAGTCAGGCATAGTCTCCTTTGGAGGCACTGATCTCCGCGTACCTCTGGAGTTTTCAAAGGATGTGAGGCCTCCGGTCGCGATGAGGTGGGGAACTAGGTCTTTCTCTGTGGTCTCCACAGGGGATTCAGACACCCTTTCATCTTGGGAGATGCAAGACGAGCCTGCATTCCAGTCACTGCAGGGATATCCGGCCTTATTTCGAGTCAGGTCATCGCGGTGTCCATTCCACCTGAGGCCGCAAACTCAGGGTCCCTCTCACATACCTAGAGCTGAGAGAAGCCTCCTCTTGAGGTGCTTGTGGTAAGGTGGTATTCCTCTGGAGTCGAAGCCAGGGACTAACCTCTCATCTCGAGTTGATTTTTGGCCCACGGAGCTCTTTCGTGTTGCTACAGTGACCTCAGGATCCCTCTAGCCTTGAAACAGTGTTCTTGGGGTTTCTCTGGAGTGCCATGAAGGAAATCAAGGCTCCTTTCATGTGTGATGTGCAACACAGAATTGCTCTGCACGCAGTGCAGGGGAATCGGGCCTCATCTCACGGCGAGGGGGAAGTCTCATGGTTTTTCTCGAATTGCGGCGGGAACCTGGGGTATATTCTCGAGTTACGACGGGGATGGCCCTTCCACACACGTGTTTGTTCAGCCACGTCAGGACTCTTGCCTAGTTGCGAGACACAACTCGGGATTCTCCTCGAGGCTTGGCAAGGCAATTGGGACGCCTCTCCAGCTGAGACGGGAGACCAAGGGTCCCTTTCCACGTGCCACAGGAATCCTGGGACTCCTATCAAGTTTCACGAGGAGTCAGGCATAGTCTCCTTTGGAGGCACTGATCTCTGCGTACCTCTGGAGTTTTCAAAGGATGTGAGGCCTCCGGTCGCGATGAGGTGGGGAACTAGGTCTTTCTCTGTGGTCTCCACAGGGGATTCAGACATCCTTTCTTCTTGGGAGATGCAAGACGAGCCTGCATTCAAGTCACTGCAGGGATATCCAGCCTTATTTTGCGTCAGGGCATCGCGGTGTCCATTCCACTTGAGGCCGCAAACTCAGGGTCCCTCTCACATACCTATAGCTGAGAGAAGCCTCCTCTTGAGGTGCTTGTGGTAAGGTGGTATTCCTCTGGAGTCGAAGCCAGGGACTAACCTCTCATCTCGAGTTGATTTTTGGCCCCCGGAGCTCTTTCGTGTTGATACAGTGACCTCAGGATCCCTCTAGCCTTGAAACAGTGTTCTTGGGGTTTCTCTGGAGTGCCATCAAGGAAATCAAGGCTCCTTTCATGTGTGATGTGCAACACGGAATTGCTCTGCACGCAGTGCAGGGGAATCGGGCCTCATCTCGCGGCGAGGGGGAAGTCTCATGGTTTTTCTCGAGTTGCGGCGGGAACCTGGGGTATATTCTCGAGTTACGACGGGGATGGCCCTTCCACCCACGTGTTTCTTCACCGACGTCAGGACTCCTGCCTAGTTGCGAGGGACAACACTGGATTCTCCTCGAGGCTTGGCAGGGCAATTGGAACGCCTCTCCAGCTGAGGCGGGAGACCAAGTGTCCCTTTCCAAGTGCCACAGGAATCCTGGGACTCCTATCAAGTTTCACGAGGAGTCAGGCATCGTCTGCTTTGGAGGCACTGATCTCCGCGTACCTCTGGAGTTTTGAAAGGATGTGAGGCTATCGGTCGCGATGAGGTGGGGAACTAAGTCTTTCTCTGTGCTTTCCACAGGGGATTCAGACATCCTTTCGTCCTGGGAGATGCAAGACGAGCCTGCATTGAAGTCACTGCAGGGATATCCGGCCTTATTTCGAGTCAGGGCATCGCGGTGTCCATTCCACTTGAGGCCGCAAACTCAGGGTTCCTCTCACATACCTAGAGCTGAGAGAAGCCTCCTCTTGAGGTGCTTGTGGTAAGGTGGTATTCCTCTGGAGACGAATCCAGGGACTAACCTCTCTTTTCGAGTTGATTTTTGGTCCACAGAGTTCTTTCGTGTTGCTACAGTGACCTCAGGATCCCTCTATCCTTGAAACAGTGTTCTTGGGGTTTCTCTGGAGTGCCATCAAGGAAATCAAGTCTCCTTTCATGTGTGATGTGCAGGACGGAATTGCTCTGCAAGCAGTACAGGGGAATCGGGCCTCATCTCGCGGAGAGGGGGAAGTCTCATGGTTTTTCTCGAGTTGCGGCGGGAACCTGGGGTATATTCTCGAGTTACGACGGGGATGGCCCTTCCACCCACGTGTTTCTTCAGCGACGTCAGGACTCCTGCCTAGTTGCGAGGGACAACTCGGGATTCTCCTCGAGGCTTTGCAGGGCAATTGGGACGCCTCTCCAGCTGACGCGGGAGACCAAGGGTCCCTTTCCACGTGCCACAGGAATCCTGGGACTCCTATCAAGTTTCACGAGGAGTCAGGCATAGTCTCCTTTGGAGGCACTGATCTCCGCGTACCTCTGGAGTTTTCAAAGGATGTGAGGCCTCCGGTCGCGATGAGGTGGGGAACTAGGTCTTTCTCTGTGGTCTCCACAGGGGATTCAGACACCCTTTCATCTTGGGAGATGCAAGACGAGCCTGCATTCAAGTCACTGCAGGGATATCCGGCCTTATTTCGAGTCAGGTCATCGCGGTGTCCATTCCACCTGAGGCCGCAAACTCAGGGTCCCTCTCACATACCTAGAGCTGAGAGAAGCCTCCTCTTGAGGTGCTTGTGGTAAGGTGGTATTCCTCTGGAGTCGAAGCCAGGGACTAACCTCTCATCTCGAGTTGATTTTTGGCCCACGGAGCTCTTTCGTGTTGCTACAGTGACCTCAGGATCCCTCTAGCCTTGAAACAGTGTTCTTGGGGTTTCTCTGGAGTGCCATGAAGGAAATCAAGGCTCCTTTCATGTGTGATGTGCAACACAGAATTGCTCTGCACGCAGTGCAGGGGAATCGGGCCTCATCTCACGGCGAGGGGGAAGTCTCATGGTTTTTCTCGAGTTGCGGCGGGAACCTGGGGTATATTCTCGAGTTACGACGGGGATGGCCCTTCCACACACGTGTTTGTTCAGCCACGTCAGGACTCTTGCCTATTTGCGAGACACAACTCGGGATTCTCCTCGAGGCTTGGCAAGGCAATTGGGACGCCTCTCCAGCTGAGACGGGAGACCAAGGGTCCCTTTCCACGTGCCACAGGAATCCTGGGACTCCTATCAAGTTTCACGAGGAGTCAGGCATAGTCTCCTTTGGAGGCACTGATCTCCGCGTACCTCTGGAGTTTTCAAAGGATGTGAGGCCTCCGGTCGCGATGAGGTGGGGAACTAGGTCTTTCTCTGTGGTCTCCAGAGGGGATTCAGACATCCTTTCTTCTTGGGAGATGCAAGACGAGCCTGCATTCAAGTCACTGCAGGAATATCCAGCCTTATTTTGCGTCAGGGCATCGCGGTGTCCATTCCACTTGAGGCCGCAAACTCAGGGTCCCTCTCACATACCTAGAGCTGAGAGAAGCCTCCTCTTGAGGTGCTTGTGGTAAGGTGGTATTCCTCTGGAGTCGAAGCCAGGGACTAACCTCTCATCTCGAGTTGATTTTTGGCCCCCGGAGCTCTTTCGTGTTGATACAGTGACCTCAGGATCCCTCTAGCCTTGAAACAGTGTTCTTGGGGTTTCTCTGGAGTGCCATCAAGGAAATCAAGGCTCCTTTCATGTGTGATGTGCAACACGGAATTGCTCTGCACGCAGTGCAGGGGAATCGGGCCTCATCTCGCGGCGAGGGGGAAGTCTCATGGTTTTTCTCGAGTTGCGGCGGGAACCTGGGGTATATTCTCGAGTTACGACGGGGATGGCCCTTCCACCCACGTGTTTCTTCAGCGACGTCAGGACTCCTGCCTAGTTGCGAGGGACAACTCTGGATTCTCCTCGAGGCTTGGCAGGGCAACTGGGACGCCTCTCCAGCTGAGGCGGGAGACCGAGGGTCCCTTTCCACGTGCCACAGGAATCCTGGGACTCCTATCAAGTTTCACGAGGAGTCAGGCATCGTCTCCTTTGGAGGCACTGATCTCCGCGTACCTCTGGAGTTTTCAAAGGATGTGAGGCTATCGGTCGCGATGAGGTGGGGAACTAAGTCTTTCTCTGTGCTTTCCACAGGGGATTCAGACATCCTTTCGTCCTGGGAGATGCAAGACGAGCCTGCATTGAAGTCACTGCAGGGATATCCGGCCTTATTTCGAGTCAGGGCATCGCGGTGTCCATTCCACTTGAGGCCGCAAACTCAGGGTCCCTCTCACATACCTAGAGCTGAGAGAAGCCTCCTCTTGAGGTGCTTGTGGTAAGGTGGTATTCCTCTGGAGACGAATCCAGGGACTAACCTCTCTTTTCGAGTTGATTTTTGGTCCACAGAGTTCTTTCGTGTTGCTACAGTGACCTCAGGATCCCTCTATCCTTGAAACAGTGTTCTTGGGGTTTCTCTGGAGTGCCATCAAGGAAATCAAGGCTCCTTTCATGTGTGATGTGCAAGACGGAATTGCTCTGCACGCAGTACAGGGGAATCGGGCCTCATCTCGCATCGAGGGGGAAGTCTCATGGTTTTTCTCGAGTTGCGGCGGGAACCTGGGGTATATTCTCGAGTTACGACGGGGATGGCCCTTCCACCCACGTGTTTGCTCAGCCACGTCAGGACTCCTGCCTAGTTGCGAGGGACAACTCGGGATTCTCCTCGAGGCTTGGCAGGGCAATTGGAACGCCTCTCCAGCTGAGGCGGGAGACCAAGGGTCCGTTTCCACGTGCCACAAGAATCCTGGGACTCCTATCAAGTTTCACGAGGAGTCAGGCATCGTCTCCTTTGGAGGCACTGATCTCCGCGTACCTCTGGAGTTTTCAAAGGATGTGAGGCCTCCGGTCGCGATGAGGTGGGGAACTAGGTCTTTCTCTGTGCTTTCCACAGGGGATTCAGACATCCTTTCTTCTTGGGAGATGCAAGACGAGCCTGCATTCAAGTCACTGCAGGGATATCCGGCCTTATTTCGAGTCAGGGCATCGCGGTGTCCATTCCACTTGAGGCCGCAAACTCAGGATGCCTCTCACATACCTAGAGCTGAGAGAAGCCTCCTCTTGAGGTGCTTGTGGTAAGTTGGTATTCCTCAGGAGTCGAATCCAGGGACTAACCTCTCATCTCGTGTTGATTCTTGGCCCACGGAACTCTTTCGTGTTGCTACAGTGACCTCAGGATCCCTCTAGCCTTGAAACAGTGTTCTTGGGGTTTCTCTGGAGTGCCATCAAGGAAATCAAGGCTCCTTTCATGTGTGATGTGCAACACGGAATTGCTCTGCATGCAGTGCAGGGGAATCGGGCCTCATCTCGCGGCGAGGGGGAAGTCTCATGGTTTTTCTCGAGTTGCGGCGGGAACCTGGGGTATATTCTCGAGTTACGACGGGGATGGCCCTTCCACCCACGTGTTTCTTCAGCGACGTCAGGACTCCTGCCTAGTTGCGAGGGACAACTCTGGATTCTCCTCGAGGCTTGGCAGGGCAATTGGGACGCCTCTCCAGCTGAGGCGTGAGACCAAGTGTCCCTTTCCAAGTGCCACAGGAATCCTGGGACTCCTATCAAGTTTCACGAGGAGTCAGGCATCGTCTCCTTTGGAGGCACTGATCTCCGCGTACCTCTGGAGTTTTCAAAGGATGTGAGGCTATCGGTCGCGATGAGGTGGGTAACTAAGTCTTTCTCTGTGCTTTCCACAGGGGATTCAGACATCCTTTCGTCCTGGGAGATGCAAGACGAGCCTGCATTGAAGTCACTGCAGGGATATCCGGCCTTATTTCGAGTCAGGGCATCGCGGTGTCCATTCCACTTGAGGCCGCAAACTCAGGGTCCCTCTCACATACCTAGAGCTGAGAGAAGCCTCCTCTTGAGGTGCTTGTGGTAAGGTGGTATTCCTCTGGAGACGAATCCAGGGACTAACCTCTCTTTTCGAGTTGATTTTTGGTCCACAGAGTTCTTTCGTGTTGCTACAGTGACCTCAGGATCCCTCTATCCTTGATACAGTGTTCTTGGGGTTTCTCTGGAGTGCCATCAAGGAAATCAAGGCTCCTTTCATGTGTGATGTGCAAGACGGAATTGCTCTGCACGCAGTACAGGGGAATCGGGCCTCATCTCGCATCGAGGGGGAAGTTTCATGGTTTTTCTCGAGTTGCGGTGGGAACCTGGGGTATATTCTCGAGTTACGACGGGGATGGCCCTTCCACCCACGTGTTTCTTCAGCCACGTCAGGACTCCTGCCTAGTTGCGAGGGACAACTCGGGATTCTCCTGGAGGCTTGGCAGGGCAAATGGAACGCCTCTCCAGCTGAGGCGGGAGACCAAGGGTCCCTTTCAACGTGCCACAAGAATCCTGGGACTCCTATCAAGTTTCACGAGGAGTCCGGCATCGTCTCCTTTGGAGGCACTGATCTCCGCGTACCTCTGGAGTTTTCAAAGGATGTGAGGCCTCCGGTCGCGATGAGGTGGGGAACTAGGTGTTTCTCTGTGGTCTCCACAGGGGATTCAGACACCCTTTCATCTTGGGAGATGCAAGACGAGCCTGCATTCAAGTCACTGCAGGGATATCCAGCCTTATTTCGCGTCAGGGCATCGCGGTGTCCATTCCACTTGAGGCCGCAAACTCAGGGTCCCTCTCACATACCTAGAGTTGAGAGAAGCCTCCTCTTGAGGTGCTTGTGGTAAGGTGGTACTCCTCTGGAGTCGAAGCCAGGGACTAACCTCTCATCTCGAGTTGATTTTTGGCCCACGGAGCTCTTTCGTGTTGCTACAGTGACCTCAGGATCCCTCTAGCCTTGAAACAGTGTTCTTGGGGTCTCTCTGGAGTGCCATCAAGGAAATCAAGGCTCCTTTCATGTGTGATGTGCAAGACGGAATTGCTCTGCACGCAGTACAGGGGAATCGGGCCTCATCTCGCATCGAGGGGGAAGTTTCATGGTTTTTCTCGAGTTGCGGTGGGAACCTGGGGTATATTCTCGAGTTACGACGGGGATGGCCCTTCCACCCACGTGTTTGTTCAGCCACGACAGGACTCCTGCCTAGTTGCGAGGGACAACTCGGGATTCTCCTGGAGGCTTGACAGGGCAATTGGGACGCCTCTCCACCTGAGGCGGGAGACCAAGGGTCCCTTTCCACGTGCCACAAGAATCCTGGGACTCCTATCAAGTTTCACGAGGAGTCCGGCATCGTCTCCTTTGGAGGCACTGATATCCGCGTACCTCTGGAGTTTTCAAAGGATGTGAGGCCTCCGGTCGCGATGAGGTGGGAAACTAGGTGTTTCTCTGTGGTCTCCACAGGGGATTCAGACATCCTTTCATCTTGGGAGATGCAAGACGAGCCTGCATTGAAGTCACTGCAGGGATATCCAGCCTTATTTCCCGTCAGGGCATCGCGGTGTCCATTCCACTTGAGGCCGCAAACTCAGGGTCCCTCTCACATACCTAGAGCTGAGAGAAGCCTCCTCTTGAGGTGCTTGTGGTAAGGTGGTATTCCTCTGGAGTCGAAGCCAGGGACTAACCTCTCATCTCGAGTTGATTTTGGGTCCACGGAGCTCTTTCTTGTTGCTACAGTGACCTCAGGATCCCTCTAGCCTTGAAACAGTGTTCTTGGGGTTTCTCTGGGGTGCCATGAAGGAAATCAAGGCTCCTTTCATGTGTGATGTGCAACACAGAATTGCTCTGCACGCAGTGCAGGGGAATCGGGCCTCATCTCGCGGCGAGGGGGAAGTCTCATGGTTTTTCTCGAGTTGCGGCGGGAACCTGGGGTATATTCTCGAGTTACGACGGGGATGGCCCTTCCACACACGTGTTTGTTCAGCCACGTCAGGACTCTTGCCTAGTTGCGAGACACAACTCGGGATTCTCCTCGAGGCTTGGCAAGGCAATTGGGACGCCTCTCCAGCTGAGGCGGGAGACCAAGGGTCCCTTTCCACGTGCCACAGGAATCCTGGGACTCCTATCAAGTTTCACGAGGAGTCAGGCATCGTCTCCTTTGGAGGCACTGATCTCCGCGTACCTCTGGAGTTTTCAAAGGATGAGAGGCCTCCGGTCGCGATGAGGTGGGGAACTAGGTCTTTCTCTGTGGTCTCCACAGGGGATTCAGACATCCTTTCATCTTGGGAGATGCAAGACGAGCCTGCATTCAAGTCACTGCAGGGATATCCAGCCTTATTTCGCGTCATGGCATCACGGTGTCCATTCCACTTGAGGCCGCAAACTCAGGGTCCCTCTCACATACCTAGAGCTGAGAGAAGCCTCCTCTTGAGGTGCTTGTGGTAAGGTGGTATTCCTCTGGAGCCGAAGCCAGGGACTAACCTCTCATCTCGAGTTGATTTTTGGCCCACGGAGCTCTTTCGTGTTGCTACAGTGACCTCAGGATCCCTCTAGCCTTGAAACAGTGTTCTTGGGGTTTCTCTGGAGTGCCATCAAGCAAATCAAGGCTCCTTTCATGTGTGATGTGCAACACGGAATTGCTCTGCACGCAGTGCAGGGGAATCGGGCCTCATCTCGCGGCGAGGGGGAAGTCTCATGGTTTTTCTCGAGTTGCGGTGGGAACCTGGGGTATATTCTCGAGTTACGACGGGGATGGCCCTTCCACCCACGTGTTTCTTCAGCGACGTCAGGACTCCTGCCTAGTTGCGAGGGACAACTCTGGATTCTCCTCGAGGCTTGGCAGGGCAATTGGGACGCCTCTCCAGCTGAGGCGGGAGACCAAGTGTCCCTTTCCAAGTGCCACAGGAATCCTGGGACTCCTATCAAGTTTCACGAGGACTCAGGCATCGTCTCCTTTGGAGGCACTGATCTCCGCGTACCTCTGGAGTTTTCAAAGGATGTGAGGCTATCGGTCGCGATGAGGTGGGGAACTAATTCTTTCTCTGTGCTTTCCACAGGGGATTCAGACATCCTTTCGTCCTGGGAGATGCAAGACGAGCCTGCATTGAAGTCACTGCAGGGATATCCGGCCTTATTTCGAGTCAGGGCATCGCGGTGTCCATTCCACTTGAGGCCGCAAACTCAGGGTCCCTTTCACATACCTAGAGCTGAGAGAAGCCTCCTCTTGAGGTGCTTGTGTTAAGGTGGTATTCCTCTGGAGAAGAATCCAGGGACTAACCTCTCTTTTCGAGTTGATTTTTGGTCCACAGAGTTCTTTCGTGTTGCTACAGTGACCTCAGGATCCCTCTATCCTTGAAACAGTGTTCTTGGGGTTTCTCTGGAGTGCCATCAAGGAAATCAAGGCTCCTTTCATGTGTGATGTGCAAGACGGAATTGCTCTGCACGCAGTACAGGGGAATCGGGCCTCATCTCCCATCGAGGGGGAAGTCTCATGGTTTTTCTCGAGTTGCGGCGGGAACCTGGGGTATATTCTCGAGTTACGACGGGGATGGCCCTTCCACCCACGTGTGTGTTCAGCCATGTCAGGACTCCTGCCTAGTTGCGAGGGACAACTCGGGATTCTCCTCGAGGCTTGGCGGGGCAATTGGAACGCCTCTCCAGCTGAGGCGGGAGACCAAGGGTCCCTTTCCACGTGCCACAAGAATCCTGGGACTCCTATCAAGTTTCACGAGGAGTCAGGCATCGTCTCCTTTGGAGGCACTGATCTCCGCGTACCTCTGGAGTTTTCAAAGGATTTGAGGCCTCCTGTCGCGATGAGGTGGGGAACTAGGTCTTTCTCTGTGGTCTCCACAGGGGATTCAGACACCCTTTCGTCTTGGGAGATACAAGACGAGCCTGCATTCCAGTCACTGCAGGGATATCCGGCCTTATTTCGAGTCAGGGCATCGCGGTGTCCATTCCACTTGAGGCCCCAAACTCAGGGTCCCTCTCACATACCTAGAGCTGAGAGAAGCCTCCTCTTGAGGTGCTTGTGGTAAGGTGGTATTCCTCTGGAGTCGAAGCCAGGGACTAACCTCTCATCTCGAGTTGATTTTGGGTCCACGGAGCTCTTTCGTGTTGCTACAGTGACCTCAGGATCCCTCTAGCCTTGAAACAGTGTTCTTGGGGTTTCTCTGGAGTGCCATCAAGGAAATCAAGGCTCCTTTCATGTGTGATGTGCAAGACGGAATTGCTCTGCACGCAGTGCAGGGGAATCGGGCCTCATCTCGCGGCGAGGGGGAAGTCTCATGGTTTTTCTCGAGTTGCGGCGGGATCCTGGGGTATATTCTCGAGTTACGACGGGGATGTCCCTTCCACCCACGTGTTTCTTCAGCCACGTCAGGACTCCTGCCTAGTTGCGAGGGACAACTCTGGATTCTCCTCGAGGCTTTGCAGGGCAATTGGGACGCCTCTGCAGCTGAGGCGGGAGACCAAGTGTCCCTTTCCAAGTGCCACAGGAATCCTGGGACTCCTATCAAGTTTCACGAGGAGTCAGGCATCGTCTCCTTTGGAGGCACTGATCTCCGCGTACCTCTGGAGTTTTCAAAGGATGTGAGGCTATCGGTCGCGATGAGGTGGGGAACTAAGTCTTTCTCTGTGCTTTCCACAGGGGATTCAGACATCCTTTCGTTCTGGGAGATGCAAGACGAGCCTGCATTGAAGTCACTGCAGGGATATCCGGCCTTATTTCGAGTCAGGGCATCGCGGTGTCCATTCCACTTGAGGCCGCAAACTCAGGGTCCCTCTCACATACCTAGAGCTGAGAGAAGCCTCCTCTTGAGGTGCTTGTGGTAAGGTGGTATTCCTCTGGAGTCGAAGCCAGGAACTAACCTCTCATCTCGAGTTGATTTTTGGCCCACGGAGCTCTTTCGTGTTGCTACAGTGACCTCAGGATCCCTCTAGCCTTGAAACAGTGTTCTTGGGGTTTCTCTGGAGTGCCATCAAGGAAATCAAGGCTCCTTTCATGTGTGATGTGCAAGACGGAATTGCTCTGCACGCAGTGCAGGGGAATCGGGCCTCATCTCGCGGCGAGGGGGAAGTCTCATGGTTTTTCTCGAGTTGCGGCGGGAACCTGGGGTATATTCTCGAGTTACGACGGGGATGTCCCTTCCACCCACGTGTTTCTTCAGCGACGTCAGGACTCCTGCCTAGTTGCGAGGGACAACTCTGGATTCTCCTCGAGGCTTTGCAGGGCAATTGGGACGCCTCTGCAGCTGAGGCGGGAGACCAAGTGTCCCTTTCCAAGTGCCACAGGAATCCTGGGACTCCTATCAAGTTTCACGAGGAGTCAGGCATCGTCTCCTTTGGAGGCACTGATCTCCGCGTACCTCTGGAGTTTTCAAAGGATGTGAGGTTATCGGTCGCGATGAGGTGGGGAACTAAGTCTTTCTCGGTGCTTTCCACAGGGGATTCAGACATCCTTTCGTCCTGGGAGATGCAAGACGAGCCTGCATTGAAGTCACTGCAGGGATATCCGGCCTTATTTCGAGTCAGGGCATCGCGGTGTCCATTCCACTTGAGGCCGCAAACTCAGGGTCCCTCTCACATACCTAGAGTTGAGAGAAGCCTCCTCTTGAGGTGCTTGTGGTAAGGTGGTATTCCTCTGGAGTCGAAGCCAGGGACTAACCTCTCTTTTCGAGTTGATTTTTGGTCCACAGAGTTCTTTCGTGTTGCTACAGTGACCTCAGGATCCCTCTATCCTTGAAACAGTGTTCTTGGGGTTTCTCTGGAGTGCTATCAAGGAAATCAAGGCTCCTTTCATGTGTGATGTGCAAGACGGAATTGCTCTGCACGCAGTACAGGGGAATCGGGCCTCATCTCGCATCGAGGGGGAAGTCTCATGGTTTTTCTCGAGTTGCGGCGGGAACCTGGGGTATATTCTCGAGTTACGACGGGGATGGCCCTTCCACCCACGTGTTTGTTCAGCCACGTCAGGACTCCTGCCTAGTTGCGAGGGACAACTCGGGATTCTCCTCGAGGCTTGGCAGGGCAATTGGAACGCCTCTCCAGCTGAGGCGGGAGACCAAGGGTCCCTTTCCACGTGCCACAAGAATCCTGGGACTCCTATCAAGTTTCACGAGGAGTCAGGCATCGTCTCCTTTGGAGGCACTGATCTCCGCGTACCTCTGGAGTTTTCAAAGGATGTGAGGCCTCCGGTCGCGATGAGGTGGGGAACTAGGTCTTTCTCTGTGGTCTCCACAGGGGATTCAGACATCCTTTCTTCTTGGGAGATGCAAGACGAGCCTGCATTCAAGTCACTGAAGGGATATCCGACCTTATTTCGAGTCAGGGCATCGCGGTGTCCATTCCACTTGAGGCCGCAAACTCAGGATCCCTCTCACATACCTAGAGCTGAGAGATGCCTCCTCTTGAGGTGCTTGTGGTAAGGTGGTATTCCTCAGGAGTCGAAGCCAGGGACTAACCTCTCATCTCGTGTTGATTCTTGGTCCACGGAGCTCTTTCGTGTTGCTACAGTGACCTCAGGATCCCTCTAGACTTGAAACAGTGTTCTTGGGGTTTCTCTGGAGTGCCATCAAGGAAATCAAGGCTCCTTTCATGTGTGATGTGCAACACGGAATTGCTCTGCACGCAGTGCAGGGGAATCGGGCCTCATCTCGCGGCGAGGGGGAAGTCTCATGGTTTTTCTCGAGTTGCGGCGGGAACCTGGGGTATATTCTCGAGTTACGACGGGGATGGCCCTTCCACACACGTGTGTGTTCAGCCATGTCAGGACTCCTGCCTAGTTGCGAGGGACAACTCTGGATTCTCCTCGAGGCTTTGCAGGGCAATTGGGACGCCTGTGCAGCTGAGGCGGGAGACCAAGTGTCCCTTTCCAAGTGCCACAGGAATCCTGGGACTCCTATCAAGTTTCACGAGTAGTCAGGCATCGTCTCCGTTGGAGGCACTGATCTCCACGTACCTCTGGAGTTTTCAAAGGATGTGAGGCGATCGGTCGCGATGAGGTGGGGAACTAAGTCTTTCTCTGTGCTTTCCACAGGGGATTCAGACATCCTTTCGTCCTGGGAGATGCAAGACGAGCCTGCATTGAAGTCACTGCAGGGATATCCGGCCTTATTTCGAGTCAGGGCATCGCGGTGTCCATTCCACTTGAGGCCGCAAACTCAGGGTCCCTCTCACATACCTAGAGCTGAGAGAAGCCTCCTCTTGAGGTGCTTGTGGTAAGGTGGTATTCCTCTGGAGACGAATCCAGGGACTAACCTCTCTTTTCGAGTTGATTTGTGGTCCACAGAGTTCTTTCGTGTTGCTACAGTGACCTCAGGATCCCTCTAGCCTTGAAACAGTGTTCTTGGGGTTTCTCTGGAGTGCCATCAAGGAAATCAAGGCTCCTTTCATGTGTGATGTGCAAGACGGAATTGCTCTGCACGCAGTGCAGCGGAATCGGGCCTCATCTCGCATCGAGGGGGAAGTCTCATGGTTTTTCTCGAGTTGCGGCGGGAACCTGGCGTATATTCTCGAGTTACGACGGGGATGGCCCTTCCACACACGTGTGTGTTCAGCCATGTCAGGACTCCTGCCTAGTTGCGAGGGACAACTCAGGATTCTCCTCGAGGCTTTGCAGGGCAATTGGGACGCCTCTCCAGCTGAGACGGGAGACCAAGGGTCCCTTTCCACGTGCCACAGGAATCCTGGGTCTCCTATCAAGTTTCACGAGGAGTCAGGCATCGTCTCCTTTGGAGGCACTGATCTCCGCATACCTCTGGGGTTTTCAAAGGATTTGAGGCCTCCTGTCGCGATGAGGTGGGGAACTAGGTCTTTCTCTGTGGTCTCCACAGGGGATTCAGACACCCTTTCGTCTTGGGAGATGCAAGACGAGCCTGCATTCCAGTCACTGCAGGGATATCCGGCCTTATTTCGAGTCAGGGCATGGCGGTGTCCATTCCACTTGAGGCCCCAAACTCAGGGTCCCTCTCACATACCTAGAGCTGAGAGAAGCCTCCTCTTGAGGTGCTTGTGGTAAGGTGGTATACCTCTGGAGTCGAAGCCAGGGACTAACCTCTCATCTCGAGTTGATTTTGGTCCACGGAGCTCTTTCGTGTTGCTACAGTGACCTCAGGATCCCTCTAGCCTTGAAACAGTGTTCTTGGGGTTTCTCTGGAGTGCCATCAAGGAAATCAACGCTCCTTTCATGTGTGATGTGCAACACAGAATTGCTCTGCACGCAGTGCAGGGGAATCGGGCCTCATCTCGCGGCGAGGGGGAAGTCTCATGGTTTTTCTCGAGTTGCGGCGGGAACCTGGGGTATATTCTCGAGTTACGACGGGGATGGCCCTTCCACACACGTGTTTGTTCAGCCAGGTCAGAACTCTTGCCTAGTTGCGAGACACAACTCGAGATTCTCCTCGAGGCTTGGCAAGGCAATTGGGACGCCTCTCCAGCTGAGGCGGGAGACCAAGGGTCCCTTTCCACGTGCCACAGGAATCCTGGGACTCCTATCAAATTTCACGAGGAGTCAGGCATCGTCTCCTTTGGAGGCACTGATCTCCGCGTACCTCTGGAGTTTTCAAAGGATTTGAGGCCTCCTGTCGCGATGAGGTGGGGAACTAGGTCTTTCTCTGTGGTCTCCACAGGGGATTTAGACATCCTTTCGTCCTGGGAGATGCAAGACGAGCCTGCATTGAAGTCACTGCAGGGATATCCGGCCTTATTTCGAGTCAGGGCATCGCGGTGTCCATTCCACTTGAGGCCGCAAACTCAGGGTCCCTCTCACATACCTAGAGCTGAGAGAAGCCTCCTCTTGAGGTGCTTGTGGTAAGGTGGTATTCCTCTGGAGACGATTCCAGGGACTAACCTCTCTTTTCGAGTTGATTTTTGGCCCACGGAGCTCTTTCTTGTTGCTACAGTGACCTCAGGATCCCTCTATCCTTGAAACAGTGTTCTTGGGGTTTCTCTGGAGTGCCATCAAGGAAATCAAGGCTCCTTTCATGTGTGATGTGCAAGACGGAATTGCTCTGCACGCAGTACAGGGGAATCGGGCCTCATCTCGCATCGAGGGGGAAGTCTCATGGTTTTTCTCGAGTTGCGGCGGGAACCTGGGGTATATTCTCGAGTTACGACGGGGATGGCCCTTCCACCCACGTGTTTGTTCAGCCACGTCAGGACTCCTGCCTAGTTGCGAGGGACAACTCGGGATTCTCCTCGAGGCTTGGCAGGGCAATTGGAACGCCTCTCCAGCTGAGCGGGAGACCAAGGGTCCCTTTCCACGTGCCACAAGAATCCTGGGACTCCTATCAAGTTTCACGAGGAGTCAGGCATCGTCTCCTTTGGAGGCACTGATCTCCGCGTACCTCTGGAGTTTTGAAAGGATGTGAGGCCTGCGGTCACGATGAGGTGGGGAACTAGGTGTTTCTCTGTGGTCTCCACAGGGGATTCAGACATCCTTTCTTCTTGGGAGATGCAAGACGAGCCTGCATTCATGTCACTGCAGGGATATCCGGCCTTATTTCGAGTCAGGGCATCGCGGTGTCCATTCCACTTGAGGCCGCAAACTCAGGATCCCTCTCACATACCTAAAGCTGAGAGAAGCCTCCTCTTGAGGTGCTTGTGGTAAGGTGGTATTCCTCAGGAGTCGAAGCCAGGGACTAACCTCTCATCTCGTGTTGATTCTTGGTCCACGGAGCTCTTTTGTGCTGCTACAGTGACCTCAGGATTCCTCTAGCCTTGAAACAGTGTTCTTGGGGTTTCTCTGGAGTGCCATCAAGGAAATCAAGGCTCCTTTCATGTGTGATGTGCAACACGGAATTGCTCTGCACGCAGTGCAGGGGAATCGGGCCTCATCTCGCGGCGAGGGGGAAGTCTCATGGTTTTTCTCGAGTTGCCGCGGGAACCTGGGGTATATTCTCGAGTTACGACGGGGATGGCCCTTCCACACACGTGTGTGTTCAGCCATGTCAGGACTCCTGCCTAGTTGCGAGGGACAACTCGGGATTCTCCTCGAGGCTTTGCAGGGCAATTGGGACGCCTCTCCAGCTGAGGCGGGAGACCAAAGGTCCCTTTCCACGTGCCACAGGAATCCTGGGTCTCCTATCAAGTTTCACGAGGAGTCAGGCATCGTCTCCTTTGGAGGCACTGATCTCCGCATACCTCTGGAGTTTTCAAAGATTTTGAGGCCTCCTGTCGCGATGAGGTGGGGAACTAGGTCTTTCTCTGTGGTCTCCACAGGGGATTCAGACACCCTGTCGTCTTGGGAGATGCAAGACGAGCCTGCATTCCAGTCACTGCAGGGATATCCGGCCTTATTTCGAGTCAGGGCATCGCGGTGTCCATTCCACTTGAGGCCGCAAACTCAGGATCCCTCTCACATACCTAGAGCTGAGAGAAGCCTCCTCTTGAGGTGCTTGTGGTAAGGTGGTATTCCTCTGGAGTCGAAGCCAGGGACTAACCTCTCATCTCGAGTTGATTTTTGGCCCACGGAGCTCTTTCGTGTTGCTACAGTGACCTGAGGATCCCTCTAGCCCTGAAACAGTGTTCTTGGGGTTTCTCTGGAGTGCCATCAAGGAAATCAAGGCTCCTTTCATGTGTGATGTGCAACACGGAATTGCTCTGCACGCAGTGCAGGGGAATCGGGCCTCATCTCGCGGCGAGGGGGAAGTCTCATGGTTTTTCTCGAGTTGCGGCGGGAACCTGGGGTATATTCTCGAGTTACGACGGGGATGGCCCTTCCACCCACGTGTTTGTTCAGCGACGTCAGGACTCCTGCCTAGTTGCGAGGGACAACTCTGGATTCTCCTCGAGGCTTGGCAGGGCAATTGGGACGCCTCTCCAGCTGAGGCGGGAGACCAAGTGTCCCTTTCCAAGTGCCACATGAATCCTGGGACTCCTATCAAGTTTCAAGAGGAGTCAGGCATCGTCTCCTTTGGAGGCACTGATCTCCGCGTACCTCTGGAGTTTTCAAAGGATGTGAGGCTATCGGTCGCGATGAGGTGGGGAACTAAGTCTTTCTCTGTGCTTTCCACAGGGGATTCAGACATCCTTTCGTCCTGGGAGATGCAAGACGAGCCTGCATTGAAGTCACTGCAGGGACATCCGGCCTTATTTCGAGTCAGGGCATCGCGGTGTCCATTCCACTTGAGGCCGCAAACTCAGGGTCCCTCTCACATACCTAGAGCTGAGAGAAGCCTCCTCTTGAGGTGCTTCTGGTAAGGTGGTATTCCTCTGGAGTCGAAGCCAGGGACTAACCTCTCATCTCGAGTTGATTTTTGGTCCACAGAGTTCTTTCGTGTTGCTACAGTGACCTCAGGATCCCTCTAGCCTTGAAACAGTGTTCTTGGGGTTTCTCTGGAGTGCCATGAAGGAAATCAAGGCTCCTATCATGTGTGATGTGCAACACAGAATTGCTCTGCACGCAGTGCAGGGGAATCGGGGCTCATCTCGCGGCGAGGGGGAAGTCTCATGGTTTTTCTCGAGTTGCGGCGGGAACCTGGGGTATATTCTCGAGTTACGACGGGGATGGCCCTTCCACACACGTGTTTGTTCAGCCACGTCAGGACTCTTGCCTAGTTGCGAGACACAACTCGGGATTCCCCTCGAGGCTTGGCAGGGCAATTGGAACGCCTCTCCAGCTGAGGCGGGAGACCAAGGGTCCCTTTCCACGAGCCACAAGAATCCTGGGACTCCTATCAAGTTTCACGAGGAGTCAGGCATCGTCTCCTTTGAAGGCACTGATCTCCGCGTACCTCTGGAGTTTTCAAAGGATGTGAGGCCTCCGGTCGCGATGAGGTGGGGAACTAGGTCTTTCTCTGTGGTCTCCAGAGGGGATTCAGACATCCTTTCTTCTTGGGAGATGCAAGACGAGCCTGCATTCAAGTCACTGCAGGGATATCCGGCCTTATTTCGAGTCAGGGCATCGCGGTGTCCATTCCACTTGAGGCCGCAAACTCAGGATCCCTCTCACATACCTAGAGCTGAGAGAAGCCTCCTCTTGAGGTGCTTGTGGTAAGGTGGTATTCCTCAGGAGTCGAAGCCAGGGACTAACCTCTCATCTCGTGTTGATTCTTGGTCCACGGAGCTCTTTCGTGTTGCTACAGTGACCTCAGGATCCCTCTAGCCTTGAAACAGTGTTCTTGGGGTTTCTCTGGAGTGCCATGAAGGAAATCAAGGCTCCTTTCATGTGTGATGTGCAACACGGAATTGCTCTGCACGCAGGGCAGGGGAATCGGGCCTCATCTCGCGGCGAGGGGGAAGTCTCATGGTTTTTCTCGAGTTGCGGCGGGAACCTGGGGTATATTCTCGAGTTACGACGGGGATGGCCCTTCCACACACGTGTTTCTTCAGCGACGTCAGGACTCCTGCCTAGTTGCGAGGGACAACTCGGGATTCTCCTCGAGGCTTTGCAGGGCAATTGGGACGCCTCTCCAGCTGAGGCGGGAGACCAAGGGTCCCTTTCCACGTGCCACAGGAATCCTGGGACTCCTATCAAGTTTCACGAGGAGTCAGGCATCGTCTCCTTTGGAGGCACTGATCTCCGCGTACCTCTGGAGTTTTCAAAGGATGTGAGGCCTCCGGTCGCGATGAGGTGGGGAACTAGGTCTTTCTCTATGGTCTCCACAGGGGATTCAGACATCCTTTCTTCTTGGGAGATGCAAGACGAGCCTGCATTCAAGTCACTGCAGGGATATCCAGCCTTATTTCGCGTCAGGGCATCGCGGTGTCCATTCCACTTGAGGCCGCAAACTCAGGGTCCCTCTCACATACCTAGAGCTGAGAGAAGCCTCCTCTTGAGGTGCTTGTGGTAAGGTGGTATTCCTCTGGAGTCGAAGCCAGGGACTAACCTCTCATCTCGAGTTGATTTTTGGCCCACGGAGGTCTTTCATGTTGCTACAGTGACCTCAGGATCCCTCTAGCCTTGAAACAGTGTTCTTGGGGATTCTCTGGAGTGCCATGAAGGAAATTAAGGCTCTTTTCATGTGTGATGTGCAACACGGAATTGCTCTGCACGCAGTGCAGGGGAATCGGGCCTCATCTCGCGGCGAGGGGGAAGTCTCATGGTTTTTCTCGAGTTGCGGCTGGAACCTGGGGTATATTCTCGAGTTACGGCGGGGATGGCCCTTCCATCCACGTGTTTCTTCAGCGACGCCAGGACTCCTGCCTAGTTACGAGGGACAACTCTGGATTCTCCTCGAGGCTTGGCAGGGCAATTGGGACGCCTCTCCAGCTGAGGCGGGAGACCAAGTGTCCCTTTCCAGTGCCACAGGAATCCTGGGACTCCTATCAAGTGTCACGAGGAGTCAGGCATCGACTCCTTTGGAGGCACTGATCTCCGCGTACCTCTGGAGTTTTCAAAGGATGTGAGGCTATCTGTCGCGATGAGGTGGGGAACTAAGTCTTTCTCTGTGCTTTCCACAGGGGATTCAGACATCCTTTCGTCCTGGGAGATGCAAGACGAGCCTGCATTGAAGTCACTGCAGGGATATCCGGCCTTATTTCGAGTCAGGGCATCGCGGTGTCCATTCCACTTGAGGCCGCAAACTCAGGGTCCCTCTCACATACCTAGAGCTAAGAGAAGCCTCCTCTTGAGGTGCTTGTGGTAAGGTGGTATTCCTCTGGAGACGAATCCAGGGACTAACCTCTCTTTTCGAGTTGATTTTTGGTCCACAGAGTTCTTTCGTGTTGCTACAGTGACCTCAGGATCCCTCTATCCTTGATACAGTGTTCTTGGGGTTTCTCTGGAGTGCCATCAAGGAAATCAAGGCTCCTTTCATGTGTGATGTGCAAGACGGAATTGCTCTGCACGCAGTACAGGGGAATCGGGCCTCATCTCGCATCGAGGGGGAAGTCTCATGGTTTATCTCGAGTTGCGGCGGGAACCTGGGGTATATTCTCGAGTTACGACGGGGATGGCCCTTCCACCCACGTGTTTGTTCAGCCACGTCAGGACTCCTGCCTAGTTGCGAGGGACAACTCGGGATTCTCCTCGAGGCTTGGCAGGGCAATTGGAACGTCTCTCCAGCTGAAGCGGGAGACCAAGGGTCCCTTTCCACGTGCCACAAGAATCCTGGGACTCCTATCAAGTTTCACGAGGAGTCAGGCATCGTCTCCTTTGGAGGCACTGATCTCCGCGTACCTCTGGAGTTTTCAAAGGATGTGAGGCCTCCGGTCGCGATGAGGTGGGGAACTAGGTCTTTCTCTGTGGTCTCCACAGGGGATTCAGACATCCTTTCTTCTTGGGAGATGCAAGACGAGCCTGCATTCAAGTCACTGCAGGGATATCCGGCCTTATTTCGAGTCAGGGCATCGCGGTGTCCATTCCACTTGAGGCCGCAAACTCAGGATCCCTCTCACATACCTAGAGCTGAGAGAAGCCTCCTCTTGAGGTGCTTGTGGTAAGGTGGTATTCCTCAGGAGTCGAAGCCAGGGACTAACCTCTCATCTCGTGTTGATTCTTGGTCCACGGAGCTCTTTTGTGTTGCTACAGTGACCTCAGGATCCCTCTAGCCTTGAAACAGTGTTCTTGGGGTTTCTCTGGAGTGCCATCAAGGAAATCAAGGCTCCTTTCATGTGTGATGTGCAACACGGAATTGCTCTGCACGCAGTGCAGGGGAATCGGGCCTCATCTCGCGGCGAGGGGGAAGTCTCATGGTTTTTCTCGAGTTGCGGCGGGAACCTGGGGTATATTCTCGAGTTACGACGGGGATGGCCCTTCCACCCACGTGTTTCTTCAGCGACGTCAGGACTCCTGCCTAGTTGCGAGGGACAACTCGGGATTCTCCTCGAGGCTTTGCAAGGCAATTGAGACGCCTCTCCAGCTGAGGCGGGAGACCAAGTGTCCCTTTCCAAGTGCCACCGGAATCCTGGGTCTCCTATCAAGTTTCACGAGGAGTCAGGCATCGTCTCCTTTGGAGGCACTGATCTCCGCGTACCTCTGGAGTTTTCAAAGGATGTGAGGCCTCCGGTCGCGATGAGGTGGGGAACTAGGTCTTTCTCTGTGGTCTCCAGAGGGGATTCAGACATCCTTTCTTCTTGGGAGATGCAAGACGAGCCTGCATTCAAGTCACTGCAGGGATATCCGGCCTTATTTCGAGTCAGGGCATCGCGGTGTCCATTCCACTTGAGGCCGCAAACTCAGGATCCCTCTCACATACCTAGAGCTGAGAGAAGCCTCCTCTTGAGGTGCTTGTGGTAAGGTGGTATTCCTCTGGAGTCGAAGCCAGGGACTAACCTCTCATCTCGAGTTGATTTTTGGTCCACGGAGCTCTTTCGTGTTGCTACAGTGACCTCAGGATCCCTCTAGCCTTGAAACAGTGTTCTTGGGGTTTCTCTGGAGTGCCATGAAGGAAATCAAGGCTCCTTTCATGTGTGATGTGCAACACAGAATTGCTCTGCACGCAGTGCAGGGGAATCGGGCCTCATCTCGCAGCGAGGGGGAAGTCTCATGGTTTTTCTCGAGTTGCGGCGGGAACCTGGGGTATATTCTCGAGTTACGACGGGGATGGCCCTTCCACACACGTGTTTGTTCAGCCACGTCAGGACTCTTGCCTAGTTGCGAGACACAACTCGGGATTTTCCTCGAGGCTTGGCAAGGCAATTGGGACGCCTCTCCAGCTGAGGCGGGAGACCAAGGGTCCCTTTCCACGTGCCACAGGAATCCTGGGACTCCTATCAAGTTTCACGAGGAGTCAGGCATCGTCTCCTTTGGAGGCACTGATCTCCGCATACCTCTGGAGTTTTCAAAGGATGTGAGGCCTCCGGTCGCGATGAGGTGGGGAACTAGGTCTTTCTCTGTGGTCTCCACAGGGGATTCAGACATCCTTTCATCTTGGGAGATGCAAGACGAGCCTGCATTCAAGTCACTGCAGGGATATCCGGCCTTATTTCGCGTCAGGGCATCGCGGTGTCCATTCCACTTGAGGCTGCAAACTCAGGGTCCCTCTCACATACCTAGAGCTGAGAGAAGCCTCCTCTTGAGGTGCTTGTGGTAAGGTGGTATTCCTCTGGAGTCGAAGCCAGGGACTAACCTCTCATCTCGAGTTGATTTTTGGCCCACGGAGCTCTTTCGTGTTGCTACAGTGACCTCAGGATCCCTCTAGCCTTGAAACAGTTTTCTTGGGGTTTCTCTGGAGTGCCATGAAGGAAATCAAGGCTCCTTTCATGTGTGATGTGCAACACGGAATTGCTCTGCACGCAGTGCAGGGGAATCGGGCCTCATCTCGCGGCGAGGGGGAAGTCTCATGGTTTTTCTCGAGTTGCGGCGGGAACCTGGGGTATATTCTCGAGTTACGACGGGGATGGCCCTTCCACCCACGTATTTCTTCAGCGACGTCAGGACTCCTGCCTAGTTGCGAGGGACAACTCTGGATTCTCCTCGAGGCTTGGCAGGGCAATTGGGACGCCTCTCCAGCTGAGGCGGGAGACCAAGTGTCCCTTTCCAAGTGCCACAGGAATCCTGGGATTCCTATGAAGTTTCACGAGGAGTCAGGCATCGTCTCCTTTGGAGGCACTGATCTCCGCGTACCTCTGGAGTTTTCAAAGGATGTGAGGCTATCGGTCGCGATGAGGTGGGGAACTAAGTCTTTCTCTGTGCTTTCCACAGGGGATTCAGACATCCTTTCGTCCTGGGAGATGCAAGACGAGCCTGCATTGAAGTCACTGCAGGGATATCCGGCCTTATTTCGAGTCAGGGCATCGCGGTGTCCATTCCACTTGAGGCCGCAAACTCAGGGTCCCTCTCACATACCTAGAGCTGAGAGAAGCCTCCTCTTGAGGTGCTTGTGGTAAGGTGGTATTCCTCTGGAGTCGAAGCCAGGGACTAACCTCTCATCTCGAGTTGATTTTTGGTCCACGGAGCTCTTTCGTGTTGCTACAGTGACCTCAGGATCCCTCTAGCCTTGAAACAGTGTTCTTGGGGTTTCTCTGGAGTGCCATGAAGGAAATCAAGGCTCCTTTCATGTGTGATGTGCAAGACGGAATTGCTCTGCACGCAGTGCAGGGGAATCGGGCCTCATCTCGCGGCGAGGGGGAAGTCTCATGGTTTTTCTCGAGTTGCGGCGGGAACCTGGGGTATATTCTCGAGTTACGACGGGGATGGCCCTTCCACACACGTGTTTGTTCAGCCACGTCAGGACTCTTGCCTAGTTGCGAGACACAACTCGGGATTCTCCTCGAGGCTTGGCAAGGCAATTGGAACGCCTCTCCAGCTGAGGCGGGAGACCAAGGGTCCCTTTCCACGTGCCACAGGAATCCTGGGACTCCTATCAAGTTTCACGAGGACTCAGGCATCGTCTCCTTTGGAGGCACTGATCTCCGCGTACCTCTGGAGTTTTCAAAGGATGTGAGGCCTCCGGTCGCGATGAGGTGGGGAACTAGGTCTTTCTCTGTGGTCTCCACAGGGGATTCAGACATCCTTTCATCTTGGGAGATGCAAGACGAGCCTGCATTCAAGTCACTGCAGGGATATCCAGCCTTATTTCGCGTCAGGGCATCGCGGTGTCCATTCCACTTGAGGCCGCACATTCAGGGTCCCTCTCACATACCTAGAGCTGAGAGAAGCCTCCTCTTGAGGGGCTTGTGGTAAGGTGGTATTCCTCTGGAGTCGAAGCCAGGGACTAACTTCTCATCTCGAGTTGAATTTTGGCCCACGGAGCTCTTTCGTGTTGCTACAGTGACCTCAGGATCCCTCTAGCCTTGAAACAGTGTTCTTGGGGTTTCTCTGGAGTGCCAACAAGGAAATCAAGGCTCCTTTCATGTGTGATGTGCAACACGGAATTGCTCTGCACGCAGTGCAGGGGAATCGGGCCTCATCTCGCGGCGAGGGGGAAGTCTCATGGTTTTTCTCGAGTTGCGGCGAGAACCTGGGGTATATTCTCGAGTTACGACAGGGATGGCCCTTCTACCCACGTGTTTGTTCAGCCACGTCAGGACTCCTGCCTAGTTGCGATGGACAACTCTGGATTCTCCTCGAGGCTTGGCAGGGCAATTGGGACGCCTCTCCAGCTGAGGCGGGAGACCAAGTGTCCCTTTCCAAGTGCCACAGGAATCCTGGGACTCCTATCAAGTTTCACGAGGAGTCAGGCATCGTCTCCTTTGGAGGCACTGATCTCCGCGTACCTCTGGAATTTTCAAAGGATGTGAGGCTATCGGTCGCGATGAGGTGGGGAACTAAGTCTTTCTCTGTGCTTTCCACAGGGTATTCAGACATCCTTTCGTCCTGGGAGATGCAAGACGAGCCTGCATTGAAGTCACTGCAGGGATATCCGGCCTTATTTCGAGTCAGGGCATTGCGGTGTCCATTCCACTTGAGGCCGCAAACTCAGGGTCCCTCTCACATACCTAGAGCTGAGAGAAGCCTCCTCTTGAGGTGCTTGTGGTAAGGTGGTATTCCTCTGGAGACGAATCCAGGGACTAACCTCTCTTTTCGAGTTGATTTTTGGTCCACAGAGTTCTTTCGTGTTGCTACAGTGACCTCAGGATCCCTCTAGCCTTGAAACAGTGTTCTTGGGGTTTCTCTGGAGTGCCATCAAGGAAATCAAGGCTCCTTTCATGTGTGATGTGCAAGACGGAATTGCTCTGCACGCAGTACAGGGGAATCGGGCCTCATCTCGCATCGAGGGGGAAGTCTCATGGTTTTTCTCGAGTTGCGGCGGGAACCTGGGGTATATTCTCGAGTTACGACGGGGATGGCCCTTCCACCCACGTGTTTGTTCAGCCACGTCAGGACTCCTGCCTAGTTGCGAGGGACAACTCGGGATTCTCCTCGAGGCTTGGCAGGGAAATTGGAACGCCTCTCCAGCTGAGGCGGGAGACCAAGGGACCCTTTCCACGTGCCACAAGAATCCTGGGACTCCTATCAAGTTTCACGAGGAGTCAGGCATCGTCTCCTTTGGAGGCACTGATCTCCGCGTACCTCTGGAGTTTTCAAAGGATGTGAGGCCTCCGGTCGCGATGAGGTGGGGAACTAGGTCTTTCTCTGTGGTCTCCACAGGGGATTCAGACATCCTTTCTTCTTGGGAGATGCAAGACGAGCCTGCATTCAAGTCACTGCAGGGATATTCGGCCTTATTTCGAGTCAGGGCATCGCGGTGTCCATTCCACTTGAGGCCGCAAACTCAGGATCCCTCTCACATACCTAGAGCTGAGAGAAGCCTCCTCTTGAGGTGCTTGTGGTAAGGTGGTATTCCTCTGGAGTCGAAGCCAGGGACTAACCTCTCATCTCGAGTTGATTTTTGGCCCACGGAGCTCTTTCGTGTTGCTACAGTGACCTCAGGATCCCTCTAGCCTTGAAACAGTGTTCTTGGGGTTTCTCTGGAGTGCCATCAAGGAAATCAAGGCTCCTTTCATGTGTGATGTGCAAGACGGAATTGCTCTGCACGCAGTACAGGGGAATCGGGCCTCATCTCGCATCGAGGGGGAAGTCTCATGGTTTTTCTCGAGTTGCGGCGGGAACCTGGGGTATATTCTCGAGTTACGACGGGGATGGCCCTTCCACCCACGTGTTTGTTCAGCCACGTCAGGACTCCTGCCTAGTTGCGAGGGACAACTCGGGATTCTCCTCGAGGCTTGGCAGGGCAATTGGAACGCCTCTCCAGCTGAGCGGGAGACCAAGGGTCCCTTTCCACGTGCCACAAGAATCCTGGGACTCCTATCAAGTTTCACGAGGAGTCAGGCATCGTCTCCTTTGGAGGCACTGATCTCCGCGTACCTCTGGAGTTTTGAAAGGATGTGAGGCCTGCGGTCACGATGAGGTGGGGAACTAGGTGTTTCTCTGTGGTCTCCACAGGGGATTCAGACATCCTTTCTTCTTGGGAGATGCAAGACGAGCCTGCATTCATGTCACTGCAGGGATATCCGGCCTTATTTCGAGTCAGGGCATCGCGGTGTCCATTCCACTTGAGGCCGCAAACTCAGGATCCCTCTCACATACCTAGAGCTGAGAGAAGCCTCCTCTTGAGGTGCTTGTGGTAAGGTGGTATTCCTCAGGAGTCGAAGCCAGGGACTAACCTCTCATCTCGTGTTGATTCTTGGTCCACGGAGCTCTTTTGTGCTGCTACAGTGACCTCAGGATTCCTCTAGCCTTGAAACAGTGTTCTTGGGGTTTCTCTGGAGTGCCATCAAGGAAATCAAGGCTCCTTTCATGTGTGATGTGCAACACGGAATTGCTCTGCACGCAGTGCAGGGGAATCGGGCCTCATCTCGCGGCGAGGGGGAAGTCTCATGGTTTTTCTCGAGTTGCCGCGGGAACCTGGGGTATATTCTCGAGTTACGACGGGGATGGCCCTTCCACACACGTGTGTGTTCAGCCATGTCAGGACTCCTGCCTAGTTGCGAGGGACAACTCGGGATTCTCCTCGAGGCTTTGCAGGGCAATTGGGACGCCTCTCCAGCTGAGGCGGGAGACCAAAGGTCCCTTTCCACGTGCCACAGGAATCCTGGGTCTCCTATCAAGTTTCACGAGGAGTCAGGCATCGTCTCCTTTGGAGGCACTGATCTCCGCATACCTCTGGAGTTTTCAAAGATTTTGAGGCCTCCTGTCGCGATGAGGTGGGGAACTAGGTCTTTCTCTGTGGTCTCCACAGGGGATTCAGACACCCTTTCGTCTTGGGAGATGCAAGACGAGCCTGCATTCCAGTCACTGCAGGGATATCCGGCCTTATTTCGAGTCAGGGCATCGCGGTGTCCATTCCACTTGAGGCCGCAAACTCAGGATCCCTCTCACATACCTAGAGCTGAGAGAAGCCTCCTCTTGAGGTGCTTGTGGTAAGGTGGTATTCCTCTGGAGTCGAAGCCAGGGACTAACCTCTCATCTCGAGTTGATTTTTGGCCCACGGAGCTCTTTCGTGTTGCTACAGTGACCTGAGGATCCCTCTAGCCCTGAAACAGTGTTCTTGGGGTTTCTCTGGAGTGCCATCAAGGAAATCAAGGCTCCTTTCATGTGTGATGTGCAACACGGAATTGCTCTGCACGCAGTGCAGGGGAATCGGGCCTCATCTCGCGGCGAGGGGGAAGTCTCATGGTTTTTCTCGAGTTGCGGCGGGAACCTGGGGTATATTCTCGAGTTACGACGGGGATGGCCCTTCCACCCACGTGTTTGTTCAGCGACGTCAGGACTCCTGCCTAGTTGCGAGGGACAACTCTGGATTCTCCTCGAGGCTTGGCAGGGCAATTGGGACGCCTCTCCAGCTGAGGCGGGAGACCAAGTGTCCCTTTCCAAGTGCCACATGAATCCTGGGACTCCTATCAAGTTTCAAGAGGAGTCAGGCATCGTCTCCTTTGGAGGCACTGATCTCCGCGTACCTCTGGAGTTTTCAAAGGATGTGAGGCTATCGGTCGCGATGAGGTGGGGAACTAAGTCTTTCTCTGTGCTTTCCACAGGGGATTCAGACATCCTTTCGTCCTGGGAGATGCAAGACGAGCCTGCATTGAAGTCACTGCAGGGACATCCGGCCTTATTTCGAGTCAGGGCATCGCGGTGTCCATTCCACTTGAGGCCGCAAACTCAGGGTCCCTCTCACATACCTAGAGCTGAGAGAAGCCTCCTCTTGAGGTGCTTGTGGTAAGGTGGTATTCCTCTGGAGACGAATCCAGGGACTAACCTCTCTTTTCGAGTTGATTTTTGGTCCACAGAGTTCTTTCGTGTTGCTACAGTAACCTCAAGATCCCTCTATCCTTGAAACAGTGTTCTTGGGGTTTCTCTGGAGTGCCATCAAGGAAATCAAGGCTCCTTTCATGTGTGATGTGCAAGACGGAATAGCTCTGCACGCAGTACTGCGGAATCGGGCCTCATCTCGCATCGAGGGGGAAGTCTCATGGTTTTTCTCGAGTTGCGGCGGGAACCTGGGGTATATTCTCGAGTTACGACGGGGATGGCCCTTCCACCCACGTGTTTGTTCAGCCACGTCAGGACTCCTGCCTAGTTGCGAGGGACAACTCGGGATTCTCCTCGAGGCTTGGCAGGGCAATTGGAACGCCTCTCCAGCTGAGGCGGGAGACCAAGGGTCCCTTTCCACGTGCCACAAGAATCCTGGGACTCCTATCAAGTTTCATGAGGAGTCAGGCATCGTCTCCTTTGGAGGCACTGATCTCCGCGTACCTCTGGAGTTTTCAAAGGATGTGAGGCCTGCGGTCGCGATGAGGTGGGGAACTAGGTGTTTCTCTGTGGTCTCCACAGGGGATTCAGACATCCTTTCTTCTTGGGAGTTGAAAGACGAGCCTGCATTCAAGTCACTGCAGGGATATCCGGCCTTATTTCGAGTCAGGGCATCGCGGTGTCCATTCCACTTGAGGCCGCAAACTCAGGATCCCTCTCACATACCTAGAGCTGAGAGAAGCCTCCTCTTGAGGTGCTTGTGGTATGGTGGTATTCCTCAGGAGTCGAAGCCAGGGACTAACCTCTCATCTCGTGTTGATTTTTGGTCCACGGAGCTCTTTCGTGTTGCTACAGTGACCTCAGGATCCCTCTAGCCTTGAAAGAGTGTTCTTGGGGTTTCTCTGGAGTGCCATCAAGGAAATCAAGGCTCCTTTCATGTGTGATGTGCAACACGGAATTGCTCTGCACGCAGTGCAGGGGAATCGGGCCTCATCTCGCGGCGAGGGGGAAGTCTCACGGTTTTTCTCGAGTTGCGGCGGGAACCTGGGGTATATTCTCGAGTTACGACGGGGATGGCCCTTCCACACACGTGTGTGTTCAGCCATGTCAGGACTCCTGCCTAGTTGCGAGGGACAACTCGGGATTCTCCCCGAGGCTTTGCAGGGCAATTGGGACGCCTCTCCATCTGAGGCGGGAGAACAAGGGTCCCTTACCACGTGCCACAGGAATCCTGGGTCTCCTATCAAGTTTCACGAGGAGTCAGGCATCGTCTCCTTTGGAGGCACTGATCTCCGCATACCTCTGGAGTTTTCAAAGATTTTGAGGCCTCCTGTCGCGATGAGGTGGGGAACTAGGTCTTTCTCTGTGGTCTCCACAGGGGATTCAGACACCCTTTCGTCTTGGGAGATGCAAGACGAGCCTGCATTCAAGTCACTGCAGGGATATCCGGCCTTATTTCGAGTCAGGCCATCGCGGTGTCCATTCCACTTGAGGCCGCAAACTCAGGATCCCTCTCACATACCTAGAGCTGAGAGAAGCCTCCTCTTGAGGTGCTTCTGGTAAGGTGGTATTCCTCTGGAGTCGAAGCCAGGGACTAACCTCTCATCTCGAGTTGATTTTTTGTCCACAGAGTTCTTTCGTGTTGCTACAGTGACCTCAGGATCCCTCTAGCCTTGAAACAGTGTTCTTGGGGTTTCTCTGGAGTGCCATGAAGGAAATCAAGGCTCCTATCATGTGTGATGTGCAACACAGAATTGCTCTGCACGCAGTGCAGGGGAATCGGGGCTCATCTCGCGGCGAGGGGGAAGTCTCATGGTTTTTCTCGAGTTGCGGCGGGAACCTGGGGTATATTCTCGAGTTACGACGGGGATGGCCCTTCCACACACGTGTTTGTTCAGCCACGTCAGGACTCTTGCCTAGTTGCGAGACACAACTCGGGATTCCCCTCGAGGCTTGGCAGGGCAATTGGAACGCCTCTCCAGCTGAGGCGGGAGACCAAGGGTCCCTTTCCACGTGCCACAAGAATCCTGGGACTCCTATCAAGTTTCACGAGGAGTCAGGCATCGTCTCCTTTGAAGGCACTGATCTCCGCGTACCTCTTGAGTTTTCAAAGGATGTGAGGCCTCCGGTCGCGATGAGGTGGGGAACTAGGTCTTTCTCTGTGGTCTCCAGAGGGGATTCAGACATCCTTTCTTCTTGGGAGATGCAAGACGAGCCTGCATTCAAGTCACTGCAGGGATATCCGGCCTTATTTCGAGTCAGGGCATCGCGGTGTCCATTCCACTTGAGGCCGCAAACTCAGGATCCCTCTCACATACCTAGAGCTGAGAGAAGCCTCCTCTTGAGGTGCTTGTGGTAAGGTGGTATTCCTCAGGAGTCGAAGCCAGGGACTAACCTCTCATCTCGTGTTGATTCTTGGTCCACGGAGCTCTTTCGTGTTGCTACAGTGACCTCAGGATCCCTCTAGCCTTGAAACAGTGTTCTTGGGGTTTCTCTGGAGTGCCATGAAGGAAATCAAGGCTCCTTTCATGTGTGATGTGCAACACGGAATTGCTCTGCACGCAGGGCAGGGGAATCGGGCCTCATCTCGCGGCGAGGGGGAAGTCTCATGGTTTTTCTCGAGTTGCGGCGGGAACCTGGGGTATATTCTCGAGTTACGACGGGGATGGCCCTTCCACACACGTGTTTCTTCAGCGACGTCAGGACTCCTGCCTAGTTGCGAGGGACAACTCGGGATTCTCCTCGAGGCTTTGCAGGGCAATTGGGACGCCTCTCCAGCTGAGGCGGGAGACCAAGGGTCCCTTTCCACGTGCCACAGGAATCCTGGGACTCCTATCAAGTTTCACGAGGAGTCAGGCATCGTCTCCTTTGGAGGCACTGATCTCCGCGTACCTCTGGAGTTTTCAAAGGATGTGAGGCCTCCGGTCGCGATGAGGTGGGGAACTAGGTCTTTCTCTATGGTCTCCACAGGGGATTCAGACATCCTTTCTTCTTGGGAGATGCAAGACGAGCCTGCATTCAAGTCACTGCAGGGATATCCAGCCTTATTTCGCGTCAGGGCATCGCGGTGTCCATTCCACTTGAGGCCGCAAACTCAGGGTCCCTCTCACATACCTAGAGCTGAGAGAAGCCTCCTCTTGAGGTGCTTGTGGTAAGGTGGTATTCCTCTGGAGAAGAAGCCAGGGACTAACCTCTCATCTCGAGTTGATTTTTGGCCCACGGAGGTCTTTCATGTTGCTACAGTGACCTCAGGATCCCTCTAGCCTTGAAACAGTGTTCTTGGGGATTCTCTGGAGTGCCATGAAGGAAATTAAGGCTCTTTTCATGTGTGATGTGCAACACGGAATTGCTCTGCACGCAGTGCAGGGGAATCGGGCCTCATCTCGCGGCGAGGGGGAAGTCTCATGGTTTTTCTCGAGTTGCGGCTGGAACCTGGGGTATATTCTCGAGTTACGGCGGGGATGGCCCTTCCATCCACGTGTTTCTTCAGCGACGCCAGGACTCCTGCCTAGTTACGAGGGACAACTCTGGATTCTCCTCGAGGCTTGGCAGGGCAATTGGGACGCCTCTCCAGCTGAGGCGGGAGACCAAGTGTCCCTTTCCAGTGCCACAGGAATCCTGGGACTCCTATCAAGTGTCACGAGGAGTCAGGCATCGACTCCTTTGGAGGCACTGATCTCCGCGTACCTCTGGAGTTTTCAAAGGATGTGAGGCTATCTGTCGCGATGAGGTGGGGAACTAAGTCTTTCTCTGTGCTTTCCACAGGGGATTCAGACATCCTTTCGTCCTGGGAGATGCAAGACGAGCCTGCATTGAAGTCACTGCAGGGATATCCGGCCTTATTTCGAGTCAGGGCATCGCGGTGTCCATTCCACTTGAGGCCGCAAACTCAGGGTCCCTCTCACATACCTAGAGCTAAGAGAAGCCTCCTCTTGAGGTGCTTGTGGTAAGGTGGTATTCCTCTGGAGACGAATCCAGGGACTAACCTCTCTTTTCGAGTTGATTTTTGGTCCACAGAGTTCTTTCGTGTTGCTACAGTGACCTCAGGATCCCTCTATCCTTGATACAGTGTTCTTGGGGTTTCTCTGGAGTGCCATCAAGGAAATCAAGGCTCCTTTCATGTGTGATGTGCAAGACGGAATTGCTCTGCACGCAGTACAGGGGAATCGGGCCTCATCTCGCATCGAGGGGGAAGTCTCATGGTTTATCTCGAGTTGCGGCGGGAACCTGGGGTATATTCTCGAGTTACGACGGGGATGGCCCTTCCACCCACGTGTTTGTTCAGCCACGTCAGGACTCCTGCCTAGTTGCGAGGGACAACTCGGGATTCTCCTCGAGGCTTGGCAGGGCAATTGGAACGTCTCTCCAGCTGAAGCGGGAGACCAAGGGTCCCTTTCCACGTGCCACAAGAATCCTGGGACTCCTATCAAGTTTCACGAGGAGTCAGGCATCGTCTCCTTTGGAGGCACTGATCTCCGCGTACCTCTGGAGTTTTCAAAGGATGTGAGGCCTCCGGTCGCGATGAGGTGGGGAACTAGGTCTTTCTCTGTGGTCTCCACAGGGGATTCAGACATCCTTTCTTCTTGGGAGATGCAAGACGAGCCTGCATTCAAGTCACTGCAGGGATATCCGGCCTTATTTCGAGTCAGGGCATCGCGGTGTCCATTCCACTTGAGGCCGCAAACTCAGGATCCCTCTCACATACCTAGAGCTGAGAGAAGCCTCCTCTTGAGGTGCTTGTGGTAAGGTGGTATTCCTCAGGAGTCGAAGCCAGGGACTAACCTCTCATCTCGTGTTGATTCTTGGTCCACGGAGCTCTTTTGTGTTGCTACAGTGACCTCAGGATCCCTCTAGCCTTGAAACAGTGTTCTTGGGGTTTCTCTGGAGTGCCATCAAGGAAATCAAGGCTCCTTTCATGTGTGATGTGCAACACGGAATTGCTCTGCACGCAGTGCAGGGGAATCGGGCCTCATCTCGCGGCGAGGGGGAAGTCTCATGGTTTTTCTCGAGTTGCGGCGGGAACCTGGGGTATATTCTCGAGTTACGACGGGGATGGCCCTTCCACCCACGTGTTTCTTCAGCGACGTCAGGACTCCTGCCTAGTTGCGAGGGACAACTCGGGATTCTCCTCGAGGCTTTGCAAGGCAATTGAGACGCCTCTCCAGCTGAGACGGGAGACCAAGTGTCCCTTTCCAAGTGCCACCGGAATCCTGGGTCTCCTATCAAGTTTCACGAGGAGTCAGGCATCGTCTCCTTTGGAGGCACTGATCTCCGCGTACCTCTGGAGTTTTCAAAGGATGTGAGGCCTCCGGTCGCGATGAGGTGGGGAACTAGGTCTTTCTCTGTGGTCTCCAGAGGGGATTCAGACATCCTTTCTTCTTGGGAGATGCAAGACGAGCCTGCATTCAAGTCACTGCAGGGATATCCGGCCTTATTTCGAGTCAGGGCATCGCGGTGTCCATTCCACTTGAGGCCGCAAACTCAGGATCCCTCTCACATACCTAGAGCTGAGAGAAGCCTCCTCTTGAGGTGCTTGTGGTAAGGTGGTATTCCTCTGGAGTCGAAGCCAGGGACTAACCTCTCATCTCGAGTTGATTTTTGGTCCACGGAGCTCTTTCGTGTTGCTACAGTGACCTCAGGATCCCTCTAGCCTTGAAACAGTGTTCTTGGGGTTTCTCTGGAGTGCCATGAAGGAAATCAAGGCTCCTTTCATGTGTGATGTGCAACACAGAATTGCTCTGCACGCAGTGCAGGGGAATCGGGCCTCATCTCGCAGCGAGGGGGAAGTCTCATGGTTTTTCTCGAGTTGCGGCGGGAACCTGGGGTATATTCTCGAGTTACGACGGGGATGGCCCTTCCACACACGTGTTTGTTCAGCCACGTCAGGACTCTTGCCTAGTTGCGAGACACAACTCGGGATTTTCCTCGAGGCTTGGCAAGGCAATTGGGACGCCTCTCCAGCTGAGGCGGGAGACCAAGGGTCCCTTTCCACGTGCCACAGGAATCCTGGGACTCCTATCAAGTTTCACGAGGAGTCAGGCATCGTCTCCTTTGGAGGCACTGATCTCCGCATACCTCTGGAGTTTTCAAAGGATGTGAGGCCTCCGGTCGCGATGAGGTGGGGAACTAGGTCTTTCTCTGTGGTCTCCACAGGGGATTCAGACATCCTTTCATCTTGGGAGATGCAAGACGAGCCTGCATTCAAGTCACTGCAGGGATATCCGGCCTTATTTCGCGTCAGGGCATCGCGGTGTCCATTCCACTTGAGGCTGCAAACTCAGGGTCCCTCTCACATACCTAGAGCTGAGAGAAGCCTCCTCTTGAGGTGCTTGTGGTAAGGTGGTATTCCTCTGGAGTCGAAGCCAGGGACTAACCTCTCATCTCGAGTTGATTTTTGGCCCACGGAGCTCTTTCGTGTTGCTACAGTGACCTCAGGATCCCTCTAGCCTTGAAACAGTTTTCTTGGGGTTTCTCTGGAGTGCCATGAAGGAAATCAAGGCTCCTTTCATGTGTGATGTGCAACACGGAATTGCTCTGCACGCAGTGCAGGGGAATCGGGCCTCATCTCGCGGCGAGGGGGAAGTCTCATGGTTTTTCTCGAGTTGCGGCGGGAACCTGGGGTATATTCTCGAGTTACGACGGGGATGGCCCTTCCACCCACGTATTTCTTCAGCGACGTCAGGACTCCTGCCTAGTTGCGAGGGACAACTCTGGATTCTCCTCGAGGCTTGGCAGGGCAATTGGGACGCCTCTCCAGCTGAGGCGGGAGACCAAGTGTCCCTTTCCAAGTGCCACAGGAATCCTGGGACTCCTATGAAGTTTCACGAGGAGTCAGGCATCGTCTCCTTTGGAGGCACTGATCTCCGCGTACCTCTGGAGTTTTCAAAGGATGTGAGGCTATCGGTCGCGATGAGGTGGGGAACTAAGTCTTTCTCTGTGCTTTCCACAGGGGATTCAGACATCCTTTCGTCCTGGGAGATGCAAGACGAGCCTGCATTGAAGTCACTGCAGGGATATCCGGCCTTATTTCGAGTCAGGGCATCGCGGTGTCCATTCCACTTGAGGCCGCAAACTCAGGGTCCCTCTCACATACCTAGAGCTGAGAGAAGCCTCCTCTTGAGGTGCTTGTGGTAAGGTGGTATTCCTCTGGAGTCGAAGCCAGGGACTAACCTCTCATCTCGAGTTGATTTTTGGTCCACGGAGCTCTTTCGTGTTGCTACAGTGACCTCAGGATCCCTCTAGCCTTGAAACAGTGTTCTTGGGGTTTCTCTGGAGTGCCATGAAGGAAATCAAGGCTCCTTTCATGTGTGATGTGCAAGACGGAATTGCTCTGCACGCAGTGCAGGGGAATCGGGCCTCATCTCGCGGCGAGGGGGAAGTCTCATGGTTTTTCTCGAGTTGCGGCGGGAACCTGGGGTATATTCTCGAGTTACGACGGGGATGGCCCTTCCACACACGTGTTTGTTCAGCCACGTCAGGACTCTTGCCTAGTTGCGAGACACAACTAGGGATTCTCCTCGAGGCTTGGCAAGGCAATTGGGACGCCTCTCCAGCTGAGGCGGGAGACCAAGGGTCCCTTTCCACGTGCCACAGGAATCCTGGGACTCCTATCAAGTTTCACGAGGACTCAGGCATCGTCTCCTTTGGAGGCACTGATCTCCGCGTACCTCTGGAGTTTTCAAAGGATGTGAGGCCTCCGGTCGCGATGAGGTGGGGAACTAGGTCTTTCTCTGTGGTCTCCACAGGGGATTCAGACATCCTTTCATCTTGGGAGATGCAAGACGAGCCTGCATTCAAGTCACTGCAGGGATATCCAGCCTTATTTCGCGTCAGGGCATCGCGGTGTCCATTCCACTTGAGGCCGCACATTCAGGGTCCCTCTCACATACCTAGAGCTGAGAGAAGCCTCCTCTTGAGGGGCTTGTGGTAAGGTGGTATTCCTCTGGAGTCGAAGCCAGGGACTAACTTCTCATCTCGAGTTGAATTTTGGCCCACGGAGCTCTTTCGTGTTGCTACAGTGACCTCAGGATCCCTCTAGCCTTGAAACAGTGTTCTTGGGGTTTCTCTGGAGTGCCAACAAGGAAATCAAGGCTCCTTTCATGTGTGATGTGCAACACGGAATTGCTCTGCACGCAGTGCAGGGGAATCGGGCCTCATCTCGCGGCGAGGGGGAAGTCTCATGGTTTTTCTCGAGTTGCGGCGAGAACCTGGGGTATATTCTCGAGTTACGACGGGGATGGCCCTTCTACCCACGTGTTTGTTCAGCCACGTCAGGACTCCTGCCTAGTTGCGATGGACAACTCTGGATTCTCCTCGAGGCTTGGCAGGGCAATTGGGACGCCTCTCCAGCTGAGGCGGGAGACCAAGTGTCCCTTTCCAAGTGCCACAGGAATCCTGGGACTCCTATCAAGTTTCACGAGGAGTCAGGCATCGTCTCCTTTGGAGGCACTGATCTCCGCGTACCTCTGGAATTTTCAAAGGATGTGAGGCTATCGGTCGCGATGAGGTGGGGAACTAAGTCTTTCTCTGTGCTTTCCACAGGGTATTCAGACATCCTTTCGTCCTGGGAGATGCAAGACGAGCCTGCATTGAAGTCACTGCAGGGATATCCGGCCTTATTTCGAGTCAGGGCATTGCGGTGTCCATTCCACTTGAGGCCGCAAACTCAGGGTCCCTCTCACATACCTAGAGCTGAGAGAAGCCTCCTCTTGAGGTGCTTGTGGTAAGGTGGTATTCCTCTGGAGACGAATCCAGGGACTAACCTCTCTTTTCGAGTTGATTTTTGGTCCACAGAGTTCTTTCGTGTTGCTACAGTGACCTCAGGATCCCTCTAGCCTTGAAACAGTGTTCTTGGGGTTTCTCTGGAGTGCCATCAAGGAAATCAAGGCTCCTTTCATGTGTGATGTGCAAGACGGAATTGCTCTGCACGCAGTACAGGGGAATCGGGCGTCATCTCGCATCGAGGGGGAAGTCTCATGGTTTTTCTCGAGTTGCGGCGGGAACCTGGGGTATATTCTCGAGTTACGACGGGGATGGCCCTTCCACCCACGTGTTTGTTCAGCCACGTCAGGACTCCTGCCTAGTTGCGAGGGACAACTCGGGATTCTCCTCGAGGCTTGGCAGGGAAATTGGAACGCCTCTCCAGCTGAGGCGGGAGACCAAGGGACCCTTTCCACGTGCCACAAGAATCCTGGGACTCCTATCAAGTTTCACGAGGAGTCAGGCATCGTCTCCTTTGGAGGCACTGATCTCCGCGTACCTCTGGAGTTTTCAAAGGATGTGAGGCCTCCGGTCGCGATGAGGTGGGGAACTAGGTGTTTCTCTGTGGTCTCCACAGGGGATTCAGACATCCTTTCTTCTTGGGAGATGCAAGACGAGCCT
This sequence comes from Cervus elaphus, assembly GCF_910594005.1. Classification (NCBI taxonomy): domain Eukaryota; kingdom Metazoa; phylum Chordata; class Mammalia; order Artiodactyla; family Cervidae; genus Cervus; species Cervus elaphus. Next base: position 2,282,831 of record NW_025316789.1, read on the forward strand.
GCATTCAAGTCACTGCAGGGATATTCGGCCTTATTTCGAGTCAGGGCATCGCGGTGTCCATTCCACTTGAGGCCGCAAACTCAGGATCCCTCTCACATACCTAGAGCTGAGAGAAGCCTCCTCTTGAGGTGCTTGTGGTAAGGTGGTATTCCTCTGGAGTCGAAGCCAGGGACTAACCTCTCATCTCGAGTTGATTTTTGGCCCACGGAGCTCTTTCGTGTTGCTACAGTGACCTCAGGATCCCTCTAGCCTTGAAACAGTTTTCTTGGGGTTTCTCTGGAGTGCCATGAAGGAAATCAAGGCTCCTTTCATGTGTGATGTGCAACACGGAATTGCTCTGCACGCAGTGCAGGGGAATCGGGCCTCATCTCGCGGCGAGGGGGAAGTCTCATGGTTTTTCTCGAGTTGCGGCGGGAACCTGGGGTATATTCTCGAGTTACGACGGGGATGGCCCTTCCACCCACGTGTTTCTTCAGCGACGTCAGGACTCCTGCCTAGTTGCGAGGGACAACTCTGGATTCTCCTCGAGGCTTGGCAGGGCAATTGGGACGCCTCTCCAGCTGAGGCGGGAGACCAAGTGTCCCTTTCCAAGTGCCACAGGAATCCTGGGACTCCTATCAAGTTTCACGAGGAGTCAGGCATCGTCTCCTTTGGAGGCACTGATCTCCGCGTACCTCTGGAGTTTTCAAAGGATGTGAGGCTATCGGTCGCGATGAGGTGGGGAACTAAGTCTTTCTCTGTGCTTTCCACAGGGGATTCAGACATCCTTTCGTCCTGGGAGATGCAAGACGAGCCTGCATTGAAGTCACTGCAGGGATATCCGGCCTTATTTCGAGTCAGGGCATCGCGGTGTCCATTCCACTTGAGGCCGCAAACTCAGGGTCCCTCTCACATACCTAGAGCTGAGAGAAGCCTCCTCTTGAGGTGCTTGTGGTAAGGTGGTATTCCTCTGGAGTCGAAGCCAGGGACTAACCTCTCATCTCGAGTTGATTTTTGGTCCACGGAGCTCTTTCGTGTTGCTACAGTGACCTCAGGATCCCTCTAGCCTTGAAACAGTGTTCTTGGGGTTTCTCTGGAGTGCCATGAAGGAAATCAAGGCTCCTTTCATGTGTGATGTGCAAGACGGAATTGCTCTGCACGCAGTGCAGGGGAATCGGGCCTCATCTCGCGGCGAGGGGGAAGTCTCATGGTTTTTCTCGAGTTGCGGCGGGAACCTGGGGTATATTCTCGAGTTACGACGGGGATGGCCCTTCCACACACGTGTTTGTTCAGCCACGTCAGGACTCTTGCCTAGTTGCGAGACACAACTCGGGATTCTCCTCGAGGCTTGGCAAGGCAATTGGGACGCCTCTCCAGCTGAGGCGGGAGACCAAGGGTCCCTTTCCACGTGCCACAGGAATCCTGGGACTCCTATCAAGTTTCACGAGGACTCAGGCATCGTCTCCTTTGGAGGCACTGATCTCCGCGTACCTCTGGAGTTTTCAAAGGATGTGAGGCCTCCGGTCGCGATGAGGTGGGGAACTAGGTCTTTCTCTGTGGTCTCCACAGGGGATTCAGACATCCTTTCATCTTGGGAGATGCAAGACGAGCCTGCATTCAAGTCACTGCAGGGATATCCAGCCTTATTTCGCGTCAGGGCATCGCGGTGTCCATTCCACTTGAGGCCGCACATTCAGGGTCCCTCTCACATACCTAGAGCTGAGAGAAGCCTCCTCTTGAGGGGCTTGTGGTAAGGTGGTATTCCTCTGGAGTCGAAGCCAGGGACTAACTTCTCATCTCGAGTTGAATTTTGGCCCACGGAGCTCTTTCGTGTTTCTACAGTGACCTCAGGATCCCTCTAGCCTTGAAACAGTGTTCTTGGGGTTTCTCTGGAGTGCCAACAAGGAAATCAAGGCTCCTTTCATGTGTGATGTGCAACACGGAATTGCTCTGCACGCAGTGCAGGGGAATCGGGCCTCATCTCGCGGCGAGGGGGAAGTCTCATGGTTTTTCTCGAGTTGCGGCGAGAACCTGGGGTATATTCTCGAGTTACGACGGGGATGGCCCTTCTACACACGTGTTTGTTCAGCCACGTCAGGACTCCTGCCTAGTTGCGATGGACAACTCTGGATTCTCCTCGAGGCTTGGCAGGGCAATTGGGACGCCTCTCCAGCTGAGGCGGGAGACCAAGTGTCCCTTTCCAAGTGCCACAGGAATCCTGGGACTCCTATCAAGTTTCACGAGGAGTCAGGCATCGTCTCCTTTGGAGGCACTGATCTCCGCGTACCTCTGGAATTTTCAAAGGATGTGAGGCTATCGGTCGCGATGAGGTGGGGAACTAAGTCTTTCTCTGTGCTTTCCACAGGGTATTCAGACATCCTTTCGTCCTGGGAGATGCAAGACGAGCCTGCATTGAAGTCACTGCAGGGATATCCGGCCTTATTTCGAGTCAGGGCATCGCGGTGTCCATTCCACTTGAGGCCGCAAACTCAGGGTCCCTCTCACATACCTAGAGCTGAGAGAAGCCTCCTCTTGAGGTGCTTGTGGTAAGGTGGTATTCCTCTGGAGACGAATCCAGGGACTAACCTCTCTTTTCGAGTTGATTTTTGGTCCACAGAGTTCTTTCGTGTTGCTACAGTGACCTCAGGATCCCTCTAGCCTTGAAACAGTGTTCTTGGGGTTTCTCTGGAGTGCCATCAAGGAAATCAAGGCTCCTTTCATGTGTGATGTGCAAGACGGAATTGCTCTGCACGCAGTACAGGGGAATCGGGCCTCATCTCGCATCGAGGGGGAAGTCTCATGGTTTTTCTCGAGTTGCGGCGGGAACCTGGGGTATATTCTCGAGTTACGACGGGGATGGCCCTTCCACCCACGTGTTTGTTCAGCCACGTCAGGACTCCTGCCTAGTTGCGAGGGACAACTCGGGATTCTCCTCGAGGCTTGGCAGGGCAATTGGAACGCCTCTCCAGCTGAGGCGGGAGACCAAGGGACCCTTTCCACGTGCCACAAGAATCCTGGGACTCCTATCAAGTTTCACGAGGAGTCAGGCATCGTCTCCTTTGGAGGCACTGATCTCCGCGTACCTCTGGAGTTTTCAAAGGATGTGAGGCCTCCGGTCGCGATGAGGTGGGGAACTAGGTCTTTCTCTGTGGTCTCCACAGGGGATTCAGACATCCTTTCTTCTTGGGAGATGCAAGACGAGCCTGCATTCAAGTCACTGCAGGGATATCCGGCCTTATTTCGAGTCAGGGCATCGCGGTGTCCATTCCACTTGAGGCCGCAAACTCAGGATCCCTCTCACATACCTAGAGCTGAGAGAAGCCTCCTCTTGAGGTGCTTGTGGTAAGGTGGTATTCCTCAGGAGTCGAAGCCAGGGACTAACCTCTCATCTCGTGTTGATTCTTGGTCCACGGAGCTCTTTCGTGTTGCTACAGTGACCTCAGGATCCCTCTAGCCTTGAAACAGTGTTCTTGGGGTTTCTCTGGAGTGCCATCAAGGAAATCAAGGCTCCTTTCATGTGTGATGTGCAACACGGAATTGCTCTGCACGCAGTGCAGGGGAATCGGGCCTCATCTCGCATCGAGGGGGAAGTCTCATGGTTTTTCTCGAGTTGCGGCGGGAACCTGGGGTATATTCTCGAGTTACGACGGGGATGGCCCTTCCACCCACGTGTTTCTTCAGCGACGTCAGGACTCCTGCCTAGTTGCGAGGGACAACTCGGGATTCTCCTCGAGGCTTTGCAGGGCAATTGGGACGCCTCTCCAGCTGAGACGGGAGACCAAGCGTCCCTTTTTACGTGCCACAGGAATCCTGGGTCTCCTATCAAGTTTCACGAGGAGTCAGGCATCGTCTCCTTTGGAGGCACTGATCTCCGCATACCTCTGGAGTTTTCAAAGGATTTGAGGCCTCCTGTCGCGATGAGGTGGGGAACTAGGTCTTTCTCTGTGGTCCCCATAGGGGATTCAGACACCCTTTCGTCTTGGGAGATGCAAGACGAGCCTGCATTCCAGTCACTGCAGGGATATCCGGCCTTATTTCGAGTCAGGGCATCGCGGTGTCCATTCCACTTGAGGCCGCAAACTCAGGGTCCCTCTCACATACCTAGAGCTGAGAGAAGCCTCCTCTTGAGGTGCTTGTGGTAAGGTGGTATACCTCTGGAGTCGAAGCCAGGGACTAACCTCTCATCTCGAGTTGATTTTGGTCCACGGAGCTCTTTCGTGTTGCTACAGTGACCTCAGGATCCCTCTAGCCTTGAAACAGTGTTCTTGGGGTTTCTCTAGAGTGCCATCAAGGAAATCAACGCTCCTTTCATGTGTGATGTGCAACACAGAATTGCTCTGCACGCAGTGCAGGGGAATCGGGCCTCATCTCGCGGCGAGGGGGAAGTCTCATGGTTTTTCTCGAGTTGCGGCGGGAACCTGGGGTATATTCTCGAGTTACGACGGGGATGGCCCTTCCACACACGTGTTTGTTCAGCCAGGTCAGGACTCTTGCCTAGTTGCGAGACACAACTCGAGATTCTCCTCGAGGCTTGGCAAGGCAATTGGGACGCCTCTCCAGCTGAGGCGGGAGACCAAGGGTCCCTTTCCACGTGCCACAGGAATCCTGGGACTCCTATCAAGTTTCACGAGGAGTCAGGCATCGTCTCCTTTGGAGGCACTGATCTCCGCGTACCTCTGGAGTTTTCAAAGGATTTGAGGCCTCCTGTCGCGATGAGGTGGGGAACTAGGTCTTTCTCTGTGGTCTCCACAGGGGATTCAGACATCCTCTCGTCCTGGGAGATGCAAGACGAGCCTGCATTGAAGTCACTGCAGGGATATCCGGCCTTATTTCGAGTCAGGGTATCGCGGTGTCCATTCCACTTGAGGCCGCAAACTCAGGGTCCCTCTCACATACCTAGAGCTGAGAGAAGCCTCCTCTTGAGGTGCTTGTGGTAAGGTGGTATTTCTCTGGAGACGATTCCAGGGACTAACCTCTCTTTTCGAGTTGATTTTTGGCCCACGGAGCTCTTTCGTGTTGCTACAGTGACCTCAGGATCCCTCTATCCTTGAAACAGTGTTCTTGGGGTTTCTCTGGAGTGCCATCAAGGAAATCAAGGCTCCTTTCATGTGTGATGTGCAAGACGGAATTTCTCTGCACGTAGTACAGGGGAATCGGGCCTCATCTCGCATCGAGGGGGAAGTCTCATGGTTTTTCTCGAGTTGCGGCGGGAACCTGGGGTATATTCTCGAGTTACGACGGGGATGGCCCTTCCACCCACGTGTTTGTTCAGCCACGTCAGGACTCCTGCCTAGTTGCGAGGGACACCTCGGGATTCTCCTCGAGGCTTAGCAGGGCAATTGGAACGCCTCTCCAGCTGAGCGGGAGACCAAGGGTCCCTTTCCACGTGCCACAAGAATCCTGGGACTCCTATCAAGTTTCACGAGGAGTCAGGCATCGTCTCCTTTGGAGGCACTGATCTCCGCGTACCTCTGGAGTTTTCAAAGGATGTGAGGCCTGCGGTCACGATGAGGTGGGGAACTAGGTGTTTCTCTGTGGTCTCCACAGGGGATTCAGACAACCTTTCTTCTTGGGAGATGCAAGACGAGCCTGCATTCATGTCACTGCAGGGATATCCGGCCTTATTTCGAGTCAGGGCATCGCGGTGTCCATTCCACTTGAGGCCGCAAACTCAGGATCCCTCTCACATACCTAGAGCTGAGAGAAGCCTCCTCTTGAGGTGCTTGTCATAAGGTGGTATTCCTCAGGAGTCGAAGCCAGGGACTAACCTCTCATCTCGAGTTGATTTTTGGCCCACGGAGCTCTTTCGTGTTGCTACAGTGACCTCAGGATCCCTCTAGCCTTGAAACAGTTTTCTTGGGGTTTCTCTGGAGTGCCATGAAGGAAATCAAGGCTCCTTTCATGTGTCATGTGCAACACGGAATTGCTCTGCACGCAGTGCAGGGGAATCGGGCCTCATCTCGCGGCGAGGGGGAAGTCTCATGGTTTTTCTCGAGTTGCGGCGGGAACCTGGGGTATATTCTCGAGTTACGACGGGGATGGCCCTTCCACCCACGTATTTCTTCAGCGACGTCAGGACTCCTGCCTAGTTGCGAGGGACAACTCTGGATTCTCCTCAAGGCTTGGCAGGGCAATTGGGACGCCTCTCCAGCTGAGGCGGGAGACCAAGTGTCCCTTTCCAAGTGCCACAGGAATCCTGGGACTCCTATCAAGTTTCACGAGGAGTCAGGCATCGTCTCCTTTGGAGGCACTGATCTCCGCGTACCTCTGGAGTTTTCAAAGGATGTGAGGCTATCGGTCGCGATGAGGTGGGGAACTAAGTCTTTCTCTGTGCTTTCCACAGGGGATTCAGACATCCTTTCGTCCTGGGAGATGCAAGACGAGCCTGCATTGAAGTCACTGCAGATATATCCGGCCTTATTTCGAGTCAGGGCATCGCGGTGTCCATTCCACTTGAGGCCGCAAACTCAGGGTCCCTCTCACATACCTAGAGCTGAGAGAAGCCTCCTCTTGAGGTGCTTGTGGTAAGGTGGTATTCCTCTGGAGTCGAAGCCAGGGACTAACCTCTCATCTCGAGTTGATTTTTGGTCCACGGAGCTCTTTCGTGTTGCTACAGTGACCTCAGGATCCCTCTAGCCTTGAAACAGTGTTCTTGGGGTTTCTCTGGAGTGCCATCAAGGAAATCAAGGCTCCTTTCATGTGTGATGTGCAAGACGGAATTGCTCTGCACGCAGTGCAGGGGAATCGGGCCTCATCTCGCGGCGAGGGGGAAGTCTCATGGTTTTTCTCGAGTTGCGGCGGGAACCTGGGGTATATTCTCGAGTTACGACGGGGATGGCCCTTCCACACACGTGTTTGTTCAGCCACGTCAGGACTCTTGCCTAGTTGCGAGACACAACTCGGGATTCTCCTCGAGGCTTGGCAAGGCAATTGGGACGCCTCTCCAGCTGAGGCGGGAGACCAAGGGTCCCTTTCCACGTGCCACAGGAATCCTGGGACTCCTATCAAGTTTCACGAGGACTCAGGCATCGTCTCCTTTGGAGGCACTGATCTCCGCGTACCTCTGGAGTTTTCAAAGGATGTGAGGCCTCCGGTCGGGATGAGGTGGGGAACTAGGTCTTTCTCTGTGGTCTCCACAGGGGATTCAGACATCCTTTCATCTTGGGAGATGCAAGACGAGCCTGCATTCAAGTCACTGCAGGGATATCCAGCCTTATTTCGCGTCAGGGCATCGCGGTGTCCATTCCACTTGAGGCCGCACATTCAGGGTCCCTCTCACATACCTAGAGCTGAGAGAAGCCTCCTCTTGAGGGGCTTGTGGTAAGGTGGTATTCCTCTGGAGTCGAAGCCAGGGACTAACTTCTCATCTCGAGTTGAATTTTGGCCCACGGAGCTCTATCGTGTTGCTACAGTGACCTCAGGATCCCTCTAGCCTTGAAACAGTGTTCTTGGGGTTTCTCTAGAGTGCCAACAAGGAAATCAAGGCTCCTTTCATGTGTGATGTGCAACACGGAATTGCTCTGCACGCAGTGCAGGGGAATCGGGCCTCATCTCACGGCGAGGGGGAAGTCTCATGGTTTTTCTCGAGTTGCGGCGAGAACCTGGGGTATATTCTCGAGTTACGACGGGGATGGCCCTTCTACCCACGTGTTTGTTCAGCCACGTCAGGACTCCTGCCTAGTTGCGATGGACAACTCTGGATTCTCCTCGAGGCTTGGCAGGGCAATTGGGACGCCTCTCCAGCTGAGGCGGGAGACCAAGTGTCCCTTTCCAAGTGCCACAGGAATCCTGGGACTCCTATCAAGTTTCACGAGGAGTCAGGCATCGTCTCCTTTGGAGGCACTGATCTCCGCGTACCTCTGGAATTTTCAAAGGATGTGAGGCTATCGGTCGCGATGAGGTGGGGAACTAAGTCTTTCTCTGTGCTTTCCACAGGGTATTCAGACATCCTTTCGTCCTGGGAGATGCAAGACGAGCCTGCATTGAAGTCACTGCAGGGATATCCGGCCTTATTTCGAGTCAGGGCATCGCGGTGTCCATTCCACTTGAGGCCGCAAACTCAGGGTCCCTCTCACATACCTAGAGCTGAGAGAAGCCTCCTCTTGAGGTGCTTGTGGTAAGGTGGTATTCCTCTGGAGACGAATCCAGGGACTAACCTCTCTTTTCGAGTTGATTTTTGGTCCACAAAGTTCTTTCGTGTTGCTACAGTGACCTCAGGATCCCTCTAGCCTTGAAACAGTGTTCTTGGGGTTTCTCTGGAGTGCCATCAAGGAAATCAAGGCTCCTTTCATGTGTGATGTGCAAGACGGAATTGCTCTGCACGCAGTACAGGGGAATCGGGCCTCATCTCGCATCGAGGGGGAAGTCTCATGGTTTTTCTCGAGTTGCGGCGGGAACCTGGGGTATATTCTCGAGTTACGACGGGGATGGCCCTTCCACCCACGTGTTTGTTCAGCCACGTCAGGACTCCTGCCTAGTTGCGAGGGACAACTCGGGATTCTCCTCGAGGCTTGGCAGGGCAATTGGAACGCCTCTCCAGCTGAGGCGGGAGACCAAGGGACCCTTTCCACGTGCCACAAGAATCCTGGGACTCCTATCAAGTTTCACGAGGAGTCAGGCATCGTCTCCTTTGGAGGCACTGATCTCCGCGTACCTCTGGAGTTTTCAAAGGATGTGAGGCCTCCGGTCGCGATGAGGTGGGGAACTAGGTCTTTCTCTGTGGTCTCCACAGGGGATTCAGACATCCTTTCTTCTTGGGAGATGCAAGACGAGCCTGCATTCAAGTCACTGCAGGGATATCCGGCCTTATTTCGAGTCAGGGCATCGCGGTGTCCATTCCACTTGAGGCCGCAAACTCAGGATCCCTCTCACATACCTAGAGCTGAGAGAAGCCTCCTCTTGAGGTGCTTGTGGTAAGGTGGTATTCCTCAGGAGTCGAAGCCAGGGACTAACCTCTCATCTCGTGTTGATTCTTGGTCCACGGAGCTCTTTCGTGTTGCTACAGTGACCTCAGGATCCCTCTAGCCTTGAAACAGTGTTCTTGGGGTTTCTCTGGAGTGCCATCAAGGAAATCAAGGCTCCTTTCATGTGTGATGTGCAACACGGAATTGCTCTGCACGCAGTGCAGGGGAATCGGGCCTCATCTCGCATCGAGGGGGAAGTCTCATGGTTTTTCTCGAGTTGCGGCGGGAACCTGGGGTATATTCTCGAGTTACGACGGGGATGGCCCTTCCACCCACGTGTTTCTTCAGCGACGTCAGGACTCCTGCCTAGTTGCGAGGGACAACTCGGGATTCTCCTCGAGGCTTTGCAGGGCAATTGGGACGCCTCTCCAGCTGAGACGGGAGACCAAGCGTCCCTTTTTACGTGCCACAGGAATCCTGGGTCTCCTATCAAGTTTCACGAGGAGTCAGGCATCGTCTCCTTTGGAGGCACTGATCTCCGCATACCTCTGGAGTTTTCAAAGGATTTGAGGCCTCCTGTCGCGATGAGGTGGGGAACTAGGTCTTTCTCTGTGGTCTCCACAGGGGATTCAGACACCCTTTCGTCTTGGGAGATGCAAGACGAGCCTGCATTCCAGTCACTGCAGGGATATCCGGCCTTATTTCGAGTCAGGGCATCGCGGTGTCCATTCCACTTGAGGCCGCAAACTCAGGGTTCCTCTCACATACCTAGAGCTGAGAGAAGCCTCCTCTTGAGGTGCTTGTGGTAAGGTGGTATACCTCTGGAGTCGAAGCCAGGGACTAACCTCTCATCTCGAGTTGATTTTGGTCCACGGAGCTCTTTCGTGTTGCTACAGTGACCTCAGGATCCCTCTAGCCTTGAAACAGTGTTCTTGGGGTTTCTCTAGAGTGCCATCAAGGGAATCAACGCTCCTTTCATGTGTGATGTGCAACACAGAATTGCTCTGCATGCAGTGCAGGGGAATCGGGCCTCATCTCGCGGCGAGGGGGAAGTCTCATGGTTTTTCTCGAGTTGCGGCGGGAACCTGGGGTATATTCTCGAGTTACGACGGGGATGGCCCTTCCACCCACGTGTTTGTTCAGCCAGGTCAGGACTCTTGCCTAGTTGCGAGACACAACTCGAGATTCTCCTCGAGGCTTGGCAAGGCAATTGGGACGCCTCTCCAGCTGAGGCGGGAGACCAAGGGTCCCTTTCCACGTGCCACAGGAATCCTGGGACTCCTATCAAGTTTCACGAGGAGTCAGGCATCGTCTCCTTTGGAGGCACTGATCTCCGCGTACCTCTGTAGTTTTCAAAGGATGTGAGGCCTCCGGTCGCGATGAGGTGGGGAACTAGGTCTTTCTCTGTGGTCTCCACAGGGGATTCAGACATCCTCTCGTCCTGGGAGATGCAAGACGAGCCTGCATTGAAGTCACTGCAGGGATATCCGGCCTTATTTCGAGTCAGGGCATCGCGGTGTCCATTCCACTTGAGGCCGCAAACTCAGGGTCCCTCTCACACACCTAGAGCTGAGAGAAGCCTCCTCTTGAGGTGCTTGTGGTAAGGTGGTATTCCTCAGGAGACGATTCCAGGGACTAACCTCTCTTTTCGAGTTGATTTTTGGCCCACGGAGCTCTTTCGTGTTGCTACAGTGACCTCAGGATCCCTCTATCCTTGAAACAGTGTTCTTGGGGTTTCTCTGGAGTGCCATCAAGGAAATCAAGGCTCCTTTCATGTGTGATGTGCAAGACGGAATTTCTCTGCACGTAGTACAGGGGAATCGGGCCTCATCTCGCATCGAGGGGGAAGTCTCATGGTTTTTCTCGAGTTGCGGCGGGAACCTGGGGTATATTCTCGAGTTACGACGGGGATGGCCCTTCCACCCACGTGTTTGTTCAGCCACGTCAGGACTCCTGCCTAGTTGCGAGGGACAACTCGGGATTCTCCTCGAGGCTTAGCAGGGCAATTGGAACGCCTCTCCAGCTGAGCGGGAGACCAAGGGTCCCTTTCCACGTGCCACAAGAATCCTGGGACTCCTATCAAGTTTCACGAGGAGTCAGGCATCGTCTCCTTTGGAGGCACTGATCTCCGCGTACCTCTGGAGTTTTCAAAGGATGTGAGGCCTGCGGTCACGATGAGGTGGGGAACTAGGTGTTTCTCTGTGGTCTCCACAGGGGATTCAGACAACCTTTCTTCTTGGGAGATGCAAGACGAGCCTGCATTCATGTCACTGCAGGGATATCCGGCCTTATTTCGAGTCAGGGCATCGCGGTGTCCATTCCACTTGAGGCCGCAAACTCAGGATCCCTCTCACATACCTAAAGCTGAGAGAAGCCTCCTCTTGAGGTGCTTGTCATAAGGTGGTATTCCTCAGGAGTCGAAGCCAGGGACTAACCTCTCATCTCGTGTTGATTCTTGGTCCACGGAGCTCTTTCGTGTTGCTACAGTGACCTCAGGATTCCTCTAGCCTTGAAACAATGTTCTTGGGGTTTCTCTGGAGTGCCATCAAGGAAATCAAGGCTCCTTTCATGTGTGATGTGCAACACGGAATTGCTCTGCACGCAGTGCAGGGGAATCGGGCCTCATCTCGCGGCGAGGGGGAAGTCTCATGGTTTTTCTCGAGTTGCGGCGGGAACCTGGGGTATATTCTCGAGTTACGACGGGGATGGCCCTTCCACACACGTGTGTGTTCAGCCATGTCAGGACTCCTGCCTAGTTGCGAGGGACACCTCGGGATTCTCCTCGAGGCTTTGCAGGGCAATTGGGACGCCTCTCCAGCTGAGGCGGGAGACCAAGGGTCCCTTTCCACGTGCCACAGGAATCCTGGGTCTCCTATCAAGTTTCACGAGGAGTCAGGCATCGTCTCCTTTGGAGGCACTGATCTCCGCGTACCTCTGGAGTTTTCAAAGGATGTGAGGCTATCGGTCGTGATGAGGTGGGGAACTAAGTCTTTCTCTGTGCTTTCCACAGGGGATTCAGACATCCTTTCGTCCTGGGAGATGCAAGACGAGCCTGCATTGAAGTCACTGCAGGGATATCCGGCCTTATTTGGAGTCAGGGCATCGCGGTGTCCATTCCACTTGAGGCCGCAAACTCAGGGTCCCTCTCACATACCTAGAGCTGAGAGAAGCCTCCTCTTGAGGTGCTTGTGGTAAGGTGGTATTCCTCTGGAGACGAATCCAGGGACTAACCTCTCTTTTCGAGTTGATTTTTGGTCCACAGAGTTCTTTCGTGTTGCTACAGTGACCTCAAGATCCCTCTATCCTTGAAACATTGTTCTTGGGGTTTCTCTGGAGTGCCATCAAGGAAATCAAGGCTCCTTTCATGTGTGATGTGCAAGACGGAATAGCTCTGCACGCAGTACAGGGGAATCGGGCCTCATCTCGCATCGAGGGGGAAGTCTCATGGTTTTTCTCGAGTTGCGGCGGGAACCTGGGGTATATTCTCGAGTTACGACGGGGATGGCCCTTCCACCCACGTGTTTGTTCAGCCACGTCAGGACTCCTGCCTAGTTGCGAGGGACAACTCTGGATTCTCCTCGAGGCTTGGCAGGGCAATTGGGTCGCCTCTTCAGCTGAGGCGGGAGACCAAGGGTCCCTTTCCACGTGCCACAAGAATCCTGGGACTCCTATCAAGTTTCACGAGGAGTCAGGCATCGTCTCCTTTGGAGGCACTGATCTCCGCGTACCTCTGGAGTTTTCAAAGGATGTGAGGCCTCCGGTCGCGATGAGGTGGGAAACTAGGTGTTTCTCTGTGGTCTCCACAGGGGATTCAGACATCCTTTCTTCTTGGGAGATGCAAGACGAGCCTGCATTCAAGTCACTGCAGGGATATCCGGCCTTATTTCGAGTCAGGGCATCGCGGTGTCCATTCCACTTGAGGCCGCAAACTCAGGGTCCCTCTCACGTACCTAGAGCTGAGAGAAGCCTCCTCTTGAGGTGCTTGTGGTATGGTGGTATTCCTCAGGAGTCGAAGCCAGGGACTAACCTCTCATCTCGTGTTGATTTTTGGTCCACGGAGCTCTTTCGTGTTGCTACAGTGACCTCAGGATCCCTCTAGCCTTGAAAGAGTGTTCTTGGGGTTTCTCTGGAGTGCCATCAAGGAAATCAAGGCTCCTTTCATGTGTGATGTGCAACACGGAATTGCTCTGCACGCAGTGCAGGGGAATCGGGCCTCATCTCGCGGCGAGGGGGAAGTCTCACGGTTTTTCTCGAGTTGCGGCGGGAACCTGGGGTATGTTCTCGAGTTACGACGGGGATGGCCCTTCCACACACGTGTGTGTTCAGCCATGTCAGGACTCCTGCCTAGTAGCGAGGGACAACTCGGGATTCTCCCCGAGGCTTTGCAGGGCAATTGGGACGCCTCTCCAGCTGAGGCGGGAGAACAAGGGTCCCTTACCACGTGCCACAGGAATCCTGGGTCTCCTATCAAGTTTCACGAGGAGTCAGGCATCGTCTCCTTTGGAGGCACTGATCTCCGCATACCTCTGGAGTTTTCAAAGATTTTGAGGCCTCCTGTCGCGATGAGGTGGGGAACTAGGTCTTTCTCTGTGGTCTCCACAGGGGATTCAGACACCCTTTCGTCTTGGGAGATGCAAGACGAGCCTGCATTCCAGTCACTGCAGGGATATCGGGCCTTATTTCGAGTCAGGCCATCGCGGTGTCCATTCCACTTGAGGCCGCAAACTCAGGATCCCTCTCACATACCTAGAGCTGAGAGAAGCCTCCTCTTGAGGTGCTTCTGGTAAGGTGGTATTCCTCTGGAGTCGAAGCCAGGGACTAACCTCTCATCTCTAGTTGATTTTTGGTCCACAGAGTTCTTTCGTGTTGCTACAGTGACCTCAGGATCCCTCTAGCCTTGAAACAGTGATCTTTGGGTTTCTCTGGAGTGCCATGAAGGAAATCAAGGCTCCTATCATGTGTGATGTGCAACACAGAATTGCTCTGCATGCAGTGCAGGGGAATCGGGCCTCATCTCGCGGCGAGGGGAAAGTCTCATGGTTTTTCTCGAGTTGCGGCGGGAACCTGGGGTATATTCTCGAGTTACGACGGGGATGGCCCTTCCACACACGTGTTTGTTCAGCCACGTCAGGACTCTTGCCTAGTTGCGAGACACAATTCGGGATTCTCCTCGAGGCTTGGCAAGGCAATTGGGACGCCTCTCCAGCTGAGGCGGGAGACCAAGGGTCCCTTGCCACGTGCCACAGGAATCCTGGGACTCCTATCAAGTTTCACGAGGAGTCAGGCATCGTCTCCTTTGGAGGCACTGATCTCCGCGTACCTCTGGAGTTTTCAAAGGATGTGAGGCCTCCGGTCGCGATGAGGTGGGGAACTAGGTCTTTCTCTGTGGTCTCCACAGGGGATTCAGACATCCTTTCATCTTGGGAGATGCAAGACGAGCCTGCATTCAAGTCACTGCAGGGATATCCAGCCTTATTTCGCGTCAGGGCATCACGGTGTCCATTCCACTTGAGGCCGCAAACTCAGGGTCCCTCTCACATACCTAGAGCTGAGAGAAGCCTCCTCTTGAGGTGCTTCTGGTAAGGTGGTATTCCTCTGGAGTCGAAGCCAGGGTCTAACCTCTCATCTCGAGTTGATTTTTGGCCCACGGAGCACTTTCGTGTTGTTACAGTGACCTGAGGATCCCTCTAGCCTTGAAACAGTGTTCTTGGGGTTTCTCTGGAGTGCCATGAAGGAAATCAAGGCTCCTTTCATGTGTGATGTGCAACACGGAATTGCTCTGCACGCAGTGCAGGGGAATCGGGCCTCATCTCGCGGCGAAGGGGAAGTCTCATGGTTTTTCTCGAGTTGCGGCGGGAACCTGGGGTATATTCTCGAGTTACGACGGGGATGGCCCTTCCACCCACGTGTTTGTTCAGCCACGTCAGGACTCTTGCCTAGTTGCGAGGGACAACTCGGGATTCTCCTCGAGGCTTGGCAGGGCAATTGGGACGCCTCTCCAGCTGAGGCGGGAGACCAAGTGTCCCTTTCCACGTGCCACAGGAATCCTGGGACTCCTATCAAGTTTCACGAGGAGTCAGGCATCGTCTCCTTTGGAGGCACTGATCTCCGCGTACCTCTGGAGTTTTCAAAGGATGTGAGGCCTCCGGTCGCGATGAGGTGGGGAACTAAGTCTTTCTCTGTGCTTTCCACAGGGGATTCAGACATCCTTTCGTCCTGGGAGATGCAAGACGAGCCTGCATTCAAGTCACTGCAGGGATATCCGGCCTTATTTCGAGTCAGGGCATTGCCGTGTCCATTCCACTTGAGGCCGCAAACTCAGGGTCCCTCTCACATACCTAGAGCTGAGAGAAGCCTCCTCTTGAGGTGCTTGTGGTAAGGTGGTATTCCTCTGGAGACGAATCCAGGGACTAACCTCTCTTTTCGAGTTGATTTTTGGTCCACAGAGTTCTTTCGTGTTGCTACAGTGACCTCAGGATCCCTCTATCCTTGATACAGTGTTCTTGGGGTTTCTCTGGAGTGCCATCAAGGAAATCAAGGCTCCTTTCATGTGTGATGTGCAACACGGAATTGCTCTGCACGCAGTGCAGGGGAATCGGGCCTCATCTCTCGGCGAGGGGGAAGTCTCATGGTTTTTCTCGAGTTGCGGCGGGAACCTGGGGTATATTCTCGAGTTACGACGGGGATGGCCCTTCCACCCACGTGTTTGTTCAGCCACGTCAGGACTCCTGCCTAGTTGCGAGGGACAACTCGGGATTCTCCTCGAGGCTTGGCAGGGCAATTGGAACGCCTCTCCAGCTGAGGCGGGAGACCAAGGGTCCCTTTCCACGTGCCACAAGAATCCTGGGACTCCTATCAAGTTTCACGAGGAGTCAGGCATCGTCTCCTTTGAAGGCACTGATCTCCGCGTACCTCTGGAGTTTTCAAAGGATGTGAGGCCTCCGGTCGCGATGAGGTGGGGAACTAGGTCTATCTCTGTGGTCTCCACAGGGGATTCAGACATCCTTTCTTCTTGGGAGATGCAAGACGAGCCTGCATTCAAGTCACTGCAGGGATATCCGGCCTTATTTCGAGTCAGGGCATCGCGGTGTCCATTCCACTTGAGGCCGCAAACTCAGGATCCCTCTCACATACCTAGAGCTGAGAGAAGCCTCCTCTTGAGGTGCTTGTGGTAAGGTGGTATTCCTCTGGAGTCGAAGCCAGGGACTAACCTCTCATCTCGAGTTGATTTTTGGTCCACGGAGCTCTTTCGTGTTGCTACAGTGACCTCAGGATCCCTCTAGCCTTGAAACAGTGTTCTTGGGGTTTCTCTGGAGTGCCTTGAAGGAAATCAAGGCTCCTTTCATGTGTGATGTGCAACACGGAATTGCTCTGCACGCAGTGCAGGGGAATCGGGCCTCATCTCGCGGCGAGAGGGAAGTCTCATGGTTTTTCTCGAGTTGCGGCGGGAACCTGGGATATATTCTCGAGTTACGACGGGGATGGCCCTTCCACACACGTGTTTGTTCAGCCACGTCAGGACTCTTGCCTAGTTGCGAGACACAACTCGGGATTCTCCTCGAGGCTTGGCAAGGCAATTGGGACGCCTCTCCAGCTGAGGCGGGAGACCAAGGGTCCCTTTCCACGTGCCACAGGAATCCTGGGACTCCTATCAAGTTTCACGAGGAGTCAGGCATCGTCTCCTTTGGAGGCACTGATCTCCGCATACCTCTGGAGTTTTCAAAGGATGTGAGGCCTCCTGTCGCGATGAGGTGGGGAACTAGGTCTTTCTCTGTGGTCTCCACAGGGGATTCAGACATCCTTTCATCTTGGGAGATGCAAGACGAGCCTGCATTCAAGTCACTGCAGGAATATCCGGCCTTATTTCGCGTCAGGGCATCGCGGTGTCCATTCCACTTGAGGCCGCAAACTCAGGGTCCCTCTCACATACCTAGAGCTGAGAGAAGCCTCCTCTTGAGGTGCTTGTGGTAAGGTGGTATTCCTCTGGAGTCGAGGCCAGGGACTAACCTCTCATCTCGAGTTGATTTTTGGCTCACGGAGCTCTTTCGTGTTGCTACAGTGACCTCAGGATCCCTCTAGCCTTGAAACAGTGTTCTTGGGGTTTCTCTGGAGTGCCATCAAGGAAATCAAGGCTCCTTTCATGTGTGATGTGCAACACGGAATTGCTCTGCACGCAGTGCAGGGGAATCGGGCCTCATCTCGCGGCGAGGGGGAAGTCTCATGGTTTTTCTCGAGTTGCGGCGGGAACCTGGGGTATATTCTCGAGTTACGACGGGGATGGCCCTTCCACCCACGTGTTTGTTCAGCCACGTCAGGACTCCTGCCTAGTTGCGAGGGACAACTCTGGATTCTCCTCGAGGCTTGGCAGGGCAATTGGGTCGCCTCTCCAGCTGAGGCGGGAGACCAAGGGTCCCATTCCACGTGCCACAAGAATCCTGGGACTCCTATCAAGTTTCACGAGGAGTCAGGCATCGTCTCCTTTGGAGGCACTGATCTCCGCGTACCTCTGGAGTTTTCAAAGGATGTGAGGCCTCCGGTCGCGATGAGGTGGGAAACTAGGTGTTTCTCTGTGGTCTCCACAGGGGATTCAGACATCCTTTCTTCTTGGGAGATGCAAGACGAGCCTGCATTCAAGTCACTGCAGGGATATCCGGCCTTATTTCGAGTCAGGGCATCGCGGTGTCCATTCCACTTGAGGCCGCAAACTCAGGGTCCCTCTCACATACCTAGAGCTGAGAGAAGCCTCCTCTTGAGGTGCTTGTGGTATGGTGGTATTCCTCAGGAGTCGAAGCCAGGGACTAACCTCTCATCTCGTGTTGATTTTTGGTCCACGGAGCTCTTTCGTGTTGCTACAGTGACCTCAGGATCCCTCTAGCCTTGAAAGAGTGTTCTTGGGGTTTCTCTGTAGTGCCATCAAGGAAATCAAGGCTCCTTTCATGTGTGATGTGCAACACGGAATTGCTCTGCACGCAGTGCAGGGTAATCGGGCCTCATCTCGCGGCGAGGGGGAAGTCTCACGGTTTTTCTCGAGTTGCGGCGGGAACCTGGGGTATGTTCTCGAGTTACGACGGGGATGGCCCTTCCACACACGTGTGTGTTCAGCCATGTCAGGACTCCTGCCTAGTAGCGAGGGACAACTCGGGATTCTCCCCGAGGCTTTGCAGGGCAATTGGGACGCCTCTCCAGCTGAGGCGGGAGAACAAGGGTCCCTTACCACGTGCCACAGGAATCCTGGGTCTCCTATCAAGTTTCACGAGGAGTCAGGCATCGTCTCCTTTGGAGGCACTGATCTCCGCATACCTCTGGAGTTTTCAAAGATTTTGAGGCCTCCTGTCGCGATGAGGTGGGGAACTAGGTCTTTCTCTGTGGTCTCCACAGGGGATTCAGACACCCTTTCGTCTTGGGAGATGCAAGACGAGCCTGCATTCCAGTCACTGCAGGGATATCGGGCCTTATTTCGAGTCAGGCCATCGCGGTGTCCATTCCACTTGAGGCCGCAAACTCAGGATCCCTCTCACATACCTAGAGCTGAGAGAAGCCTCCTCTTGAGGTGCTTCTGGTAAGGTGGTATTCCTCTGGAGTCGAAGCCAGGGACTAACCTCTCATCTCGAGTTGATTTTTGGTCCACAGAGTTCTTTCGTGTTGCTACAGTGACCTCAGGATCCCTCTAGCCTTGAAACAGTGATCTTTGGGTTTCTCTGGAGTGCCATGACGGAAATCAAGGCTCCTATCATGTGTGATGTGCAACACAGAATTGCTCTGCATGCAGTGCAGGGGAATCGGGCCTCATCTCGCGGCGAGGGGAAAGTCTCATGGTTTTTCTCGAGTTGCGGCGGGAACCTGGGGTATATTCTCGAGTTACGACGGGGATGGCCCTTCCACACACGTGTTTGTTCAGCCACGTCAGGACTCTTGCCTAGTTGCGAGACACAATTCGGGATTCTCCTCGAGGCTTGGCAAGGCAATTGGGACGCCTCTCCAGCTGAGGCGGGAGACCAAGTGTCCCTTGCCACGTGCCACAGGAATCCTGGGACTCCTATCAAGTTTCACGAGGAGTCAGGCATCGTCTCCTTTGGAGGCACTGATCTCCGCGTACCTCTGGAGTTTTCAAAGGATGTGAGGCCTCCGGTCGCGATGAGGTGGGGAACTAAGTCTTTCTCTGTGCTTTCCACAGGGGATTCAGACATCCTTTCGTCCTGGGAGATGCAAGACGAGCCTGCATTCAAGTCACTGCAGGGATATCCGGCCTTATTTCGAGTCAGGGCATTGCCGTGTCCATTCCACTTGAGGCCGCAAACTCAGGGTCCCTCTCACATACCTAGAGCTGAGAGAAGCCTCCTCTTGAGGTGCTTGTGGTAAGGTGGTATTCCTCTGGAGACGAATCCAGGGACTAACCTCTCTTTTCGAGTTGATTTTTGGTCCACAGAGTTCTTTCGTGTTGCTACAGTGACCTCAGGATCCCTCTATCCTTGATACAGTGTTCTTGGGGTTTCTCTGGAGTGCCATCAAGGAAATCAAGGCTCCTTTCATGTGTGATGTGCAACACGGAATTGCTCTGCACGCAGTGCAGGGGAATCGGGCCTCATCTCGCGGCGAGGGGGAAGTCTCATGGTTTTTCTCGAGTTGCGGCGGGAACCTGGGGTATATTCTCGAGTTACGACGGGGATGGCCCTTCCACCCACGTGTTTGTTCAGCCACGTCAGGACTCCTGCCTAGTTGCGAGGGACAACTCGGGATTCTCCTCGAGGCTTGGCAGGGCAATTGGAACGCCTCTCCAGCTGAGGCGGGAGACCAAGTGTCCCTTTCCACGTGCCACAAGAATCCTGGGACTCCTATCAAGTTTCACGAGGAGTCAGGCATCGTCTCCTTTGAAGGCACTGATCTCCGCGTACCTCTGGAGTTTTCAAAGGATGTGAGGCCTCCGGTCGCGATGAGGTGGGGAACTAGGTCTATCTCTGTGGTCTCCACAGGGGATTCAGACATCCTTTCTTCTTGGGAGATGCAAGACGAGCCTGCATTCAAGTCACTGCAGGGATATCCGGCCTTATTTCGAGTCAGGGCATCGCGGTGTCCATTCCACTTGAGGCCGCAAACTCAGGATCCCTCTCACATACCTAGAGCTGAGAGAAGCCTCCTCTTGAGGTGCTTGTGGTAAGGTGGTATTCCTCTGGAGTCGAAGCCAGGGACTAACCTCTCATCTCGAGTTGATTTTTGGTCCACGGAGCTCTTTCGTGTTGCTACAGTGACCTCAGGATCCCTCTAGCCTTGAAACAGTGTTCTTGGGGTTTCTCTGGAGTGCCTTGAAGGAAATCAAGGCTCCTTTCATGTGTGATGTGCAACACGGAATTGCTCTGCACGCAGTGCAGGGGAATCGGGCCTCATCTCGCGGCGAGAGGGAAGTCTCATGGTTTTTCTCGAGTTGCGGCGGGAACCTGGGATATATTCTCGAGTTACGACGGGGATGGCCCTTCCACACACGTGTTTGTTCAGCCACGTCAGGACTCTTGCCTAGTTGCGAGACACAACTCGGGATTCTCCTCGAGGCTTGGCAAGGCAATTGGGACGCCTCTCCAGCTGAGGCGGGAGACCAAGGGTCCCTTTCCACGTGCCACAGGAATCCTGGGACTCCTATCAAGTTTCACGAGGAGTCAGGCATCGTCTCCTTTGGAGGCACTGATCTCCGCATACCTCTGGAGTTTTCAAAGGATGTGAGGCCTCCTGTCGCGATGAGGTGGGGAACTAGGTCTTTCTCTGTGGTCTCCACAGGGGATTCAGACATCCTTTCATCTTGGGAGATGCAAGACGAGCCTGCATTCAAGTCACTGCAGGAATATCCGGCCTTATTTCGCGTCAGGGCATCGCGGTGTCCATTCCACTTGAGGCCGCAAACTCAGGGTCCCTCTCACATACCTAGAGCTGAGAGAAGCCTCCTCTTGAGGTGCTTGTGGTAAGGTGGTATTCCTCTGGAGTCGAGGCCAGGGACTAACCTCTCATCTCGAGTTGATTTTTGGCTCACGGAGCTCTTTCGTGTTGCTACAGTGACCTCAGGATCCCTCTAGCCTTGAAACAGTGTTCTTGGGGTTTCTCTGGAGTGCCATCAAGGAAATCAAGGCTCCTTTCATGTGTGATGTGCAAGACGGAATTGCTCTGCACGCAGTGCAGGGGAATCGGGCCTCATCTCGCGGCGAGGGGGAAGTCTCATGGTTTTTCTCGAGTTGCGGCGGGAACCTGGGGTATATTCTCGAGTTACGACGGGGATGGCCCTTCCACCCACGTGTTTGTTCAGCCACGTCAGGACTCCTGCCTAGTTGCGAGGGACAACTCTGGATTCTCCTCGAGGCTTGGCAGGGCAATTGGGTCGCCTCTCCAGCTGAGGCGGGAGACCAAGGGTCCCATTCCACGTGCCACAAGAATCCTGGGACTCCTATCAAGTTTCACGAGGAGTCAGGCATCGTCTCCTTTGGAGGCACTGATCTCCGCGTACCTCTGGAGTTTTCAAAGGATGTGAGGCCTCCGGTCGCGATGAGGTGGGAAACTAGGTGTTTCTCTGTGGTCTCCACAGGGGATTCAGACATCCTTTCTTCTTGGGAGATGCAAGACGAGCCTGCATTCAAGTCACTGCAGGGATATCCGGCCTTATTTCGAGTCAGGGCATCGCGGTGTCCATTCCACTTGAGGCCGCAAACTCAGGGTCCCTCTCACATACCTAGAGCTGAGAGAAGCCTCCTCTTGAGGTGCTTGTGGTATGGTGGTATTCCTCAGGAGTCGAAGCCAGGGACTAACCTCTCATCTCGTGTTGATTTTTGGTCCACGGAGCTCTTTCGTGTTGCTACAGTGACCTCAGGATCCCTCTAGCCTTGAAAGAGTGTTCTTGGGGTTTCTCTGGAGTGCCATCAAGGAAATCAAGGCTCCTTTCATGTGTGATGTGCAACACGGAATTGCTCTGCACGCAGTGCAGGGTAATCGGGCCTCATCTCGCGGCGAGGGGGAAGTCTCACGGTTTTTCTCGAGTTGCGGCGGGAACCTGGGGTATGTTCTCGAGTTACGACGGGGATGGCCCTTCCACACACGTGTGTGTTCAGCCATGTCAGGACTCCTGCCTAGTAGCGAGGGACAACTCGGGATTCTCCCCGAGGCTTTGCAGGGCAATTGGGACGCCTCTCCAGCTGAGGCGGGAGAACAAGGGTCCCTTACCACGTGCCACAGGAATCCTGGGTCTCCTATCAAGTTTCACGAGGAGTCAGGCATCGTCTCCTTTGGAGGCACTGATCTCCGCATACCTCTGGAGTTTTCAAAGATTTTGAGGCCTCCTGTCGCGATGAGGTGGGGAACTAGGTCTTTCTCTGTGGTCTCCACAGGGGATTCAGACACCCTTTCGTCTTGGGAGATGCAAGACGAGCCTGCATTCCAGTCACTGCAGGGATATCGGGCCTTATTTCGAGTCAGGCCATCGCGGTGTCCATTCCACTTGAGGCCGCAAACTCAGGATCCCTCTCACATACCTAGAGCTGAGAGAAGCCTCCTCTTGAGGTGCTTCTGGTAAGGTGGTATTCCTCTGGAGTCGAAGCCAGGGACTAACCTCTCATCTCGAGTTGATTTTTGGTCCACAGAGTTCTTTCGTGTTGCTACAGTGACCTCAGGATCCCTCTAGCCTTGAAACAGTGATCTTTGGGTTTCTCTGGAGTGCCATGAAGGAAATCAAGGCTCCTATCATGTGTGATGTGCAACACAGAATTGCTCTGCATGCAGTGCAGGGGAATCGGGCCTCATCTCGCGGCGAGGGGAAAGTCTCATGGTTTTTCTCGAGTTGCGGCGGGAACCTGGGGTATATTCTCGAGTTACGACGGGGATGGCCCTTCCACACACGTGTTTGTTCAGCCACGTCAGGACTCTTGCCTAGTTGCGAGACACAATTCGGGATTCTCCTCGAGGCTTGGCAAGGCAATTGGGACGCCTCTCCAGCTGAGGCGGGAGACCAAGGGTCCCTTGCCACGTGCCACAGGAATCCTGGGACTCCTATCAAGTTTCACGAGGAGTCAGGCATCGTCTCCTTTGGAGGCACTGATCTCCGCGTACCTCTGGAGTTTTCAAAGGATGTGAGGCCTCCGGTCGCGATGAGGTGGGGAACTAGGTCTTTCTCTGTGGTCTCCACAGGGGATTCAGACATCCTTTCGTCCTGGGAGATGCAAGACGAGCCTGCATTCAAGTCACTGCAGGGATATCCAGCCTTATTTCGCGTCAGGGCATCACGGTGTCCATTCCACTTGAGGCCGCAAACTCAGGGTCCCTCTCACATACCTAGAGCTGAGAGAAGCCTCCTCTTGAGGTGCTTCTGGTAAGGTGGTATTCCTCTGGAGTCGAAGCCAGGGTCTAACCTCTCATCTCGAGTTGATTTTTGGCCCACGGAGCACTTTCGTGTTGTTACAGTGACCTGAGGATCCCTCTACCCTTGAAACAGTGTTCTTGGGGTTTCTCTGGAGTGCCATGAAGGAAATCAAGGCTCCTTTCATGTGTGATGTGCAACACGGAATTGCTCTGCACGCAGTGCAGGGGAATCGGGCCTCATCTCGCGGCGAAGGGGAAGTCTCATGGTTTTTCTCGAGTTGCGGCGGGAACCTGGGGTATATTCTCGAGTTACGACGGGGATGGCCCTTCCACCCACGTGTTTGTTCAGCCACGTCAGGACTCCTGCCTAGTTGCGAGGGACAACTCGGGATTCTCCTCGAGGCTTGGCAGGGCAATTGGGACGCCTCTCCAGCTGAGGCGGGAGACCAAGTGTCCCTTTCCAAGTGCCACAGGAATCCTGGGACTCCTATCAAGTTTCACGAGGAGTCAGGCATCGTCTCCTTTGGAGGCACTGATCTCCGCGTACCTCTGGAGTTTTCAAAGGATGTGAGGCCTCCGGTCGCGATGAGGTGGGGAACTAAGTCTTTCTCTGTGCTTTCCACAGGGGATTCAGACATCCTTTCGTCCTGGGAGATGCAAGACGAGCCTGCATTGAAGTCACTGCAGGGATATCCGGCCTTATTTCGAGTCAGGGCATCGCCGTGTCCATTCCACTTGAGGCCGCAAACTCAGGGTCCCTCTCACATACCTAGAGCTGAGAGAAGCCTCCTCTTGAGGTGCTTGTGGTAAGGTGGTATTCCTCTGGAGACGAATCCAGGGACTAACCTCTCTTTTCGAGTTGATTTTTGGTCCACAGAGTTCTTTCGTGTTGCTACTGTGACCTCAGGATCCCTCTATCCTTGATACAGTGTTCTTGGGGTTTCTCTGGAGTGCCATCAAGGAAATCAAGGCTCCTTTCATGTGTGATGTGCAACACGGAATTGCTCTGCACGCAGTGCAGGGGAATCGGGCCTCAT
Source organism: Cervus elaphus (assembly GCF_910594005.1). Lineage (NCBI taxonomy): Eukaryota > Metazoa > Chordata > Mammalia > Artiodactyla > Cervidae > Cervus > Cervus elaphus. The sequence continues at coordinate 2,307,075 of NW_025316789.1, forward strand.
CTCTCGGCGAGGGGGAAGTCTCATGGTTTTTCTCGAGTTGCGGCGGGAACCTGGGGTATATTCTCGAGTTACGACGGGGATGGCCCTTCCACCCACGTGTTTGTTCAGCCACGTCAGGACTCCTGCCTAGTTGCGAGGGACAACTCGGGATTCTCCTCGAGGCTTGGCAGGGCAATTGGAACGCCTCTCCAGCTGAGGCGGGAGACCAAGGGTCCCTTTCCACGTGCCACAAGAATCCTGGGACTCCTATCAAGTTTCACGAGGAGTCAGGCATCGTCTCCTTTGAAGGCACTGATCTCCGCGTACCTCTGGAGTTTTCAAAGGATGTGAGGCCTCCGGTCGCGATGAGGTGGGGAACTAGGTCTATCTCTGTGGTCTCCACAGGGGATTCAGACATCCTTTCTTCTTGGGAGATGCAAGACGAGCCTGCATTCAAGTCACTGCAGGGATATCCGGCCTTATTTCGAGTCAGGGCATCGCGGTGTCCATTCCACTTGAGGCCGCAAACTCAGGATCCCTCTCACATACCTAGAGCTGAGAGAAGCCTCCTCTTGAGGTGCTTGTGGTAAGGTGGTATTCCTCTGGAGTCGAAGCCAGGGACTAACCTCTCATCTCGAGTTGATTTTTGGTCCACGGAGCTCTTTCGTGTTGCTACAGTGACCTCAGGATCCCTCTAGCCTTGAAACAGTGTTCTTGGGGTTTCTCTGGAGTGCCTTGAAGGAAATCAAGGCTCCTTTCATGTGTGATGTGCAACACGGAATTGCTCTGCACGCAGTGCAGGGGAATCGGGCCTCATCTCGCGGCGAGAGGGAAGTCTCATGGTTTTTCTCGAGTTGCGGCGGGAACCTGGGATATATTCTCGAGTTACGACGGGGATGGCCCTTCCACACACGTGTTTGTTCAGCCACGTCAGGACTCTTGCCTAGTTGCGAGACACAACTCGGGATTCTCCTCGAGGCTTGGCAAGGCAATTGGGACGCCTCTCCAGCTGAGGCGGGAGACCAAGGGTCCCTTTCCACGTGCCACAGGAATCCTGGGACTCCTATCAAGTTTCACGAGGAGTCAGGCATCGTCTCCTTTGGAGGCACTGATCTCCGCATACCTCTGGAGTTTTCAAAGGATGTGAGGCCTCCGGTCGCGATGAGGTGGGGAACTAGGTCTTTCTCTGTGGTCTCCACAGGGGATTCAGACATCCTTTCATCTTGGGAGATGCAAGACGAGCCTGCATTCAAGTCACTGCAGGAATATCCGGCCTTATTTCGCGTCAGGGCATCGCGGTGTCCATTCCACTTGAGGCCGCAAACTCAGGGTCCCTCTCACATACCTAGAGCTGAGAGAAGCCTCCTCTTGAGGTGCTTGTGGTAAGGTGGTATTCCTCTGGAGTCGAGGCCAGGGACTAACCTCTCATCTCGAGTTGATTTTTGGCTCACGGAGCTCTTTCGTGTTGCTACAGTGACCTCAGGATCCCTCTAGCCTTGAAACAGTGTTCTTGGGGTTTCTCTGGAGTGCCATCAAGGAAATCAAGGCTCCTTTCATGTGTGATGTGCAAGACGGAATTGCTCTGCACGCAGTGCAGGGGAATCGGGCCTCATCTCGCGGCGAGGGGGAAGTCTCATGGTTTTTCTCGAGTTGCGGCGGGAACCTGGGGTATATTCTCGAGTTACGACGGGGATGGCCCTTCCACCCACGTATTTCTTCAGCGACGTCAGGACTCCTGCCTAGTTGCGAGGGACAAGTCTGGATTCTCCTCGAGGCTTGGCAGGGCAATTGGGACGCCTGTGCAGCTGAGGCGGGAGACCAAGTGTCCCTTTCCAAGTGCCACAGGAATCCTGGGACTCCTATCAAGTTTCACGAGGAGTCAGGCATCGTCTCCTTTGGAGGCACTGATCTCCGCGTACCTCTGGAGTTTTCAAAGGATGTGAGGCTATCGGTCGCGATGAGGTGGGGAACTAGGTGTTTCTCTGTGGTCTCCACAGGGGATTCAGACATCCTTTCGTCCTGGGAGATGCAAGACGAGCCTGCATTGAAGTCACTGCAGATATATCCGGCCTTATTTCGAGTCAGGGCATCGCGGTGTCCATTCCACTTGAGGCCACAAACTCAGGGTCCCTCTCACATACCTAGAGCTGAGAGAAGCCTCCTCTTGAGGTGCTTGTGGTAAGGTGGTATTCCTCTGGAGACGAATCCAGGGACTAACCTCTCTTTTCGAGTTGATTTTTGGTCCACAGAGTTCTTTCGTGTTGCTGCAGTGACCTCAGGATCCCTCTATCCTTGAAACAGTGTTCTTGGGGTTTCTCTGGAGTGCCATCAAGGAAATCAACGCTCCTTTCATGTGTGATGTGCAAGACGGAATTGCTCTGCACGCAGTACAGGGGTATCGGGCCTCATCTCGCGGCAAGGGGGAAGTCTCATGGTTTTTCTCGAGTTGCGGCGCGTACCTGGGGTATATTCTCGAGTTACGACGGGGATGGCCCTTCCACCCACGTGTTTGTTCAGCCATGTCAGGACTCATGCCTAGTTGCGAGGGACAACTCGGGATTCTCCTCGAGGCTTGGCAGGGCAATTGGAACGCCTCTCCAGCTGAGGCGGGAGACCAAGGGTCCCTTTCCACGTGCCACAAGAATCCTGGGACTCCTATCAATTTTCACGAGGAGTCAGGCATCGTCTCCTTGGAAGGCACTGATTTCCGCATACCTCTGGAGTTTTCAAAGGATGTGAGGCCTCCGGTCGCGATGAGGTGGGAAACTAGGTCTTTCTCTGTGGTCTCCACAGGGGATTCAGACATCCTTTCTTCTTGGGAGATGCAAGACGAGCCTGCATTCAAGTTACTGCAGGGATATCCGGCCTTATTTCGAGTCAGGGCATCGCGGTGTCCATTCCACTTGAGGCCGCAAACTCAGGATCCCTCTCACATACCTAGAGCTGAAAGAAGCCTCCTCTTGAGGTGCTTGTGGTAAGGTGGTAATCCTCAGGAGTCGAAGCCAGGGACTAACCTCTCATCTCGTGTTGATTCTTGGTCCACGGAGCTCTTTCGTGTTGCTACAGTGACCTCAGGATCCCTCTAGCCTTGAAACAGTGTTCTTGGGGTTTCTCTGGAGTGCCATGAAGGAAATCAAGGCTCCTTTCATGTGTGATGTGCAACACGGAAATGCTCTGCACGCCGTGCAGGGGAATCGGGCCTCATCTCGCGGCGAGGGGGAAGTCTCATGGTTTTTCTCGAGTTGCGGAGGGAACCTGGGGTATATTCTCGAGTTACGACGGGGATGGCCCTTCCACCCACGTGTGTATTCAGCCATGTCAGGACTCCTGCCTAGTTGCGAGGGACAACTCGGGATTCTCCTCGAGGCTTTGCAGGGCAATTGGGACGCCTCTCCAGCTGAGGCGGGAGACCAAGTGTCCCTTTCCAAGTGCCACTGGAATGCTGGGACTCCTATCAAGTTTCACTAGGAGTCAGGCATCGTCTCCTTTGGAGGCACTGATCTCCGCGTACCTCTTGAGTTTTCAAAGGATGTGAGGCTATCGGTCGCGATGAGGTGGGGAACTAGGTCTTTCTCTGTGGTCTCCACAGGGGATTCAGACATCCTTTCGTCCTGGGAGATGCAAGACGAGCCTGCATTGAAGTCACTGCAGGGATATCCGGCCTTATTTCGAGTCAGGGCATCGCGGTGTCCATTCCACTTGAGGCCGCAAACTCAGGGTCCGTCTCACATACCTAGAGCTGAGAGAAGCCTCCTCTTGAGGTGCTTGTGGTAAGGTGGTATTCCTCTGGAGACGAATCCAGGGACTAACCTCTCTTTTCGAGTTGATTTTTGGTCCACAGAGTTCTTTCGTGTTGCTACAGTGACCTCAGGATTCCTCTAGCCTTGAAACAGTGTTCTTGGGGTTTCTCTGGAGTGCCATCAAGGAAATCAAGGCTCCTTTCATGTGTGATGTGCAAGACGGAATTGCTCTGCACGCAGTACAGGGGAATCGGGCCTCATCTCGCATCGAGGGGGAAGTCTCATGGTTTTTCTCGAGTTGCGGTGGGAACCTGGGGTATATTCTCGAGTTACGACGGGGATGGCCCTTCCACCCACGTGTTTGTTCAGCCACGTCAGGACTCCTGCCTAGTTGCGAGGGACAACTCGGGATTCTCCTCGAGGCTTGGCAGGGCAATTGGAACGCCTCTCCAGCTGAGGCGGGAGACCAAGGGTCCCTTTCCACGTGCCACAAGAATCCTGGGACTCCTATCAAGTTTCACGAGGAGTCAGGCATCGTCTCCTTTGGAGGCACTGATCTCCGCGTACCTCTGGAGTTTTCAAAGGATGTGAGGCCTCCGGTCGCGATGAGGTGGGGAACTAGGTGTTTCTCTGTGGTCTCCACAGGGGATTCAGACATTCTTTCTTCTTGGGAGATGCAAGACGAGCCTGCATTCAAGTCACTGCAGGGATATTCGGCCTTATTTCGAGTCAGGGCATCGCTGTGTCCATTCCACTTGAGGCCGCAAACTCAGGATTCCACTCACATACCTAGAGCTGAGAGAAGCCTCCTCTTGAGGTGCTTGTGGTAAGGTGGTATTCCTCAGGAGTCGAAGCCAGGGACTAACCTCTCATCTCGTGTTGACTCTTGGTCCACGGAGCTCTTTCGTGTTGCAAAGTGACCTCTGGATCCCTCTAGCCTTGAAACAGTGTTCTTGGGGTTTCTCTGGAGTGCCATCAAGGAAATCAAGGCTCCTTTCATGTGTGATGTGCAACACGGAATTGCTCTGCACGCAGTGCATGGGAATCGGGCCTCATCTCGAGGCGACGGGGAAGTCTCATGGTTTTTCTCGAGTTGCGGCGGGAACCTGGGGTATATTCTCGAGTTAAGACGGGGATGGGCCTTCCACACACGTGTTTCTTCAGCGACGTCAGGACTCCTGCCTAGTTGCGAGGGACAACTCGGGATTCTCCTCGAGGCTTTGCAGGGCAATTGGGACGCCTCTCCAGCTGAGACGGGAGACCAAGGGTCCCTTTCCACGTGCCACAAGAATCCTGGGACTCCTATCAAGTTTCATGAGGAGTCAGGCATCGTCTCCTTTGGAGGCACTGATCTCCGCATACCTCTGGAGTTTTCAAAGGATTTGAGGCATCCTGTCGCGATGAGGTGGGGAACTAGGTCTTTCTCTGTGGTCTCCACAGGGGATTCAGACATCCTTTCGTCTTGGGAGATGCAAGACGAGCCTGCATTCAAGTCACTGCAGGGATATCCAGCCTTATTTCGCGTCAGGGCATCGCGGTGTCCATTCCACTTGAGGCCGCAAACTCAGGGTCCCTCTCACATACCTAGAGCTGAGAGAAGCCTCCTCTTGAGGTGCTTGTGGTAAGGTGGTATTCCTCTGGAGTCGAAGCCAGGGAATAACCTCTCATCTCGAGTTGATTTTTGGTCCACGGAGCTCTTTCGTGTTGCTACAGTGACCTCAGGATCCCTCTAGCCTTGAAACAGTGTTCTTGGGGTTTCTCTGGAGTGCCATGAAGGAAATCAAGGCTCCTTTCATGTGTGATGTGCAACACAGAATTGCTCTGCACGCAGTGCAGGGGAATCGGGCCTCATCTCGCGGCGAGGGGGAAGTCTCATGGTTTTTCTCGAGTTGCGGCTGGAACCTGGGGTATATTCTCGAGTTACGACGGGGATGGCCCTTCCACACACGTGTGTGTTCAGCCACGTCAGGACTCTTGCCTAATTGCGAGACACAACTCGGGATTCTCCTCGAGGTTTGGCAAGGCAATTGGGACGCCTCTCCAGCTGAGACGGGAGACCAAGGGTCCCTTTCCACGTGCCACAGGAATCCTGGGACTCTTATCAAGTTTCACGAGGAGTCAGGCATCGTCTCCTTTGGAGGCACTGATCTCCGCGTACCTCTGGAGTTTTCAAAGGTTGTGAGGCCTCCGGTCGCCATGAGGTGGGGAACTAGGTCTTTCTCTGTGGTCTCCACAGGGGATTCAGACATCCTTTCATGTTGGGAGATGCAAGACGAGCCTGCATTCAAGTCACTGCAGGGATATCCACCCTTATTTCGCGTCAGGGCATCGCGGTGTCCATTCCACTTGAGGCCGCAAACTCAGGGTCCCTCTCACATACCTAGAGCTGAGAGAAGCCTCCTCTTGAGGTGCTTCTGGTAAGGTGGTATTCCTCTGGAGTCGAAGCCAGGGAATAACCTCTCATCTCGAGTTGATTTTTGGCCCACGGAGCTCTTTCGTGTTGCTACAGTGACCTCAGGATCCCTCTAGCCTTGAAACAGTGTTCTTGGGGTTTCTCTGGAGTGCCATCAAGGAAATCAAGGCTCCTTTCATGTGTGATGTGCAACACGGAATTGCTCTGCACGCAGTGCAGGGGAATCGGGCCTCATCTCGCATCGAGGGGGAAGTCTCATGGTTTTTCTCCAGTTGCGGCGGGAACCTGGGGTATATTCTCGAGTTACGACGGGGATGGCCCTTCCACCCACGTGTTTCTTCAGCGACGTCAGGAGTCCTGCCTAGTTGCGAGGGACAACTCTGGATTCTCCTCGAGGCTTGGCAGGGCAATTGGGACGCCTCTCCAGCTGAGGCGGGAGACCAAGTGTCCCTTTCCAAGTGCCACAGGAATCCTGGGACTCCAATCAAGTTTCACGAGAAGTCAGGCATCGTCTCCTATGGAGGCACTGATCTCCGCGTACCTCTGGAGTTTTCAAAGGATGTGAGGCTATCGGTCGCGATGAGGTGGGGAACTAAGTCTTTCTCTGTGCTTTCTACAGGGGATTCAGACATCCTTTCGTCTTGGGAGATGCAAGACGAGCCTGCGTTGAAGTCACTGCAGGGATATCCGGCCTTATTTCGAGTCAGGGCATCGCGGTGTCCATTCCACTTGAGGCCTCAAACTCAGGGTCCCTCTCACATACCTAGAGCTGAGAGAAGCCTCCTCTTGAGGTGCTTGTGGTAAGGTGGTATTCCTCTGGAGACGAATCCAGGGACTAACCTCTCTTTTCGAGTTGATTTTTGGTCCACAGAGTTCTTTCATGTTGCTACAGTGACCTCAGGATCCCTCTAGCCTTGAAACAGTGTTCTTGGGGTTTCTCTGGAGTGCCATCAAGGAAATCAAGGCTCCTTTCATGTGTGATGTGCAACACGGAATTGCTCTGCACGCAGTACAGAGGAATCGGGCCTCATCTCGCATCGAGGGGGAAGTCTCATGGTTTTTCTCGAGTTGCGGCGGGAACCTGGGGTATATTCTCGAGTTATGACGGGGATGGCCCTTCCACCCACGTGTTTGTTCAGCCACGTCAGGACTCCTGCCTAGTTGCGAGGGACAACTCGGGATTCTCCTCGAGGCTTGGCAGGGCAATTGGAACGCCTCTCCAGCTGAGGCGGGAGACCAAGGGTCCCTTTCCACGTGCCACAGGAATCCTGGGACTCCTATCAAGTTTCACGAGGAGTCAGGCATCGTCTCCTTTGGAGGCACTGATCTCCGCCTACCTCTGGAGTTTTCAAAGGATGTGAGGCCTCCGGTCGCGATGAGGTGGGGAACTAGTTCTTTCTCTGTGGTCTAAACAGGGGATTCAGACATTCTTTCATCTTGGGAGATGCAAGACGAGCCTGCATTCAAGTCACTGCAGGGATATCCAGCCTTATCTCGCGTCAGGGCATCGCGGTGTCCATTCCACTTGAGGCCGCAAACTCAGGGTCCCTCTCACATACCTAGAGCTGAGAGAAGCCTCCTCTTGAGGTGCTTGTGGTAAGGTGGTATTCCTCAGGAGTCGAAACCAGGGACTAACCTCTCATCTCGTGTTGATTCTTGGTCCACGGAGCTCTTTCGTGTTGCTACAGTGACCTCAGGATCCCTCTAGCTTTGAAACAGTGTTCTTGGGGTTTCTCTGGAGTGCCATCAAGGAAATCAAGGCTCCTTTCATGTGTGATGTGCAACACGGAATTGCTCTGCACGCAGTGCAGGGGAATCGGGCCTCATCTCGCGGCGAGTGGGAAGTCTCATGATTTTTCTCGAGTTGCGGCGGGAACCTGGGGTATATTCTCGAGTTACGACGGGGATGGCCCTTCCACCCACGTGTTTCTTCAGCGACGTCAGGACTCCTGCCTAGTTGCGAGGGACAACTCGGGATTCTCCTCGAGGCTTTGCAGGGCAATTGGGACGCCTCTCCAGCTGAGACGGGAGACCAAGGGTCCCTTTCCACGTGCCACAGGAATCCTGGGTCTCCTATCAAGTTTCACGAGGAGTCCGGCATCGTCTCCTTTGGAGGCACTGATCTCCGCGTACCTCTGGGGTTTTCAAAGGATGTGAGGCCTCCGGTCGCGATGAGGTGGGGAACTAGGTGTTTCTCTGTGGTCTCCACAGGGGATTCAGACATCCTTTCATCTTGGGAGATGCAAGACGAGCCTGCATTCAAGTCACTGCAGGGATATCCGGCCTTATTTCGAGTCAGGGCATCGCGGTGTCCATTCCACTTGAGGCCGCAAACTCAGGGTCCCTCTCATATACATAGAGCTGAGAGAAGCCTTCTCTTGAGGTGCTTGTGGTAAGGTGGTATTCCTCTGGAGTCGAAGCCAGGGACTAACCTTTCATCTCGAGTTGATTTTTGGTCCACGGAGCTCTTTCGTGTTGCTACAGTGACCTCAGAATCCCTCTAGCCTTGAAACAGTGTTCTTGGGGTTTCTCTGGAGTGCCATGAAGGAAATCAAGGCTCCTTTCATGTGTGATGTGCAACACAGAATTGCTCTGCAGGCAGTGCAGGGGAATCGGGCCTCATCTCGCGGCGAGGGGGAAGTCTCATGGTTTTTCTCGAGTTGCGGCGGGAACCTGGGGTATATTCTCGAGTTACGACGGGGATGGCCCTTCCACCCACGTGTTTCTTCAGCGACGTCAGGACTCCTGCCTAGTTGCGAGGGACAACTCTGGATTCTCCTCGAGGCTTGGCAGGGCAATTGGGACGCCTCTGCAGCTGAGGCGGGAGACCAAGTGTCCCTTTCCAAGTGCCACAGGAATCCTGGGACTCCTATCAAGTTTCACGAGGAGTCAGGCATCGTCTCCTTTGGAGGCACTGATCTCCGCGTACCTCTGGGGTTTTCAAAGGATGTGAGGCTATCGGTCGCGATGAGGTGGGGAACTAAGTCTTTCTCTGTGCTTTCCACAGGGGATTCAGACATCCTTTCGTCCTGGGAGATGCAAGACGAGCCTGCATTCAAGTCACTGCAGGGATATCCGGCCTTATTTCGAGTCAGGGCATCGCGGTGTCCATTCCACTTGAGGCCGCAAACTCAGGATCCCTCTCACATACCTACAGCTGAGAGAAGCCTCCTCTTGAGGTGCTTGTGGTAAGGTGGTATTCCTCAGGAGACGAAACCAGGGACTAACCTCTCTTTTCGAGTTGATTTTTGGTCCACAGAGTTCTTTCGTGTTGCTACAGTGACCTCAGGATCCCTCTATCCTTGAAACAGTGTTCTTGGGGTTTCTCTGGAGTGCCATCAAGGAAATCAAGGCTCCTTTCATGTGTGATGTGCAAGACGGAATTGCTCTGCACGCAGTACAGGGGAATCGGGCCTCATCTCGCATCGAGGGGGAAGTCTCATGGTTTTTCTCGAGTTGCGGCGGGAACCTGGGGTATATTCTCGAGTTACGACGGGGATGGCCCTTCCACCCACGTGTTTGTTCAGCCACGTCAGGACTCCTGCCTAGTTGCGAGGGACAACTCGGGATTCTCCTCGAGGCTTGGCAGGGCAATTGGAACGCCTCTCCAGCTGAGGCGGGAGACCAAGGGTCCCTTTCCACGTGCCACAGGAATCCTGGGACTCCTATCAAGTTTCACGAGGAGTCAGGCATCGTCTCCTTTGGAGGCACTGATCTCCGCCTACCTCTGGAGTTTTCAAAGGATGTGAGGCCTCCGGTCGCGATGAGGTGGGGAACTAGGTCTTTCTCTGTGGTCTCCACAGGGGATTCAGACATCCTTTCTTCTTGGGAGATGCAAGACGAGCCTGCATTCAAGTCACTGCAGGGATATCCGGCTTTATTTCGAGTCAGGGCATCGCGGTGTCCATTCCACTTGAGGCCGCAAACTCAGGGTCCCTCTCACATACCTAGAGCTGAGAGAAGCCTCCTCTTGAGGTGCTTGTGGTAAGGTGGTATTCCTCTGGAGTCGAAGCCAGGGACTAACCTCTCATCTCGAGTTGATTTTTGGTCCACGGAGCTCTTTCGTGTTGCTACAGTGACCTCAGAATCCCTCTAGCCTTGAAACAGTGTTCTTGGGGTTTCTCTGGAATGCCATCAAGGAAATCAAGGCTCCTTTCATGTGTGATGTGCAAGACGGAATTGCTCTGCACGCAGTGCAGGGGAATCGGGCCTCATCTCGCGGCGAGGGGGAAGTCTCATGGTTTTTCTCGAGTTGCGGCGGGAACCTGGGGTATATTCTCGAGTTACGACGGGGATGGCCCTTCCACCCACGTGTGTGTTCAGCCACGTCAGGACTCCTGCCTAGTTGCGAGGGACAACTCGGGATTCTCCTCGAGGCTTTGCAGGGCAATTGGGACGCCTCTGCAGCTGAGACGGGAGACCAAGGGTCCCTTTCCACGTGCCACAGGAATCCTGGGTCTCCTATCAAGTTTCACGAGGAGTCAGGCATCGTCTCCTTTGGAGGCACTGATCTCCGCATACCTCTGGAGTTTTCAAAGGATGTGAGGCCTCCGGTCGCGATGAGGTGGGGAACTAGTTCTTTCTCTGTGGTCTCCACATGGGATTCAGACACCCTTTCGTCTTGGGAGATGCAAGACGAGCCTGCATTCCAGTCACTGCAGGGATATCCGGCCTTATTTCGAGTCAGGGCATCGCGGTGTCCATTCCACTTGAGGCCGCAAACTCAGGGTCCCTCTCACATACCTAGAGCTGAGAGAAGCCTCCTCTTGAGGTGCTTGTGGTAAGGTGGTATTCCTCTGGAGTCGAAGCCAGGGACTAACCTCTCATCTCGAGTTGATTTTTGGTCCACGGAGCTCTTTCGTGTTGCTACAGTGACCTCAGGATCCCTCTAGCCTTGAAACAGTGTTCTTGGGGTTTCTCTGGAGTGCCATGAAGGAAATCAAGGCTCCTTTCATGTGTGATGTGCAACACAGAATTGCTCTGCACGCAGTGCAGGGGAATCGGGCCTCATCTCGCGGCGAGGGGGAAGTCTCATGGTTTTTCTCGAGTTGCGGCGGGAACCTGGGGTATATTCTCGAGTTACGACGGGGATGGCCCGTCCACCCACGTGTTTCTTCAGCGACGTCAGGACTCCTGCCTAGTTGCGAGACACAACTCTGGATTCTCCTCGAGGCTTGACAGGGCAATTGGGACGCCTCTCCAGCTGAGGCGGGAGACCAAGTGTCCCTTTCCAAATGCCACAGGAATCCTGGGACTCCTATCAAGTTTCACGAGGAGTCAGGCATCGTCTCCTTTGGAGGCACTGATCTCCGCGTACCTCTGGAGTTTTCAAAGGATGTGAGGCCTCCGGTCGCGATGAGGTGGGGAACTAGGTCTTTCTCTGTGGTCTCCACAGGGGATTCAGACATCCTTTCTTCTTGGGAGATGCAAGACGAGCCTGCATTCAAGTCACTGCAGGGATATCCGGCCTTATTTCGAGTCAGGGCATCGCGGTGTCCATTCCACTTGAGGCCGCAAACTCAGGATCCCTCTCACATACCTAGAGCTGAAAGAAGCCTCCTCTTGAGGTGCTTGTGGTAAGGTGGTAATCCTCAGGAGTCGAAGCCAGGGACTAACCTCTCATCTCGTGTTGATTCTTGGTCCACGGAGCTCTTTCGTGTTGCTACAGTGACCTCAGGATCCCTCTAGCCTTGAAACAGTGTTCTTGGGGTTTCTCTGGAGTGCCATCAAGGAAATCAAGGCTCCTTTCATGTGTGATGTGCAACACGGAAATGCTCTGCACGCAGTGCAGGGGAATCGGGCCTCATCTCGCGGCGAGGGGGAAGTCTCATGGTTTTTCTCGAGTTGCGGAGGGAACCTGGGGTATATTCTCCAGTTACGACGGGGATGGCCCTTCCACCCACGTGTGTATTCAGCCATGTCAGGACTCCTGCCTAGTTGCGAGGGACAACTCGGGATTCTCCTCGAGGATTTGCAGGGCAATTGGGACGCCTCTGCAGCTGAGGCGGGAGACCAAGGGTCCCTTTCCACGTGCCACAGGAATCCTGGGACTCCTATCAAGTTTCACGAGGAGTCAGGCATCGTCTCCTTTGGAGGCACTGATCTCCGCGTACCTCTGGAGTTTTCAAAGGATGTGAGGCTATCGGTCGCGATGAGGTGGGGAACTAAGTCTTTCTCTGTGCTTTCCACAGGGGATTCAGACATCCTTTCGTCCTGGGAGATGCAAGACGAGCCTGCATTGAAGTCACTGCAGGGATATCCGGCCTTATTTCGAGTCAGGGCATCGCGGTGCCCATTCCACTTGAGGCCGCAAACTCAGGGTCCCTCTCACATACCTAGAGCTGAGAGAAGTCTCCTCTTGAGGTGCTTGTGGTAAGGTGGTATTCCTCTGGAGACGAATCCAGGGACTAACCTCTCTTTTTGAGTTGATTTTTGGTCCACAGAGTTCTTTCGTGTTGCTACAGTGACCTCAGGATTCCTCTAGCCTTGAAACAGTGTTCTTGGGGTTTCTCTGGAGTGCCATCAAGGAAATCAAGGCTCCTTTCATGTGTGATGCGCAAGACGGAATTGCTCTGCACGCAGTACAGGGGAATCGGGCCTCATCTCGCATCGAGGGGGAAGTCTCATGGTTTTTCTCGAGTTGCGGCGGGAACCTGGGGTATATTCTCGAGTTACGACGGGGATGGCCCTTCCACCCACGTGTTTGTTCAGCCACGTCAGGACTCCTGCCTAGTTGCGAGGGACAACTCGGGATTCTCCTCGAGGCTTCGCAGGGCAATTGGAACGCCTCTCCAGCTGAGGCGGGAGACCAAGGGTCCCTTTCCACGTGCCACAAGAATCCTGGGACTCCTATCAAGTTTCACGAGGAGTCAGGCATCGTCTCCTTTGGAGGCACTGATCTCCGCGTACCTCTGGAGTTTTCAAAGGATGTGAGGCCTCCGGTCGCGATGAGGTGGGGAACTAGGTGTTTCTCTGTGGTCTCCACAGGGGATTCAGACATCCTTTCTTCTTGGGAGATGCAAGACGAGCCTGCATTCAAGTCACTGCAGGGATATTCGGCCTTATTTCGAGTCAGGGCATCGCGGTGTCCATTCCACTTGAGGCCGCAAACTCAGGATTCCACTCACATACCTAGAGCTGAGAGAAGCCTCCTCTTGAGGTGCTTGTGGTAAGGTGGTATTCCTCAGGAGTCGAAGCCAGGGACTAACCTCCCATCTCGTGTTGACTCTTGGTCCACGGAGCTCTTTCGTGTTGCAAAGTGACCTCTGGATCCCTCTAGCCTTGAAACAGTGTTCTTGGGGTTTCTCTGGAGTGCCATCAAGGAAATCAAGGCTCCTTTCATGTGTGATGTGCAACACGGAATTGCTCTGCACGCAGTGCAGGGGAATCGGGCCTCATCTCGAGGCGACGGGGAAGTCTCATGGTTTTTCTCGAGTTGCGGCGGGAACCTGGGGTATATTCTCGAGTTAAGACGGGGATGGGCCTTCCACACACGTGTTTCTTCAGCGACGTCAGGACTCCTGCCTAGTTGCGAGGGACAATTCGGGATTCTCCTCGAGGCTTTGCAGGGCAATTGGGACGCCTCTCCAGCTGAGACGGGAGACCAAGTGTCCCTTTCCACGTGCCACAAGAATCCTGGGACTGCTATCAAGTTTCACGAGGAGTCAGGCATCGTCTCCTTTGGAGGCACTGATCTCCGCGTACCTCTGGAGTTTTCAAAGGATTTGAGGCCTCCTGTCGCGATGAGGTGGGGAACTAGGTGTTTCTCTGTGGTCTCCACAGGGGATTCAGACATCCTTTCGTCTTGGGAAATGCAGGACGAGCCTGCATTCAAGTCACTGTAGGGATATCCGGCCTTATTTCGAGTCAGGGCATCGCGGTGTCCATTCCACTTGAGGCCGCAAACTCAGGGTCCCTCTCACATACCTAGAGCTGAGAGAAGCCTCCTCTTGAGGTGCTTGTGGTAAGGTGGTATTCCTCAGGAGTCGAAACCAGGGACTAACCTCTCATCTCGTGTTGATTCTTGGTCCACGGAGCTCTTTCGTGTTGCTACAGTGACCTCAGGATCCCTCTAGCTTTGAAACAGTGTTCTTGGGGTTTCTCTGGAGTGCCATCAAGGAAATCAAGGCTCCTTTCATGTGTGATGTGCAACACGGAATTGCTCTGCACGCAGTGCAGGGGAATCGGGCCTCATCTCGCGGCGAGTGGGAAGTCTCATGATTTTTCTCGAGTTGCGGCGGGAACCTGGGGTATATTCTCGAGTTACGACGGGGATGGCCCTTCCACCCACGTGTTTCTTCAGCGACGTCAGGACTCCTGCCTAGTTGCGAGGGACAACTCGGGATTCTCCTCGAGGCTTTGCAGGGCAATTGGGACGCCTCTCCAGCTGAGACGGGAGACCAAGGGTCCCTTTCCACGTGCCACAGGAATCCTGGGTCTCCTATCAATTTTCACGAGGAGTCCGGCATCGTCTCCTTTGGAGGCACTGATCTCCGCGTACCTCTGGGGTTTTCAAAGGATGTGAGGCCTCCGGTCGCGATGAGGTGGGGAACTAGGTGTTTCTCTGTGGTCTCCACAGGGGATTCAGACATCCTTTCATCTTGGGAGCTGCAAGACGAGCCTGCATTCAAGTCACTGCAGGGATATCCGGCCTTATTTCGAGTCAGGGCATCGCGGTGTCCATTCCACTTGAGGCCGCAAACTCAGGGTCCCTCTCATATACCTAGAGCTGAGAGAAGCCTTCTCTTGAGGTGCTTGTGGTAAGGTGGTATTCCTCTGGAGTCGAAGCCAGGGACTAACCTCTCATCTCGAGTTGATTTTTGGTCCACGGAGCTCTTTCGTGTTGCTACAGTGACCTCAGGATCCCTCTATCCTTGAAACAGTGTTCTTGGGGTTTCTCTGGAGTGCCATCAAGGAAATCAAGGCTCCTTTCATGTGTGATGTGCAAGACGGAATTGCTCTGCACGCAGTACAGGGGAATCGGGCCTCATCTCGCATCGAGGGGGAAGTCTCATGGTTTTTCTCGAGTTGCGGCGGGAACCTGGGGTATATTCTCGAGTTACGACGGGGATGGCCCTTCCACCCACGTGTTTGTTCAGCCACGTCAGGACTCCTGCCTAGTTGCGAGGGACAACTCGGGATTCTCCTCGAGGCTTGGCAAGGCATTTGGGACGCCTCTCCAGCTGAGGCGGGAGACCAAGGGTCCCTTTCCACGTGCCACAGGAATCCTGGGACTCCTATCAAGTTTCACGAGGAGTCAGGCATCGTCTCCTTTGGAGGCACTGATCTCCGCGTACCTCTGGAGTTTTCAAAGGATGTGAGGCCTCCGGTCGCGATGAGGTGGGGAACTAGGTCTTTCTCTGTGGTCTCCACAGGGGATTCAGACATCCTTTCATCTTGGGAGATGCAAGACGAGCCTGCAATCAAGTCACTGCAGGGATATCCAGCCTTATTTCGCGTCAGGGCATCGCGCTGTCCATTCCACTTGAGGCCGCAAACTCAGGGTCCCTCTCACATACCTAGAGCTGAGAGAAGCCTCCTCTTGAGGTGCTTGTGGTAAGGTGGTATTCGTCTGGAGTCGAAGCCAGGGACTAACCTCTCATCTCGAGTTGATTTTTGGCCCATGGAGCTCTTTGGTGTTGCTACAGTGACCTCAGGATCTCTCTAGCCTTGAAACAGTGTTCTTGGGGTTTCTCTGGAGTGCCATCAAGGAAATCAAGGCTCCTTTCATGTGTGATGTGCAACACGGAATTGCTCTGCACGCAGTGCAGGGGAATTGGGCCTCATCTCGCGGCGAGGGGGAAGTCTCATGGTTTTTCTCGAGTTGCGGCGGGAACCTGGGGTATATTCTCGAGTTACGACGGGGATGGCCCTTCCACCCACGTGTTTCTTCAGCGACGTCAGGACTCCTGCCTAGTTGCGAGGGACAACTCTGGATTCTCCTCGAGGCTTGACAGGGCAATTGGGACGCCTCTCCAGCTGAGGCGGGAGACCAAGTGTCCCTTTCCAAATGCCACAGGAATCCTGGGACTCCTATCAAGTTTCACGAGGAGTCAGGCATCGTCTCCTTTGGAGGCACTGATCTCCGCGTACCTCTGGAGTTTTCAAAGGATGTGAGGCTATCGGTCGCGATGAGGTTGGGAACTAAGTCTTTCTCTGTGCTTTCCACAGGGGATTCAGACATCCTTTCGTCCTGGGAGATGCAAGACGAGCCTGCACTGAAGTCACTGCAGGGATATCCGGCCTTATTTCGAGTCAGGGCATCGCGGTGTCCATTCCACTTGAGGCCGCAAACTCAGGGTCCCTCTCACATACCTAGAGCTGAGAGAAGCCTCCTCTTGAGGTGCTTGTGGTAAGGTGGTATTCCTCTGGAGACGAATCCAGGGACTAACCTCTCTTTTCGAGTTGATTTGTGGTCCACAGAGTTCTTTCGTGTTGCTACAGTGACCTCAGGATCCCTCTAGCCTTGAAACAGTGTTCTTGGGGTTTCTCTGGAGTGCCATCAAGGAAATCAAGGCTCCTTTCATGTGTGATGTGCAAGACGGAATTGCTCTGCACGCAGTACAGGGGAATCGGGCCTCATCTCGCATCGAGGGGGAAGTCTCATGGTTTTTCTCGAGTTGCGGCGGGAACCTGGGGTATATTCTCGAGTTACGACGGGGATGGCCCTTCCACCCACGTGTTTCTTCAGCGACGTCAGGACTCCTGCCTAGTTGCGAGGGACAACTCGGGATTCTCCTCGAGGCTTTGCAGGGCAATTGGGACGCCTCTCCAGCTGAGACGGGAGACCAAGTGTCCCTTTCCACGTGCCACAGGAATCCTGGGTCTCCTATCAAGTTTCACGAGGAGTCAGGCATCGTCTCCTTTGGAGGCACTGATCTCCGCGTACCTCTGGAGTTTTCAAAGGATGTGAGGCCTCCGGTCGCGATGAGGTGGGGAACTAGGTGTTTCTCTGTGGTCTCCACAGGGGATTCAGACATCCTTTCGTTTTGGGAGCTGCAAGACGAGCCTGCATTCAAGTCACTGCAGGGATATCCGGCCTTATTTCGAGTCAGGGCATCGCGGTGTCCATTCCACTTGAGGCCGCAAACTCAGGGTCCCTCTCACATACCTAGAGCTGAGAGAAGCCTTCTCTTGAGGTGCTTGTGGTAAGGTGGTATTCCTCTGGAGTCGAAGCCAGGGACTAACCTCTCATCTCGAGTTGATTTTTGGTCCACGGAGCTCTTTCGTGTTGCTACAGTGACCTCAGGATCCCTCTAGCCTTGAAACAGTGTTCTTGGGGTTTCTCTGGAGTGCCATCAAGGAAATCAAGGCTCCTTTCATGTGTGATGTGCAACACAGAATTGCTCTGCACGCAGTGCAGGGGAATCGGGCCTCATCTCGCGGCGAGGGGGAAGTCTCATGGTTTTTCTCGAGTTGCGGCGGGAACCTGGGGTATATTCTCGAGTTACGACGGGGATGGCCCTTCCACCCACGTGTTTCTTCAGTGACGTCAGGACTCCTGCCTAGTTGCGAGGGACAACTCTGGATTCTCCTCGAGGCTTGGCAGGGCAATTGGGACGCCTCTCCAGCTGAGGCGGGAGACCAAGTGTCCCTTTCCAAGTGCCACAGGAATCCTGGGACTCCTATCAAGTTTCACGAGGAGTCAGGCATCGTCGCCTTTGGAGGCACTGATCTCCGCGTACCTCTGGGGTTTTCAAAGGATGTGAGGCTATCGGTCGCGATGAGGTGGGGAACTAAGTCTTTCTCTATGCTTTCCACAGGGGATTCAGACATCCTTTCGTCCTGGGAGATGCATGACGAGCCTGCATTCAAGTCACTGCAGGGATATCCGGCCTTATTTGGAGTCAGGGCATCGCGGTGTCCATTCCACTTGAGGCCGCAAACTCAGGGTCCCTCTCACATACCTAGAGCTGAGAGAAGCCTCCTCTTGAGGTGCTTGTGGTAAGGTGGTATTCCTCTGGAGACGAATCCAGGGACTAACCTCTCTTTTCGAGTTGATTTGTGGTCCACAGAGTTCTTTCGTGTTACTACAGTGACCTCAGGATCCCTCTAGCCTTGAAACAGTGTTCTTGGGGTTTCTCTGGAGTGCCATCAAGGAAATCAAGGCTCCTTTCATGTGTGATGTGCAAGACGGAATTGCTCTGCTCGCAGTACAGGGGAATCGGGCCTCATCTCGCATCGAGGGGGAAGTCTCATGGTTTTTCTCGAGTTGCGGCGGGAACCTGGGGTATATTCTCGAGTTACGACGGGGATGGCCCTTCCACCCACGTGTTTCTTCAGCGACGTCAGGACTCCTGCCTAGTTGCGAGGGACAACTCTGGATTCTCCTCGAGGCTTGACAGGGCAATTGGGACGCCTCTCCAGCTGAGGCGGGAGACCAAGTGTCCCTTTCCAAATGCCACAGGAATCCTGGGACTCCTATCAAGTTTCACGAGGAGTCAGGCATCGTCTCCTTTGGAGGCACTGATCTCCGCGTACCTCTGGAGTTTTCAAAGGATGTGAGGCTATCGGTCGCGATGAGGTGGGGAACTAAGTCTTTCTCTGTGCTTTCCACAGGGGATTCAGACATCCTTTCGTCCTGGGAGATGCAAGACGAGCCTGCACTGAAGTCACTGCAGGGATATCCGGCCTTATTTCGAGTCAGGGCATCGCGGTGTCCATTCCACTTGAGGCCGCAAACTCAGGGTCCCTCTCACATACCTAGAGCTGAGAGAAGCCTCCTCTTGAGGTGCTTGTGGTAAGGTGGTATTCCTCTGGAGACGAATCCAGGGACTAACCTCTCTTTTCGAGTTGATTTGTGGTCCACAGAGTTCTTTCGTGTTGCTACAGTGACCTCAGGATCCCTCTAGCCTTGAAACAGTGTTCTTGGGGTTTCTCTGGAGTGCCATCAAGGAAATCAAGGCTCCTTTCATGTGTGATGTGCAAGACGGAATTGCTCTGCACGCAGTACAGGGGAATCGGGCCTCATCTCGCATCGAGGGGGAAGTCTCATGGTTTTTCTCGAGTTGCGGCGGGAACCTGGGGTATATTCTCGAGTTACGACGGGGATGGCCCTTCCACCCACGTGTTTCTTCAGCGACGTCAGGACTCCTGCCTAGTTGCGAGGGACAACTCGGGATTCTCCTCGAGGCTTTGCAGGGCAATTGGGACGCCTCTCCAGCTGAGACGGGAGACCAAGGGTCCCTTTCCACGTGCCACAGGAATCCTGGGTCTCCTATCAAGTTTCACGAGGAGTCAGGCATCGTCTCCTTTGGAGGCACTGATCTCCGCATACCTCTGGAGTTTTCAAAGGATGTGAGGCCTCCGGTCGCGATGAGGTGGGGAACTAGGTGTTTCTCTGTGGTCTCCACAGGGGATTCTGACATCCTTTCGTTTTGGGAGCTGCAAGACCAGCCTGCATTCAAGTCACTGCAGGGATATCCGGCCTTATTTCGAGTCAGGGCATCGCGGTGTCCATTCCACTTGAGGCCGCAAACTCAGGGTCCCTCTCACATACCTAGAGCTGAGAGAAGCCTCCTCTTGAGGTGCTTGTGGTAAGGTGGTATTCCTCTGGAGTCGAAGCCAGGGACTAACCTCTCATCTCGAGTTGATTTTTGGTCCACGGAGCTCTTTCGTGTTGCTACAGTGACCTCAGGATCCCTCTAGCCTTGAAACAGTGTTCTTGGGGTTTCTCTGGAGTGCCATGAAGGAAATCAAGGCTCCTTTCATGTGTGATGTGCAGCACAGAATTGCTCTGCACGCAGTGCAGGGGAATCGGGCCTCATCTCGCGGCGAGGGGGAAGTCTCATGGTTTTTCTCGAGTTGCGGCGGGAACCTGGGGTATATTCTCGAGTTACGACGGGGATGGCCCTTCCACCCACGTGTTTCTTCAGCGACGTCAGGACTCCTGCCTAGTTGCGAGGGACAACTCTGGATTCTCCTCGAGGCTTGGCAGGGCAATTGGGACGCTTCTCCAGCTGAGGCGGGAGACCAAGTGTCCCTTTCCAAGTGCCACAGGAATCCTGGGACTCCTATCAAGTTTCACGAGGAGTCAGGCCTCGTCTCCTTTGGAGGCACTGATCTCCGCGTACCTCTGGGGTTTTAAAAGGATGTGAGGCTATCGGTCGCGATGAGGTGGGGAACTAAGTCTTTCTCTGTGCTTTCCACAGGGGATTCAGACATCCTTTCGTCCTGGGAGATGCATGACGAGCCTGCATTCAAGTCACTGCAGGGATATCCGGCCTTATTTCGAGTCAGGGCATCGCGGTGTCCATTCCACTTGAGGCCGCAAACTCAGGGTCCCTCTCACATACCTAGAGCTGGGAGAAGCCTCCTCTTGAGGTGCTTGTGGTAAGGTGGTATTCCTCTGGAGACGAATCCAGGGACTAACCTCTCTTTTCGAGTTGATTTTTGGTCCACAGAGTTCTTTCGTGTTGCTACAGTGACCTCAGGATCCCTCTAGCCTTGAAACAGTGTTCTTGGGGTTTCTCTGGATTGCCATCAAGGAAATCAAGGCTCCTTTCATGTGTGATGTGCAAGACGGAATTGCTCTGCACGCAGTACAGGGGAATCGGGCCTCATCTCGCATCGAGGGGGAAGTCTCATGGTTTTTCTCGAGTTGCGGCGGGAACCTGGGGTATATTCTCGAGTTACGACGGGGATGGCCCTTCCACCCACGTGTTTCTTCAGCGACGTCAGGACTCCTGCCTAGTTGCGAGGGACAACTCTGGATTCTCCTCGAGGCTTTGCAGGGCAATTGGGACGCCTCTCCAGCTGAGACGGGAGACCAAGTGTCCCTTTCCACGTGCCACAGGAATCCTGGGTCTCCTATCAAGTTTCACGAGGAGTCAGGCATCGTCTCCTTTGGAGGCACTGATCTCCGCGTACCTCTGGAGTTTTCAAAGGATGTGAGGCCTCCGGTCGCGATGAGGTGGGGAACTAGGTGTTTCTCTGTGGTCTCCACAGGGGATTCAGACATCCTTTCGTTTTGGGAGCTGCAAGACGAGCCTGCATTCAAGTCACTGCAGGGATATCCGGCCTTATTTCGAGTCAGGGCATCGCGGTGTCCATTCCACTTGAGGCCGCAAACTCAGGGTCCCTCTCACATACCTAGAGCTGAGAGAATCCTTCTCTTGAGGTGCTTGTGGTAAGGTGGTATTCCTCTGGAGTCGAAGCCAGGGACTAACCTCTCATCTCGAGTTGATTTTTGGTCCACGGAGCTCTTTCGTGTTGCTACAGTGACCTCAGGATCCCTCTAGCCTTGAAACAGTGTTCTTGGGGTTTCTCTGGAGTGCCATGAAGGAAATCAAGGCTCCTTTCATGTGTGATGTGCAACACAGAATTGCTCTGCACGCAGTGCAGGGGAATCGGGCCTCATCTCGCGGCGAGGGGGAAGTCTCATGGTTTTTCTCGAGTTGCGGCGGGAACCTGGGGTATATTCTCGAGTTACGACGGGGATGGCCCTTCCACCCACGTGTTTCTTCAGCGACGTCAGGACTCCTGCCTAGTTGCGAGGGACAACTCGGGATTCTCCTCGAGGCTTGGCAGGGCAATTGGGACGCCTCTCCAGCTGAGACGGGAGACCAAGTGTCCCTTTCCACGTGCCACAGGAATCCTGGGTCTCCTATCAAGTTTCACGAGGAGTCAGGCATCGTCTCCTTTGGAGGCACTGATCTCCGCGTACCTCTGGAGTTTTCAAAGGATGTGAGGCCTCCGTTCGCGATGAGGTGGGGAACTAGGTGTTTCTCTGTGGTCTCCACAGGGGATTCAGACATCCTTTCGTTTTGGGAGCTGCAAGACGAGCCTGCATTCAAGTCACTGCAGGGATATCCGGCCTTATTTCGAGTCAGGGCATCGCGGTGTCCATTCCACTTGAGGCCGCAAACTCAGTGTCCCTCTCACATACCTAGAGCTGAGAGAAGCCTCCTCTTGAGGTGCTTGTGGTAAGGTGGTATTCCTCTGGAGTTGAAGCCAGGGACTAACCTCTCATCTCGAGTTGATTTTTGGTCCACGGAGCTCTTTCGTGTTGCTACAGTGACCTCAGGATCCCTCTAGCCTTGAAACAGTGTTCTTGGGGTTTCTCTGGAGTGCCATGAAGGAAATCAAGGCTCCTTTCATGTGTGATGTGCAACACAGAATTGCTCTGCACGCAGTGCAGGGGAATCGGGCCTCATCTCGCGGCGAGGGGGAAGTCTCATGGTTTTTCTCGAGTTTCGGCGGGAACCTGGGGTATATTCTCGAGTTACGACGGGGATGGCCCTTCCACCCACGTGTTTCTTCAGCGACGTCAGGACTCCTGCCTAGTTGCGAGGGACAACTCTGGATTATCCTCGAGGCTTGGCAGGGCAATTGGGACGCCTCTCCAGCTGAGGCGGGAGACCAAGTGTCCCTTTCCAAGTGCCACAGGAATCCTGGGACTCCTCTCAAGTTTCACGAGGAGTCAGGCATCGTCTCCTTTGGAGGCACTGATCTCCGCGTACCTCTGGGGTTTTCAAAGGATGTGAGGCTATCGGTCGCGATGAGGTGGGGAACTAAGTCTTTCTCTGTGCTTTCCACAGGGGATTCAGACATCCTTTCGTCCTGGGAGATGCATGACGAGCCTGCATTCAAGTCACTGCAGGGATATCCGGCCTTATTTCGAGTCAGGGCATCGCGGTGTCCATTCCACTTGAGGCCGCAAACTCAGGGTCCCTCTCACATACCTAGAGCTGAGAGAAGCCTCCTCTTGAGGTGCTTGTGGTAAGGTGGTATTCCTCTGGAGACGAATCCATGGACTAACCTCTCTTTTCGAGTTGATTTGTGGTCCACAGAGTTCTTTCGTGTTGCTACAGTGACCTCAGGATCCCTCTATCCTTGAAACAGTGTTCTTGGGGTTTCTCTGGAGTGCCATCAAGGAAATCAAGGCTCCTTTCATGTGTGATGTGCAAGACGGAATTGCTCTGCACGCAGTACAGGGGAATCGGGCCTCATCTCGCATCGAGGGGGAAGTCTCATGGTTTTTCTCGAGTTGCGGCGGGAACCTGGGGTATATTCTCGAGTTACGACGGGGATGGCCCTTCCACCCACGTGTTTGTTCAGCCACGTCAGGACTCCTGCCTAGTTGCGAGGGACAACTCGGGATTCTCCTCGAGGTTTGGCACGGCAATTGGAACGCCTCTCCAGCTGAGGCGGGAGACCAAGGGTCCCTTTCCACGTGCCACAAGAATTCTGGGACTCCTATCAAGTTTCACGAGGAGTCAGGCATCGTCTCCTTTGGAGGCACTGATCACCACGTACCTCTGGAGTTTTCAAAGGATGTGAGGCCTCCGGTCGCAATGAGGTGGGGAACTAGATGTTTCTCTGTGGTCTCCACAGGGGATTCAGACATCCTTTCTTCTTGGGAGATGCAAGACGAGCCTGCATTGAAGTCACTGCAGGGATATCCGGCCTTATTTCGAGTCAGGGCATCTCGGTGTCCATTCCACTTGAGGCCGCAAACTCAGGGTCCCTCTCACATACCTAGAGCTGAGAGAAGCCTCCTCTTGAGGTGCTTGTGGTAAGGTGGTATTCCTCTGGAGTCGAAGCCAGGGACTAACCTCTCATCTCGAGTTGATTTTTGGCCCACGGAGCTCTTTCGTGTTGCTACAGTGACCTCAGGATCCCTCTAGCCTTGAAACAGTGTTCTTGGGGTTTCTCTGGAATGCCATGAAGGAAATCAAGGCTCCTTTCATGTGTGATGTGCAAGACGGAATTGCTCTGCACGCAGTACAGGGGAATCGGGCCTCATCTCGCGGCGAGGGGGAAGTCTCATGGTTTTTCTCGAGTTGCGGCGGGAACCTGGGGTATATTCTCGAGTTACGACGGGGATGGCCCTTCGACCCACGTGTTTCTTCAGCGACGTCAGGACTCCTGCCTAGTTGCGAGGGACAACTCGGGATTCTCCTCGAGGCTTTGCAGGGCAATTGGGACGCCTCTCCATCTGAGGCGGGAGACCAAGGGTCCCTTTCCACGTGCCACAGGAATCCTGGGTCTCCTATCAAGTTTCACGAGGAGTCAGGCATCGTCTCCTTTGGAGGCACTGATCTCCGCGTACCTCTCGAGTTTTCAAAGGATGTGAGGCCTCCGGTCGCGATGAGGTGGGGAACTAGGTGTTTCTCTGTGGTCTCCACAGGGGATTCAGACATCCTTTCGTCTTGGGAGCTGCAAGACGAGCCTGCATTCAAGTCACTGCAGGGATATCCGGCCTTATTTCGAGTCAGGGCATCGCGGTGTCCTTTCCACTTGAGGCCGCAAATTCAGGGTCCCTCTCACATACCTAGAGCTGAGAGAAGCCTTCTCTTGAGGTGCTTGTGGTAAGGTGGTATTCCTCTGGAGTCGCAGCCAGGGACTAACCTCTCATCTCGAGTTAATTTTTTTCCACGGAGCTCTTTCGTGTTGCTACAGTGACCTCAGGATCCCTCTAGCCTTGAAACAGTGTTCTTGGGGTTTCTCTGGAGTGCCATGAAGGAAATCAAGGCTCCTTTCATGTGTGATGTGCAACACAGAATTGCTCTGCACGCAGTGCAGGGGAATCGGGCCTCATCTCGCGGCGAGGGGGAAGTCTCATGGTTTTTCTCGAGTTGCGGCGGGAACCTGGGGTATATTCTCGAGTTACGACGGGGATGGCCCTTCCACCCACGTGTTTCTTCAGCGACGTCAGGACTCCTGCCTAGTTGCGAGGGACAACTCTGGATTCTCCTCGAGGCTTGGCAGGGCAATTGGGACGCCTCTCCAGCTGAGGCGGGAGACCAAGTGTCCCTTTCCAAGTGCCACAGGAATCCTGGGACTCCTATCAAGTTTCACGAGGAGTCAGGCATCGTCTCCTTTGGAGGCACTGATCTCCGCGTACCTCTGGGGTTTTCAAAGGATGTGAGGCTATCGGTCGCGATGAGGTGGGGAACTAAGTCTTTCTGTGCTTTCCACAGGGGATTCAGACATCCTTTCGTCCTGGGAGATGCAAGACGAGCCTGCATTGAAGTCACTGCAGGGATATCCGGCCTTATTTGGAGTCAGGGCATCGCGGTGTCCATTCCACTTGAGGCCGCAAACTCAGGGTCCCTCTCACATACCTAGAGCTGAGAGAAGCCTCCTCTTGAGGTGCTTGTGGTAAGGTGGTATTCCTCTGGAGACTAATCCAGGGACTAACCTCTCTTTTCAAGTTGATTTTTGGTCCACAGAGTTCTTTCGTGTTGCTACAGTGACCTCAGGATCCCTCTAGCCTTGAAACAGTGTTCTTGGGGTTTCTCTGGAGTGCCATCAAGGAAATCAAGGCTCCTTTCATGTGTGATGTGCAAGACGGAATTGCTCTGCTCGCAGTACAGGGGAATCGGGCCTCATCTCGCATCGAGGGGGAAGTCTCATGGTTTTTCTCGAGTTGCGGCGGGAACCTGGGGTATATTCTCGAGTTACGACGGGGATGGCCCTTCCACCCACGTGTTTGTTCAGCCACGTCAGGACTCCTGCCTAGTTGCGAGGGACAACTCGGGATTCTCCTCGAGGCTTTGCAGGGCAATTGGAACGCCTCTCCAGCTGAGGCGGGAGACCAAGGGTCCCTTTCCACGTGCCTCAGGAATCCTGGGACTCCTATCAAGTTTCACGAGGAGTCAGGCATCGTCTCCTTTGGAGGCACTGATCTCCGCGTAACTCTGGAGTTTTCAAAGGATGTGAGGCCTCCGGTCGCGATGAGGTGGGGAACTAGGTGTTTCTCTGTGGTCTCCATAGGGGATTCAGACACCCTTTCGTCTTGGGAGATGCAAGACGAGCCTGCATTCAAGTCACTGCATGGATATCCGGCCTTATTTCGAGTCAGGGCATCGCGGTGTCCATTCCACTTGAAGCCGCAAACTCAGGGTCCCTCTCACATACCTAGAGCTGAGAGAAGCCTCCTCTTGAGGTGCTTGTGGTAAGGTGGTATTCCTCTGGAGTCGAAGCCAGGGACTAACCTCTCATCTCGAGTTGATTTTTGGCCCACGGAGCTCTTTCGTGTTGCTACAGTGACCTCAGGATCCCTCTAGCCTTGAAACAGTGTTCTTGGGGTTTCTCTGGAATGCCATCAAGGAAATCAAGGCTCCTTTCATGTGTGATGTGCAAGACGGAATTGCTCTGCACGCAGTGCAGGGGAATCGGGCCTCATCTCGCGGCGAGGGGGAAGTCTCATGGTTTTTCTAGAGTTGCGGCTGGAACCTGGGGTATATTCTCGAGTTACGACGGGGATGGCCCTTCCACCCACGTGTGTGTTCAGCCACGTCAGGACTCTTGCCTAGTTGCGAGACACAACTCGGGATTCTCCTCGAGGCTTGGTAAGGCAATTGGGACGCCTCTCCAGCTGAGGCTGGAGACCAACGTTCCCTTTCCACGTGCCACAGGAATCCTGGGACTCCTATCAAATTTCACGAGGAGTCAGGCATCGTCTCCTTTGGAGGCACTGATCTCCGCGTACCTCTCGAGTTTTCAAAGGATTTGAGGCCTCCGGTCGCGATGAGGTGGGGAACTAGGTCTTTCTCTGTGGTCTCCACAGGGGATTCAGACATCCTTTCATCTTGGGAGATGCAAGACGAGCCTGCATTCAAGTCACTGCAGGGATATCCAGCCTTATTTCGCGTCAGGGCATCGCGGTGTCCATTCCACTTGAGGCCGCAAACTCAGGGTCCCTCTCACATACCTAGAGCTGAGAGAAGCCTCCTCTTGAGGTGCTTGTGGTAAGGTGGTATTCGTCTGGAGTCGAAGCCAGGGACTAACATCTCATCTCGAGTTGATTGTTGGCCCACGGAGCTCTTTCGTGAGGCTACAGTGACCTCAGGATCCCTCTAGCCTTGAAACAGTGTTCTTGGGGTTTCTCTGGAGTGCCATCAAGGAAATCAAGGCTCCTTTCATGTGTGATGTGCAAGACGGAATTGCTCTGCACGCAGTGCAGGGGAATCGGGCCTCATCTCGCGGCGAGGGGGAAGTCTCATTGTTTTTCTCGAGTTGCGGCGGGAACCTGGGGTATATTCTCGAGTTACGACGGGGATGTCCCTTCCACCCACGTGTTTCTTCAGCGACGTCAGGACTCCTGCCTAGTTGCGAGGGACAACTCTGGATTCTCCTCGAGGCTTGGCAGGGCAATTGGGACGCCTCTCCAGCTGAGGCGGGAGACCAAGTGTCCCTTTCCAAGTGCCACAGGAATCCTGGGACTCCTATCAAGTTTCACGAGGAGTCAGGCATCGTCTCCTTTGGAGGCACTGATCTCCGCATACCTCTGGGGTTTTCAAAGGATGTGAGGCTATCGGTCGCGATGAGGTGGGGAACTAAGTCTTTCTGTGCTTTCCACAGGGGATTCAGACATCCTTTCGTCCTGGGAGATGCAAGACGAGCCTGCATTGAAGTCACTGCAGGGATATCCGGCCTTATTTGGAGTCAGGGCATCGCGGTGTCCATTCCACTTGAGGCCGCAAACTCAGGGTCCCTCTCACATACCTAGAGCTGAGAGAAGCCTCCTCTTGAGGTGCTTGTGGTAAGGTGGTATTCCTCTGGAGACGAATCCAGGGACTAACCTCTCTTTTCGAGTTGATTTTTGGTCCACAGAGTTCTTTGGTGTTGCTACAGTGACCTCAGGATCCCTCTATCCTTGAAACAGTTTTCTTGGCCTTCTCTGAAGTGCCATCAAGGAAATCAAGGCTCCTTTCATGTGTGATGTGCAAGACGGAATTGCTCTGCTCGCAGTACAGGGGAATCGGGCCTCATCTCGCATCGAGGGGGAAGTCTCATGGTTTTTCTCGAGTTGCGGCGGGAACCTGGGGTATATTCTCGAGTTACGACGGGGATGGCCCTTCCACCCACGTGTTTGTTCAGCCACGTCAGGACTCCTGCCTAGTTGCGAGGGAAAACTCGGGATTCTCCTCGAGGCTTGGCAGGGCAATTGGAACGCCTCTCCAGCTGAGGCGGGAGACCAAGGGTCCCTTTCCACGTGCCACAAGAATCCTGGGACTCCTATCAAGTTTCACGAGGAGTCAGGCATCGTCTCCTTTGGAGGCACTGATCTCCGCGTACCTCTGGAGTTTTGAAAGGATGTGAGGCTATCGGTCGCGATGAGGTGGGGAACTAGGTGTTTCTCTGTGGTCTCCACAGGGGATTCAGACACCCTTTCGTCTTGGGAGATGCAAGACGAGCCTGCATTCAAGTCACTGCAGGGATATCCGGCCTTATTTCGAGTCAGGGCATCGCGGTGTTCATTCCACTTGAAGCCGCAAACTCAGGGTCCCTCTCACATACCTAGAGCTGAGAGAAGCCTCCTCTTGAGGTGCTTGTGGTAAGGTGGTATTCCTCTGGAGTCGAAGCCAGGGGCTAACCTCTCATCTGGAGTTGATTTTTGGCCCACGGAGCTCTTTCGTGTTGCTACAGTGACCTCAGGATCCCTCTATCCTTGAAACAGTGTTCTTGGGGTTTCTCTGGAATGCCATCAAGGAAATCAAGGCTCCTTTCATGTGTGATGTGCAAGACGGAATTGCTCTGCACGCAGTACAGGGGAATCGGGCCTCATCTCGCGGCGAGGGGGAAGTCTCATGGTTTTTCTCGAGTTGCGGCGGGAACCTGGGGTATATTCTCGAGTTACGACGGGGATGGCCCTTCCACCCACGTGTGTGTTCAGCCACGTCAGGACTCTTGCCTAGTTGCGAGACACAACTCGGGATTCTCCTCGAGGCTTGGCAAGGCAATTGGGACGCCTCTCCAGCTGAGGCTGGAGACCAAGGTTCCCTTTCCACGTGCCACAGGAATCCTGGGACTCCTATCAAGTTTCACGAGGAGTCAGGCATCGTCTCCTTTGGAGGCACTGATCTCCGCGTACCTCTCGAGTTTTCAAAGGATGTGAGGCCTCCGGTCGCGATGAGGTGGGGAACTAGGTCTTTTTCTGTGGTCTCCACAGGGGATTCAGACATCCTTTCATCTTGGGAGATGCAAGACGAGCCTGCATTCAAGTCACTGCAGGGATATCCAGCCTTATTTCGCGTCAGGGCATCGCGGTGTCCATTCCACTTGAGGCCGCAAACTCAGGGTCCCTCTCACATACCTAGAGCTGAGAGAAGCCTCCTCTTGAGGTGCTTGTGGTAAGGTGGTATTCCTCTGGAGTCGAAGCCAGGGACTAACCTGTCATCTCGAGTTGATTTTTGGCCCACGGAGCTCTTTCGTGTTGCTACAGTGACCTCAGGATCCCTCTAGCCTTGAAACAGTGTTCTTGGGGTTTCTCTGGAATGCCATCAAGGAAATCAAGGCTCCTTTCATGTGTGATGTGCAAAACGGAATTGCTCTGCACGCAGTGCAGGGGAATCGGGCCTCATCTCGCGGCGAGGGGGAAGTCTCATGGTTTTTCTCGAGTTGCGGCGGGAACCTGGGGTATATTCTCGAGTTACGACGGGGATGTCCCTTCCACCCACGTGTTTCTTCAGCGACGTCAGGACTCCTGCCTAGTTGCGAGGGACAACTCTGGATTCTCCTCGAGGCTTGGCAGGGCAATTGGGACGCCTCTCCAGCTGAGGCGGGAGACCAAGTGTCCCTTTCCAAGTGCCACAGGAATCCTGGGACTCCTATCAAGTTTCACGAGGAGTCAGGCATCGTCTCCTTTGGAGGCACTGATCTCCGCGTACCTCTGGGGTTTTCAAAGGATGTGAGGCTATCGGTCGCGATGAGGTGGGGAACTAAGTCTTTCTGTGCTTTCCACAGGGGATTCAGACATCCTTTCGTCCTGGGAGATGCAAGACGAGCCTGCATTGAAGTCACTGAAGGGATATCCGGCCTTATTTGGAGTCAGGGCATCGCGGTGTCCATTCCACTTGAGGCCGCAAACTCAGGGTCCCTCTCACATACCTAGAGCTGAGAGAAGCCTCCTCTTGAGGTGCTTGTGGTAAGGTGGTATTCCTCTGGAGACGAATCCAGGGACTAACCTCTCTTTTCAAGTTGATTTTTGGTCCACAGAGTTCTTTCGTGTTGCTACAGTGACCTCAGGATCCCTCTATCCTTGAAACAGTGTTCTTGGGGTTTCTCTGGAGTGCCATCAAGGAAATCAAGGCTCCTTTCATGTGTGATGTGCAAGACGGAATTGCTCTGCTCGCAGTACACGGGAATCGGGCCTCATCTCGCATCGAGGGGGAAGTCTCATGGTTTTTCTCGAGTTGCGGCGGGAACCTGGGGTATATTCTCGAGTTACGACGGGGATGGCCCTTCCACCCACGTGTTTGTTCAGCCACGTCAGGACTCCTGCCTAGTTGCGAGGGACAACTCGGGATTCTCCTCGAGGCTTGGCACGGCAATTGGAACGCCTCTCCAGCTGAGGCGGGAGACCAAGGGTCCCTTTCCACGTGCCACAAGAATCCTGGGACTCCTATCAAGTTTCACGAGGAGTCAGGCATCATCTCCTTTGGAGGCACTGATCTCCGCGTAACTCTGGAGTTTTCAAAGGATGTGAGGCCTGCGGTCGCGATGAGGTGGGGAACTAGGTGTTTCTCTGTGGTCTCCACAGGGGATTCAGACACCCTTTCGTCTTGGGAGATGCAAGACGAGCCTGCATTCAAGTCACTGCAGGGATATCCGGCCTTATTTCGAGTCAGGGCATCGCGGTGTCCATTCCACTTGAAGCCGCAAACTCAGGGTCCCTCTCACATACGTAGAGCTGAGAGAAGCCTCCTCTTGAGGTGCTTGTGGAAGGTGGTATTCCTCTGGAGTCGAAGCCAGGGGCTAACCTCTCATCTCGAGTTGATTTTTGGCCCACGGAGCTCTTTCGTGTTGCTACAGTGACCTCAGTATCCCTCTAGCCTTGAAACAGTGTTCTTGGGGTTTCTCTGGAATGCCATCAAGGAAATCAAGGCTCCTTTCATGTGTGATGTGCAAGACGGAATTGCTCTGCACGCAGTGCAGGGGAATCGGGCCTCATCTCGCGGCGAGTGGGAAGTCTCATGGTTTTTCTCGAGTTGCGGCTGGAACCTGGGGTATATTCTCGAGTTACGACGGGGATGGCCCTTCCACCCACGTGTGTGTTCAGCCACGTCAGGACTCTTGCCTAGTTGCGAGACACAACTCGGGATTCTCCTCGAGGCTTGGCAAGGCAATTGGGGCGCCCCTCCATCTGAGGCTGGAGACCAAGGTTCCCTTTCCACGTGCCACAGGAATCCTGGGACTCCTATCAAGTTTCACGAGGAGTCAGGCATCGTCTCCTTTGGAGGCACTGATCTCCGCGTACCTCTCGAGTTTTCAAAGGATGTGAGGCCTCCGGTCGCGATGAGGTGGGGAACTAGGTCTTTTTCTGTGGTCTCCACAGGGGATTCAGACATCCTTTCATCTTGGGAGATGCAAGACGAGCCTGCATTCAAGTCACTGCAGGGATATCCAGCCTTATTTCGCGTCAGGGCATCGCGGTGTCCATTCCACTTGAGGCCGCAAACTCAGGGTCCCTCTCACATACCTAGAGCTGAGAGAAGCCTCCTCTTGAGGTGCTTGTGGTAAGGTGGTATTCCTCTGGAGTCGAAGCCAGGGACTAACCTGTCATCTCGAGTTGATTTTTGGCCCACGGAGCTCTTTAGTGTTGCTACAGTGACCTCAGAATCCCTCTAGCCTTGAAACAGTGTTCTTGGGGTTTCTCTGGAGTGCCATCAAGGAAATCAAGGCTCCTTTCATGTGTGATGTGCCAAACGGAATTGCTCTGCACGCAGTGCAGGGGAATCGGGCCTCATCTCGCGGCGAGGGGGAAGTCTCATGGTTTTTCTCGAGTTGCGGCGGGAACCTGGGGTATATTCTCGAGTTACGACGGGGATGTCCCTTCCACCCACGTGTTTCTTCAGCGACGTCAGGACTCCTGCCTAGTTGCGAGGGACAACTCTGGATTCTCCTCGAGGCTTGGCAGGGCAATTGGGACGCCTCTCCAGCTGAGGCGGGAGACCAAGTGTCCCTTTCCAAGTGCCACAGGAATCCTGGGACTCCTATCAAGTTTCACGAGGAGTCAGGCATCGTCTCCTTTGGAGGCACTGATCTCCGCGTACCTCTGGGGTTTTCAAAGGATGTGAGGCTATCGGTCGCGATGAGGTGGGGAACTAAGTCTTTCTGTGCTTTCCACAGGGGATTCAGACATCCTTTCGTCCTGGGAGATGCAAGACGAGCCTGCATTGAAGTCACTGCAGGGATATCCGGCCTTATTTGGAGTCAGGGCATCGCGGTGTCCATTCCACTTGAGGCCGCAAACTCAGGGTCCCTCTCACATACCTAGAGCTGAGAGAAGCCTCCTCTTGAGGTACTTGTGGTAAGGTGGTATTCCTCTGGAGACGAATCCAGGGACTAACCTCTCTTTTCAAGTTGATTTTTGGTCCACAGAGTTCTTTCGTGTTGCTACAGTGACCTCAGGATCCCTCTATCCTTGAAACAGTGTTCTTGGGGTTTCTCTGGAGTGCCATCAAGGAAATCAAGGCTCCTTTCATGTGTGATGTGCAAGACGGAATTGCTCTGCTCGCAGTACAGGGGAATCGGGCCTCATCTCGCATCGAGGGGGAAGTCTCATGGTTTTTCTCGAGTTGCGGCGGGAACCTGGGGTATATTCTCGAGTTAGGACGGGGATGGCCCTTCCACCCACGTGTTTCTTCAGCGACGTCAGGACTCCTGCCTAGTTGCGAGGGACAACTCGGGATTCTCCTCGAGGCTTGGCACGGCAATTGGAACGCCTCTCCAGCTGAGGCGGGAGACCAAGGGTCCCTTTCCACGTGCCACAAGAATCCTGGGACTCCTATCAAGTTTCACGAGGAGTCAGGCATCGTCTCCTTTGGAGGCACTGATCTCCGCGTACCTCTGGAGTTTTCAAAGGATGTGAGGCCTCCGGTCGCGATGAGGTGGGGAACTAGGTGTTTCTCTGTGGTCTCCACAGGGGATTCAGACACCCTTTCGTCTTGGGAGATGCAAGACGAGCCTGCATTCAAGTCACTGCAGGGATATCCGGCCTTATTTCGAGTCAGGGCATCGCGGTGTCCATTCCACTTGAAGCCGCAAACTCAGGGTCCCTCTCACATACCTAGAGCTGAGAGAAGCCTCCTCTTGAGGTGCTTGTGGTAAGGTGGTATTCCTCTGGAGTCGAAGCCAGGGGCTAACCTCTCATCTCGAGTTGATTTTTGGCCCACGGAGCTCTTTCGTGTTGCTACAGTGACCTCAGGATCCCTCTAGCCTTGAAACAGTGTTCTTGGGGTTTCTCTGGAATGCCATCAAGGAAATCAAGGCTCCTTTCATGTGTGATGTGCAAGACGGAATTGCTCTGCACGCAGTGCAGGGGAATCGGGCCTCATCTCGCGGCGAGGGGGAAGTCTCATGATTTTTCTCGAGTTGCGGCTGGAACCT
The DNA here is from genome assembly GCF_910594005.1 of Cervus elaphus. Classification (NCBI taxonomy): domain Eukaryota; kingdom Metazoa; phylum Chordata; class Mammalia; order Artiodactyla; family Cervidae; genus Cervus; species Cervus elaphus. The sequence goes on from NW_025316789.1 coordinate 2,340,546, forward strand.
GGGGTATATTCTCGAGTTACGACGGGGATGGCCCTTCCACCTACGTGTGTGTTCAGCCACGTCAGGACTCTTGCCTAGTTGCGAGACACAACTCGGGATTCTCCTCGAGGCTTGGCAAGGCAATTGGGATGCCTCTCCAGCTGAGGCGGGAGACCAAGGTTCCCTTTCCACGTGCAACAGGAATCCTGGGACTCCTATCAAGTTTCACGAGGAGTCAGGCATCCATCGTCTCCTTTGGAGGCACTGATCTCCGCGTACCTCTCGAGTTTTCAAAGGATGTGAGGCCTCCGGTCGCGATGAGGTGGGGAACTAGGTCTTTTTCTGTGGTCTCCACAGGGGATTCAGACATCCTTTCATCTTGGGAGATGCAAGACGAGCCTGCATTCAAGTCACTGCAGGGATATCCAGCCTTATTTCGCGTCAGGGCATCGCAGTGTCCATTCCACTTGAGGCCGCAAACTCAGGGTCCCTCTCACATACCTAGAGCTGAGAGAAGCCTCCTCTTGAGGTGCTTGTGGTAAGTTGGTATTCCTCAGGAGTCGAAGCCAGGGACTAACCTCTCATCTCGTGTTGATTCTTGGTCCACGGAGCTCTTTCGTGTTGCTACAGTGACCTCAGGATCCCTCTAACCTTGAAACAGTGTTCTTGGGGTTTCTCTGGAGTGCCATGAAGGAAATCAAGGCTCCTTTCATGTGTGATGTGCAAGACGGAATTGCTCTGCACGCAGTGCAGGGGAATCGGGCCTCATCTCGCGGCGAGGGGGAAGTCTCATGGTTTTTCTCGAGTTGCGGCGGGAACCTGGGGTATATTCTCGAGTTACGACGGGGATGTCCCTTCCACCCACGTGTTTCTTCAGCGACGTCAGGACTCCTGCCTAGTTGCGAGGGACAACTCTGGATTCTCCTCGAGGCTTGGCAGGGCAATTGGGACGCCTCTCCAGCTGAGGCGGGAGACCAAGTGTCCCTTTCCAAGTGCCACAGGAATCCTGGGACTCCTATCAAGTTTCACGAGGAGTCAGGCATCGTCTCCTTTGGAGGCACTGATCTCCGCGTACCTCTGGGGTTTTCAAAGGATGTGAGGCTATCGGTCGCGATGAGGTGGGGAACTAAGTCTTTCTGTGCTTTCCACAGGGGATTCAGACATCCTTTCGTCCTGGGAGATGCAAGACGAGCCTGCATTGAAGTCACTGCAGGGATATCCGGCCTTATTTGGAGTCAGGGCATCGCGGTGTCCATTCCACTTGAGGCCGCAAACTCAGGGTCCCTCTCACATACCTAGAGCTGAGAGAAGCCTCCTCTTGAGGTGCTTGTGGTAAGGTGGTATTCCTCTGGAGACGAATCCAGGGACTAACCTCTCTTTTCAAGTTGATTTTTGGTCCACAGAGTTCTTTCGTGTTGCTACAGTGACCTCAGGATCCCTCTATCCTTGAAACAGTGTTCTTGGGGTTTCTCTGGAGTGCCATCAAGGAAATCAAGGCTCCTTTCATGTGTGATGTGCAAGACGGAATTGCTCTGCTCGCAGTACAGGGGAATCGGGCCTCATCTCGCGGAGAGGGGGAAGTCTCATGGTTTTTCTCGAGTTGCGGCGGGAACCTGGGGTATATTCTCGAGTTACGACGGGGATGGCCCTTCCACCCACGTGTTTGTTCAGCCACGTCAGGACTCCTGCCTAGTTGCGAGGGACAACTCGGGATTCTCCTCGAGGCTTGGCACGGCAATTGGAACGCCTCTCCAGCTGAGGCGGGAGACCAAGGGTCCCTTTCCACGTGCCACAAGAATCCTGGGACTCCTATCAAGTTTCACGAGGAGTCAGGCATCGTCTCCTTTGGAGGCACTGATCTCCGCGTAACTCTGGAGTTTTCAAAGGATGTGAGGCCTGCGGTCGCGATGAGGTGGGGAACTAGGTGTTTCTCTGTGGTCTCCACAGGGGATTCAGACACCCTTTCGTCTTGGGAGATGCAAGACGAGCCTGCATTCAAGTCACTGCAGGGATATCCGGCCTTATTTCGAGTCAGGGCATCGCGGTGTCCATTCCACTTGAAGCCGCAAACTCAGGGTCCCTCTCACATACCTAGAGCTGAGAGAAGCCTCCTCTTGAGGTGCTTGTGGAAGGTGGTATTCCTCTGGAGTCGAAGCCAGGGGCTAACCTCTCATCTCGAGTTGATTTTTGGCCCACGGAGCTCTTTCGTGTTGCTACAGTGACCTCAGGATCCCTCTAGCCTTGAAACAGTGTTCTTGGGGTTTCGCTGGAATGCCATCAAGGAAATCAAGGCTCCTTTCATGTGTGATGTGCAAGACGGAATTGCTCTGCACGCAGTGCAGGGGAATCGGGCCTCATCTCGCGGCGAGTGGGAAGTCTCATGGTTTTTCTCGAGTTGCGGCTGGAACCTGGGGTATATTCTCGAGTTACGACGGGGATGGCCCTTCCACCCACGTGTGTGTTCAGCCACGTCAGGACTCTTGCCTAGTTGCGAGACACAACTCGGGATTCTCCTCGAGGCTTGGCAAGGCAATTGGGACGCCCCTCCATCTGAGGCTGGAGACCAAGATTCCCTTTCCACGTGCCACAGGAATCCTGGGACTCCTATCAAGTTTCACGAGGAGTCAGGCATCGTCTCCTTTGGAGGCACTGATCTCCGCGTACCTCTCGAGTTTTCAAAGGATGTGAGGCCTCCGGTCGCGATGAGGTGGGGAACTAGGTCTTTTTCTGTGGTCTCCACAGGGGATTCAGACATCCTTTCATCTTGGGAGATGCAAGACGAGCCTGCATTCAAGTCACTGCAGGGATATCCAGCCTTATTTCGCGTCAGGGCATCGCGGTGTCCATTCCACTTGAGGCCGCAAACTCAGGGTCCCTCTCACATACCTAGAGCTGAGAGAAGCCTCCTCTTGAGGTGCTTGTGGTAAGGTGGTATTCCTCTGGAGTCGAAGCCAGGGACTAACCTCTCATCTCGAGTTGATTTTTGGCCCACGGAGCTCTTTCGTGTTGCTACAGTGACCTCAGGATCCCTCTAGCCTTGAAACAGTGTTCTTGGGGTTTCTCTGGAGTGCCATCAAGGAAATCAAGGCTCCTTTCATGTGTGATGTGCAAAACGGAATTGCTCTGCACGCAGTGCAGGGGAATCGGGCCTCATCTCGCGGCGAGGGGGAAGTCTCATGGTTTTTCTCGAGGTGCGGCGGGAACCTGGGGTATATTCTCGAGTTACGATGGGGATGTCCCTTCCACCCACGTGTTTCTTCAGCGACGTCAGGACTCCTGCCTAGTTGCGAGGGACAACTCTGGATTCTCCTCGAGGCTTGGCAGGGCAATTGGGACGCCTCTCCAGCTGAGGCGGGAGACCAAGTGTCCCTTTCCAAGTGCCACAGGAATCCTGGGACTCCTATCAAGTTTCACGAGGAGTCAGGCATCGTCTCCTTTGGAGGCACTGATCTCCGCGTACCTCTGGGGTTTTCAAAGGATGTGAGGCTATCGGTCGCGATGAGGTGGGGAACTAAGTCTTTCTGTGCTTTCCACAGGGGATTCAGACATCCTTTCGTCCTGGGAGATGCAAGACGAGCCTGCATTCAAGTCACTGCAGGGATATCCGGCCTTATTTGGAGTCAGGGCATCGCGGTGTCCATTCCACTTGAGGCCGCAAACTCAGGGTCCCTCTCACATACCTAGAGCTGAGAGAAGCCTCCTCTTGAGGTGCTTGTGGTAAGGTGGTATTCCTCTGGAGACGAATCCAGGGACTAACCTCTCTTTTCAAGTTGATTTTTGGTCCACAGAGTTCTTTCGTGTTGCTACAGTGACCTCAGGATCCCTCTATCCTTGAAACAGTGTTCTTGGGGTTTCTCTGGAGTGCCATCAAGGAAATCAAGGCTCCTTTCATGTGTGATGTGCAAGATGGAATTGCTCTGCTCGCAGTACAGGGGAATCGGGCCTCATCTCGCATCGAGGGGGAAGTCTCATGGTTTTTCTCGAGTTGCGGCGGGAACCTGGGGTATATTCTCGAGTTACGACGGGGATGGCCCTTCCACCCACGTGTTTGTTCAGCCACGTCAGGACTCCTGCCTAGTTGCGAGGGACAACTCGGGATTCTCCTCGAGGCTTGGCACGGCAATTGGAACGCCTCTCCAGATGAGACGGGAGACCAAGGGTCCCTTTCCACGTGCCACAAGAATCCTGGGACTCCTATCAAGTTTCACGAGGAGTCAGGCATCGTCTCCTTTGGAGGCACTGATCTCCGCGTACCTCTGGAGTTTTCAAAGGATGTGAGGCCTCCGGTCGCGATGAGGTGGGGAATTAGGTGTTTCTCTGTGGTCTCCACAGGGGATTCAGACACCCTTTCGTCTTGGGAGATGCAAGACGAGCCTGCATTCAAGTCACTGCAGGGATATCCGGCCTTATTTCGAGTCAGGGCATCGCGGTGTCCATTCCACTTGAAGCCGCAAACTCAGGGTCCCTCTCACATACCTAGAGCTGAGAGAAGCCTCCTCTTGAGGTGCTTGTGGTAAGGTGGTATTCCTCTGGAGTCGAAGCCAGGGGCTAACCTCTCATCTCGAGTTGATTTTTGGCCCACGGAGCTCTTTCGTGTTGCTACAGTGACCTCAGGATCCCTCTAGCCTTGAAACAGTGTTCTTGGGGTTTCTCTGGAATGCCATCAAGGAAATCAAGGCTCCTTTCATGTGTGATGTGCAAGACGGAATTGCTCTGCACGCAGTGCAGGGGAATCGGGCCTCATCTCGCGGCGAGGGGGAAGTCTCATGGTTTTTCTCGAGTTGCGGCTGGAACCTGGGGTATATTCTCGAGTTACGACGGGGATGGCCCTTCCACCCACGTGTGTGTTCAGCCACGTCAGGACTCTTGCCTAGTTGCGAGACACAACTCGGGATTCTCCTCGAGGCTTGGCAAGGCAATTGGGATGCCTCTCCAGCTGAGGCGGGAGACCAAGGTTCCCTTTCCACGTGCCACAGGAATCCTGGGACTCCTATCAAGTTTCACGAGGAGTCAGGCATCCATCGTCTCCTTTGGAGGCACTGATCTCCGCGTACCTCTCGAGTTTTCAAAGGATGTGAGGCCTCCGGTCGCGATGAGGTGGGGAACTAGGTCTTTTTCTGTGGTCTCCACAGGGGATTCAGACATCCTTTCATCTTGGGAGATGCAAGACGAGCCTGCATTCAAGTCACTGCAGGGATATCCAGCCTTATTTCGCGTCAGGGCATCGCAGTGTCCATTCCACTTGAGGCCGCAAACTCAGGGTCCCTCTCACATACCTAGAGCTGAGAGAAGCCTCCTCTTGAGGTGCTTGTGGTAAGTTGGTATTCCTCAGGAGTCGAAGCCAGGGACTAACCTCTCATCTCGTGTTGATTCTTGGTCCACGGAGCTCTTTCGTGTTGCTACAGTGACCTCAGGATCCCTCTAACCTTGAAACAGTGTTCTTGGGGTTTCTCTGGAGTGCCATGAAGGAAATCAAGGCTCCTTTCATGTGTGATGTGCAAGACGGAATTGCTCTGCACGCAGTGCAGGGGAATCGGGCCTCATCTCGCGGCGAGGGGGAAGTCTCATGGTTTTTCTCGAGTTGCGGCGGGAACCTGGGGTATATTCTCGAGTTACGACGGGGATGGCCCTTCCACCCACGTGTTTCTTCAGCGACGTCAGGACTCCTGCCTAGTTGCGAGGGACAACTCGGGATTCTCCTCGAGGCTTTGCAGGGCAATTGGGACGCCTCTCCAGCTGAGGCGGGAGACCAAGGTTCCCTTTCCACGTGCCACAGGAATCCTGGGACTCCTATCAAGTTTCACGAGGAGTCAGGCATCGTCTCCTTTGGAGGCACTGATCTCCGCGTACCTCTCGAGTTTTCAAAGGATGTGAGGCCTCCGGTCGCGATGAGGTGGGGAACTAGGTCTTTTTCTGTGGTCTCCACAGGGGATTCAGACATCCTTTCATCTTGGGAGATGCAAGACGAGCCTGCATTCAAGTCACTGCAGGGATATCCAGCCTTATTTCGCGTCAGGGCATCGCGGTGTCCATTCCACTTGAGGCCGCAAACTCAGGGTCCCTCTCACATACCTAGAGCTGAGAGAAGCCTCCTCTTGAGGTGCTTGTGGTAAGGTGGTATTCCTCTGGAGTCGAAGCCAGGGACTAACCTGTCATCTCGAGTTGATTTTTGGCCCACGGAGCTCTTTAGTGTTGCTACAGTGACCTCAGAATCCCTCTAGCCTTGAAACAGTGTTCTTGGGGTTTCTCTGGAGTGCCATCAAGGAAATCAAGGCTCCTTTCATGTGTGATGTGCCAAACGGAATTGCTCTGCACGCAGTGCAGGGGAATCGGGCCTCATCTCGCGGCGAGGGGGAAGTCTCATGGTTTTTCTCGAGTTGCGGCGGGAACCTGGGGTATATTCTCGAGTTACGACGGGGATGTCCCTTCCACCCACGTGTTTCTTCAGCGACGTCAGGACTCCTGCCTAGTTGCGAGGGACAACTCTGGATTCTCCTCGAGGCTTGGCAGGGCAATTGGGACGCCTCTCCAGCTGAGGCGGGAGACCAAGTGTCCCTTTCCAAGTGCCACAGGAATCCTGGGACTCCTATCAAGTTTCACGAGGAGTCAGGCATCGTCTCCTTTGGAGGCACTGATCTCCGCGTACCTCTGGGGTTTTCAAAGGATGTGAGGCTATCGGTCGCGATGAGGTGGGGAACTAAGTCTTTCTGTGCTTTCCACAGGGGATTCAGACATCCTTTCGTCCTGGGAGATGCAAGACGAGCCTGCATTGAAGTCACTGCAGGGATATCCGGCCTTATTTGGAGTCAGGGCATCGCGGTGTCCATTCCACTTGAGGCCGCAAACTCAGGGTCCCTCTCACATACCTAGACCTGAGAGAAGCCTCCTCTTGAGGTACTTGTGGTAAGGTGGTATTCCTCTGGAGACGAATCCAGGGACTAACCTCTCTTTTCAAGTTGATTTTTGGTCCACAGAGTTCTTTCGTGTTGCTACAGTGACCTCAGGATCCCTCTATCCTTGAAACAGTGTTCTTGGGGTTTCTCTGGAGTGCCATCAAGGAAATCAAGGCTCCTTTCATGTGTGATGTGCAAGACGGAATTGCTCTGCTCGCAGTACAGGGGAATCGGGCCTCATCTCGCATCGAGGGGGAAGTCTCATGGTTTTTCTCGAGTTGCGGCGGGAACCTGGGGTATATTCTCGAGTTAGGACGGGGATGGCCCTTCCACCCACGTGTTTCTTCAGCGACGTCAGGACTCCTGCCTAGTTGCGAGGGACAACTCGGGATTCTCCTCGAGGCTTGGCACGGCAATTGGAACGCCTCTCCAGCTGAGGCGGGAGACCAAGGGTCCCTTTCCACGTGCCACAAGAATCCTGGGACTCCTATCAAGTTTCACGAGGAGTCAGGCATCGTCTCCTTTGGAGGCACTGATCTCCGCGTACCTCTGGAGTTTTCAAAGGATGTGAGGCCTCCGGTCGCGATGAGGTGGGGAACTAGGTGTTTCTCTGTGGTCTCCACAGGGGATTCAGACACCCTTTCGTCTTGGGAGATGCAAGACGAGCCTGCATTCAAGTCACTGCAGGGATATCCGGCCTTATTTCGAGTCAGGGCATCGCGGTGTCCATTCCACTTGAAGCCGCAAACTCAGGGTCCCTCTCACATACCTAGAGCTGAGAGAAGCCTCCTCTTGAGGTGCTTGTGGTAAGGTGGTATTCCTCTGGAGTCGAAGCCAGGGGCTAACCTCTCATCTCGAGTTGATTTTTGGCCCACGGAGCTCTTTCGTGTTGCTACAGTGACCTCAGGATCCCTCTAGCCTTGAAACAGTGTTCTTGGGGTTTCTCTGGAATGCCATCAAGGAAATCAAGGCTCCTTTCATGTGTGATGTGCAAGACGGAATTGCTCTGCACGCAGTGCAGGGGAATCGGGCCTCATCTCGCGGCGAGGGGGAAGTCTCATGATTTTTCTCGAGTTGCGGCTGGAACCTGGGGTATATTCTCGAGTTACGACGGGGATGGCCCTTCCACCCACGTGTGTGTTCAGCCACGTCAGGACTCTTGCCTAGTTGCGAGACACAACTCGGGATTCTCCTCGAGGCTTGGCAAGGCAATTGGGATGCCTCTCCAGCTGAGGCGGGAGACCAAGGTTCCCTTTCCACGTGCAACAGGAATCCTGGGACTCCTATCAAGTTTCACGAGGAGTCAGGCATCCATCGTCTCCTTTGGAGGCACTGATCTCCGCGTACCTCTCGAGTTTTCAAAGGATGTGAGGCCTCCGGTCGCGATGAGGTGGGGAACTAGGTCTTTTTCTGTGGTCTCCACAGGGGATTCAGACATCCTTTCATCTTGGGAGATGCAAGACGAGCCTGCATTCAAGTCACTGCAGGGATATCCAGCCTTATTTCGCGTCAGGGCATCGCAGTGTCCATTCCACTTGAGGCCGCAAACTCAGGGTCCCTCTCACATACCTAGAGCTGAGAGAAGCCTCCTCTTGAGGTGCTTGTGGTAAGTTGGTATTCCTCAGGAGTCGAAGCCAGGGACTAACCTCTCATCTCGTGTTGATTCTTGGTCCACGGAGCTCTTTCGTGTTGCTACAGTGACCTCAGGATCCCTCTAACCTTGAAACAGTGTTCTTGGGGTTTCTCTGGAGTGCCATGAAGGAAATCAAGGCTCCTTTCATGTGTGATGTGCAAGACGGAATTGCTCTGCACGCAGTGCAGGGGAATCGGGCCTCATCTCGCATCGAGGGGGAAGTCTCATGGTTTTTCTCGAGTTGCGGCGGGAACCTGGGGTATATTCTCGAGTTAGGACGGGGATGGCCCTTCCACCCACGTGTTTCTTCAGCGACGTCAGGACTCCTGCCTAGTTGCGAGGGACAACTCGGGATTCTCCTCGAGGCTTGGCACGGCAATTGGAACGCCTCTCCAGCTGAGGCGGGAGACCAAGGGTCCCTTTCCACGTGCCACAAGAATCCTGGGACTCCTATCAAGTTTCACGAGGAGTCAGGCATCGTCTCCTTTGGAGGCACTGATCTCCGCGTACCTCTGGAGTTTTCAAAGGATGTGAGGCCTCCGGTCGCGATGAGGTGGGGAACTAGGTGTTTCTCTGTGGTCTCCACAGGGGATTCAGACACCCTTTCGTCTTGGGAGATGCAAGACGAGCCTGCATTCAAGTCACTGCAGGGATATCCGGCCTTATTTCGAGTCAGGGCATCGCGGTGTCCATTCCACTTGAAGCCGCAAACTCAGGGTCCCTCTCACATACCTAGAGCTGAGAGAAGCCTCCTCTTGAGGTGCTTGTGGTAAGGTGGTATTCCTCTGGAGTCGAAGCCAGGGGCTAACCTCTCATCTCGAGTTGATTTTTGGCCCACGGAGCTCTTTCGTGTTGCTACAGTGACCTCAGGATCCCTCTAGCCTTGAAACAGTGTTCTTGGGGTTTCTCTGGAATGCCATCAAGGAAATCAAGGCTCCTTTCATGTGTGATGTGCAAGACGGAATTGCTCTGCACGCAGTGCAGGGGAATCGGGCCTCATCTCGCGGCGAGGGGGAAGTCTCATGATTTTTCTCGAGTTGCGGCTGGAACCTGGGGTATATTCTCGAGTTACGACGGGGATGGCCCTTCCACCCACGTGTGTGTTCAGCCACGTCAGGACTCTTGCCTAGTTGCGAGACACAACTCGGGATTCTCCTCGAGGCTTGGCAAGGCAATTGGGATGCCTCTCCAGCTGAGGCGGGAGACCAAGGTTCCCTTTCCACGTGCAACAGGAATCCTGGGACTCCTATCAAGTTTCACGAGGAGTCAGGCATCCATCGTCTCCTTTGGAGGCACTGATCTCCGCGTACCTCTCGAGTTTTCAAAGGATGTGAGGCCTCCGGTCGCGATGAGGTGGGGAACTAGGTCTTTTTCTGTGGTCTCCACAGGGGATTCAGACATCCTTTCATCTTGGGAGATGCAAGACGAGCCTGCATTCAAGTCACTGCAGGGATATCCAGCCTTATTTCGCGTCAGGGCATCGCAGTGTCCATTCCACTTGAGGCCGCAAACTCAGGGTCCCTCTCACATACCTAGAGCTGAGAGAAGCCTCCTCTTGAGGTGCTTGTGGTAAGTTGGTATTCCTCAGGAGTCGAAGCCAGGGACTAACCTCTCATCTCGTGTTGATTCTTGGTCCACGGAGCTCTTTCGTGTTGCTACAGTGACCTCAGGATCCCTCTAACCTTGAAACAGTGTTCTTGGGGTTTCTCTGGAGTGCCATGAAGGAAATCAAGGCTCCTTTCATGTGTGATGTGCAAGACGGAATTGCTCTGCACGCAGTGCAGGGGAATCGGGCCTCATCTCGCGGCGAGGGGGAAGTCTCATGGTTTTTCTCGAGTTGCGGCGGGAACCTGGGGTATATTCTCGAGTTACGACGGGGATGTCCCTTCCACCCACGTGTTTCTTCAGCGACGTCAGGACTCCTGCCTAGTTGCGAGGGACAACTCTGGATTCTCCTCGAGGCTTGGCAGGGCAATTGGGACGCCTCTCCAGCTGAGGCGGGAGACCAAGTGTCCCTTTCCAAGTGCCACAGGAATCCTGGGACTCCTATCAAGTTTCACGAGGAGTCAGGCATCGTCTCCTTTGGAGGCACTGATCTCCGCGTACCTCTGGGGTTTTCAAAGGATGTGAGGCTATCGGTCGCGATGAGGTGGGGAACTAAGTCTTTCTGTGCTTTCCACAGGGGATTCAGACATCCTTTCGTCCTGGGAGATGCAAGACGAGCCTGCATTGAAGTCACTGCAGGGATATCCGGCCTTATTTGGAGTCAGGGCATCGCGGTGTCCATTCCACTTGAGGCCGCAAACTCAGGGTCCCTCTCACATACCTAGAGCTGAGAGAAGCCTCCTCTTGAGGTGCTTGTGGTAAGGTGGTATTCCTCTGGAGACGAATCCAGGGACTAACCTCTCTTTTCAAGTTGATTTTTGGTCCACAGAGTTCTTTCGTGTTGCTACAGTGACCTCAGGATCCCTCTATCCTTGAAACAGTGTTCTTGGGGTTTCTCTGGAGTGCCATCAAGGAAATCAAGGCTCCTTTCATGTGTGATGTGCAAGACGGAATTGCTCTGCTCGCAGTACAGGGGAATCGGGCCTCATCTCGCGGAGAGGGGGAAGTCTCATGGTTTTTCTCGAGTTGCGGCGGGAACCTGGGGTATATTCTCGAGTTACGACGGGGATGGCCCTTCCACCCACGTGTTTGTTCAGCCACGTCAGGACTCCTGCCTAGTTGCGAGGGACAACTCGGGATTCTCCTCGAGGCTTGGCACGGCAATTGGAACGCCTCTCCAGCTGAGGCGGGAGACCAAGGGTCCCTTTCCACGTGCCACAAGAATCCTGGGACTCCTATCAAGTTTCACGAGGAGTCAGGCATCGTCTCCTTTGGAGGCACTGATCTCCGCGTAACTCTGGAGTTTTCAAAGGATGTGAGGCCTGCGGTCGCGATGAGGTGGGGAACTAGGTGTTTCTCTGTGGTCTCCACAGGGGATTCAGACACCCTTTCGTCTTGGGAGATGCAAGACGAGCCTGCATTCAAGTCACTGCAGGGATATCCGGCCTTATTTCGAGTCAGGGCATCGCGGTGTCCATTCCACTTGAAGCCGCAAACTCAGGGTCCCTCTCACATACCTAGAGCTGAGAGAAGCCTCCTCTTGAGGTGCTTGTGGAAGGTGGTATTCCTCTGGAGTCGAAGCCAGGGGCTAACCTCTCATCTCGAGTTGATTTTTGGCCCACGGAGCTCTTTCGTGTTGCTACAGTGACCTCAGGATCCCTCTAGCCTTGAAACAGTGTTCTTGGGGTTTCTCTGGAATGCCATCAAGGAAATCAAGGCTCCTTTCATGTGTGATGTGCAAGACGGAATTGCTCTGCACGCAGTGCAGGGGAATCGGGCCTCATCTCGCGGCGAGTGGGAAGTCTCATGGTTTTTCTCGAGTTGCGGCTGGAACCTGGGGTATATTCTCGAGTTACGACGGGGATGGCCCTTCCACCCACGTGTGTGTTCAGCCACGTCAGGACTCTTGCCTAGTTGCGAGACACAACTCGGGATTCTCCTCGAGGCTTGGCAAGGCAATTGGGACGCCCCTCCATCTGAGGCTGGAGACCAAGATTCCCTTTCCACGTGCCACAGGAATCCTGGGACTCCTATCAAGTTTCACGAGGAGTCAGGCATCGTCTCCTTTGGAGGCACTGATCTCCGCGTACCTCTCGAGTTTTCAAAGGATGTGAGGCCTCCGGTCGCGATGAGGTGGGGAACTAGGTCTTTTTCTGTGGTCTCCACAGGGGATTCAGACATCCTTTCATCTTGGGAGATGCAAGACGAGCCTGCATTCAAGTCACTGCAGGGATATCCAGCCTTATTTCGCGTCAGGGCATCGCGGTGTCCATTCCACTTGAGGCCGCAAACTCAGGGTCCCTCTCACATACCTAGAGCTGAGAGAAGCCTCCTCTTGAGGTGCTTGTGGTAAGGTGGTATTCCTCTGGAGTCGAAGCCAGGGACTAACCTCTCATCTCGAGTTGATTTTTGGCCCACGGAGCTCTTTCGTGTTGCTACAGTGACCTCAGGATCCCTCTAGCCTTGAAACAGTGTTCTTGGGGTTTCTCTGGAGTGCCATCAAGGAAATCAAGGCTCCTTTCATGTGTGATGTGCAAAACGGAATTGCTCTGCACGCAGTGCAGGGGAATCGGGCCTCATCTCGCGGCGAGGGGGAAGTCTCATGGTTTTTCTCGAGGTGCGGCGGGAACCTGGGGTATATTCTCGAGTTACGATGGGGATGTCCCTTCCACCCACGTGTTTCTTCAGCGACGTCAGGACTCCTGCCTAGTTGCGAGGGACAACTCTGGATTCTCCTCGAGGCTTGGCAGGGCAATTGGGACGCCTCTCCAGCTGAGGCGGGAGACCAAGTGTCCCTTTCCAAGTGCCACAGGAATCCTGGGACTCCTATCAAGTTTCACGAGGAGTCAGGCATCGTCTCCTTTGGAGGCACTGATCTCCGCGTACCTCTGGGGTTTTCAAAGGATGTGAGGCTATCGGTCGCGATGAGGTGGGGAACTAAGTCTTTCTGTGCTTTCCACAGGGGATTCAGACATCCTTTCGTCCTGGGAGATGCAAGACGAGCCTGCATTCAAGTCACTGCAGGGATATCCGGCCTTATTTGGAGTCAGGGCATCGCGGTGTCCATTCCACTTGAGGCCGCAAACTCAGGGTCCCTCTCACATACCTAGAGCTGAGAGAAGCCTCCTCTTGAGGTGCTTGTGGTAAGGTGGTATTCCTCTGGAGACGAATCCAGGGACTAACCTCTCTTTTCAAGTTGATTTTTGGTCCACAGAGTTCTTTCGTGTTGCTACAGTGACCTCAGGATCCCTCTATCCTTGAAACAGTGTTCTTGGGGTTTCTCTGGAGTGCCATCAAGGAAATCAAGGCTCCTTTCATGTGTGATGTGCAAGATGGAATTGCTCTGCTCGCAGTACAGGGGAATCGGGCCTCATCTCGCATCGAGGGGGAAGTCTCATGGTTTTTCTCGAGTTGCGGCGGGAACCTGGGGTATATTCTCGAGTTACGACGGGGATGGCCCTTCCACCCACGTGTTTGTTCAGCCACGTCAGGACTCCTGCCTAGTTGCGAGGGACAACTCGGGATTCTCCTCGAGGCTTGGCACGGCAATTGGAACGCCTCTCCAGATGAGACGGGAGACCAAGGGTCCCTTTCCACGTGCCACAAGAATCCTGGGACTCCTATCAAGTTTCACGAGGAGTCAGGCATCGTCTCCTTTGGAGGCACTGATCTCCGCGTACCTCTGGAGTTTTCAAAGGATGTGAGGCCTCCGGTCGCGATGAGGTGGGGAATTAGGTGTTTCTCTGTGGTCTCCACAGGGGATTCAGACACCCTTTCGTCTTGGGAGATGCAAGACGAGCCTGCATTCAAGTCACTGCAGGGATATCCGGCCTTATTTCGAGTCAGGGCATCGCGGTGTCCATTCCACTTGAAGCCGCAAACTCAGGGTCCCTCTCACATACCTAGAGCTGAGAGAAGCCTCCTCTTGAGGTGCTTGTGGTAAGGTGGTATTCCTCTGGAGTCGAAGCCAGGGGCTAACCTCTCATCTCGAGTTGATTTTTGGCCCACGGAGCTCTTTCGTGTTGCTACAGTGACCTCAGGATCCCTCTAGCCTTGAAACAGTGTTCTTGGGGTTTCTCTGGAATGCCATCAAGGAAATCAAGGCTCCTTTCATGTGTGATGTGCAAGACGGAATTGCTCTGCACGCAGTGCAGGGGAATCGGGCCTCATCTCGCGGCGAGGGGGAAGTCTCATGGTTTTTCTCGAGTTGCGGCTGGAACCTGGGGTATATTCTCGAGTTACGACGGGGATGGCCCTTCCACCCACGTGTGTGTTCAGCCACGTCAGGACTCTTGCCTAGTTGCGAGACACAACTCGGGATTCTCCTCGAGGCTTGGCAAGGCAATTGGGATGCCTCTCCAGCTGAGGCGGGAGACCAAGGTTCCCTTTCCACGTGCCACAGGAATCCTGGGACTCCTATCAAGTTTCACGAGGAGTCAGGCATCCATCGTCTCCTTTGGAGGCACTGATCTCCGCGTACCTCTCGAGTTTTCAAAGGATGTGAGGCCTCCGGTCGCGATGAGGTGGGGAACTAGGTCTTTTTCTGTGGTCTCCACAGGGGATTCAGACATCCTTTCATCTTGGGAGATGCAAGACGAGCCTGCATTCAAGTCACTGCAGGGATATCCAGCCTTATTTCGCGTCAGGGCATCGCAGTGTCCATTCCACTTGAGGCCGCAAACTCAGGGTCCCTCTCACATACCTAGAGCTGAGAGAAGCCTCCTCTTGAGGTGCTTGTGGTAAGTTGGTATTCCTCAGGAGTCGAAGCCAGGGACTAACCTCTCATCTCGTGTTGATTCTTGGTCCACGGAGCTCTTTCGTGTTGCTACAGTGACCTCAGGATCCCTCTAACCTTGAAACAGTGTTCTTGGGGTTTCTCTGGAGTGCCATGAAGGAAATCAAGGCTCCTTTCATGTGTGATGTGCAAGACGGAATTGCTCTGCACGCAGTGCAGGGGAATCGGGCCTCATCTCGCGGCGAGGGGGAAGTCTCATGGTTTTTCTCGAGTTGCGGCGGGAACCTGGGGTATATTCTCGAGTTACGACGGGGATGGCCCTTCCACCCACGTGTTTCTTCAGCGACGTCAGGACTCCTGCCTAGTTGCGAGGGACAACTCGGGATTCTCCTCGAGGCTTTGCAGGGCAATTGGGACGCCTCTCCAGCTGAGGCGGGAGACCAAGGGTCCCTTTCCACGTGCCACAGGAATCCTGGGTCTCCTATCAAGTTTCACGAGGAGTCAGGCATCGTCTCCTTTGGAGGCACTGATCTCCGCGTACCTCTGGAGTTTTCAAAGGATGTGAGGCCTCCGGTCGCGATGAGGTGGGGAACTAGGTGTTTCTCTGTGGTCTCCACAGGGGATTCAGACATCCTTTCGTCTTGGGAGCTGCAAGACGAGCCTGCATTCAAGTCACTGCAGGGATATCCGGCCTTATTTTGAGTCAGGGCATCGCGGTGTCCATTCCACTTGAGGCCGCAAACTCAGGGTCCCTCTCACATACCTAGAGCTGAGAGAAGCCTTCCCTTGAGTTGCTTGTGTTAAGGTGGTATTCCTCTGGAGTCGAAGCCAGGGACTAACCTCTCTTTTCGAGTTGATTTTTGGTCCACAGAGTTCTTTCGTGTTGCTACAGTGACCTCAGGATCCCTCTAGCCTTGAAACAGTGTTCTTGGGGTTTCTCTGGAGTGCCATGAAGGAAATCAAGGCTCCTTTCATGTGTGATGTGCAAGACGGAATTGCTCTGCACGCAGTGCAGGGGAATCGGGCCTCATCTCGCGGCAAGGGGGAAGTCTCATGGTTTTTCTCGAGTTGCGGCGGGAACCTTGGGTATATTCTCGAGTTACGACGGGGATGGCCCTTCCACCCACGTGTTTCTTCAGCGACGTCAGGACTCCTGCCTAGTTGCGAGGGACAACTCTGGATTCTCCTCGAGGCTTGGCAGGGCAATTGGGACGCCTCTCCAGCTGAGGCGGGAGACCAAGTGTCCCTTTCCAAGTGCCACAGGAATCCTGGGACTCCTATCAAGTTTCACGAGGAGTCAGGCATCGTCTCCTTTGGAGGCACTGATCTCCGCGTACCTCTGGGGTTTTCAAAGGATGTGAGGCTATCGGTCGCGATGAGGTGGGGAACTAAGTCTTTCTCTGTGCTTTCCACAGGGGATTCAGACATCCTTTCGTCCTGGGAGATGCAAGACGAGCCTGCATTCAAGTCACTGCAGGGATATCCGGCCTTATTTCGAGTCAGGGCATCGCGGTGTCCATTCCACTTGAGGCCGCAAACTCAGGATCCCTCTCACATACCTAGAGCTGAGAGAAGCCTCCTCTTGAGGTGCTTGTGGTAAGGTGGTATTCCTCTGGAGACGAATCCAGGGACTAACCTCTCTTTTCGAGTTGATTTTTGGTCCACAGAGTTCTTTCGTGTTGCTACAGTGACCTCAGGATCCCTCTATCCTTGAAACAGTGTTCTTGGGGTTTCTCTGGAGTGCCATCAAGGAAATCAAGGCTCCTTTCATGTGTGATGTGCAAGACGGAATTGCTCTGCACGCAGTACAGGGGAATTGGGCCTCATCTCGCATCGAGGGGGAAGTCTCATGGTTTTTCTCGAGTTGCGGCGGGAACCTGGGGTATATTCTCGAGTTACGACGGGGATGGCCCTTCCACCCACGTGTTTGTTCAGCCACGTCAGGACTCTTGCGTAGTTGCGAGGGACAACTCGGGATTCTCCTCGAGGCTTGGCAGGGCAATTGGAACGCCTCTCCAGCTGAGGCGGGAGACCAAGGGTCCCTTTCCACGTGCCACAGGAATCCTGGGACTCCTATCAAGTTTCACGAGGAGTCAGGCATCCATCGTCTCCTTTGGAGGCACTGATCTCCGCGTACCTCTCGAGTTTTCAAAGGATGTGAGGCCTCCGGTCGCGATGAGGTGGGGAACTAGGTCTTTTTCTGTGGTCTCCACAGGGGATTCAGACATCCTTTCATCTTGGGAGATGCAAGACGAGCCTGCATTCAAGTCACTGCAGGGATATCCAGCCTTATTTCGCGTCAGGGCATCGCAGTGTCCATTCCACTTGAGGCCGCAAACTCAGGGTCCCTCTCACATACCTAGAGCTGAGAGAAGCCTCCTCTTGAGGTGCTTGTGGTAAGTTGGTATTCCTCAGAAGTCGAAGCCAGGGACTAACCTCTCATCTCGTGTTGATTCTTGGTCCACGGAGCTCTTTCGTGTTGCTACAGTGACCTCAGGATCCCTCTAACCTTGAAACAGTGTTCTTGGGGTTTCTCTGGAGTGCCATGAAGGAAATCAAGGCTCCTTTCATGTGTGATGTGCAAGACGGAATTGCTCTGCACGCAGTGCAGGGGAATCGGGCCTCATCTCGCGGCGAGGGGGAAGTCTCATGGTTTTTCTCGAGTTGCGGCGGGAACCTGGGGTATATTCTCGAGTTACGACGGGGATGGCCCTTCCACCCACGTGTTTCTTCAGCGACGTCAGGAGTCCTGCCTAGTTGCGAGGGACAACTCGGGATTCTCCTCGAGGCTTTGCAGGGCAATTGGGACGCCTCTCCAGCTGAGGTGGGAGACCAAGGGTCCCTTTCCACGTGCCACAGGAATCCTGGGTCTCCTATCAAGTTTCACGAGGAGTCAGGCATCGTCTCCTTTGGAGGCACTGATCTCCGCGTACCTCTGGAGTTTTCAAAGGATGTGAGGCCTCCGGTCGCGATGAGGTGGGGAACTAGGTGTTTCTCTGTGGTCTCCACAGGGGATTCAGACATCCTTTCATCTTTGGAGATGCAAGACGAGCCTGCATTCAAGTCACTGCAGGGATATCCAGCCTTATTTCGCGTCAGGGCATCGCGGTGTCCATTCCACTTGAGGCCGCAAACTCAGGGTCCCTCTCACATACCTAGAGCTGAGAGAAGCCTCCTCTTGAGGTGCTTGTGGTAAGGTGGTATTCCTCTGGAGTCGAAGCCAGGGACTAACCTCTCATCTCGAGTTGATTTTTGGCCCACGGAGCTCTTTCGTGTTGCTACAGTGACCTCAGGATCCCTCTAGCCTTGAAACAGTGTTCTTGGGGTTTCTCTGGAGTGCCATCAAGGAAATCAAGGCTCCTTTCATGTGTGATGTGCAAAACGGAATTGCTCTGCACGCAGTGCAGGGGAATCGGGCCTCATCTCGCGGCGAGGGGGAAGTCTCATGGTTTTTCTCGAGTTGCGGCGGGAACCTGGGGTATATTCTCGAGTTACGACGGGGATGGCCCTTCCACCCACGTGTTTCTTCAGCGACGTCAGGACTCCTGCCTAGTTGCGAGGGACAACTCGGGATTCTCCTCGAGGCTTGGCAGGGCAATTGGGACGCCTCTCCAGCTGAGGCGGGAGACCAAGTGTCCCTTTCCAAGTGCCACAGGAATCCTGGGACTCCTATCAAGTTTCACGAGGAGTCAGGCATCGTCTCCTTTGGAGGCACTGATCTCCGCGTACCTCTGGGGTTTTCAAAGGATGTGAGGCTATCGGTCGCGATGAGGTGGGGAACTAAGTCTTTCTGTGCTTTCCACAGGGGACTCAGACATCCTTTCGTCCTGGGAGATGCAAGACGAGCCTGCATTGAAGTCACTGCAGGGATATCCGGCCTTATTTGGAGTCAGGGCATCGCGGTGTCCATTCCACTTGAGGCCGCAAACTCAGGGTCCCTCTCACATACCTAGAGCTGAGAAAAGCCTCCTCTTGAGGTGCTTGTGGTAAGGTGGTATTCCTCTGGAGACGAATCCAGGGACTAACCTCTCTTTTCAAGTTGATTTTTGGTCCACAGAGTTCTTTCGTGTTGCTACAGTGACCTCAGGATCCCTCTATCCTTGAAACAGTGTTCTTGGGGTTTCTCTGGAGTGCCATCAAGGAAATCAAGGCTCCTTTCATGTGTGATGTGCAAGACGGAATTGCTCTGCTCGCAGTACAGGGGAATCGGGCCTCATCTCGCATCGAGGGGGAAGTCTCATGGTTTTTCTCGAGTTGCGGCGGGAACCTGGGGTATATTCTCGAGTTACGACGGGGATGGCCCTTCCACCCACGTGTTTGTTCAGCCACGTCAGGACTCCTGCCTAGTTGCGAGGGACAACTCGGGATTCTCCTCGAGGCTTGGCACGGCAATTGGAACGCCTCTCCAGCTGAGGCGGGAGACCAAGGGTCCCTTTCCACGTGCCACAAGAATCCTGGGACTCCTATCAAGTTTCACGAGGAGTCAGGCATCGTCTCCTTTGAAGGCACTGATCTCCGTGTAACTCTGGAGTTTTCAAAGGATGTGAGGCCTCCGGTCGCGATGAGGTGGGGAACTAGGTCTTTCTCTGTGGTCTCCACAGGGGATTCAGACACCCTTTCGTCTTGGGAGATGCAAGACGAGCCTGCATTCAAGTCACTGCAGGGATATCCGGCCTTATTTCGAGTCAGGGCATCGCGGTGTCCATTCCACTTGAAACCGCAAACTCAGGGTTCCTCTCACATACCTAGAGCTGAGAGAAGCCTCCTCTTGAGGTGCTTGTGGTAAGGTGGTATTCCTCTGGAGTCGAAGCCAGGGGCTAACCTCTCATCTCGAGTTGATTTTTGGCCCACGGAGCTCTTTCGTGTTGCTACAGTGACCTCAGGATCCCTCTAGCCTTGAAACAGTGTTCTTGGGGTTTCTCTGGAATGCCATCAAGGAAATCAAGGCTCCTTTCATGTGTGATGTGCAAGACGGAATTGCTCTGCACGCAGTGCAGGGGAATCGGGCCTCATCTCGCGGCGAGGGGGAAGTCTCATGGTTTTTCTCGAGTTGCGGCTGGAACCTGGGGTAGATTCTCGAGTTACGACGGGGATGGCCCTTCCACCCACGTGTGTGTTCAGCCACGTCAGGACTCTTGCCTAGTTGCGAGACACAACTCGGGTTTCTCCTCGAGGCTTGGCAAGGCAATTGGGATGCCTCTCCAGCTGAGGCGGGACACCAAGGTTCCCTTTCCACGTGCCACAGGAATCCTGGGACTCCTATCAAGTTTCACGAGGAGTCAGGCATCCATCGTCTCCTTTGGAGGCACTGATCTCCGCGTACCTCTCGAGTTTTCAAAGGATGTGAGGCCTCCGGTCGCGATGAGGTGGGGAACTAGGTCTTTTTCTGTGGTCTCCACAGGGGATTCAGACATCCTTTCATCTTGGGAGATGCAAGACGAGCCTGCATTCAAGTCACTGCAGGGATATCCAGCCTTATTTCGCGTCAGGGCATCGCAGTGTCCATTCCACTTGAGGCCGCAAACTCAGGGTCCCTCTCACATACCTAGAGCTGAGAGAAGCCTCCTCTTGAGGTGCTTGTGGTAAGTTGGTATTCCTCAGGAGTCGAAGCCAGGGACTAACCTCTCATCTCGTGTTGATTCTTGGTCCACGGAGCTCTTTCGTGTTGCTACAGTGACCTCAGGATCCCTCTAACCTTGAAACAGTGTTCTTGGGGTTTCTCTGGAGTGCCATGAAGGAAATCAAGGCTCCTTTCATGTGTGATGTGCAAGACGGAATTGCTCTGCACGCAGTGCAGGGGAATCGGGCCTCATCTCGCGGCGAGGGGGAAGTCTCATGGTTTTTCTCGAGTTGCGGCGGGAACCTGGGGTATATTCTCGAGTTACGACGGGGATGGCCCTTCCACCCACGTGTTTCTTCAGCGACGTCAGGACTCCTGCCTAGTTGCGAGGGACAACTCGGGATTCTCCTCGAGGCTTTGCAGGGCAATTGGGACGCCTCTCCAGCTGAGGCGGGAGACCAAGGGTCCCTTTCCACGTGCCACAGGAATCCTGGGTCTCCTATCAAGTTTCACGAGGAGTCAGGCATCGTCTCCTTTGGAGGCACTGATCTCCGCGTACCTCTGGAGTTTTCAAAGGATGTGAGGCCTCCGGTCGCGATGAGGTGGGGAACTAGGTGTTTCTCTGTGGTCTCCACAGGGGATTCAGACATCCTTTCATCTTGGGAGATGCAAGACGAGCCTGCATTCAAGTCACTGCAGGGATATCCAGCCTTATTTCGCGTCAGGGCATCGCGGTGTCCATTCCACTTGAGGCCGCAAACTCAGGGTCCCTCTCACATACCTAGAGCTGAGAGAAGCCTCCTCTTGAGGTGCTTGTGGTAAGGTGGTATTCCTCTGGAGTCGAAGCCAGGGACTAACCTCTCATCTCGAGTTGATTTTTGGCCCACGGAGCTCTTTCGTGTTGCTACAGTGACCTCAGGATCCCTCTAGCCTTGAAACAGTGTTCTTGGGGTTTCTCTGGAGTGCCATCAAGGAAATCAAGGCTCCTTTCATGTGTGATGTGCAAAACGGAATTGCTCTGCACGCAGTGCAGGGGAATCGGGCCTCATCTCGCGGCGAGGGGGAAGTCTCATGGTTTTACTCGAGTTGCGGCGAGAACCTGGGGTATATTCTCGAGTTACGACGGGGATGTCCCTTCCACCCACGTGTTTCTTCAGCGAAGTCAGGACTCCTGCCTAGTTGCGAGGGACAACTCGGGATTCTCCTCGAGGCTTGGCAGGGCAATTGGAACGCCTCTCCAGCTGAGGCGGGAGACCAAGTGTCCCTTTCCAAGTGCCACAGGAATCCTGGGACTCCTATCAAGTTTCACGAGGAGTCAGGCATCGTCTCCTTTGGAGGCACTGATCTCCACGTACCTCTGGGGTTTTCAAAGGATGTGAGGCTATCGGTCGCGATGAGGTGGGGAACTAAGTCTTTCTGTGCTTTCCACAGGGGATTCAGACATCCTTTCGTCCTGGGAGATGCAAGACGAGCCTGCATTGAAGTCACTGCAGGGATATCCGGCCTTATTTGGAGTCAGGGCATCGCGGTGTCCATTCCACTTGAGGCCGCAAACTCAGGGTCCCTCTCACATACCTAGAGCTGAGAGAAGCCTCCTCTTGAGGTGCTTGTGGTAAGGTGGTATTCCTCTGGAGACGAATCCAGGGACTAACCTCTCTTTTCAAGTTGATTTTTGGTCCACAGAGTTCTTTCGTGTTGCTACAGTGACCTCAGGATCCCTCTATCCTTGAAACAGTGTTCTTGGGGTTTCTCTGGAGTGCCATCAAGGAAATCAAGGCTCCTTTCATGTGTGATGTGCAAGACGGAATTGCTCTGCTCGCAGTACAGGGGAATCGGGCCTCATCTCGCATCGAGGGGGAAGTCTCATGGTTTTTCTCGAGTTGCGGCGGGAACCTGGGGTATATTCTCGAGTTACGATGGGGATGGCCCTTCCACCCACGTGTTTGTTCAGCCACGTCAGGACTCCTGCCTATTTGCGAGGGACAACTCGGGATTCTCCTCGAGGCTTGGCACGGCAATTGGAACGCCTCTCCAGCTGAGGCGGGAGACCAAGGGTCCCTTTCCACGTGCCACAAGAATCCTGGGACTCCTATCAAGTTTCACGAGGAGTCAGGCATCGTCTCCTTTGAAGGCACTGATCTCCGTGTAACTCTGGAGTTTTCAAAGGATGTGAGGCCTCCGGTCGCGATGAGGTGGGGAACTAGGTGTTTCTCTGTGGTCTCCACAGGGGATTCAGACACCCTTTCGTCTTGGGAGATGCAAGACGAGCCTGCATTCAAGTCACTGCAGGGATATCCGGCCTTATTTCGAGTCAGGGCATCGCGGTGTCCATTCCACTTGAAGCCGCAAACTCAGGGTCCCTCTCACATACCTAGAGCTGAGAGAAGCCTCCTCTTGAGGTGCTTGTGGTAAGGTGGTATTCCTCTGGAGTCGAAGCCAGGGGCTAACCTCTCATCTCGAGTTGATTTTTGGCCCACGGAGCTCTTTCGTGTTGCTACAGTGACCTCAGGATCCCTCTAGCCTTGAAACAGTGTTCTTGGGGTTTCTCTGGAATGCCATCAAGGAAATCAAGGCTCCTTTCATGTGTGATGTGCAAGACGGAATTGCTCTGCACGCAGTGCAGGGGAATCGGGCCTCATCTCGCGGCGAGGGGGAAGTCTCATGGTTTTTCTCGAGTTGCGGCTGGAACCTGGGGTATATTCTCGAGTTACGACGGGGATGGCCCTTCCACCCACGTGTGTGTTCAGCCACGTCAGGACTCTTGCCTAGTTGCGAGACACAACTCGGGATTCTCCTCGAGGCTTGGCAAGGCAATTGGGATGCCTCTCCAGCTGAGGCGGGAGACCAAGGTTCCCTTTCCACGTGCCACAGGAATCCTGGGACTCCTATCAAGTTTCACGAGGAGTCAGGCATCCATCGTCTCCTTTGGAGGCACTGATCTCCGCGTACCTCTCGAGTTTTCAAAGGATGTGAGGCCTCCGGTCGCGATGAGGTGGGGAACTAGGTCTTTTTCTGTGGTCTCCACAGGGGATTCAGACATCCTTTCATCTTGGGAGATGCAAGACGAGCCTGCATTCAAGTCACTGCAGGGATATCCAGCCTTATTTCGCGTCAGGGCATCGCAGTGTCCATTCCACTTGAGGCCGCAAACTCAGGGTCCCTCTCACATACCTAGAGCTGAGAGAAGCCTCCTCTTGAGGTGCTTGTGGTAAGGTGGTATTCCTCTGGAGACGAATCCAGGGACTAACCTCTCTTTTCGAGTTGATTTTTGGTCCACAGAGTTCTTTCGTGTTGCTACAGTGACCTCAGGATCCCTCTATCCTTGAAACAGTGTTCTTGGGGTTTCTTTGGAGTGCCATCAAGGAAATCAAGGCTCCTTTCATGTGTGATGTGCAAGACGGAATTGCTCTGCACGCAGTACAGGGGAATTGGGCCTCATCTCACATCGAGGGGGAAGTCTCATGGTTTTTCTCGAGTTGCGGCGGGAACCTGGGGTATATTCTCGAGTTACGACGGGGATGGCCCTTCCACCCACGTGTTTGTTCAGCCACGTCAGGACTCCTGCCTAGTTGCGAGGGACAACTCGGGATTCTCCTCGAGGCTTGGCAGGGCAATTGGAACGCCTCTCCAGCTGAGGCGGGAGACCAAGGGTCCCTTTCCACGTGCCACAAGAATCCTGGGACTCCTATCAAGTTTCACGAGGAGTCAGGCATCGTCTCCTTTGGAGGCACTGAGCTCCGCGTACCTCTGGAGTTTTCAAAGGATGTGAGGCCTCCGGTCGCGATGAGGTGGGGAACTAGGTCTTTCTCTGTGGTCTCCACAGGGGATTCAGACATCCTTTCTTCTTGGGAGATGCAAGACGAGCCTGCATTCAAGTCACTGCAGGGATATCCAGCCTTATTTCGCGTCAGGGCATCGCGGTGTCCATTCCACTTGAAGCCGTAAACTCAGGGTCCCTCTCACATACCTAGAGCTGAGAGAAGCCTCCTCTTGAGGTGCTTGTGGTAAGGTGGTGTTCCTCTGGAGTCGAAGCCAGGGACTAACCTCTCATCTCGAGTTGATTTTTGGTCCACGGAGCTCTTTCGTGTTGCTACAGTGACCTCAGGATCCCTCTAGCCTTGAAACAGTGTTCTTGGGGTTTCTCTGGAGTGCCATGAAGGAAATCAAGGCTCCTTTCATGTGTGATGTGCAACACAGAATTGCTCTGCACGCAGTGCAGGGGAATCGAGCCTCATCTCGCGGCGAGGGGGAAGTCTCATGGTTTTTCTCGAGTTGCGGCGGGAACCTGGGGTATATTCTCGAGTTACGACGGGGATGGCCCTTCCACACACGTGTGTGTTCAGCCACGTCAGGACTCTTGCCTAGTTGCGAGACACAACTCGGGATTCTCCTCGAGGCTTGGCAAGGCAATTGGGACGCCTCTCCAGCTGAGGCGGGAGACCAAGGGTCCCTTTCCACGTGACACAGGAATCCTGGGACTCCTATCAAGTTTCACGAGGAGTCAGGCATCGTCTCCTTTGGAGGCACTGATCTCCGCGTACCTCTCGAGTTTTCAAAGGATGTGAGGCCTCCGGTCGCGATAAGGTGGAGAACTAGGTCTTTCTCTGTGGTCTCCACAGGGGATTCAGACATCCTTTCATCTTCGGAGATGCAAGACGAGCCTGCATTCAAGTCACTGCAGGGATATCCAGCCTTATTTCACGTCAGGGCATCGCGGTGTCCATTCCACTTGAGGCCGCAAACTCAGGGTCCCTCTCACATACATAGAGCTGAGAGAAGCCTCCTCTTGAGGTGCTTGTGGTAAGGTGGTATTCCTCTGGAGTCGAAGCCAGGGACTAACCTCTCATCTCGTGTTGATTTTTGGCCCACGGAGCTCTTTCATTTTGCTACAGTGACCTCAGGATCCCTCTAGCCTTGAAACAGTGTTCTTGGGGTTTCTCTGGAGTGCCATCAAGGAAATCAAGGCTCCTTTCATGTGTGATGTGCAACACGGAATTGCTCTGCACGCAGTGCAGGGGAATCGGGCCTCATCTCGCGGCGAGGGGGAAGTCTCATGGTTTTTCTCGAGTTGCGGCGGGAACCTGGGGTATATTCTCGAGTTACGACGGGGATGGCCCTTCCACCCACGTGTTTGTTCAGCGACGTCAGGACTCCTGCCTAGTTGCGAGGGACAACTCTGGATTCTCCTCGAAGCTTGGCAGGGCAATTGGGACGCCTCTCCAGCTGAGGCGTGAGACCAAGTGTCCCTTTCCAAGTGCCACAGGAATCCAGGGACTCCTATCAAGTTTCACGAGTAGTCAGGCATCGTCTCCTTTGGAGGCACTGATCTCCGCGTACCTCTGGAGTTTTCAAAGGATGTGAGGCCTCCGGTCGCGATGAGGTGGGGAACTAGGTGTTTCTCTGTGGTCTCCACAGGGGATTCAGACATCCTTTCTTCTTGGGAGATGAAAGACGAGCCTGCATTCAAGTCACTGCAGGGATATCCGGCCATATTTCGAGTCAGGGCATCGCGGTGTCCATTCCACTTAAGGCCGCAAACTCAGGATACCTCTCACATACCTAGAGCTGAGAGAAGCCTCCTCTTGAGGTGCTTGTGGTAAGGTGGTATTCCTCAGAAGTCGAAGCCAGGGACTAACCTCTCATCTCGTGTTGATTCTTGGTCCACGGAGCTCTTTCGTGTTGCTACAGTGACCTCAGGATCCCTCTAGCCTTGAAACAGTGTTCTTGGGGTTTCTCTGGAGTGCCATCAAGGAAATCAAGGTTCCTTTCATGTGTGATGTGCAACACGGAATTGCTCTGCAGGCAGTGCAGGGGAATCGGGCCTCATCTCGCGGCGAGGGGGAAGTCTCATGGTTTTTCTCGAGTTGCGGCGGGAACCTGGGGTATATTCTCGAGTTACGACGGGGATGGTCCTTCCACCCACGTGTTTGTTCAGCGACGTCAGGACTCCTGCCTAGTTGCGAGGGACAACTCTGGATTCTCCTCGAAGCTTGGCAGGGCAATTGGGACGCCTCTCCAGCTGAGGCGGGAGACCAAGTGTCCCTTTCCAAGTGCCACAGGAATCCTGGGACTCCTATCAAGTTTCACGAGTAGTCAGGCATCGTCTCCTTTGGAGGCACTGATCTCCGCGTACCTCTGGAGTTTTCAAAGGATGTGAGGCCTCCGGTCGCGATGAGGTGGGGAACTAGGTGTTTCTCTCTGGTCTCCACAGGGGATTCAGACATCCTTTCTTCTTGGGAGATGCAAGACGAGCCTGCATTCAAGTCACTGCAGGGATATCCGGCCTTATTTCGAGTCAGGGCATCGCGGTGTCCATTCCACTTGAGGCCGCAAACTCAGGATACCTCTCACATACCTAGAGCTGAGAGAAGCCTCCTCTTGAGGTGCTTGTGGTAAGGTGGTATTCCTCAGAAATCGAAGCCAGGGACTAACCTCTCATCTCGTGTTGATTCTTGGTCCACGGAGCTCTTTCGTGTTGCTACAGTGACCTCAGGATCCCTCTAGCCTTGAAACAGTGTTCTTGGGGTTTCTCTGGAGTGCCATCAAGGAAATCAAGGCTCCTTTCATGTGTGATGTGCAACACGGAATTGCTCTGCACGCAGTGCAGGGGAATCGGGCCTCATCTCGCGGCGAGGGGGAAGTCTCATGGTTTTTCTCGAGTTGCGGCGGGAACCTGGGGTATATTCTCGAGTTACGACGGGGATGTCCCTTCCACCCACGTGTTTCTTCAGCGACGTCAGGACTCCTGCCTAGTTGCGAGGGACAACTCTGGATTCTCCTCGAGGCTTGGCAGGGCAATTGGGACGCCTCTCCAGCTGAGGCGGGAGACCAAGTGTCCCTTTCCAAGTGCCACAGGAATCCTGGGACTCCTATCAAGTTTCACGAGGACTCAGGCATCGTCTCCTTTGGAGGCACTGATCTCCGCGTACCTCTGGGGTTTTCAAAGGATGTGAGGCTATCGGTCGCGATGAGGTGGGGAACTAAGTCTTTCTCTGTGCTTTCCACAGAGGATTCAGACATCCTTTCGTCCTGGGAGATGCAAGACGAGCCTGCATTCAAGTCACTGCATGGATATCCGGCCTTATTTCGAGTCAGGGCATCGCGGTGTCCATTCCACTTGAGGCCGCAAACTCAGGATCCCTCTCACATACCTAGAGCTGAGAGAAGCCTCCTCTTGAGGTGCTTGTGGTAAGGTGGTATTCCTCTGGAGACGAATCCAGGGACTAACCTCTCTTTTCGAGTTGATTTTTGGTCCACAGAGTTCTTTCGTGTTGCTACAGTGACCTCAGGATCCCTCTATCCTTGAAACAGTGTTCTTGGGGTTTCTCTGGAGTGCCATCAAGGAAATCAAGGCTCCTTTCATGTGTGATGTGCAAGACGGAATTGCTCTGCACGCAGTACAGGGGAATTGGGCCTCATCTCGCATCGAGGGGGAAGTCTCATGGTTTTTCTCGAGTTGCGGCGGGAACCTGGGGTATATTCTCGAGTTACGACGGGGATGGCCCTTCCACCCACGTGTTTGTTCAGCCACGTCAGGACTCCTGCCTAGTTGCGAGGGACAACTCGGGATTCTCCTCGAGGCTTGGCAGGGCAATTGGAACGCCTCTCCAGCTGAGGCGGGAGACCAAGGGTCCCTTTCCACGTGCCACAAGAATCCTGGGACTCCTATCAAGTTTCACGAGGAGTCAGGCATCGTCTCCTTTGGAGGCACTGAGCTCCGCGTACCTCTGGAGTTTTCAAAGGATGTGAGGCCTCCGGTCGCGATGAGGTGGGGAACTAGGTCTTTCTCTGTGGTCTCCACAGGGGATTCAGACATCCTTTCTTCTTGGGAGATGCAAGACGAGCCTGCATTCAAGTCACTGCAGGGATATCCAGCCTTATTTCGCGTCAGGGCATCGCGGTGTCCATTCCACTTGAGGCCGCAAACTCAGGGTCCCTCTCACATACCTAGAGCTGAGAGAAGCCTCCTCTTGAAGTGCTTGTGGTAAGGTGGTGTTCCTCTGGAGTCGAAGCCAGGGACTAACCTCTCATCTCGAGTTGATTTTTGGTCCACGGAGCTCTTTCGTGTTGCTACAGTGACCTCAGGATCCCTCTAGCCTTGAAACAGTGTTCTTGGGGTTTCTCTGGAGTGCCATGAAGGAAATCAAGGCTCCTTTCATGTGTGATGTGCAACACAGAATTGCTCTGCACGCAGTGCAGGGGAATCGGGCCTCATCTCGCGGCGAGGGGGAAGTCTCATGGTTTTTTTCGAGTTGCGGCGGGAACCTGGGGTATATTCTCGAGTTACGACGGGGATGGCCCTTCCACACACGTGTGTGTTCAGCCACGTCAGGACTCTTGCCTAGTTGCGAGACACAACTCGGGATTCTCCTCGAGGCTTGGCAAGGCAATTGGGACGCCTCTCCAGCTGAGGCGGGAGACCAAGGGTCCCTTTCCACGTGACACAGGAATCCTGGGTCTCCTATCAAGTTTCACGAGGAGTCAGGCATCGTCTCCTTTGGAGGCACTGATCTTCGCGTACCTCTGGAGTTTTCAAAGGATGTGAGGCCTCCGGTCGCGATAAGGTGGAGAACTAGGTCTTTCTCTGTGGTCTCCACATGGGATTCAGACATCCTTTCATCTTCGGAGATGCGAGACGAGCCTGCATTCAAGTCACTGCAGGGATATCCAGCCTTATTTCACGTCAGGGCATCGCGGTGTCCATTCCACTTGAGGCCGCAAACTCAGGGTCCCTCTCACATACATAGAGCTGAGAGAAGCCTCCTCTTGAGGTGCTTGTGGTAAGGTGGTATTCCTCTGGAGTCGAAGCCAGGGACTAACCTCTCATCTCGTGTTGATTTTTGGCCCACGGAGCTCTTTCATTTTGCTACAGTGACCTCAGGATCCCTCTAGCCTTGAAACAGTGTTCTTGGGGTTTCTCTGGAGTGCCATCAAGGAAATCAAGGCTCCTTTCATGTGTGATGTGCAACACGGAATTGCTCTGCACGCAGTGCAGGGAAATCGTGCCTCATCTCGCGGCGAGGGGGAAGTCTCATGGTTTTTCTCGAGTTGCGGCGGGAACCTGGGGTATATTCTCGAGTTACGACGGGGATGGCCCTTCCACCCACGTGTTTGTTCAGCGACGTCAGGACTCCTGCCTAGTTGCGAGGGACAACTCTGGATTCTCCTCGAAGCTTGGCAGGGCAATTGGGACGCCTCTCCAGCTGAGGCGGGAGACCAAGTGTCCCTTTCCAAGTGCCACAGGAATCCAGGGACTCCTATCAAGTTTCACGAGTAGTCAGGCATCGTCTCCTTTGGAGGCACTGATCTCCGCGTACCTCTGGAGTTTTCAAAGGATGTGAGGCCTCCGGTCGCGATGAGGTGGGGAACTAGGTGTTTCTCTGTGGTCTCCACAGGGGATTCAGACATCCTTTCTTCTTGGGAGATGCAAGACGAGCCTGCATTCAAGTCACTGCAGGGATATCCGGCCTTATTTCGAGTCAGGGCATCGCGGTGTCCATTCCACTTGAGGCCGCAAACTCAGGATACCTCTCACATACCTAGAGCTGAGAGAAGCCTCCTCTTGAGGTGCTTGTGGTAAGGTGGTATTCCTCAGAAGTCGAAGCCAGGGACTAACCTCTCATCTCGTGTTGATTCTTGGTCCACGGAGCTCTTTCGTGTTGCTACAGTGACCTCAGGATCCCTCTAGCCTTGAAACAGTGTTCTTGGGGTTTCTCTGGAGTGCCATCAAGGAAATCAACGCTCCTTTCATGTGTGATGTGCAACACGGAATTGCTCTGCACGCAGTGCAGGGGAATCGGGCCTCATCTCGCGGCGAGGGGGAAGTCTCATGGTTTTTCTCGAGTTGCGGCGGGAACCTGGGGTATATTCTCGAGTTACGACGGGGATGGCCCTTCCACCCACGTGTTTCTTCAGCGACGTCAGGACTCCTGCCTAGTTGCGAGGGACAACTCTGGATTCTCCTCGAGGCTTGGCAGGGCAATTGGGACGCCTCTCCAGCTGAGGCGGGAGACCAAGGGTCCCTTTCCACGTGCCACAGGAATCCTGGGACTCCTATCAAGTTTCACGAGGAGTCAGGCATCGTCTCCTTTGGAGGCACTGATCTTCGCGTACCTCTGGAGTTTTCAAAGGATGTGAGGCCTCCGGTCGCGATAAGGTGGAGAACTAGGTCTTTCTCTGTGGTCTCCACAGGGGATTCAGACATCCTTTCATCTTGGGAGATGCAAAACGAGCCTGCATTCAAGTCACTGCAGGGATATCCAGCCTTATTTCACGTCAGGGCATCGCGGTGTCCATTCCACTTGAGGCCGCAAACTCAGGGTCCCTCTCACATACATAGAGCTGAGAGAAGCCTCCTCTTGAGGTGCTTGTGGTAAGGTGGTATTCCTCTGGAGTCGAAGCCAGGGACTAACCTCTCATCTCGTGTTGATTTTTGGCCCACGGAGCTCTTTCATTTTGCTACAGTGACCTCAGGATCCCTCTAGCCTTGAAACAGTGTTCTTGGGGTTTCTCTGGAGTGCCATCAAGGAAATCAAGGCTCCTTTCATGTGTGATGTGCAACACGGAATTGCTCTGCACGCAGTGCAGGGGAATCGTGCCTCATCTCGCGGCGAGGGGGAAGTCTCATGGTTTTTCTCGAGTTGCGGCGGGAACCTGGGGTATATTCTCGAGTTACGACGGGGATGGCCCTTCCACCCACGTGTTTGTTCAGCGACGTCAGGACTCCTGCCTAGTTGCGAGGGACAACTCTGGATTCTCCTCGAAGCTTGGCAGGGCAATTGGGACG
The DNA here is from genome assembly GCF_910594005.1 of Cervus elaphus. NCBI lineage: Eukaryota > Metazoa > Chordata > Mammalia > Artiodactyla > Cervidae > Cervus > Cervus elaphus. Next base: position 2,371,737 of record NW_025316789.1, read on the forward strand.
CCTCTCCAGCTGAGGCGGGAGACCAAGTGTCCCTTTCCAAGTGCCACAGGAATCCAGGGACTCCTATCAAGTTTCACGAGTAGTCAGGCATCGTCTCCTTTGGAGGCACTGATCTCCGCATACCTCTGGAGTTTTCAAAGAATGTGAGGCCTCCGGTCGCGATGAGGTGGGGAACTAGGTGTTTCTCTGTGGTCTCCACAGGGGATTCAGACATCCTTTCTTCTTGGGAGATGCAAGACGAGCCTGCATTCAAGTCACTGCAGGGATATCCGGCCTTATTTCGAGTCAGGGCATCGCGGTGTCCATTCCACTTGAGGCCGCAAACTCAGGATACCTCTCACATACCTAGAGCTGAGAGAAGCCTCCTCTTGAGGTGCTTGTGGTAAGGTGGTATTCCTCAGAAGTCGAAGCCAGGGACTAACCTCTCATCTCGTGTTGATTCTTGGTCCACGGAGCTCTTTCGTGTTGCTACAGTGACCTCAGGATCCCTCTAGCCTTGAAACAGTGTTCTTGGGGTTTCTCTGGAGTGCCATCAAGGAAATCAAGGCTCCTTTCATGTGTGATGTGCAACACGGAATTGCTCTGCACGCAGTGCAGGGAAATCGGGCCTCATCTCGCGGCGAGGGGGAAGTCTCATGGTTTTTCTCGAGTTGCGGCGGGAACCTGGGGTATATTCTCGAGTTACGACGGGGATGGCCCTTCCACCCACGTGTTTCTTCAGCGACGTCAGGACTCCTGCCTAGTTGCGAGGGACAACTCTGGATTCTCCTCGAGGCTTGGCAGGGCAATTGGGACGCCTCTCCAGCTGAGGCGTGAGACCAAGTGTCCCTTTCCAAGTGCCACAGGAATCCTGGGACTCCTATCAAGTTTCACGAGGAGTCAGGCATCGTCTCCTTTGGAGGCACTGATCTCCGCGTACCTCTGGGGTTTTCAAAGGATGTGAGGCTATCGGTCGCGATGAGGTGGGGAACTAAGTCTTTCTCTGTGCTTTCCACAGGGGATTCAGACATCCTTTCGTCCTGGGAGATGCAATACGAGCCTGCATTCAAGTCACTGCAGGGATATCCGGCCTTATTTCGAGTCAGGGCATCGCGGTGTCCATTCCACTTGAGGCCGCAAACTCAGGATCCCTCTCACATACCTAGAGCTGAGAGAAGCCTCCTCTTGAGGTGCTTGTGGTAAGGTGGTATTCCTCTGGAGACGAATCCAGGGACTAACCTCTCTTTTCGAGTTGATTTTTGGTCCACAGAGTTCTTTCGTGTTTCTACAGTGACCTCAGGATCCCTCTATCCTTGAAACAGTGTTCTTGGGGTTTCTCTGGAGTGCCATCAAGGAAATCAAGGCTCCTTTCATGTGTGATGTGCAAGACGGAATTGCTCTGCACGCAGTACAGGGGAATTGGGCCTCATCTCGCATCGAGGGGGAAGTCTCATGGTTTTTCTCGAGTTGCGGCGGGAACCTGGGGTATATTCACGAGTTACGACGGGGATGGCCCTTCCACCCACGTGTTTGTTCAGCCACGTCAGGACTCCTGCCTAGTTGCGAGGGACAACTCGGGATTCTCCTCGAGGCTTGGCAGGGCAATTGGAACGCCTCTCCAGCTGAGGCGGGAGACCAAGGGTCCCTTTCCACGTGCCACAAGAATCCTGGGACTCCTATCAAGTTTCACGAGGAGTCAGGCATCGTCTCCTTTGGAGGCACTGAGCTCCGCGTACCTCTGGAGTTTTCAAAGGATGTGAGGCCTCCGGTCGCGATGAGGTGGGGAACTAGGTCTTTCTCTGTGGTCTCCACAGGGGATTCAGACATCCTTTCTTCTTGGGAGATGCAAGACAAGCCTGCATTCAAGTCACTGCAGGGATATCCAGCCTTATTTCGCGTCAGGGCATCGCGGTGTCCATTCCACTTGAGGCCGCAAACTCAGGGTCCCTCTCACATACCTAGTGCTGAGAGAAGCCTCCTCTTGAGGTGCTTGTGGTAAGGTGGTGTTCCTCTGGAGTCGAAGCCAGGGACTAACCTCTCATCTCGAGTTGATTTTTGGTCCACGGAGCTCTTTCGTGTTGCTACAGTGACCTCAGGATCCCTCTAGCCTTGAAACAGTGTTCTTGGGGTTTCTCTGGAGTGCCATGAAGGAAATCAAGGCTCCTTTCATGTGTGATGTGCAACACAGAATTGCTCTGCACGCAGTGCAGGGGAATCGGGCCTCATCTCGCGGCGAGGGGGAAGTCTCATGGTTTTTTTCGAGTTGCGGCGGGAACCTGGGGTATATTCTCGAGTTACGACGGGGATGGCCCTTCCACACACGTGTGTGTTCAGTCACGTCAGGACTCTTGCCTAGTTGCGAGACACAACTCGGGATTCTCCTCGAGGCTTGGCAAGGCAATTGGGACGCCTCTCCAGCTGAGGCGGGAGACCAAGGGTCCCTTTCCACGTGCCACAGGAATCCTGGGACTCCTATCAAGTTTCACGAGGAGTCAGGCATCGTCTCCTTTGGAGGCACTGATCTTCGCGTACCTCTGGAGTTTTCAAAGGATGTGAGGCCTCCGGTCGCGATAAGGTGGAGAACTAGGTCTTTCTCTGTGGTCTCCACAGGGGATTCAGACATCCTTTCATCTTCGGAGATGCAAGACGAGCCTGCATTCAAGTCACTGCAGGGATATCCAGCCTTATTTCACGTCAGGGCATCGCGGTGTCCATTCCACTTGAGGCCGCAAACTCAGGGTCCCTCTCACATACATAGAGCTGAGAGAAGCCTCCTCTTGAGGTGCTTGTGGTAAGGTGGTATTCCTCTGGAGTCGAAGCCAGGGACTAACCTCTCATCTTGTGTTGATTTTTGGCCCACGGAGCTCTTTCATTTTGCTACAGTGACCTCAGGATCCCTCTAGCCTTGAAACAGTGTTCTTGGGGTTTCTCTGGAGTGCCATCAAGGAAATCAAGGCTCCTTTCATGTGTGATGTGCAACACGGAATTGCTCTGCACGCAGTGCAGGGGAATCGGGCCTCATCTCGCGGCGAGGGGGAAGTCTCATGGTTTTTCTCGAGTTGCGGCGGGAACCTGGGGTATATTCTCGAGTTACGACGGGGATGGCCCTTCCACCCACGTGTTTGTTCAGCGACGTCAGGACTCCTGCCTAGTTGCGAGGGACAACTCTGGATTCTCCTCGAAGCTTGGCTGGGTAATTGGGACGCCTCTCCAGCTGAGGCGGGAGACCAAGTGTCCCTTTCCAAGTGCCACAGGAATCCAGGGACTCGTATCAAGTTTCACGAGTAGTCAGGCATCGTCTCCTTTGGAGGCACTGATCTCCGCGTACCTCTGGAGTTTTCAAAGGATGTGAGGCCTCCGGTCGCGATGAGGTGGGGAACTAGGTGTTTCTCTGTGGTCTCCACAGGGGATTCAGACATCCTTTCTTCTTGGGAGATGCAAGACGAGCCTGCATTCAAGTCACTGCAGGGATATCCGGCCTTATTTCGAGTCAGGGCATCGCGGTGTCCATTCCACGTGAGGCCGCAAACTCAGGATACCTCTCACATACCTAGAGCTGAGAGAAGCCTCCTCTTGAGGTGCTTGTGGTACGGTGGTATTCCTCAGAAGTCGAAGCCAGGGACTAACCTCTCATCTCGTGTTGATTCTTGGTCCATGGAGCTCTTTCGTGTTGCTACAGTGACCTCAGGATCCCTCTAGCCTTGAAACAGTGTTCTTGGGGTTTCTCTGGAGTGCCATCAAGGAAATCAAGGCTCCTTTCATGTGTGATGTGCAACACGGAATTGCTCTGCACGCAGTGCAGGGGAATCGGGCCTCATCTCGCGGCGAGGGGGAAGTCTCATGGTTTTTCTCGAGTTGCGGAGGGAACCTGGGGTATATTCTCGAGTTACGACGGGGATGGCCCTTCCACACACGTGTTTCTTCAGCGACGTCAGGACTCCTGCCTAGTTGCGAGGGACAACTCGGGATTCTCCTCGAAGCTTGGCAGGGCAATTGGGACGCCTCTCCAGCTGAGGCGGGAGACCAAGTGTCCCTTTCCAAGTGCCACAGGAATCCAGGGACTCCTATCAAGTTTCACGAGTAGTCAGGCATCGTCTCCTTTGGAGGCACTGATCTCCGCGTACCTCTGGGGTTTTCAAAGGATGTGAGGCTATCGGTCGCGATGAGGTGGGGAACTAAGTCTTTCTCTGTGCTTTCCACAGGGGATTCAGACATCCTTTCGTCCTGGGAGATGCAATACGAGCCTGCATTCAAGTCACTGCAGGGATATCCGGCCTTATTTCGAGTCAGGGCATCGCGGTGTCCATTCCACTTGAGGCCGCAAACTCAGGATCCCTCTCACATACCTAGAGCTGAGAGAAGCCTCCTCTTGAGGTGCTTGTGGTAAGGTGGTATTCCTCTGGAGACGAATCCAGGGACTAACCTCTCTTTTCGAGTTGATTTTTGGTCCACAGAGTTCTTTCGTGTTTCTACAGTGACCTCAGGATCCCTCTATCCTTGAAACAGTGTTCTTGGGGTTTCTCTGGAGTGCCATCAAGGAAATCAAGGCTCCTTTCATGTGTGATGTGCAAGACGGAATTGCTCTGCACGCAGTACAGGGGAATTGGGCCTCATCTCGCATCGAGGGGGAAGTCTCATGGTTTTTCTCGAGTTGCGGCGGGAACCTGGGGTATATTCTCGAGTTACGACGGGGATGGCCCTTCCACCCACGTGTTTGTTCAGCCACGTCAGGACTCCTGCCTAGTTGCGAGGGACAACTCGGGATTCTCCTCGAGGCTTGGCAGGGCAATTGGAACGCCTCTCCAGCTGAGGCGGGAGACCAAGGGTCCCTTTCCACGTGCCACAAGAATCCTGGGACTCCTATCAAGTTTCACGAGGAGTCAGGCATCGTCTCCTTTGGAGGCACTGAGCTCCGCGTACCTCTGGAGTTTTCAAAGGATGTGAGGCCTCCGGTCGCGATGAGGTGGGGAACTAGGTCTTTCTCTGTGGTCTCCACAGGGGATTCAGACATCCTTTCTTCTTGGGAGATGCAAGACAAGCCTGCATTCAAGTCACTGCAGGGATATCCAGCCTTATTTCGCGTCAGGGCATCGCGGTGTCCATTCCACTTGAGGCCGCAAACTCAGGGTCCCTCTCACATACCTAGTGCTGAGAGAAGCCTCCTCTTGAGGTGCTTGTGGTAAGGTGGTGTTCCTCTGGAGTCGAAGCCAGGGACTAACCTCTCATCTCGAGTTGATTTTTGGTCCACGGAGCTCTTTCGTGTTGCTACAGTGACCTCAGGATCCCTCTAGCCTTGAAACAGTGTTCTTGGGGTTTCTCTGGAGTGCCATGAAGGAAATCAAGGCTCCTTTCATGTGTGATGTGCAACACAGAATTGCTCTGCACGCAGTGCAGGGGAATCGGGCCTCATCTCGCGGCGAGGGGGAAGTCTCATGGTTTTTTTCGAGTTGCGGCGGGAACCTGGGGTATATTCTCGAGTTACGACGGGGATGGCCCTTCCACACACGTGTGTGTTCAGTCACGTCAGGACTCTTGCCTAGTTGCGAGACACAACTCGGGATTCTCCTCGAGGCTTGGCAAGGCAATTGGGACGCCTCTCCAGCTGAGGCGGGAGACCAAGGGTCCCTTTCCACGTGCCACAGGAATCCTGGGACTCCTATCAAGTTTCACGAGGAGTCAGGCATCGTCTCCTTTGGAGGCACTGATCTTCGCGTACCTCTGGAGTTTTCAAAGGATGTGAGGCCTCCGGTCGCGATAAGGTGGAGAACTAGGTCTTTCTCTGTGGTCTCCACAGGGGATTCAGACATCCTTTCATCTTCGGAGATGCAAGACGAGCCTGCATTCAAGTCACTGCAGGGATATCCAGCCTTATTTCACGTCAGGGCATCGCGGTGTCCATTCCACTTGAGGCCGCAAACTCAGGGTCCCTCTCACATACATAGAGCTGAGAGAAGCCTCCTCTTGAGGTGCTTGTGGTAAGGTGGTATTCCTCTGGAGTCGAAGCCAGGGACTAACCTCTCATCTCGTGTTGATTTTTGGCCCACGGAGCTCTTTCATTTTGCTACAGTGACCTCAGGATCCCTCTAGCCTTGAAACAGTGTTCTTGGGGTTTCTCTGGAGTGCCATCAAGGAAATCAAGGCTCCTTTCATGTGTGATGTGCAACACGGAATTGCTCTGCACGCAGTGCAGGGGAATCGGGCCTCATCTCGCGGCGAGGGGGAAGTCTCATGGTTTTTCTCGAGTTGCGGCGGGAACCTGGGGTATATTCTCGAGTTACGACGGGGATGGCCCTTCCACCCACGTGTTTGTTCAGCGACGTCAGGACTCCTGCCTAGTTGCGAGGGACAACTCTGGATTCTCCTCGAAGCTTGGCTGGGTAATTGGGACGCCTCTCCAGCTGAGGCGGGAGACCAAGTGTCCCTTTCCAAGTGCCACAGGAATCCAGGGACTCGTATCAAGTTTCACGAGTAGTCAGGCATCGTCTCCTTTGGAGGCACTGATCTCCGCGTACCTCTGGAGTTTTCAAAGGATGTGAGGCCTCCGGTCGCGATGAGGTGGGGAACTAGGTGTTTCTCTGTGGTCTCCACAGGGGATTCAGACATCCTTTCTTCTTGGGAGATGCAAGACGAGCCTGCATTCAAGTCACTGCAGGGATATCCGGCCTTATTTCGAGTCAGGGCATCGCGGTGTCCATTCCACGTGAGGCCGCAAACTCAGGATACCTCTCACATACCTAGAGCTGAGAGAAGCCTCCTCTTGAGGTGCTTGTGGTACGGTGGTATTCCTCAGAAGTCGAAGCCAGGGACTAACCTCTCATCTCGTGTTGATTCTTGGTCCACGGAGCTCTTTCGTGTTGCTACAGTGACCTCAGGATCCCTCTAGCCTTGAAACAGTGTTCTTGGGGTTTCTCTGGAGTGCCATCAAGGAAATCAAGGCTCCTTTCATGTGTGATGTGCAACACGGAATTGCTCTGCACGCAGTGCAGGGGAATCGGGCCTCATCTCGCGGCGAGGGGGAAGTCTCATGGTTTTTCTCGAGTTGCGGAGGGAACCTGGGGTATATTCTCGAGTTACGACGGGGATGGCCCTTCCACACACGTGTTTCTTCAGCGACGTCAGGACTCCTGCCTAGTTGCGAGGGACAACTCGGGATTCTCCTCGAAGCTTGGCAGGGCAATTGGGACGCCTCTCCAGCTGAGGCGGGAGACAAAGTGTCCCTTTCCAAGTGCCACAGGAATCCAGGGACTCCTATCAAGTTTCACGAGTAGTCAGGCATCGTCTCCTTTGGAGGCACTGATCTCCGCGTACCTCTGGAGTTTTCAAAGAATGTGAGGCCTCCGGTCGCGATGAGGTGGGGAACTAGGTGTTTCTCTGTGGTCTCCACAGGGGATTCAGACATCCTTTCTTCTTGGGAGATGCAAGACGAGCCTGCATTCAAGTCACTGCAGGGATATCCGGCCTTATTTCGAGTCAGGGCATCGCGGTGTCCATTCCACTTGAGGCCGCAAACTCAGGATACCTCTCACATACCTAGAGCTGAGAGAAGCCTCCTCTTGAGGTGCTTGTGGTAAGGTGGTATTCCTCAGAAGTCGAAGCCAGGGACTAACCTCTCATCTCGTGTTGATTCTTGGTCCACGGAGCTCTTTCGTGTTGCTACAGTGACCTCAGGATCCCTCTAGCCTTGAAACAGTGTTCTTGGGGTTTCTCTGGAGTGCCATCAAGGAAATCAAGGCTCCTTTCATGTGTGATGTGCAACACGGAATTGCTCTGCACGCAGTGCAGGGGAATCGGGCCTCATCTCGCGGCGAGGGGGAAGTCTCATGGTTTTTCTCGAGTTGCGGCGGGAACCTGGGGTATATTCTCGAGTTACGACGGGGATGGCCCTTCCACCCACGTGTTTCTTCAGCGACGTCAGGACTCCTGCCTAGTTGCGAGGGACAACTCTGGATTCTCCTCGAGGCTTGGCAGGGCAATTGGGACGCCTCTCCAGCTGAGGCGGGAGACCAAGTGTCCCTTTCCAAGTGCCACAGGAATCCTGGGACTCCTATCAAGTTTCACGAGGAGTCAGGCATCGTCTCCTTTGGAGGCACTGATCTCCGCGTACCTCTGGGGTTTTCAAAGGATGTGAGGCTATCGGTCGCGATGAGGTGGGGAACTAAGTCTTTCTCTGTGCTTTCCACAGGGGATTCAGACATCCTTTCGTCCTGGGAGATGCAAGACGAGCCTGCATTCAAGTCACTGCAGGGATATCCGGCCTTATTTCGAGTCAGGGCATCGCGGTGTCCATTCCACTTGAGGCCGCAAACTCAGGATCCCTCTCACATACCTAGAGCTGAGAGAAGCCTCCTCTTGAGGTGCTTGTGGTAAGGTGGTATTCCTCTGGAGACGAATCCAGGGACTAACCTCTCTTTTCGTGTTGATTTTTGGTCCACAGAGTATTTTCGTGTTGCTACAGTGACCTCAGGATCCCTCTATCCTTGAAACAGTGTTCTTGGGGTTTCTCTGGAGTGCCATCAAGGAAATCAAGGCTCCTTTCATGTGTGATGTGCAACACGGAATTGCTCTGCACACAGTACAGGGGAATTGGGCCTCATCTCGCATCGAGGGGGAAGTCTCATGGTTTTTCTCGAGTTGCGGCGGGAACCTGGGGTATATTCTCGAGTTACGACGGGGATGGCCCTTCCACCCACGTGTTTGTTCAGCCACGTCAGGACTCCTGCCTAGTTGCGAGGGACAACTCGGGATTCTCCTCGAGGCTTGGCAGGGCAATTGGAACGCCTCTCCAGCTGAGGCGGGAGACCAAGGGTCCCTTTCCACGTGCCACAAGAATCCTGGGACTCCTATCAAGTTTCACGAGGAGTCAGGCATCGTCTCCTTTGGAGGCACTGAGCTCCGCGTACCTCTGGAGTTTTCAAAGGATGTGAGGCCTCCGGTCGCGATGAGGTGGGGAACTAGGTCTTTCTCTGTGGTCTCCACAGGGGATTCAGACATCCTTTCTTCTTGGGAGATGCAAGACAAGCCTGCATTCAAGTCACTGCAGGGATATCCAGCCTTATTTCGCGTCAGGGCATCGCGGTGTCCATTCCACTTGAGGCCGCAAACTCAGGGTCCCTCTCACATACCTAGTGCTGAGAGAAGCCTCCTCTTGAGGTGCTTGTGGTAAGGTGGTGTTCCTCTGGAGTCGAAGCCAGGGACTAACCTCTCATCTCGAGTTGATTTTTGGTCCACGGAGCTCTTTCGTGTTGCTACAGTGACCTCAGGATCCCTCTAGCCTTGAAACAGTGTTCTTGGGGTTTCTCTGGAGTGCCATGAAGGAAATCAAGGCTCCTTTCATGTGTGATGTGCAACACAGAATTGCTCTGCACGCAGTGCAGGGGAATCGGGCCTCATCTCGCGGCGAGGGGGAAGTCTCATGGTTTTTTTCGAGTTGCGGCGGAAACCTGGGGTATATTCTCGAGTTACGACGGGGATGGCCCTTCCACACACGTGTGTGTTCAGTCACGTCAGGACTCTTGCCTAGTTGCGAGACACAACTCGGGATTCTCCTCGAGGCTTGGCAAGGCAATTGGGACGCCTCTCCAGCTGAGGCGGGAGACCAAGGGTCCCTTTCCACGTGCCACAGGAATCCTGGGACTCCTATCAAGTTTCACGAGGAGTCAGGCATCGTCTCCTTTGGAGGCACTGATCTTCGCGTACCTCTGGAGTTTTCAAAGGATGTGAGGCCTCCGGTCGCGATAAGGTGGAGAACTAGGTCTTTCTCTGTGGTCTCCACAGGGGATTCAGACATCCTTTCATCTTCGGAGATGCAAGACGAGCCTGCATTCAAGTCACTGCAGGGATATCCAGCCTTATTTCGAGTCAGGGCATCGCGGTGTCCATTCCACTTGAGGCCGCAAACTCAGGGTCCCTCTCACATACCTAGAGCTGAGAGAAGCCTCCTCTTGAGGTGCTTGTGGTAAGGTGGTATTCCTCTGGAGTCGAAGCCAGGGACTAACCTCTCATCTCGTGTTGATTTTTGGCCCACGGAGCTCTTTCATTTTGCTACAGTGACCTCAGGATCCCTCTAGCCTTGAAACAGTGTTCTTGGGGTTTCTCTGGAGTGCCATCAAGGAAATCAAGGCTCCTTTCATGTGTGATGTGCAACACGGAATTGCTCTGCACGCAGTGCAGGGGAATCGGGCCTCATCTCGCGGCGAGGGGGAAGTCTCATGGTTTTTCTCGAGTTGCGGCGGGAACCTGGGGTATATTCTCGAGTTACGACGGGGATGGCCCTTCCACCCACGTGTTTGTTCAGCGACGTCAGGACTCCTGCCTAGTTGCGAGGGACAACTCTGGATTCTCCTCGAAGCTTGGCAGGGTAATTGGGACGCCTCTCCAGCTGAGGCGGGAGACCAAGTGTCCCTTTCCAAGTGCCACAGGAATCCAGGGACTCCTATCAAGTTTCACGAGTAGTCAGGCATCGTCTCCTTTGGAGGCACTGATCTCCGCGTACCTCTGGAGTTTTCAAAGGATGTGAGGCCTCCGGTCGCGATGAGGTGGGGAACTAGGTGTTTCTCTGTGGTCTCCACAGGGGATTCAGACATCCTTTCTTCTTGGGAGATGCAAGACGAGCCTGCATTCAAGTCACTGCAGGGATATCCGGCCTTATTTCGAGTCAGGGCATCGCGGTGTCCATTCCACGTGAGGCCGCAAACTCAGGATACCTCTCACATACCTAGAGCTGAGAGAAGCCTCCTCTTGAGGTGCTTGTGGTAAGGTGGTATTCCTCAGAAGTCGAAGCCAGGGACTAACCTCTCATCTCGTGTTGATTCTTGGTCCACGGAGCTCTTTCGTGTTGCTACAGTGACCTCAGGATCCCTCTATCCTTGAAACAGTGTTCTTGGGGTTTCTCTGGAGTGCCATCAAGGAAATCAAGGCTCCTTTCATGTGTGATGTGCAACACGGAATTGCTCTGCACGCAGTGCAGGGGAATCAGGCCTCATCTCGCGGCGAGGGGGAAGTCTCATGGTTTTTCTCGAGTTACGGAGGGAACCTGGGGTATATTCTCGAGTTACGACGGGGATGGCCCTTCCACACACGTGTTTCTTCAGCGACGTCAGGACTCCTGCCTAGTTGCGAGGGACAACTCGGGATTCTCCTCGAGGCTTTGCAGGGCAATTGGGATGCCTCTCCAGCTGAGACGGGAGACCAAGGGTCCCTTTCCACATGCCACAGAAATCCTGGGTCTCCTATCAAGTTTCACGAGGAGTCAGGCATCGTCTCCTTTGGAGGCACTGATCTCCGCATGCCTCTGGAATTTTCAAAGGATTTGAGGCCTCCGGTCGCGATGAGGTGGGGAACTAGGTCTTTCTCTGTGGTCTCCACAGGGGATTCAGACACCCTTTCGTCTTGGGAGATGCAAGACAAGCCTGCATTCCAGTCACTGCAGGGATATCCGGCCTTATTTCGAGTCAGGGCATCGCGGTGTCCATTCCACTTGAGGCCGCAAACTCAGGGTCCCTCTCACATACCTAGAGCTGAGAGAAGCCTCCTCTTGAGGTGCTTGTGGTAAGGTGGTATTCCTCTGGAGTCGAAGCCAGGGACTAACCTCTCATCTCGAGTTGATTTTTGGTCCACGGAGCTCTTTCGTGTTGCTACAGTGACCTCAGGATCCCTCTAGCCTTGAAACAGTGTTCTTGGGGTTTCTCTGGAGTGCCATGAAGGAAATCAAGGCTCCTTTCATGTGTGATGTGCAGCACAGAATTGCTCTGCACGCAGTGCAGGGGAATCGGGCCTCATCTCGCGGCGAGGGGGAAGTCTCATGGTTTTTCTCGAGTTGTGGCGGGAATCTGGGGTATATTCTCGAGTTACGACGGGGATGGCCCTTCCACCCACGTGTTTCTTCAGCGACGTCAGGACTCCTGCCTAGTTGCGAGGGACAACTCTGGATTCTCCTCGAGGCTTGGCAGGGCTATTGGGACGCCTCTCCAGCTGAGGCGGGAGACCAAGTGTCCCTTTCCAAGTGCCACAGGTATCCTGGGACTCCTATCAAGTTTCACGAGGAGTCAGGCATCGTCTCCTTTGGAGGCACTGATCTCCGCGTACCTCTGGAGTTTTCAAAGGATGTGAGGCTATCGGTCGCGATGAGGTGGGGAACTAAGTCTTTCTCTGTGCTTTCCACAGGGGATTCAGACATCCTTTCGTCCTGGGAGATGCAAGACGAGCCTGCATTGAAGTCACTGTAGGGATAACCGGCCTTATTTCGAGTCAGGGCATCGCGGTGTCCATTCCACTTGAGGCCGCAAACTCAGGGTCCCTCTCACATACCTAGAGCTGAGAGAAGCCTCCTCTTGAGGTGCTTGTGGTAAGGTGGTATTCCTCTGGAGACGAATCCAGGGACTAACCTCTCTTTTCGAGTTGATTTTTGGTCCACAGAGTTCTTTCGTGTTGCTACAGTGACCTCAGGATCCCTCTATCCTTGAAACAGTGTTCTTGGGGTTTCTCTGGAGTGCCATCAAGGAAATCAAGGCTCCTTTCATGTGTGATGTGCAAGACGGAATTGCTCTGCACGCAGTACAGGGGAATCGGGCCTCATCTCGCATCGAGGGGGAAGTCTCATGGTTTTTCTCGAGTTGCGGCGGGAACCTGGGGTATATTCTCGAGTTACGACGGGGATGGCCCTTCCACCCACGTGTTTGTTCAGCCACGTCAGGACTCCTGCCTAGTTGCGAGGGACAACTCGGGATTCTCCTCGAGGCTTGGCAGGGCAATTGTAACGCCTCTCCAGCTGAGGCGGGAGACCAAGGGTCCCTTTCCACGTGCCACAAGCATCCTGGGACTCCTATCAAGTTTCACGAGGAGTCAGGCATCGTCTCCTTTGGAGGCACTGATCTCAGCGTACCTCTGGAGTATTCAAAGGATGTGAGGCCTCCGGTCGCGATGAGGTGGGGAACTAGGTGTTTCTCTGTGGTCTCCACAGGGGATTCAGACATCCTTTCTTCTTGGGAGATGCAAGACGAGCCTGCATTCAAGTCACTGCAGGGATATCCGGCCTTATTTCGAGTCAGGGCATCGCGGTGTCCATTCCACTTGAGGGCGCAAACTCAGGATCCCTCTCACATACCTAGAGCTGAGAGAAGCCTCCTCTTGAGGTGCTTGTGGTAAGGTGGTATTCCTCAGGAGTCGAAGCCAGGGACTAACCTCTCATCTCGTGTTGATTCTTGGTCCACGGAGCTCTTTCATGTTGCTACAGTGACCTCAGGATCCCTCTAGCCTTGAAACAGTGTTCTTGGGGTTTCTCTGGAGTGCCATGAAGGAAATCAAGGCTCCTTTCATGTGTGATGTGCAAGACGGAATTGCTCTGCACGCAGTGCAGGGGAATCGGGCCTCATCTCGCGGCGAAGGGGAAGTCTCATGGTTTTTCTCGAGTTGCGGCGGGAACCTGGGGTATATTCTCGATTTACGACGGGGATGACCTTTCCACCCACGTGTTTCTTCAGCGACGTCAGGACTCCTGCCTAGTTGCGAGGGACAACTCGGGATTCTCCTCGAGGCTTGGCAGGGCAATTGGGACGCCTCTCCAGCTGAGGCGGGAGACCAAGTGTCCCTTTCCAAGTGCCACAGGAATCCTGGGACTCCTATCAAGTTTCACGAGGAGTCAGGCATCGTCTCCTTTGGAGGCACTGATCTCCGCGTACCTCTGGAGTTTTCAAAGGATGTGAGGCTGTCGGTCGCGATGAGGTGGGGAACTAAGTCTTTCTCTGTGCTATCCACAGGGGATTCAGACATCCTTTCGTCCGGGGAAATGCAAGACGAGCCTGCATTGAAGTCACTGCAGGGATATCCAGCCTTATTTCGAGTCAGGGCATCGCGGTGTCCATTCCACTTGAGGCCGCAAACTCAGGGTCCCTCTCACATACCTAGAGCTGAGAGAAGCCTCCTCTTGAGGTGCTTGTGGTAAGGTGGTATTCCTCTGGAGACGAATCCAGGGACTAACCTCTCTTTTTGACTTGATTTTTGGTCCACAGAGTTCTTTCGTGTTGCTACAGTGACCTCAGGATCCCTCTATCCTTGAAACAGTGTTCTTGGGGTTTCTCTGGAGTGCCATGAAGGAAATCAAGGCTCCTTTCATGTGTGATGTGCAGCACAGAATTGCTCTGCACGCAGTGCAGGGGAATCGGGCCTCATCTCGCGGCGAGGGGGAAGTCTCATGGTTTTTCTCGAGTTGTGGCGGGAATCTGGGGTATATTCTCGAGTTACGACGGGGATGGCCCTTCCACCCACGTGTTTCTTCAGCGACGTCAGGACTCCTGCCTAGTTGCGAGGGACAACTCTGGATTCTCCTCGAGGCTTGGCAGGGCTATTGGGACGCCTCTCCAGCTGAGGCGGGAGACCAAGTGTCCCTTTCCAAGTGCCACAGGTATCCTGGGACTCCTATCAAGTTTCACGAGGAGTCAGGCATCGTCTCCTTTGGAGGCACTGATCTCCGCGTACCTCTGGAGTTTTCAAAGGATGTGAGGCTATCGGTCGCGATGAGGTGGGGAACTAAGTCTTTCTCTGTGCTTTCCACAGGGGATTCAGACATCCTTTCGTCCTGGGAGATGCAAGACGAGCCTGCATTGAAGTCACTGTAGGGATAACCGGCCTTATTTCGAGTCAGGGCATCGCGGTGTCCATTCCACTTGAGGCCGCAAACTCAGGGTCCCTCTCACATACCTAGAGCTGAGAGAAGCCTCCTCTTGAGGTGCTTGTGGTAAGGTGGTATTCCTCTGGAGACGAATCCAGGGACTAACCTCTCTTTTCGAGTTGATTTTTGGTCCACAGAGTTCTTTCGTGTTGCTACAGTGACCTCAGGATCCCTCTATCCTTGAAACAGTGTTCTTGGGGTTTCTCTGGAGTGCCATCAAGGAAATCAAGGCTCCTTTCATGTGTGATGTGCAAGACGGAATTGCTCTGCACGCAGTACAGGGGAATCGGGCCTCATCTCGCATCGAGGGGGAAGTCTCATGGTTTTTCTCGAGTTGCGGCGGGAACCTGGGGTATATTCTCGAGTTACGACGGGGATGGCCCTTCCACCCACGTGTTTGTTCAGCCACGTCAGGACTCCTGCCTAGTTGCGAGGGACAACTCGGGATTCTCCTCGAGGCTTGGCAGGGCAATTGTAACGCCTCTCCAGCTGAGGCGGGAGACCAAGGGTCCCTTTCCACGTGCCACAAGAATCCTGGGACTCCTATCAAGTTTCACGAGGAGTCAGGCATCGTCTCCTTTGGAGGCACTGATCTCAGCGTACCTCTGGAGTATTCAAAGGATGTGAGGCCTCCGGTCGCGATGAGGTGGGGAACTAGGTGTTTCTCTGTGGTCTCCACAGGGGATTCAGACATCCTTTCTTCTTGGGAGATGCAAGACGAGCCTGCATTCAAGTCACTGCAGGGATATCCGGCCTTATTTCGAGTCAGGGCATCGCGGTGTCCATTCCACTTGAGGGCGCAAACTCAGGATCCCTCTCACATACCTAGAGCTGAGAGAAGCCTCCTCTTGAGGTGCTTGTGGTAAGGTGGTATTCCTCAGGAGTCGAAGCCAGGGACTAACCTCTCATCTCGTGTTGATTCTTGGTCCACGGAGCTCTTTCATGTTGCTACAGTGACCTCAGGATCCCTCTAGCCTTGAAACAGTGTTCTTGGGGTTTCTCTGGAGTGCCATGAAGGAAATCAAGGCTCCTTTCATGTGTGATGTGCAAGACGGAATTGCTCTGCACGCAGTGCAGGGGAATCGGGCCTCATCTCGCGGCGAAGGGGAAGTCTCATGGTTTTTCTCGAGTTGCGGCGGGAACCTGGGGTATATTCTCGATTTACGACGGGGATGACCTTTCCACCCACGTGTTTCTTCAGCGACGTCAGGACTCCTGCCTAGTTGCGAGGGACAACTCGGGATTCTCCTCGAGGCTTGGCAGGGCAATTGGGACGCCTCTCCAGCTGAGGCGGGAGACCAAGTGTCCCTTTCCACGTGCCACAGGAATCCTGGGACTCCTATCAAGTTTCACGAGGAGTCAGGCATCGTCTCCTTTGGAGGCACTGATCTCCGCGTACCTCTGGAGTTTTCAAAGGATGTGAGGCTGTCGGTCGCGATGAGGTGGGGAACTAAGTCTTTCTCTGTGCTATCCACAGGGGATTCAGACATCCTTTCGTCCGGGGAAATGCAAGACGAGCCTGCATTGAAGTCACTGCAGGGATATCCAGCCTTATTTCGAGTCAGGGCATCGCGGTGTCCATTCCACTTGAGGCCGCAAACTCAGGGTCCCTCTCACATACCTAGAGCTGAGAGAAGCCTCCTCTTGAGGTGCTTGTGGTAAGGTGGTATTCCTCTGGAGACGAATCCAGGGACTAACCTCTCTTTTTGACTTGATTTTTGGTCCACAGAGTTCTTTCGTGTTGCTACAGTGACCTCAGGATCCCTCTATCCTTGAAACAGTGTTCTTGGGGTTTCTCTGGAGTGCCATGAAGGAAATCAAGGCTCCTTTCATGTGTAATGTGCAACACGGAATTGCTCTGCACGCAGTGCAGGGGAATCGGGCCTCATCTCGCGGCGAGGGGGAAGTCTCATGGTTTTTCTCGAGTTGCGGCGGGAACCTGGGGTATATTCTCGAGTTACGACGGGGATGGCCCTTCCACCCACGTGTTTGTTCAGCCACGTCAGGACTCCTGCCTAGTTGCGAGGGACAACTCGGGATTCTCCTCGAGGCTTGGCAGTGCAATTGGAACGCCTCTCCAGCTGAGGCGGGAGACCAAGGGTCCCTTTCCACGTGCCACAAGAATCCTGGGACTCCTATCAAGTTTCACGAGGAGTCAGGCATCGTCTCCTTTGGAGGCACTGATCTCCGCATACCTCTGGAGTTTTCAAAGGATGTGAGGCCTCCGGTCGCGATGAGGTGGGGAACTAGGTGTTTCTCTGTGGTCTCCACAGGGGATTCAGACATCCTTTCTTCTTGGGAGATGCAAGACGAGCCTGCATTCAAGTCACTGCAGGGATATCCGGCCTTATTTCGAGTCAGGGCATCGCGGTGTCCATTCCACTTGAGGCCGCAAACTCAGGACCCCTCTCACATACCTAGAGCTGAGAGAAGCCTCCTCTTGAGGTGCTTCTGGCAAGGTGGTATTCCTCAGGAGTCGAAGCCAGGGACTAACCTCTCATCTCGTGTTGATTCTTGGTCCACGGAGCTCTTTCGTGTTGCTACAGTGACCTCAGGATCCCTCTAGCCTTGAAACAGTGTTCTTGGGGTTTCTCTGGAGTGCCATGAAGGAAATCAAGGCTCCTTTCATGTGTGATGTGCAAGACGGAATTGCTCTGCACGCAGTGCAGGGGAATCGGGCCTCATCTCGCGGCGAGGGGGAAGTCTCATGGTTTTTCTCGAGTTGCGGCGGGAACCTGGGGTATATTCTCGAGTTACGACGGGGATGGCCCTTCCACACACGTGTGTGTTCAGCCATGTCAGGACTCCTGCCTAGTTGCGAGGGACAACTCGGGATTCTCCTCGAGGCTTTGCAGGGCAATTGGGACGCCTCTCCAGCTGAGACGGGAGACCAAGTGTCCCTTTCCACGTGCCACAGGAATCCTGGGTCTCCTATCAAGTTTCACGAGGAGTCAGGCATCGTCTCCTTTGGAGGCACTGATCTCCGCATACCTCTGGAGTTTTCAAAGGATTTGAGGCCTCCTGTCGCGATGAGGTGGGGAACTAGGTCTTTCTCTGTGGTCTCCACAGGGGATTCAGACACCCTTTCGTCTTGGGAGATGCAAGACGAGCCTGCATTCCAGTCACTGCAGGGATATCCGGCCTTATTTCGAGTCAGGGCATCGCGGTGTCCATTCCACTTGAGGCCGCAAACTCAGGGTCCCTCTCACATACCTAGAGCTCAGAGAAGCCTCCTCTTGAGGTGCTTGTGGTAAGGTGGTATTCCTCTGGAGTCGAAGCCAGGGACTAACCTCTCATCTCGAGTTGATTTTTGGTCCACAGTGCTCTTTCGTGTTGCTACAGTGACCTCAGGATCCCTCTAGCCTTGAAACAGTGTTCTTGGGGTTTCTCTGGAGTGCCATGAAGGTAATCAAGGCTCCTTTCATGTGTGATGTGCAACACAGAATTGCTCTGCACGCAGTGCATAGGAATCGGGCCTCATCTCGCGGCGAGGGGGAAGTCTCGTGGTTTTTCTCGAGTTGCGGCGGGAACCTGGGGTATATTCTCGAGTTACGACGGGGATGGCCCTTCCACACACATGTTTGTTCAGCCACGTCAGGACTCTTGCCTAGTTGCGAGACACAACTCGGGATTCTCCTCGAGGCTTCGCAAGGCAATTGGGACGCCTCTCCAGCTGAGGCGGGAGACCAAGGGTCCCTTTCCACGTGCCACAGGAATCCTGGGACTCCTATCAAGTTTCACGAGGAGTCAGGCATCGTCTCCTTTGGAGGCACTGATCTCCGCGTACCTCTGGAGTTTTCAAAGGATTTGAGGCCTCCTGTCGCGATGAGGTGGGGAACTAGGTCTTTCTCTGTGGTCTCCACAGGGGATTCAGACACCCTTTCGTCTTGGGAGATGCAAGACGAGCCTGCATTCCAGTCACTGCAGGGATATCCGGCCTTATTTCGAGTCAGGGCATCGCGGTGTCCATTCCACTTGAGGCCGTAAACTCAGGGTCCCTCTCACATACCTAGAGCTGAGAGAAGCCTCCTCTTGAGGTGCTTGTGGTAAGGTGGTATTCCTCTGGAGTCGAAGCCAGGGACTAACCTCTCATCTCAAGTTGATTTTTGGCCCACGGAGCTCTTTCGTGTTGCTACAGTGACCTCAGGATCCCTCTAGCCTTGAAACAGTGTTCTTGGGGTTTCTCTGGAGTGCCATCAAGGAAATCAAGGCTCCTTTCATGTGTGATGTGCAACACGGAATTGCTCTCCACGCAGTGCAGGGGAATCCGGCCTCATCTCGCGGCGAGGGGGAAGTCTCATGGTTTTTCTCGAGTTGCGGCGGGAACCTGGGGTATATTCTCGAGTTACGACGGGGATGGCCCTTCCACCCACGTGTTTCTTCAGCGACGTCAGGACTCCTGCCTAGTTGCGAGGGACAACTCTGGATTCTCCTCGAGGCTTGGCAGGGCAATTGGGACGCCTCTCCAGCTGAGGCGGGAGACCAAGTGTCCCTTTCCAAGTGCCACAGGAATCCTGGGACTCCTATCAAGTTTCACGAGGAGTCAGGCATCGTCTCCTTTGGAGGCACTGATCTCCGCGTACCTCTGGAGTTTTCAAAGGATGTGAGGCTATCGGTCGCGATGAGGTGGGGAACTAAGTCTTTCTCTGTGCTTTCCACAGGGGATTCAGACATCCTTTCGTCCTGGGAGATGCAAGACGAGCCTGCATTGAAGTCACTGCAGGGATATCCGGCCTTATTTCGAGTCAGGGCATTGCGGTGTCCATTCCACTTGAGGCCGCAAACTCAGGGTCCCTCTCACATACCTAGAGCTGAGAGAAGCCTCCTCTTGAGGTGCTTGTGGTAAGGTGGTATTCCTCTGGAGACGAATCCAGGGACTAACCTCTCTTTTCGAGTTGATTTTTGGCCCACGGAGGTCTTTCGTGTTGCTACAGTGACCTCAGGATCCCTCTATCCTTGAAACAGTGTTCTTGGGGTTTCTCTGGAGTGCCATCAAGGAAATCAAGGCTCCTTTCATGTGTGATGTGCAAGACGGAATTGCTCTGCACGCAGTACAGTGGAATGGGGCCTCATCTCGCATCGAGGGGGAAGTCTCATGGTTTTTCTCGAGTTGCGGCGGGAACCTGGGGTATATTCTCGAGTTACGACGGGGATGGCCCTTCCACCCACGTGTTTGTTCAGCCACGTCAGGACTCTTGCCTAGTTGCGAGGGACAACTCGGGATTCTCCTCGAGGCTTGGCACGGCAATTGGAACGCCTCTCCAGCTGAGGCGGGAGACCAAGGGTCCCTTTCCACGTGCCACAAGAATCCTGGGACTCCTATCAAGTTTCACGAGGAGTCAGGCATCGTCTCCTTTGGAGGCACTGATCTCCGCGTACCTCTGGAGTTTTCAAAGGATGTGAGGCCTGCGGTCGCGATGAGGTGGGGAACTAGGTGTTTCTCTGTGGTCTCCACAGGGGATTCAGACATCCTTTCTTCTTGGGAGATGCAAGACGAGCCTGCATTCAAGTCACTGCAGGGATATCCGGCCTTATTTCGAGTCAGGGCATCGCGGTGTCCATTCCACTTGAGGCCGCAAACTCAGGGTCCCTCTCACATACCTAGAGCTGAGAGAAGCCTCCTCTTGAGGTGCTTGTGGTAAGGTGGTATTCCTCTGGAGTCGAAGCCAGGGACTAACCTCTCATCTCGAGTTGATTTTTGGCCCACGGAGCTCTTTCGTGTTGCTACAGTGACCTCAGGATCCCTCTAGCCTTGAAACAGTGTTCTTGGGGTTTCTCTGGAGTGCCATCAAGGAAATCAATGCTCCTTTCATGTGTGATGTGCAACACGGAATTGCTCTGCACGCAGTGCAGGGGAATCGGGCCTCATCTCGCGGCGAGGGGGAAGTCTCATGGTTTTTCTCGAGTTGCGGCGGGAACCTGGGGTATATTCTCGAGTTACGACGGGGCTGGCCCTTCCACCCACGTGTGTGTTCAGCCACGTCAGGACTCTTGCCTAGTTGCGAGACACAACTCGGGATTCTCCTCGAGGCTTGGCAAGGCAACTGGGACGCCTCTCCAGCTGAGGCGGGAGACCAAGGGTCCATTTCCACGTGCCACAGGAATCCTGGGACTCCTATCAAGTTTCTCGAGGAGTCAGGCATCGTCTCCTTTGGAGGCACTGATCTCCGCGTACCTCTGGAGTTTTCAAAGGATGTGAGGCCTCCGGTCGCGATGAGGTGGGGAACTAGGTGTTTCTCTGTGGTCTCCACAGGGGATTCAGACATCCTTTCATCTTGGGAGATGCAAGACGAGCCTGCATTCAAGTCACTGCAGGGATATCCAGCCTTATTTCGCGTCAGGGCATCGCGGTGTCCATTCCACTTGAGGCCGCAAACTCAGGGTCCCTCTCACATACCTAGAGCTGAGAGAAGCCTCCTCTTGAGGTGCTTGTGGTAAGGTGGTATTCCTCTGGAGTCGAAGCCAGGGACTAACCTCTCATCTCGAGTTGATTTTTGGCCCACGGAGCTCTTTCGTGTTGCTACAGTGACCTCAGGATCCCTCTAGCCTTGAAACAGTGTTCTTGGGGTTTCTCTGGAGTGCCATCAAGGAAATCAAGGCTCCTTTCATGTGTCATGTGCAACACGGAATTGCTCTGCACACACTGCAGGGGAATCGGGCCTCATCTCGCGGCGAGGGGGAAGTCTCATGGTTTTTCTCGAGTTGCGGCGGGAACCTGGGGTATATTCTCGAGTTACGACGGGGATGGCCCTTCCACCCACGTGTTTGTTCAGCGACGTCAGGACTCCTGCCTAGTTGCGAGGGACAACTCGGGATTCTCCTCGAGGCTTTGCAGGACAATTGGGACGCCTCTCCAGCTGAGACGGGAGACCAAGGGTCCCTTTCCACGTGCCACAGGAATCCTGGGTCTCCTATCAAGTTTCACGAGGAGTCAGGCATCCTCTCCTTTGGAGGCACTGATCTCCGCATACCTCTGGAGTTTTCAAAGGATTTGAGGCCTCCTGTCGCGATGAGGTGGGGAACTAAGTCTTTCTCTGTGGTCTCCACAGGGGATTCAGACACCCTTTCGTCTTGGGAGATGCAAGACGAGCCTGCATTCCAGTCACTGCAGGGATATCCGGCCTTATTTCGAGTCAGGGCATCGCGGTGTCCATTCCACTTGAGGCCGCAAACTCAGGGTCCCTCTCACATACCTAGAGCTGAGAGAAGCCTCCTCTTGAGGTGCTTGTGGTAAGGTGGTATTGCTCTGGAGTCGAAGCCAGGGACTAACCTCTCATCTCGAGTTGATTTTTGGTCCACGGAGCTCTTTCGTGTTGCTACAGGGACCTCAGGATCCCTCTAGCCTTGAAACAGTGTTCTTGGGGTTTCTCTGGAGTGCCATCAAGGAAATCAAGGCTCCTTTCATGTGTGATGTGCAACACAGAATTGCTCTGCACGCAGTGCAGGGGAATCGGGCCTCATCTCGCGGCGAGGGGGAAGTCTCATGGTTTTTCTCGAGTTGCGGCGGGAACCTGGGGTATATTCTCGAGTTACGACGGGGATGGCCCTTCCACACACGTGTTTGTTCAGCCACGGCAGGACTCTTGCTAGTTGCGAGACACAACTCGGGATTCTCCTCGAGGCATGGCAAGGCAATTGGGACGCCTCTCCAGCTGAGGCGGGAGACCAAGGGTCCCTTTCCACGTGCCACAGGAATCCTGGGACTCCTATCAAGTTTCACGAGGAGTCAGGCATCGTCTCCTTTGGAGGCACTGATCTCAGCGTACCTCTGGAGTTTTCAAAGGATGTGAGGCCTCCGGTCGCGATGAGGTGGGGAACTAGGTCTTTCTCTGTGGTCTCCACAGGGGATTCAGACATCCTTTCGTCTTGGGAGATGCAAGACGAGCCTGCATTGCAGGCACTGCAGGGATATCCGGCCTTATTTCGAGTCAGGGCATTGCGGTGTCCATTCCACTTGAGGCCGCAAACTCAGGGTCCCTCTCACATACCTAGAGCTGAGAGAAGCCTCCTCTTGAGGTGCTTGTGGTAAGGTGGTATTCCTCTGGAGACGAATCCAGGGACTAACCTCTCTTTTCGAGTTGATTTTTGGTCCACAGAGTTCTTTCGTGTTGCTACAGTGACCTCAGGATCCCTCTATCCTTGAAACAGTGTTCTTGGGGTTTCTCTGGAGTGCCATCAAGGAAATCAAGGCTCCTTTCATGTGTGATGTGCAAGACGGAATTGCTCTGCACGCAGTACAGGGGAATCGGGCCTCATCTCGCATCGAGGGGGAAGTCTCATGGTTTTTCTCGAGTTGCGGCGGAAACCTGGGGTATATTCTCGAGTTACGACGGGGATGGCCCTTCCACCCACGTGTGTGTTCAGCCACGTCAGGACTCTTGCCTAGTTGCGAGACACAACTCGGGATTCTCCTCGAGGCTTGGCAAGGCAATTGGGACGCCTCTCCAGCTGAGGCGGGAGACCAAGGGTCCCTTTCCACGTGCCACAGGAATCCTGGGACTCCTATCAAGTTTCACGAGGAGTCAGGCATCGTCTCCTTTGGAGGCACTGATCTCCGCGTACCTCTGGAGTTTTCAAAGGATGTGAGGCCTCCGGTCGCGATGAGGTGGGGAACTAGGTCTTTCTCTGTGGTCTCCACAGGGGATTCAGACATCCTTTCATCTTGGGAGATGCAAGACGAGCCTGCATTCAAGTCACTGCAGGGATATCCAGCCTTATTTCGCGTCAGGGCATCGCGGTGTCCATTCCACTTGAGCCCGCAAACTCAGGGTCCCTCTCACATACCTAGAGCTGAGAGAAGCCTCCTCTTGAGGTGCTTGTGGTAAGGTGGTATTCCTCTGGAGTCGAAGCCAGGGACTAACCTCTCATCTCGAGTTGATTTTTGGCCCACGGAGCTCTTTCATGTTGCTACAGTGACCTCAGGATCCCTCTAGCCTTGAAACAGTGTTCTTGGGGTTTCTCTTGAGTGCCATCAAGGAAATCAAGGCTCCTTTCATGTGTGATGTGCAACACGGAATTGCTCTGCACGCAGTGCAGGGGTATCGGGCCTCATCTCGCGGCGAGGGGGAAGTCTGATGGTTTTTCTCGAGTTGCGGCGGGAACCTGGGGTATATTCTCGAGTTACGACGGGGATGGCCCTTCCACACACGTGTTTGTTCAGCCACGTCAGGACTCTTGCCTAGTTGCGAGACACAACTCGGGATACTCCTCGAGGCTTGGCAAGGCAATTGGGACGCCTCTCCAGCTGAGACGGGAGACCAAGTGTCCCTTTCCAAGTGCCACAGGAATCCTGGGACTCCTATCAAGTTTCACGAGGAGTCAGGCATCGTCTCCTTTGGAGGCACTGATCTCCGCGTACCTCTGGAGTTTTCAAAGGATGTGAGGCTATCGGTCGCGATGAGGTGGGGAACTAAGTCTTTCTCTGTGCTTTCCACAGGGGATTCAGACATCCTTTCGTCCTGGGAGATGCATGACGAGCCTGCATTGAAGTCACTGCAGGGATATCCGGCCTTATTTCGAGTCAGGGCATCGCGGTGTCCATTCCACTTGAGGCCGCAAACTCAGGATTCCTCTCACATACCTAGAGCTGAGAGAAGCCTCCTCTTGAGGTGCTTGTGGTAAGGTGGTATTCCTCTGGAGTCGAAGCCAGGGACTAACCTCTCATCTCGAGTTGATTTTTGGCCCACGGAGCTCTTTCGTGTTGCTACAGTGACCTCAGGATCCCTCTAGCCTTGAAACAGTGTTCTTGGGGTTTCTCTGGAGTGCCATCAAGGAAATCAAGGCTCCTTTCATGTGTGATGTGCAAGACGGAATTGCTCTGCACGCAGTACAGTGGAATGGGTCCTCATCTCGCATCGAGGGGGAAGTCTCATGGTTTTTCTCGAGTTGCGGCGGGAACCTGGGGTATATTCTCGAGTTACGACGGGGATGGCCCTTCCACCCACGTGTTTGTTCAGCCACGTCAGGACTCTTGCCTAGTTGCGAGGGACAACTCGGGATTCTCTTCGAGGCTTGGCACGGCAATTGGAACGCCTCTCCAGCTGAGGCGGGAGACCAAGAGTCCCTTTCCACGTGCCACAAGAATCCTGGGACTCCTATCAAGTTTCACGAGGAGTCAGGCATCGTCTCCTTTGGAGGCACTGATCTCCGCGTACCTCTGGAGTTTTCAAAGGATGTGAGGCCTGCGGTCGCGATGAGGTGGGGAACTAGGTGTTTCTCTGTGGTCTCCACAGGGGATTCAGACATCCTTTCTTCTTGGGAGATGCAAGACGAGCCTGCATTCAAGTCCCTGCAGGGATATCCGGCCTTATTTCGAGTCAGGGCATCGCGGTGTCCATTCCACTTGAGGCCGCAAACTCAGGGTCCCTCTCACATACCTAGAGCTGAGAGAAGCCTCCTCTTGAGGTGCTTGTGGTAAGGTGGTATTCCTCTGGAGTCGAAGCCAGGGACTAACCTCTCATCTCGAGTTGATTTTTGGCCCACGGAGCTCTTTCGTGTTGCTACAGTGACCTCAGGATCCCTCTAGCCTTGAAACAGTGTTCTTGGGGTTTCTCTGGAGTGCCATCAAGGAAATCAATGCTCCTTTCATGTGTGATGTGCAACACGGAATTGCTCTGCACGCAGTGCAGGGGAATCGGGCCTCATCTCGCGGCGAGGGGGAAGTCTCATGGTTTTTCTCGAGTTGCGGCGGGAACCTGGGGTATATTCTCGAGTTACGACGGGGCTGGCCTTTCCACCCACTTGTGTGTTCAGCCACGTCAGGACTCTTGCCTAGTTGCGAGACACAACTCGGGATTCTCCTCGAGGCTTGGCAAGGCAATTGGGACGCCTCTCCAGCTGAGGCGGGAGACCAAGGGTCCATTTCCACGTGCCACAGGAACCCTGGGACTCCTATCAAGTTTCTCGAGGAGTCAGGCATCGTCTCCTTTGGAGGCACTGATCTCCGCGTACCTCTGGAGTTTTCAAAGGATGTGAGGCCTCCGGTCGCGATGAGGTGGGGAACTAGGTGTTTCTCTGTGGTCTCCACAGGGGATTCAGACATCCTTTCATCTTGGGAGATGAAAGACGAGCCTGCATTCAAGTCACTGCAGGGATATCCAGCCTTATTTCGCGTCAGGGCATCGCGGTGTCCATTCCACTTGAGGCCGCAAACTCAGGGTCCCTCTCACATACCTAGAGCTGAGAGAAGCCTCCTCTTGAGGTGCTTGTGGTAAGGTGGTATTCCTCTGGAGTCGAAGCCAGGGACTAACCTCTCATCTCGAGTTGATTTTTGGCCCACGGAGCTCTTTCGTGTTGCTACAGTGACCTCAGGATCCCTCTAGCCTTGAAACAGTGTTCTTGGGGTTTCTCTGGAGTGCCATCAAGGAAATCAAGGCTCCTTTCATGTGTCATGTGCAACACGGAATTGCTCTGCACACACTGCAGGGGAATCGGGCCTCATCTCGCGGCGAGGGGGAAGTCTCATGGTTTTTCTCGAGTTGCGGCGGGAACCTGGGGTATATTCTCGAGTTACGACGGGGATGGCCCTTCCACCCACGTGTTTGTTCAGCGACGTCAGGACTCCTGCCTAGTTGCGAGGGACAACTCGGGATTCTCCTCGAGGCTTTGCAGGACAATTGGGACGCCTCTCCAGCTGAAACGGGAGACCAAGGGTCCCTTTCCACGTGCCACAGGAATCCTGGGTCTCCTATCAAGTTTCACGAGGAGTCAGGCATCCTCTCCTTTGGAGGCACTGATCTCCGCATACCTCTGGAGTTTTCAAAGGATTTGAGGCCTCCTGTCGCGATGAGGTGGGGAACTAAGTCTTTCTCTGTGGTCTCCACAGGGGATTCAGACACCCTTTCGTCTTGGGAGATGCAAGACGAGCCTGCATTCCAGTCACTGCAGGGATATCCGGCCTTATTTCGAGTCAGGGCATCGCGGTGTCCATTCCACTTGAGGCCACAAACTCAGGGTCCCTCTCACATACCTAGAGCTGAGAGAAGCCTCCTCTTGAGGTGCTTGTGGTAAGGTGGTATTCCTCTGGAGTCGAAGCCAGGGACTAACCTCTCATCTCGAGTTGATTTTTGGTCCACGGAGCTCTTTCGTGTTGCTACAGGGACCTCAGGATCCCTCTAGCCTTGAAACAGTGTTCTTGGGGTTTCTCTGGAGTGCCATGAAGGAAATCAAGGCTCCTTTCATGTGTGATGTGCAACACAGAATTGCTCTGCACGCAGTGCAGGGGAATCGGGCCTCATCTCGCGGCGAGGGGGAAGTCTCATGGTTTTTCTCGAGTTGCGGCGGGAACCTGGGGTATATTCTCGAGTTACGACGGGGATGGCCCTTCCACACACGTGTTTGTTCAGCCATGTCAGGACTCTTGCTAGTTGCGAGACACAACTCGGGATTCTCCTCGAGGCATGGCAAGGCAATTGGGACGCCTCTCCAGCTGAGGCGGGAGACCAAGGGTCCCTTTCCACGTGCCACAGGAATCCTGGGACTCCTATCAAGTTTCACGAGGAGTCAGGCATCGTCTCCTTTGGAGGCACTGATCTCAGCGTACCTCTGGAGTTTTCAAAGGATGTGAGGCCTCCGGTCGCGATGAGGTGGGGAACTAGGTCTTTCTCTGTAGTCTCCACAGCGGATTCAGACATCCTTTCGTCTTGGGAGATGCAAGACGAGCCTGCATTGCAGGCACTGCAGGGATATCCGGCCTTATTTCGAGTCAGGGCATTGCGGTGTCCATTCCACTTGAGGCCGCAAACTCAGGGTCCCTCTCACATACCTAGAGCTGAGAGAAGCCTCCTCTTGAGGTGCTTGTGGTAAGGTGGTATTCCTCTGGAGACGAATCCAGGGACTAACCTCTCTTTTCGAGTTGATTTTTGGTCCACAGAGTTCTTTCGTGTTGCTACAGTGACCTCAGGATCCCTCTATCCTTGAAACAGTGTTCTTGGGGTTTCTCTGGAGTGCCATCAAGGAAATCAAGGCTCCTTTCATGTGTGATGTGCAAGACGGAATTGCTCTGCACGCAGTACAGGGGAATCGGGCCTCATCTCGCATCGAGGGGGAAGTCTCATGGTTTTTCTCGAGTTGCGGCGGGAACCTGGGGTATATTCTCGAGTTACGACGGGGATGGCCCTTCCACCCACGTGTGTGTTCAGCCACGTCAGGACTCTTGCCTAGTTGCGAGACACAACTCGGGATTCTCCTCGAGGCTTGGCAGGGCAATTGGGACGCCTCTCCAGCTGAGGCGGGAGACCAAGGGTCCCTTTCCACGTGCCACAGGAATCCTGGGACTCCTATCAAGTTTCACGAGGAGTCAGGCATCGTCTCCTTTGGAGGCACTGATCTCCGCGTACCTCTGGAGTTTTCAAAGGATGTGAGGCCTCCGGTCGCGATGAGGTGGGGAACTAGGTCTTTCTCTGTGGTCTCCACAGGGGATTCAGACATCCTTTCATCTTGGGAGATTCAAGACGAGCCTGCATTCAAGTCACTGCAGGGATATCCAGCCTTATTTCGCGTCAGGGCATCGCGGTGTCCATTCCACTTGAGCCCGCAAACTCAGGGTCCCTCTCACATACCTAGAGCTGAGAGAAGCCTCCTCTTGAGGTGCTTGTGGTAAGGTGGTATTCCTCTGGAGTCGAAGCCAGGGTCTAACCTCTCATCTCGAGTTGATTTTTGGCCCACGGAGCTCTTTCATGTTGCTACAGTGACCTCAGGATCCCTCTAGCCTTGAAACAGTGTTCTTGGGGTTTCTCTTGAATGCCATCAAGGAAATCAAGGCTCCTTTCATGTGTGATGTGCAACACAGAATTGCTCTGCACGCAGTGCAGGGAAATCGGGCCTCATCTCGCGGCGAGGGGGAAGTCTCATGGTTTTTCTCGAGTTGCGGCGGGAACCTGGGGTATATTCTCGAGATACGACGGGGATGGCCCTTCCACACACGTGTTTGTTCAGCCACGTCAGGACTCCTGCCTAGTTGCGAGGGACAACTCGGGATTCTCCTCGAGGCTTTGCAGGGCAATTGGGACGCCTCTCCAGCTGAGACGGGAGACCAAGGGTCCCTTTCCACGTGCCACAGGAATCCTGGGTCTCCTATCAACTTTCACGAGGAGTCAGGCATCGTCTCCTTTGGAGGCACTGATCTCCGCATACCTCTGGAGTTTTCAAAGGATTTGAGGCCTCCTGTCGCGATGAGGTGGGGAACTAGGTCTTTCTCTGTGGTCTCCACAGGGGATTCAGACACCCTTTCGTCTTGGGAGATGGAAGACGAGCCTGCATTCCAGTCACTGCAGGGATATCCGGCCTTATTTCGAGTCAGGGCATCGCGGTGTCCATTCCACTTGAGGCCGCAAACTCAGGGTCCCTCTCACATACCTAGAGCTGAGAGAAGCCTCCTCTTGAGGTGCTTGTGGTAAGGTGGTATTCCTCTGGAGTCGAAGCCAGGGACTAACCTCTCATCTCGAGTTGATTTTTGGTCCACGGAGCTCTTTCGTGTTGCTACAGTGACCTCAGGATCCCTCTAGCCTTGAAACAGTGTTCTTGGGGTTTCTCTTGAGTGCCATCAAGGAAATCAAGGCTCCTTTCATGTGTGATGTGCAACACGGAATTGCTCTGCACGCAGTGCAGGGGTATCGGGCCTCATCTCGCGGCGAGGGGGAAGTCTGATGGTTTTTCTCGAGTTGCGGCGGGAACCTGGGGTATATTCTCGAGTTACGACGGGGATGGCCCTTCCACACACGTGTTTGTTCAGCCACGTCAGGACTCTTGCCTAGTTGCGAGACACAACTCGGGATACTCCTCGAGGCTTGGCAAGGCAATTGGGACGCCTCTCCAGCTGAGACGGGAGACCAAGTGTCCCTTTCCAAGTGCCACAGGAATCCTGGGACTCCTATCAAGTTTCACGAGGAGTCAGGCATCGTCTCCTTTGGAGGCACTGATCTCCGCGTACCTCTGGAGTTTTCAAAGGATGTGAGGCTATCGGTCGCGATGAGGTGGGGAACTAAGTCTTTCTCTGTGCTTTCCACAGGGGATTCAGACATCCTTTCGTCCTGGGAGATGCATGACGAGCCTGCATTGAAGTCACTGCAGGGATATCCGGCCTTATTTCGAGTCAGGGCATCGCGGTGTCCATTCCACTTGAGGCCGCAAACTCAGGATTCCTCTCACATACCTAGAGCTGAGAGAAGCCTCCTCTTGAGGTGCTTGTGGTAAGGTGGTATTCCTCTGGAGTCGAAGCCAGGGACTAACCTCTCATCTCGAGTTGATTTTTGGCCCACGGAGCTCTTTCGTGTTGCTACAGTGACCTCAGGATCCCTCTAGCCTTGAAACAGTGTTCTTGGGGTTTCTCTGGAGTGCCATCAAGGAAATCAAGGCTCCTTTCATGTGTGATGTGCAAGACGGAATTGCTCTGCACGCAGTACAGTGGAATGGGTCCTCATCTCGCATCGAGGGGGAAGTCTCATGGTTTTTCTCGAGTTGCGGCGGGAACCTGGGGTATATTCTCGAGTTACGACGGGGATGGCCCTTCCACCCACGTGTTTGTTCAGCCACGTCAGGACTCTTGCCTAGTTGCGAGGGACAACTCGGGATTCTCTTCGAGGCTTGGCACGGCAATTGGAACGCCTCTCCAGCTGAGGCGGGAGACCAAGAGTCCCTTTCCACGTGCCACAAGAATCCTGGGACTCCTATCAAGTTTCACGAGGAGTCAGGCATCGTCTCCTTTGGAGGCACTGATCTCCGCGTACCTCTGGAGTTTTCAAAGGATGTGAGGCCTGCGGTCGCGATGAGGTGGGGAACTAGGTGTTTCTCTGTGGTCTCCACAGGGGATTCAGACATCCTTTCTTCTTGGGAGATGCAAGACGAGCCTGCATTCAAGTCCCTGCAGGGATATCCGGCCTTATTTCGAGTCAGGGCATCGCGGTGTCCATTCCACTTGAGGCCGCAAACTCAGGGTCCCTCTCACATACCTAGAGCTGAGAGAAGCCTCCTCTTGAGGTGCTTGTGGTAAGGTGGTATTCCTCTGGAGTCGAAGCCAGGGACTAACCTCTCATCTCGAGTTGATTTTTGGCCCACGGAGCTCTTTCGTGTTGCTACAGTGACCTCAGGATCCCTCTAGCCTTGAAACAGTGTTCTTGGGGTTTCTCTGGAGTGCCATCAAGGAAATCAATGCTCCTTTCATGTGTGATGTGCAACACGGAATTGCTCTGCACGCAGTGCAGGGGAATCGGGCCTCATCTCGCGGCGAGGGGGAAGTCTCATGGTTTTTCTCGAGTTGCGGCGGGAACCTGGGGTATATTCTCGAGTTACGACGGGGCTGGCCCTTCCACCCACGTGTGTGTTCAGCCACGTCAGGACTCTTGCCTAGTTGCGAGACACAACTCGGGATTCTCCTCGAGGCTTGGCAAGGCAATTGGGACGCCTCTCCAGCTGAGGCGGGAGACCAAGGGTCCATTTCCACGTGCCACAGGAACCCTGGGACTCCTATCAAGTTTCTCGAGGAGTCAGGCATCGTCTCCTTTGGAGGCACTGATCTCCGCGTACCTCTGGAGTTTTCAAAGGATGTGAGGCCTCCGGTCGCGATGAGGTGGGGAACTAGGTGTTTCTCTGTGGTCTCCACAGGGGATTCAGACATCCTTTCATCTTGGGAGATGAAAGACGAGCCTGCATTCAAGTCACTGCAGGGATATCCAGCCTTATTTCGCGTCAGGGCATCGCGGTGTCCATTCCACTTGAGGCCGCAAACTCAGGGTCCCTCTCACATACCTAGAGCTGAGAGAAGCCTCCTCTTGAGGTGCTTGTGGTAAGGTGGTATTCCTCTGGAGTCGAAGCCAGGGACTAACCTCTCATCTCGAGTTGATTTTTGGCCCACGGAGCTCTTTCGTGTTGCTACAGTGACCTCAGGATCCCTCTAGCCTTGAAACAGTGTTCTTGGGGTTTCTCTGGAGTGCCATCAAGGAAATCAAGGCTCCTTTCATGTGTCATGTGCAACACGGAATTGCTCTGCACACACTGCAGGGGAATCGGGCCTCATCTCGCGGCGAGGGGGAAGTCTCATGGTTTTTCTCGAGTTGCGGCGGGAACCTGGGGTATATTCTCGAGTTACGACGGGGATGGCCCTTCCACCCACGTGTTTGTTCAGCGACGTCAGGACTCCTGCCTAGTTGCGAGGGACAACTCGGGATTCTCCTCGAGGCTTTGCAGGACAATTGGGACGCCTCTCCAGCTGAAACGGGAGACCAAGGGTCCCTTTCCACGTGCCACAGGAATCCTGGGTCTCCTATCAAGTTTCACGAGGAGTCAGGCATCCTCTCCTTTGGAGGCACTGATCTCCGCATACCTCTGGAGTTTTCAAAGGATTTGAGGCCTCCTGTCGCGATGAGGTGGGGAACTAAGTCTTTCTCTGTGGTCTCCACAGGGGATTCAGACACCCTTTCGTCTTGGGAGATGCAAGACGAGCCTGCATTCCAGTCACTGCAGGGATATCCGGCCTTATTTCGAGTCAGGGCATCGCGGTGTCCATTCCACTTGAGGCCACAAACTCAGGGTCCCTCTCACATACCTAGAGCTGAGAGAAGCCTCCTCTTGAGGTGCTTGTGGTAAGGTGGTATTCCTCTGGAGTCGAAGCCAGGGACTAACCTCTCATCTCGAGTTGATTTTTGGTCCACGGAGCTCTTTCGTGTTGCTACAGGGACCTCAGGATCCCTCTAGCCTTGAAACAGTGTTCTTGGGGTTTCTCTGGAGTGCCATGAAGGAAATCAAGGCTCCTTTCATGTGTGATGTGCAACACAGAATTGCTCTGCACGCAGTGCAGGGGAATCGGGCCTCATCTCGCGGCGAGGGGGAAGTCTCATGGTTTTTCTCGAGTTGCGGCGGGAACCTGGGGTATATTCTCGAGTTACGACGGGGATGGCCCTTCCACACACGTGTTTGTTCAGCCATGTCAGGACTCTTGCTAGTTGCGAGACACAACTCGGGATTCTCCTCGAGGCATGGCAAGGCAATTGGGACGCCTCTCCAGCTGAGGCGGGAGACCAAGGGTCCCTTTCCACGTGCCACAGGAATCCTGGGACTCCTATCAAGTTTCACGAGGAGTCAGGCATCGTCTCCTTTGGAGGCACTGATCTCAGCGTACCTCTGGAGTTTTCAAAGGATGTGAGGCCTCCGGTCGCGATGAGGTGGGGAACTAGGTCTTTCTCTGTAGTCTCCACAGCGGATTCAGACATCCTTTCGTCTTGGGAGATGCAAGACGAGCCTGCATTGCAGGCACTGCAGGGATATCCGGCCTTATTTCGAGTCAGGGCATTGCGGTGTCCATTCCACTTGAGGCCGCAAACTCAGGGTCCCTCTCACATACCTAGAGCTGAGAGAAGCCTCCTCTTGAGGTGCTTGTGGTAAGGTGGTATTCCTCTGGAGACGAATCCAGGGACTAACCTCTCTTTTCGAGTTGATTTTTGGTCCACAGAGTTCTTTCGTGTTGCTACAGTGACCTCAGGATCCCTCTATCCTTGAAACAGTGTTCTTGGGGTTTCTCTGGAGTGCCATCAAGGAAATCAAGGCTCCTTTCATGTGTGATGTGCAAGACGGAATTGCTCTGCACGCAGTACAGGGGAATCGGGCCTCATCTCGCATCGAGGGGGAAGTCTCATGGTTTTTCTCGAGTTGCGGCGGGAACCTGGGGTATATTCTCGAGTTACGACGGGGATGGCCCTTCCACCCACGTGTGTGTTCAGCCACGTCAGGACTCTTGCCTAGTTGCGAGACACAACTCGGGATTCTCCTCGAGGCTTGGCAAGGCAATTGGGACGCCTCTCCAGCTGAGGCGGGAGACCAAGGGTCCCTTTCCACGTGCCACAGGAATCCTGGGACTCCTATCAAGTTTCACGAGGAGTCAGGCATCGTCTCCTTTGGAGGCACTGATCTCCGCGTACCTCTGGAGTTTTCAAAGGATGTGAGGCCTCCGGTCGCGATGAGGTGGGGAACTAGGTCTTTCTCTGTGGTCTCCACAGGGGATTCAGACATCCTTTCATCTTGGGAGATTCAAGACGAGCCTGCATTCAAGTCACTGCAGGGATATCCAGCCTTATTTCGCGTCAGGGCATCGCGGTGTCCATTCCACTTGAGCCCGCAAACTCAGGGTCCCTCTCACATACCTAGAGCTGAGAGAAGCCTCCTCTTGAGGTGCTTGTGGTAAGGTGGTATTCCTCTGGAGTCGAAGCCAGGGTCTAACCTCTCATCTCGAGTTGATTTTTGGCCCACGGAGCTCTTTCATGTTGCTACAGTGACCTCAGGATCCCTCTAGCCTTGAAACAGTGTTCTTGGGGTTTCTCTTGAATGCCATCAAGGAAATCAAGGCTCCTTTCATGTGTGATGTGCAACACAGAATTGCTCTGCACGCAGTGCAGGGAAATCGGGCCTCATCTCGCGGCGAGGGGGAAGTCTCATGGTTTTTCTCGAGTTGCGGCGGGAACCTGGGGTATATTCTCGAGATACGACGGGGATGGCCCTTCCACACACGTGTTTGTTCAGCCACGTCAGGACTCCTGCCTAGTTGCGAGGGACAACTCGGGATTCTCCTCGAGGCTTTGCAGGGCAATTGGGACGCCTCTCCAGCTGAGACGGGAGACCAAGGGTCCCTTTCCACGTGCCACAGGAATCCTGGGTCTCCTATCAACTTTCACGAGGAGTCAGGCATCGTCTCCTTTGGAGGCACTGATCTCCGCATACCTCTGGAGTTTTCAAAGGATTTGAGGCCTCCTGTCGCGATGAGGTGGGGAACTAGGTCTTTCTCTGTGGTCTCCACAGGGGATTCAGACACCCTTTCGTCTTGGGAGATGGAAGACGAGCCTGCATTCCAGTCACTGCAGGGATATCCGGCCTTATTTCGAGTCAGGGCATCGCGGTGTCCATTCCACTTGAGGCCGCAAACTCAGGGTCCCTCTCACATACCTAGAGCTGAGAGAAGCCTCCTCTTGAGGTGCTTGTGGTAAGGTGGTATTCCTCTGGAGTCGAAGCCAGGGACTAACCTCTCATCTCGAGTTGATTTTTGGTCCACGGAGCTCTTTCGTGTTGCTACAGTGACCTCGGGATCCCTCTAGCCTTGAAACAGTGTTCTTGGGGTTTCTCTGGAGTGCCATGAAGGAAATCAATGCTCCTTTCATGTGTGATGTGCAACACAGAATTGCTCTGCACGCAGTACAGGGGAATCGGGCCTCATCTCGCGGCGAGGGGGAAGTCTCATGGTTTTTCTCGAGTTGCGGCGGGAACCTGGGGTATATTCTCGAGTTACGACGGGGATGGCCCTTCCACCCACGTGTTTGTTCAGCCACGTCAGGACTCCTGCCTAGTTGCGAGGGACAACTCGGGATTCTCATCGAGGCTTGACAGGGCAACTGGAACGCCTCTCCAGCTGAGGCGGAAGACCAAGTGTCCCTTTCCACGTGCCACAAGAATCCTGGTACTCCTATCAAGTTTCACGAGGAGTCAGGCATCCTCTCCTTTGGAGGCACTGATCTCCGCGTACCTCTGGAGTTTTCAAAGGATGTGAGGCCTCCGGTCGCCATGAGGTGGGGAACTAGGTCTTTCTCTGTGGTCTCCACAGGGGATTCAGACATCCTTTCTTCTTGGGAGATGCAAGACGAGCCTGCATTCAAGTCACTGCAGGGATATCCGGCCTTATTTCGAGTCAGGGCATCGCGGTGTCCATTCCACTTGAGGCCGCAAACTCAGGATCCCTCTCACATACCTAGAGCTGAGAGAAGCCTCCTCTTG
Organism: Cervus elaphus; assembly: GCF_910594005.1. NCBI lineage: Eukaryota > Metazoa > Chordata > Mammalia > Artiodactyla > Cervidae > Cervus > Cervus elaphus. The sequence goes on from NW_025316789.1 coordinate 2,407,129, forward strand.
AGGTGCTTGTGGTAAGGTGGTATTCCTCAGGAGTCGAAGCCAGGTACTAACCTCTCATCTCGTGTTGATTCTTGGTCCACGGAGCTCTTTCGTGTTGCTACAGTGACCTCAGGATCCCTCTAGCCTTGAAACAGTGTTCTTAGGGTTTCTCTGGAGTGCCATCAAGGAAATCAAGGCTCCTTTCATGTGTGATGTGCAACACGGAATTGCTCTGCACGCAGTGCAGGGGTATCGGGCCTCATCTCGCGGCGAGGGGGAAGTCTGATGGTTTTTCTCGAGTTGCGGCGGGAACCTGGGGTATATTCTCGAGTTACGACGGGGATGGCCCTTCCACACACGTGTTTGTTCAGCCACGTCAGGACTCTTGCCTAGTTGCGAGACACAACTCGGGATACTCCTCGAGGCTTGGCAAGGCAATTGGGACGCCTCTCCAGCTGAGGCGGGAGACCAAGTGTCCCTTTCCAAGTGCCACAGGAATCCTGGGACTCCTATCAAGTTTCACGAGGAGTCAGGCATCGTCTCCTTTGGAGGCACTGATCTCCGCGTACCTCTGGAGTTTTCAAAGGATGTGAGGCTATCGGTCGCGATGAGGTGGGGAACTAAGTCTTTCTCTGTGCTTTCCACAGGGGATTCAGACATCCTTTCGTCCTGGGAGATGCATGACGAGCCTGCATTGAAGTCACTGCAGGGATATCCGGCCTTATTTCAAGTCAGGGCATCGCGGTGTCCATTCCACTTGAGGCCGCAAACTCAGGATTCCTCTCACATACCTAGAGCTGAGAGAAGCCTCCTCTTGAGGTGCTTGTGGTAAGGTGGTATTCCTCTGGAGACGAATCCAGGGACTAACCTCTCTTTTCGAGTTGATTTGTGGTCCACAGAGTTCTTTCGTGTTGCTACAGTGACCTCAGGATCCCTCTAGCCTTGAAACAGTGTTCTTGAGGTTTCTCTGGAGTGCCATGAAGGAAATCAAGGCTCCTTTCATGTGTGATGTGCAAGACGGAATTGCTCTGCACGCAGTACAGGGGAATCGGGCCTCATCTCGCATCGAGGGGGAAGTCTCATGGTTTTTCTCGAGTTGCGGCGGGAACCTGGCGTATATTCTCGAGTTACGACGGGGATGGCCCTTCCACCCACGTGTTTGTTCAGCGACGTCAGGACTCCTGCCTAGTTGCGAGGGACAACTCTGGATTCTCCTCGAGGCTTGGCAGGGCAATTGGAACGCCTCTCCAGCTGAGGCGGGAGACCAAGGGTCCCTTTCCACGTGCCACAAGAATCCTGGGACTCCTATCAAGTTTCACGAGGAGTTAGGCATCGTCTCCTTTGGAGGCACTGATCTCTGCGTACCTCTGGAGTTTTCAAAGGATGTGAGGCCTCCGGTCGCGATGAGGTGGGGAACTAGGTGTTTCTCTGTGGTCTCCACAGGGGATTCAGACATCCTTTCTTCTTGGGAGATGCAAGACGAGCCTGCATTCAAGTCACTGCAGGGATATCCGGCCTTATTTCGAGTCAGGGCATCGCGGTGTCCATTCCACTTGAGGCCGCAAACTCAGGGTCCCTCTCACATACCTAGAGCTGAGAGAAGCCTCCTCTTGAGGTGCTTGTGGTAAGGTGGTATTCCTCTGGAGTCGAAGCCAGGGACTAACCTCTCATCTCGAGTTGATTTTTGGCCCACGGAGCTCTTTCGTGTTGCTACAGTGACCTCAGGATCCCTCTAGCCTTGAAACAGTGTTCTTGGGGTTTCTCTGGAGTGCCATGAAGAAAATCAAGGCTCCTTTCATGTGTGATGTGCAACACGGAAATGCTCTGCACGCAGTGCAGGGGAATCGGGCCTCATCTCGCGGCGAGGGGGAAGTCTCATGGTTTTTCTCGAGTTGCGGCGGGAACCTGGGGTATATTCTCGAGTTACGACGGGGATGGCCCTTCCACACACGTGTGTGTTCAGCCATGTCAGGACTCCTGCCTAGTTGCGAGGGACAACTCGGGATTCTCCTCGAGGCTTTGCAGGGCAATTGGGACGCCTCTCCAGCTGAGACGGGAGACCAAGGGTCCCTTTCCACGTGCCACAGGAATCCTGGGTCTCCTATCAAGTTTCACGAGGAGTCAGGCATCGTCTCCTTTGGAGGCACTGATCTCCGCATATCTCTGGAGTTTTCAAAGGATTTGAGGCCTCCTGTCGCGATGAGGTGGGGAACTAGGTCTTTCTCTGTGGTCTGCACAGGGGATTCAGACACCCTTTCGTCTTGGGAGATGCAAGACGAGCCTGCATTCCAGTCACTGCAGGGATATCCGGCCTTATTTCGAGTCAGGGCATCGCGGTGTCCATTCCACTTGAGGCCGCAAACTCAGGGTCCCTCTCACATACCTAGAGCTGAGAGAAGCCTCCTCTTGAGGTGCTTGTGGTAAGGTGGTATTCCTCTGGAGTCGAAGCCAGGGACTAACCTCTCATCTCGAGTTGATTTTTGGTCCACAGAGCTCTTTCATGTTGCTACAGTGACCTCAGGATCCCTCTAGCCTTGAAACAGTGTTCTTGGGGTTTCTCTGGAGTGCCATCAAGGAAATCAAGGCTCCTTTCATGCGTGATGTGCAACACAGAATTGCTCTGCACGCAGTCCAGGGGAATCGGGCCTCATCTCGCGGCGAGGGGGAAGTCTCATGGTTTTTCTCGAGTTGCGGCGGGAACCTGGGGTATATTCTCGAGTTACGACGGGGATGGCCCTTCCACACACGTGTTTGTTCAGCCACGTCAGGACTCTTGCTTAGTTGCGAGACACAACTCGGGATTCTCCTCGAGGCTTGGCAAGGCAATTGGGACGCCTCTCCAGCTGAGGCGGGAGACCAAGGGTCCCTTTCCACGTGCCACAGGAATCCTGGGACTCCTATCAAGTTTCACGAGGAGTCAGGCATCGTCTCCTTTGGAGGCACTGATCTCCGCGTACCTCTGGAGTTTTCAAAGGATGTGAGGCTATCGGTCGCGATGAGGTGGGGAACTAGGTATTTCTCTGTGGTCTCCACAGGGGATTCAGACATCCTTTCATCTTGGGAAATGCAAGACGAGCCTGCATTCAAGTCACTGCAGGGATATCCAGCCTTATTTCGCGTCAGGGCATCGCGGTGTCCATTCCACTTGAGGCCGCAAACTCAGGGTCCCTCTCACATACCTAGAGCTGAGTGTAGCCTCCTCTTGAGGTGCTTGTGGTAAGGTGGTGTTCCTCTGCAGTCGAAGCCAGGGACTAACCTCTCATCTCGAGTTGATTTTTGGCCCACGGAGCTCTTTCGTGTTGCTACAGTGACCTCAGGATCCCTCTAGCCTTGAAACAGTGTTCTTGGGGTTTCTCTGGAGTGCCATCAAGGAAATCAAGGCTCCTTTCTTGTGTGATGTGCAACACGGAATTGCTCTGCACGCAGTGCAGGGGAATCGGGCCTCATCTCGCGGCGAGGGGGAAGTCTCATGGTTTTTCTCGCGTTGCGGCGGGAACCTGGGGTATATTCTCGAGTTACGACGGGGATGGCCCTTCCACCCACGTGTTTTTACAGCGACGTCAGGACTCCTGCCTAGTTGCGAGGGACAACTCGGGATTCTCCTCGAGGCTTGGCAGGGCAATTGGGACGCCTCTCCAGCTGAGGCGGGAGACTAAGTGTCCCTTTCCAAGTGCCACAGGAATCCTGGGTCTCCTATCAAGTTTCACGAGGAGTCAGGCATCGTCTCCTTTGGAGGCACTGATCTCCGCGTACCTCTGGAGTTTTCAAAGGATGTGAGGCCTCCGGTCGCGATGAGGTGGGGAACTAGGTCTTTCTCTGTGGTCTCCACAGGGGATTCAGACATCCTTTCGTATTGGGAGATGCAAGACGAGCCTGCATTCCAGTCACTGCATGAATATCCGGACTTATTTCGAGACAGGGCATCGCGGTGTCCATTCCATTTGAGGCCGCAAACTCAGGGTCCCTCTCACATACCTAGAGCTGAGAGAAGCCTCCTCTTGAGGTGTTTGTGGTAAGGTGGTATTCCTCTGGAGTCGAAGCCAGGGAGTAACCTCTCATCTCGAGTTGACTTTTGGTCCACGGAGCTCTTTCGTGTTGCTACAGTGACCTCAGGATCCCTCTAGCCTTGAAACAGTGTTCTTGGGGTTTCTCTGGAGTGCCATGAAGGAAATCAAGGCTCCTTTCATGTGTGATGTGCAACACAGAATTGCTCTGCACGCAGTGCAGGGGAATCGGGCCTCATCTCGCGGCGAGGGGGAAGTCTCATGGTTTTTCTCGAGTTGCGGTGGGAACCTGGGGTATATTCTCGAGTTACGACGGGGATGGCCCTTCCACCCACGTGTTTCTTCAGCGACGTCAGGACTCCTGCCTAGTTGCGAGGGACAACTCTGGATTCTCCTCGAGGCTTGGCAGGGCAATTGGAACGCCTCTCCAGCTGAGGCGGGAGACCAAGTGTCCCTTTCCAAGTGCCACAGGAATCCTGGGACTCCTATCAAGTTTCACGAGGAGTCAGGCATCGTCTCCTTTGGAGGCACTGATCTCCGCGTACCTCTGGAGTTTTCAAAGGATGTGAGGCTATCGGTCGCGATGAGGTGGGGAACTAAGTCTTTCTCTGTGCTTTCCACAGGGGATTCAGACATCCTTTCGTCCTGGGAGATGCATGACGAGCCTGCATTGAAGTCACTGCAGGGATATCCGGCCTTATTTCGAGTCAGGGCATCACGGTGTCCATTCCACTTGAGGCCGCAAACTCAGGGTCCCTCTCACATACCTAGAGCTGAGAGAAGCCTCCTCTTGAGGTGCTTGTGGTAAGGTGGTATTCCTCTGGAGACGAATCCAGGGACTAACCTCTCTTTTCGAGTTGATTTTTGGTCCACAGAGTTCTTTCGCGTTGCTACAGTGACCTCAGGTTCCCTCTAGCCTTGAAACAGTGTTCTTGGGGTTTCTCTGGAGTGCCATCAAGGAAATCAAGGCTCCTTTCATGTGTGATATGCAAGACGGAATTGCTCTGCACGCAGTACAGGGGAATCGGGCCTCATCTCGCATCGAGGGGGAAGTCTCATGGTTTTTCTCGAGTTGCGGCGGGAACCTGGGGTATATTCTCGAGTTACGACGGGGATGGCCCTTCCACACATGTGTTTGTTCAGCCACGTCAGGACTCCTGCCTAGTTGCGAGGGACAACTCGGGATTCTCCTCGAGGCTTGGCACGGCAATTGGAACGCCTCTCCAGCTGAGGCGGGAGACCAAGGGTCCCTTTCCACGTGCCACAGGAATCCTGGGACTCCTATCAAGTTTCACGAGGAGTCAGGCATCGTCTCCTTTGGAGGCACTGATCTCCGCGTACCTCTGGAATTTTCAAAGAATGTGAGGCCTCCGGTCGCGATGAGGTGGGGATCTAGGTCTTTCTCTGTGGTTCCACAGGGGATTCAGACATCCTTTCTTCTTGGGAGATGCAAGACGAGCCTGCATTCAAGTCACTGCAGGGACATCCGGCCTTATTTCGAGTCAGGGCATCGCGGTGTCCATTCCACTTGAGGCCGCAAACTCAGGGTCCCTCTCACATACCTAGAGCTGAGAGAAGCCTCCTCTTGAGGTGCTTGTGGTAAGGTGGTATTCCTCTGGAGTCGAAGAGAGGGACTAACCTCTCATCTCGAGTTGATTTTTGGTCCACGGAGCTCTTTCGTGTTGCTACAGTGACCTCAGGATCCCTCTAGCCTTGAAACAGTGTTCTTGGGGTTTCTCTGGAGTGCCATGAAGGAAATCAAGGCTCCTTTCATGTGTGATGTGCAAGACGTAATTGCTCTGCACGCAGTGCAGGGGAATCGGGCCTCATCTCGCGGCGAGGGGGAAGTCTCATGGTTTTTCTCGAGTTGCGGCGGGAACCTGGGGTATATTCTCGAGTTAAGACGGGGATGGCCCTTCCACCCACGTGTTTCTTCAGCGACGTCAGGACTCCTGCCTAGTTGCGAGGGACAACTCTGGATTCTCCTCGAGGCTTTGCAGGGCAATTGGGACGTCTCTCCAGCTGAGACGGGAGACCAAGTGTCCCTTTCCACGTGCCACAGGAATCCTGGGTCTCCTATCAAGTTTCACGAGGAGTCAGGCATCGTCTCCTTTGGAGGCACTGATCTCTGCGTACCTCTGGAGTTTTCAAAGGATGTGAGGCCTCCTGTCGCGATGAGGTGGGGAACTAGGTCTTTCTCTGTGGTCTCCACAGGGGATTCAGACATCCTTTCTTCTTGGGAGCTGCAAGACGAGCCTGCATTCAAGTCAGTGCAGGGATATCCGGCCTTATTTCGAGTCAGGGCATCGCGGTGTCCATTCCACTTGAGGCCGCAAACTCAGGGTCCCTCTCACATACCTAGAGCTGAGAGAAGCCTCCTCTTGAGGTGCTTGTGGTAAGGTGGTATTCCTCTGGAGTCGAAGCCAGGGACTAACCTCTCATCTCGAGTTGATTCTTGGTCCACGGAGCTCTTTTGTGTTGCTACAGTGACCTCAGGATCCCTCTAGCCTTGAAACAGTGTTCTTGGGGTTTCTCTGGAGTGCCATCAAGGAAATCAAGGCTCCTTTCATGTGTGATGTGCAAGACGGAATTGCTCTGCTCGCAGTGCAGGGGAATCGGGCCTCATCTCGCGGCGAGGGGGAAGTCTCATGGTTTTTCTCGAGTTGCGGCGGGAACCTGGGGTATATTCTCGAGTTACGACGGGGATGGCCCCTCCACACACGTGTGTGTTCAGCCATGTCAGGACTCCTGCCTAGTTGCGAGGGACAACTCGGGATTCTCCTCGAGGCTTGGCAGGGCAATTGGGACGCCTCTCCATCTGAGACGCGAGACCAAGGGTCCCTTTCCAAGTGCCACAGGAATCCTGGGTCTCCTATCAAGTTTCACAAGGAGTCAGGCATCGTCTCCTTTGGAGGCACTGATCTCCGCGTACCTCTGGAGTTTTCAAAGGATGTGAGGCCTCCGGTCGCGATGAGGTGGGGAACTAGGTCTTTCTCTGTGGTCTCCACAGGGAATTCAGACATCCTTTCGTATTGGGAGATGCAAGACGAGCCTGCATTCCAGTCACTGCAGGAATATCCAGCCTTATTTCGCGTCAGGGCATCGCGGTGTCCATTCCACTTGAGGCCGCAAACTCAGGGTCCCTCTCACATACCTAGAGCTGAGAGAAACCTCCTCTTGAGGTGCTTGTGGTAAGGTGGTATTCCTCTGGAGTCGAAGCCAGGGACTAACCTCTCATCTCGAGTTGACTTTTGGTCCACGGAGGTCTTTCGTGTTGCTTCAGTGACCTCAGGATCCCTCTAGCCTTGAAACAGTGTTCTTGGGGTTTCTCTGGAGTGCCATGAAGGAAATCAAGGCTCCTTTCATGTGTGATGTGCAACACAGAATTGCTCTGCACGCAGTGCAGGGGAATCGGGCCTCATCTCGCGGCGAGGGGGAAGTCTCATGGTTTTTCTCGAGTTGCGGTGGGAACCTGGGGTATATTCTCGAGTTACGACGGGGTGGCCCTTCCACCCACGTGTTTCTTCAGCCATGTCAGGACTCCTGCCTAGTTGCGAGGGACAACTCTGGATTCTCCTCGAGGCTTGGCAGGGCAATTGGGACGCCTCTCCAGCTGAGGCGGGAGACCAAGTGTCCCTTTCCAAGTGCCACAGGAATCCTGGGACTCCTATCAAGTTTCACGAGGAGTCAGGCATCGTCTCCTTTGGAGGCACTGATCTCCGCGTACCTCTGGAGTTTTCAAAGGATGTGAGGCTATCGGTCGCGATGAGGTGGGGAACTAAGTCTTTCTCTGTGCTTTCCACAGGGGATTCAGACATCCTTTCGTCCTGGGAGATGTATGACGAGCCTGCATTGAAGTCACTGCAGGGATATCCGGCCTTATTTCGAGTCAGGGCATCGCGGTGTCCATTCCACTTGAGGCCGCAAACTCAGGGTCCCTCTCACATACCTAGAGCTGAGAGAAGCCTCCTCTTGAGGTGCTTGTGGTAAGGTGGTATTCCTCTGGAGACGAATCCAGGGACTAACCTCTCTTTTCGAGTTGATTTTTGGTCCACAGAGTTCTTTCGTGTTGCTACAGTGACCTCAGGATCCCTCTAGCCTTGAAACAGTGTTCTTGGGGTTTCTCTGGGGTGCCATCAAGGAAATCAAGGCTCCTTTCATGTGTGATGTGCAGGACGGAATTGCTCTGCACGCAGTACAGGGGAATCGGGCCTCATCTCGCATCGAGGGGGAAGTCTCATGGTTTTTCTCGAGTTGCGGCGGAAACCTGGGGTATATTCTCGAGTTACGACGGGGATGGCCCTTCCAACCACGTGTTTCTTCAGCCACGTCAGGACTCCTGCCTAGTTGCGAGGGACAACTCGGGATTCTCCTCGAGGCTTTGCAGGGCAATTGGGACGCCTCTCCAGCTGAGACGGGAGACCAAGGGTCCCTTTCCACGTGCCACAGGAATCCTGGGTCTCCTATCAAGTTTCACGAGGAGTCAGGCATCGTCTCCTTTGGAGGCACTGATCTCCGCATACCTCTGGAGTTTTCAAAGGATTTGAGGCCTCCTGTCGCGATGAGGTGGGGAACTAAGTCTTTCTCTGTGGTCTCCACAGGGGATTCAGACACCCTTTCTTCTTGGGAGATGCAAGACGAGCCTGCATTCCAGTCACTGCAGGGATATCCGGCCTTATTTCGAGTCAGGGCATCGCGATGTCCATTCCACTTGAGGCCGCAAACTCAGGGACCCTCTCACATACCTAGAGCTGAGAGAAGCCTCCTCTTGAGGTGCTTGTGGTAAGGTGGTATTCCTCTGGAGTCGAAGCCAGGGACTAACCTCTCATCTCGAGTTGATTTTGGTCCACGGAGCTCTTTCGTGTTGCTACAGTGACCTCAGGATCCCTCTAGCCTTGAAAGAGTGTTCTTGGGGTTTCTCTGGAGTGCCATGAAGGAAATCAAGGCTCCTTTCATGTGTGATGTGCAACACAGAATTGCTCTGCACGCAGTGCAGGGGAATCGGGCCTCATCTCGCGGCGAGGGGGAAGTCTCATGGTTTTTCTCGAGTTGCGGCGGGAACCTGGGGTATATTCTCGAGTTACGACGGGGATGGCCCTTCCACACACGTGTTTGTTCAGCCAGTTCAGGACTCTTGCCTAGTTGCGAGACACAACTCGGGATTCTCCTCGAGGCTTGGAAAGGCAATTGGGACGCCTCTCCAGCTGAGGCGGGAGACCAAGGGTCCCTTTCCACGTGCCACAGGAATCCTGGGACTCCTATCAAGTTTCACGAGGAGTCAGGCATCGTCTCCTTTGGAGGCACTGATCTCCGCGTACCTCTGGAGTTTTCAAAGGATGTGAGGCCTCCGGTCGCGATGAGGTGGGGAACTAGGTGTTTCTCTGTGGTCTCCACAGGGGATTCAGACATCCTTTCTTCTTGGGAGATGCAAGACGAGCCTGCATTCCAGTCACTGCAGGGATATCCGGCCTTATTTCGAGTCAGGGCATCGCGGTGTCCATTCCACTTGAGGCCGCAAACTCAGGATCCCTCTCACATACCTAGAGCTGAGAGAAGCCTCCTCTTGAGGTGCTTGTGGTAAGGTGGTATTCCTCAGGAGTCGAAGCCAGGGACTAACCTCTCATCTCGTGTTGATTCTTGGTCCACGGAGCTCTTTCGTGTGACCTCAGGATCCCTCTAGCCTTGAAACAGTGTTCTTGGGGTTTCTCTGGAGTGCCATCAAGGAAATCAAGGCTCCTTTCATGTGTGATGTGCAAGACGGAATTGCTCTGCACGCAGTGCAGGGGAATCGGGCCTCATCTCGCGGCGAGGGGGAAGTCTCATGGTTTTTCTCGAGTTGCGGCGGGAACCTGGGGTATATTCTCGAGTTACGATGGGGATGGCCCTTCCACCCACGTGTTTGTTCAGCCACGTCAGGACTCCTGCCTAGTTGCGAGGGACAACTCGGGATTCTCCTCGAGGCTTGGCAGGGCAATTGGAACGCCTCTCCAGCTGAGGCGGGAGACCAAGGGTCCCTTTCCACGTGCCACAAGAATCCTGGGACTCGTATCAATTTTCACGAGGAGTCAGGCATCGTCTCCTTTGGAGGCACTGATCTCAGCGTACCTCTGGAAGTTTCAAAGGATGTGAGGCCTCCGGTCGCGATGAGGTGGGGAACTAGGTCTTTCTTTGTGGTCTCCACAGGGGATTCAGACATCCTTTCTTCTTGGGAGATGCAAGATGAGCCTGCATTGAAGTCACTGCAGGGATATCCGGCCTTATTTCGAGTCAGGGCATCGCGGTGTCCATTCCACTTGAGGCCGCAAACTCAGGATCCCTCTCACATACCTAGAGCTGAGAGAAGCCTCCTCTTGAGGTGCTTGTGGTAAGGTGGTATTCCTCAGGAGTCGAAGCCAGGGACTAACCTGGCTACAGTGACCTCAGGATCCCTCTAGCCTTGAAACAGTGTTCTTGGGGTTTCTCTGGAGTGCCATCAAGGAAATCAAGGCTCCTTTCATGTGTGATGTGCAACACGGAATTGCTCTGCACGCAGTGCAGGGGAATCGGGCCTCATCTCGCATCGAGGGGGAAGTCTCATGGTTTTTCTCGAGTTGCGGCGGGAACCTGGGGTATATTCTCGAGTTACGACGGGGATGGCCCTTCCACACACGTGTGTGTTCAGCCATGTCAAGACTCCTGCCTAGTTGCGAGGGACAATTCGGGATTCTCCTCGAGGCTTTGCAGGGCAATTGGGACGCCTCTCCAGCTGAGACGGGAGACCAAGGGTCCCTTTCCACGTGCCACAGGAATCCTGGGTCTCCTATCAAGTTTCACGAGGAGTCAGGCATCGTCTCCTTTGGAGGCACTGATCTCCGCAGTTTTCAAAGGATTTGAGGCCTCCTGTAGCGATGAGGTGGGGAACTAGGTCTTTCTCTGTGGTCTCCACAGGGGATTCAGACATCCTTTCATCTTGGAAGATGCAAGACGAGCCTGCATTCCAGTCACTGCAGGGATGTCCAGCCTTATTTCGCGTCAGGGCATCGCGATGTCCATTTCCACTTGAGGCCCGCAAACTCAGGGTCCCTCTCACATGCCTAAGAGCTGAGAGAAGCCTCCTCTTGAGGTGCTTGTGGTAAGGTGGTATTCCTCTGGAGTCGAAGCCAGGGACTAACCTCTCATCTCGAGTTGATTTTTGGCCCACTGAGCTCTTTCGTGTTGCTACAGTGACCTCAGGATCCCTCTAGCCTTGAAACAGTGTTTCTTGGGGTTTCTCTGGAGTGCCATCAAGGAAATATCAAGGCTCCTTTCATGTGTGATGTGCAACACGGAATTGCTCTGCACACAGTGCAGGGAATCGGGCCTCATCTCGCGGCGAGGGGGAAGTCTCATGGTTTTTCTCTCGAGTTGCGGCGGGAACCTGGGGTATATTTCTCGAGTTACGACGGGGATGGCCCTTCCACCCACGTGTTTCTTCAGCGACGTCAGGGACTCCTGCCTAGTTGCGAGGGGACAACTCTGGATTCTCCTCGAGGCTTGGCAGGGCAATTGGGACGCCTCTCCAGCTGAGGCGGGAGACCAACTGTCCCTTTCCAAGTGCCACAGGAATCCTGGGACTCCTATCAAGTTTCACGAGGAGTCAGGCATCGTCTCCTTTGGAGGCACTGATCTCCGCGTACCTCTGGAGTTTTCAAAGGATGTGAGGCTATCGGTCGCGATGAGGTTGGGGAACTAAGTCTTTCTCTGTGCTTTCCACAGGGGATTCAGACATCCTTTCGTCCTGGGAGATGCAAGACGAGCCTGCATTGAAGTCACTGCAGGGATATCCGGCCTTATTTCGAGTCAGGGCATCGCGGTGTCCATTCCACTTGGGGCCGCAAACTCAGGGTCCCTCTCACATACCTAGAGCTGAGAGAAGCCTCCTCTTGAGGTGCTTGTGGTAAGGTGGTATTCCTCTGCAGTCGAAGCCAGGGACTAACCTCTCATCTCGAGTTGATTTTTGGCCCACGGAGCTCTTTCGTGTTGCTACAGTGACCTCAGGATCCCTCTAGCCTTGAAACAGTGTTCTTGGGGTTTCTCTGGAGTGCCATCAAGGAAATCAAGGCTCCTTTCAAGTGTGATGTGCAACACGGAATTGCTCTGCACGCAGTGCAGGGGAATCGGGCCTCATCTCGCGGCGAGGGGGAAGTCTCATGGTTTTTCTCGAGTTGCGGCGGGAAACTGGGGTAAATTCTCGAGTTACGACGGGGATGGCCCTTCCACCCACGTGTTTCTTCAGCGACGTCAGGACTCCTGCCTACTTGCGAGGGACAACTCTGGATTCTCCTCGAGGCTTGGCAGGGCAATTGGGACGCCTCTCCAGCTGAGGCGGGAGACCAAGTGTCCCTTTCCAAGTGCCACAGGAATCCTGGGACTCCTATCAAGTTTCACGAGGAGTCAGGCATCGTCTCCTTTGGAGGCACTGATCTCCGCGTACCTCTGGAGTTTTCAAAGGATGTGAGGCCTCCGGTCGCGATGAGGTGGGGAACTAGGTCTTTCTCTGTGGTCTCCACAGGGGATTCAGACATCCTTTCGTCCTGGGAGATGCAAGACGAGCCTGCATTGAAGTCACTGCAGGGATATCCGGCCCTATTTCGAGTCAGGGCATCGCGGTGTCCATTCCACTTGAGGCCGCAAACTCAGGGTCCCTCTCACATACCTAGAGCTGAGAGAAGCCTCCTCTTGAGGTGCTTGTGGTAAGGTGGTATTCCTCTGGAGACGAATCCAGGGACTAACCTCTCTTTTCGAGTTGATTTTTGGTCCACAGAGTTCTTTCGTGTTGCTACAGTGACCTCAGGATCCCTCTAGCCTTGAAACAGTGTTCTTGGGGTTTCTCTGGAGTGCCATCAAGGAAATCAAGGCTCCTTTCATGTGTGATGTGCAAGACGGAATTGCTCTGCACGCAGTACAGGGGAATCGGGCCTCATCTCGCATCGAGTGGCAAGTCTCATGGTTTTTCTCGAGTTGCGGCGGGAACCTGGGGTATATTCTCGAGTTACGACGGGGATGGCCCTTCCACACACGTGTTTGTTCAGCCACGTCAGGACTCCTGCCTAGTTGCGAGGGACAACTCGGGATCCTCCTCGAGGCTTGGCAGGGCAATTGGAACGCCTCTCCAGCTGAGGCGGGAGACCAAGGGTCCCTTTCCACGTGCCACAAGAATCCTGGGACTCCTATCAAGTTTCACGAGGAGTCAGGCATCGTCTCCTTTGGAGGCACTGATCTCCGCGTACCTCTGGAGTTTTCAAAGGATGTGAGGCCTCCGGTCACGATGAGGTGGGGAACTAGGTCTTTCTTTGTGGTCTCCACAGGGGATTCAGACATCCTTTCTTCTTGGGAGATGCAAGACGAGCCTGCATTCAATTCACTGCAGGGATATCCGGCCTTATTTCGAGTCAGGGCATCGCGGTGTCCATTCCACTTGAGGCCGCAAACTCAGGATCCCTCTCACATACCTAGAGCTGAGAGAAGCCTCCTCTTGAGGTGCTTATGTTAAGATGGTATTCCTCTGGAGTCGAAGCCAGGGACTAACCTCTCATCTCGAGTTGATTTTTGGCCCACGGAGCTCTTTCGTGTTGCTACAGTGACCTCAGGATCCCTCTAGCCTTGAAACAGTGTTCTTGGGGTTTCTCTGGAGTGCCATCAAGGAAATCAAGGCTCCTTTCATGTGTGATGTGCAAGACGGAATTGCTCTGCACGCAGTACAGGGGAATCGGGCCTCATCTCGCATCGAGGGGGAAGTCTCATGGTTTTTCTCGAGTTGCGGCGGGAACCTGGGGTATATTCTCGAGTTACGACGGGGATGGCCCTTCCACCCACGTGTTTGTTCAACCACGTCAGGACTCTTGCCTACTTGCGAGACACAACTCGGGATTCTCCTCGAGGCTTGGCAAGGCAATTGTGACGCCTCTCCAGATGAGGCGGGAGACCAAGGGTCCCTTTCCACGTGCCACAGGAATCCTGGGACTCCTATCAAGTTTCACGAGGAGTCAGGCATCGTCTCCTTTGGAGGCACTGATCTCCGCGTACCTCTGGAGTTTTCAAAGGATGTGAGGCCTCCGGTCGCCATGAGGTGGGGAACTAGGTCTTTCTCTGTGGTCTCCACAGGGGATTCAGACATCCTTTCATCTTCGGAGATGCAAGACGAGCCTGCATTCAAGTCACTGCAGGGATATCCGGCCTTATTTCGAGTCAGGGCATCGCGGTGTCCATTCCACTTGAGGCCGGAAACTCAGGGTCCCTCTCACATACCTAGAGCTGAGAGAAGCCTCCTCTTGAGGTGCTTGTGGTAAGGTGGTATTCCTCTGGAGTCGAAGCCAGGGACTAACCTCTCATCTCGAGTTGATTTTTGGCCCACGGAGCTCTTTCGTGTTGCTACAGTGACCTCAGGATCCCTCTAGCCTTGAAACAGTGTTCTTGGGGTTTCTCTGGAGTGTCATCAAGGAAATCAAGGCTCCATTCATGTGTGATGTGCAACACGGAATTGCTCTGCACGCAGTGCAGGGGAATCGGGCCTCATCTCGCGGCGAGGGGGAAGTCTCATGGTTTTTCTCGAGTTGCGGCGGGAACCTGGGGTATATTCTCGAGTTACGACGGGGATGGCCCTTCCACCCACGTGTTTCTTCAGCGACGTCAGGACTCCTGCCTACTTGCGAGGGACAACTCTGGATTCTCCTCGAGGCTTGGCAGGGCAATTGGGACGCCTCTCCAGCTGAGGCGGGAGACCAAGTGTCCCTTTCCAAGTGCCACAGGAATCCTGGGACTCCTATCAAGTTTCACGAGGAGTCAGGCATCGTCTCCTTTGGAGGCACTGATCTCCGCGTACCTCTGGAGTTTTCAAAGGATGTGAGGGTATCGGTCGCGATGAGGTGGGGAACTAAGTCTTTCTCTGTGCTTTCCACAGGGGATTCAGACATCCTTTCGTCCTGGGAGATGCAAGACGAGCCTGCATTGAAGTCACTGCAGGGATATCCGGCCTTATTTCGAGTCAGGGCATCGCGGTGTCCATTCCACTTGAGGCCGCAAACTCAGGATCCCTCTCACATACCTAGAGCTGAGAGAAGCCTCCTCTTGAGGTGCTTGTGGTAAGGTGGTATTCCTCAGGAGTCAAAGCCAGGGACTAATCTCTCCTCTCGTGTTGATTTTTGGTCCACGGAGCTCTTTCGTGTTGCTACAGTGACCTCAGGATCCCTCTAGCCTTGAAACAGTTTTCTTGGGGTTTCTCTGGAGTGCCATCAAGGAAATCAAGGCTCCTTTCATGTGTGATGTGCAACACGGAATTGCTCTGCACGCAGTGCAGGGGAATCGGGCCTCATCTCGCGGCGAGGGGGAAGTCTCATGGTTTTTCTCGAGTTGCGGCGGGAACCTGGGGTATATTCTCGAGTTACGACGGGGATGGCCCTTCCACCCACGTGTTTGTTCAGCCACGTCAGGACTCTTGCCTAGTTGCGAGACACAACTCGGGATTCTCCTCGAGGCTTGGCAAGGCAATTGGGACGCCTCTCCAGCTGAGGCGGGAGACCAAGGGTCCCTTTCCACGTGCCACAAGAATCCTGGGACTCCTATCAAGTTTCACGAGGAGTCAGGCATCGTCTCCTTTGGAGGCACTGATCTCCGCGTACCTCTGGAGTTTTCAAAGGATGTGAGGCCTCCGGTCGCCATGAGGTGGGGAACTAGGTCTTTCTCTGTGGTCTCCACAGGGGATTCAGACATCCTTTCATCTTGGGAGATGCAAGACGAGCCTGCATTCAAGTCACTGCAGGGATATCCGGCCTTATTTCGCGTCAGCGCATCGCGGTGTCCATTCCACTTGAGGCCGCAAACTCAGGGTCCCTCTCACATACCTAGAGCTGAGAGAAGCCTCCTCTTGAGGTGCTTGTGGTAAGGTGGTATTCCTCTGGAGTCGAAGCCAGGGACTAACCTCTCATCTCGAGTTGATTTTTGGCCCACGGAGCTCTTTCGTGTTGCTACAGTGACCTCAGGATCCCTCTAGCCTTGAAACAGTGTTCTTGGGGTTTCTCTGGAGTGCCATGAAGGAAATCAAGGCTCCTTTCATGTGTGATGTGCAACACGGAATTGCTCTGCACGCAGTGCAGGGGAATCAGGCCTCATCTCGCGGCGAGGGGGAAGTCTCATGGTTTTTCTCGAGTTGCGGCGGGAACCTGGGGTATATTCTCGAGTTACGACGGGGATGGCCCTTCCACCCACGTGTTTCTTCAGCGACGTCAGGACTCCTGCCTAGTTGCGAGGGACAACTCTGGATTCTCCTCGAGGCTTGGCAGGGCAATTGGGACGCCTCTCCAGCTGAGGCGGTAGACCAAGTGTCCCTTTCCAAGTGCCACAGGAATCCTGGGACTCCTATCAAGTTTCACGAGGAGTCAGGCATCGTCTCCTTTGGAGGCACTGATCTCCGCATACCTCTGGAGTTTTCAAAGGATGTGAGGCTATCGGTCGCGATGAGGTGGGGAACTAAGTCTTTCTCTGTGCTTTCCACAGGGGATTCAGACATCCTTTCGTCCTGGGAGATGCAAGACGAGCCTGCATTGAAGTCACTGCAGGGATATCCGGCCTTATTTCGAGTCAGGGCATCGCGGTGTCCATTCCACTTGAGGCTGCAAACTCAGGGTCCCTCTCACATACCTAGAGCTGAGAGAAGCCTCCTCTTGAGGTGCTTGTGGTAAGGTGGTATTCCTCTGGAGACGAATCCAGGGACTAACCTCTCTTTTCGAGTTGATTTTTGGTCCACAGAGTTCTTTCGTGTTGCTACAGTGACCTCAGGATCTCTCTATCCTTGAAACAGTGTTCTTGGGGTTTCTCTGGAGTGCCATCAAGGAAATCAAGGCTCCTTTCATGTGTGATGTGCAACACGGAATTGCTCTGCACGCAGTACAGGGGAATCGGGCCTCATCTCGCATCGAGGGGGAAGTCTCATGGTTTTTCTGGAGTTGCGGCGGGAACCTGGGGTATATTCTCGAGTTACGACGGGGATGGCCCTTCCACCCACGTGTTTGTTCAGCCACGTCAGGACTCCTGCCTAGTTGCGAGGGACAACTCGGGATTCTCCTCGAGGCTTGGCAGGGCAATTGGAACGCCTCTCCAGCTGAGGCGGGAGACCAAGGGTCCCTTTCCACGTGCCACAGGAATCCTGGGACTCCTATCAAGTTTCACGAGGAGTCAGGCATCGTCTCCTTTGGAGGCAGTGATCTCCGCGTACCTCTGGAGTTTTCAAAGGATGTGAGGCCTCCGGTCGCCATGAGGTGGGGAACTAGGTCTTTCTCTGTGGTCTCCACAGGGGATTCAGACATCCTTTCATCTTGGGAGATGCAAGACGAGCCTGCATTCAAGTCACTGCAGGGATATCCGTCCTTATTTCGCGTCAGGGCATCACGGTGTCCATTCCACTTGAGGCCGCAAACTCAGGGTCCCTCTCACATACCTAGAGCTGAGAGAAGCCTCCTCTTGAGGTGCTTGTGGTAAGGTGGTATTCCTCTGGATTCGAAGCCAGGGACTAACCTCTAATCTCGAGTTGATTTTTGGTCCACGGAGCTTTTTCGTGTTGC
This sequence comes from Cervus elaphus, assembly GCF_910594005.1. NCBI lineage: Eukaryota > Metazoa > Chordata > Mammalia > Artiodactyla > Cervidae > Cervus > Cervus elaphus. The sequence goes on from NW_025316789.1 coordinate 2,424,686, forward strand.
TACAGTGACCTCAGGATCCCTCTATCCTTGAAACAGTGTTCTTGGGGTTTCTCTGGAGTGCCATCAAGGAAATCAAGGCTCCTTTCATGTGTGATGTGCAACACGGAATTGCTCTGCACGCAGTGCAGGGGAATCGGGCCTCATCTCGCGGCGAGGGGGAAGTCTCATGGTTTTTCTCGAGTTGCGGCGGGAACCTGGGGTATATTCTCGAGTTACGACGGGGATGGCCCTTCCACCCACGTGTTTCTTCAGCGACGTCAGGACTCCTGCCTAGTTGCGAGGGACAACTCTGGATTCTCCTCGAGGCTTGGCAGGGCAATTGTGACGCCTCTCCAGCTGAGGCGGGAGACCAAGTGTCCCTTTCCAAGTGCCACAGGAATCCTGGGACTCCTATCAAGTTTCACGAGGAGTCAGGCATCGTCTCCTTTGGAGGCACTGATCTCCGCGTACCTCTGGAGTTTTCAAAGGATGTGAGGCTATCGGTCGCGATGAGGTGGGGAACTAAGTCTTTCTCTGTGCTTTCCACAGGGGATTCAGACATCCTTTCGTCCTGGGAGATGCAAGACGAGCCTGCATTGAAGTCACTGCAGGGATATCCGGCCTTATTTCGAGTCAGGGCATCGCGGTGTCCATTCCACTTGAGGCCGCAAACTCAGGGTCCCTCTCACATACCTAGAGCTGAGAGAAGCCTCCTCTTGAGGTGCTTGTGGTAAGGTGGTATTCCTCTGGAGACGAATCCAGGGACTAACCTCTCTTTTCGAGTTGATTTTTGGTCCACAGAGTTCTTTCGTGTTGCTACAGTGACCTCAGGATCCCTCTATCCTTGAAACAGTGTTCTTGGGGTTTCTCTGGAGTGCCATCAAGGAAATCAAGGCTCCTTTCATGTGTGATGTGCAACACGGAATTGCTCTGCACGCAGTGCATGGGAATCGGGCCTTATCTCGCATCGAGGGGCAAGTCTCATGGTTTTTCTCGAGTTGCGGCGGGAACCTGGGGTATATTCTCGAGTTACGACGGGGATGGCCCTTCCACCCACGTGTTTGTTCAGCCACGTCAGGACTCCTGCCTAGTTGCGAGGGACAACTCGGGATTCTCCTCGAGGCTTGGCAGGGCAATTGGAACGCCTCTCCAGCTGAGGCGGGAGACCAAGGGTCCCTTTCCACGTGCCACAAGAATCCTGGGACTCCTATCAAGTTTCACGAGGAGTCAGGCATCGTCTCCTTTGGAGGCACTGATTTCTGCATACCTCTGGAATTTTCAAAGGATTTGAGGCCTCCTGTCGCGATGAGGTGGGGAACTAGGTCTTTCTCTGTGGTCTCCACAGGGGATTCAGACATCCTTTCGTCTTGGGAGATGCAAGATGAGCCTGCATTCCAGTCACTGCAGGGATATCCGGCCTTATTTCGAGTCAGGGCATCGCGGTGTCCATTCCACTTGAGGCCGCAAATTCAGGGTCCCTCTCACATACCTAGAGCTGAGAGAAGCCTCCTCTTGAGGTGCTTGTGGTAAGGTGGTAATCCTCTGGAGTCGAAGCCAGGGACTAACCTCTCATCTCGAGTTGATTTTTGGTCCACGGAGCTCTTTCGTGTTGCTACAGTGACCTCAGGATCCCTCTAGCCTTGAAACAGTGTTCTTGGGGTTTCTCTGGAGTGCCATGAAGGAAATCAAGGCTCCTTTCATGTGTGATGTGCAACACAGAATTGCTCTGCACGCAGTGCAGGGGAATCGGGCCTCATCTCGCATCGAGGGGGAAGTCTCATGGTTTTTCTCGAGTTGCGGCGGGAACCTGGGGTATATTCTCGAGTTACGACGGGGATGGCCCTTCCACACACGTGTTTGTTCAGCCACGTCAGGACTCCTGCCTAGTTGCGAGACACAACTCGGGATTCTCCTCGAGGCTTGGCAAGGCAATTGGGACGCCTCTCCAAATGAGGCGGGAGACCAAGTGTCCCTTTCCACGTGCCACAGGAATCCTGGGACTCCTATCAAGTTTCACGAGGAGTCAGGCATCGTCTCCTTTGGAGGCACTGATCTCCGCGTACCTCTGGAGTTTTCAAAGGATGTGAGGCCTCCGGTCGCGATGAGGTGGGGAACTAGGTCTTTCTCTGTGGTCTCCACAGGGGATTCAGACATCCTTTCATCTTGGGAGATGCAAGACGAGCCTGCATTCAAGTCACTGGAGGGATATCCAGCCTTATTTCGTGTCAGGGCATCGCGGTGTCCATTCCACTTGAGGCCGCAAACTCAGGGTCCCTCTCACATACCTAGAGCTGAGAGAAGCCTCCTCTTGAGGTGCTTGTGGTAAGGTGGTATTCCTCTGGAGTCGAAGCCAGGGACTAACCTCTCATCTCGAGTTGATTTTTGGCCCACGGAGCTCTTTCGTGTTGCTACAGTGACCTCAGGATCCCTCTAGCCTTGAAACAGTGTTCTTGGGGTTTCTCTGGAGTGCCATGAAGAAAATCAAGGCTCCTTTCATGTGTGATGTGCAACACGGAAATGCTCTGCACGCAGTGCAGGGGAATCGGGCCTCATCTCGCGGCGAGGGGGAAGTCTCATGGTTTTTCTCGAGTTGCGGCGGGAACCTGGGGTATATTCTCGAGTTACGACGGGGATGGCCCTTCCACACACGTGTTTCTTCAGCGACGTCAGGACTCCTGCCTAGTTGCGAGGGACAACTCTGGATTCTCCTCGAGGCTTGGCAGGGCAATTGGGACGCCTCTCCAGCTGAGGCGGGAGACCAAGTGTCCCTTTCCAAGTGCCACAGGAATTCTGGGACTCCTATCAAGTTTCACGAGGAGTCAGGCATCGTCTCCTTTGGAGGCACTGATCTCCGCATACCTCTGGAGTTTTCAAAGGATGTGAGGCTATCGGTCGCGATGAGGTGGGGAACTAAGTCTTTCTCTGTGCTTTCCACAGGGGATTCAGACATCCTTTCGTCCTGGGAGATGCAAGACGAGCCTGCATTGAAGTCACTGCAGGGATATCCGGCCTTATTTCGAGTCAGGGCATCGCGGTGTCCATTCCACTTGAGGCCGCAAACTCAGGGTCCCTCTCACATACCTAGAGCTGAGAGAAGCCTCCTCTTGAGGTGCTTGTGGTAAGGTGGTATTCCTCTGGAGACGAATCCAGGGACAAACCTCTCTTTTCGAGTTGATTTTTGGTCCACAGAGTTCTTTCGTGTTGCTACAGTGACCTCAGGATCCCTCTATCCTTGAAACAGTGTTCTTGGGGTTTCTCTGGAGTGCCATCAAGGAAATCAAGGCTCCTTTCATGTGTGATGTGCAACACGGAATTGCTCTGCACGCAGTACAGGGGAATCGGGCCTCATCTCGCATCGAGGGGGAAGTCTCATGGTTTTTCTCGAGTTGCGGCGGGAACCTGGGGTATATTCTCGAGTTACGACGGGGATGGCCCTTCCACCCACGTGTTTGTTCAGCCACGTCAGGACTCCTGCCTAGTTGCGAGGGACAACTCGGGATTCTCCTCGAGGCTTGGCAGGGCAATTGGAACGCCTCTCCAGCTGAGGCGGGAGACCAAGGGTCCCTTTCCACGTGCCACAAGAATCCTGGGACTCCTATCAAGTTTCACGAGGAGTCAGGCATCGTCTCCTTTGGAGGCACTGATCTCCGCGTACCTCTGGAGTTTTCAAAGGATGTGAGGCCTCCGGTTGCGATGAGGTGGGGAACTAGGTCTTTCTCTGTGGTCTCCACAGGGGATTCAGACATCCTTTCATCTTGGGAGATGCAAGACGAGCCTGCATTCAAGTCACTGCAGGGATGTTCGGCCTTATTTCGAGTCAGGGCATCGCGGTGTCCATTCCACTTGAGGCCGCAAACTCAGGATCCCTCTCACATACCTAGAGCTGAGAGAAGCCTCCTCTTGAGGTGCTTGTGGTAAGGTGGTATTCCTCAGGAGTCAAAGCCAGGGACTAACCTCTCATCTCGTGTTGATTCTTGGTCCACGGAGCTCTTTCGTGTTGCTACAGTGACCTCAGGATCCCTCTATCCTTGAAACAGTGTTCTTGGGGTTTCTCTGGAGTGCCATCAAGGAAATCAAGGCTCCTTTCATGTGTGATGTGCAACACGGAATTGCTCTGCACGCAGTGCAGGGGAATCGGGCCTCATCTCGCGGCGAGGGGGAAGTCTCATGGTTTTTCTCGAGTTGCGGCGGGAACCTGGGGTATATTCTCGAGTTACGACGGGGATGGCCCTTCCACACACGTGTTTGTTCAGCCACGTCAGGACTCCTGCCTAGTTGCGAGGGACAACTCGGGTTTCTCCTCGAGGCTTGGCAGGGCAATTGGGACGCCTCTCCAGCTGAGGCGGGAGACCAAGTGTCCCTTTCCAAGTGCCACAGGAATCCTGGGACTCCTATCAAGTTTCACGAGGAGTCAGGCATCGTCTCCTTTGGAGGCACTGATCTCCGCGTACCTCTGGAGTTTTCAAAGGATGTGAGGCTATCGGTCGCGATGAGGTGGGGAACTAAGTCTTTCTCTGTGCTTTCCACAGGGTATTCAGACATCCTTTCGTCCTGGGAGATGCAAGACGAGCCTGCATTGAAGTTACTGCAGGGATATCCGGCCTTATTTCGAGTCAGGGCATCGCGGTGTCCATTCCACTTGAGGCCGCAAACTCAGGGTCCCTCTCACATACCTAGAGCTGAGAGAAGCCTCCTCTTGAGGTGCTTGTGGTAAGGTGGTATTCCTCTGGAGTCGAAGCCAGGGACTAACCTCTCATCTCGAGTTGATTTTTGGTCCACGGAGCTCTTTCGTGTTGCTACAGTGACCTCAGGATCCCTCTAGACTTGAAACAGTGTTCTTGGGGTTTCTCTGGAGTGCCATCAAGGAAATCAAGGCTCCTTTCATGTGTGATGTGCAACACAGAATTGCTCTGCACGCAGTGCAGGGGAATCGGGCCTCATCTCGCGGCGAGGGGGAAGTCTCATGGTTTTTCTCGAGTTGCGGCGGGAACCTGGGGTATATTCTCGAGTTACGACGGGGATGGCCCTTCCACACACGTGTTTGTTCAGCCACGTCAGGACTCTTGCCTAGTTGCGAGACACAACTCGGGATTCTCCTCGAGGCTTGGCAAGGCAATTGGGACGCCTCTCCAGCTGAGGCGGGAGACCAAGGGTCCCTTTCCACGTGCCACAGGAATCCTGGGACTCCTATCAAGTTTCACGAGGAGTCAGGCATCGTCTCCTTTGGAGGCACTGATCTCCGCGTACCTCTGGAGTTTTCAAAGGATGTGAGGCCTCCGGTCGCGATGAGGTGGGGAACTAGGTGTTTCTCTGTGGTCTCCACAGGGGATTCAGGCATCCTTTCTTCTTGGGAGATGCAAGACGAGCCTGCATTCAAGTCACTGCAGGGATATTCGGCCTTCTTTCGAGTCAGGGCATCGCGGTGTCCATTCCACTTGAGGCCGCAAACTCAGGGTCCCTCTCACATACCTAGAGCTGAGAGAAGCCTCCTCTTGAGGTGCTTGTGGTAAGGTGGTATTCCTCTGGAGTCGAAGCCAGGGACTAACCTCTCATCTCGAGTTGATTTTTGGCCCAAGGATTTCTTTCGTGTTGCTACAGTGACCTCAGGATCCCTCTAGCCTTGAAACAGTGTTCTTGGGGTTTCTCTGGAGTGCCATCAAGGATATCAAGGCTCCTTTCATGTGTGATGTGCAACACGGAATTGCTCTGCACGCAGTGCAGGGGAATCGGGCCTCATCTCGCGGCGAGGGGGAAGTCTCATGGTTTTTCTCGAGTTGCGGCGGGAACCTTGGGTATATTCTCGAGTTACGACGGGGATGGCCCTTCCACCCACGTGTTTCTTCAGCCACGTCAGGACTCCTGCCTAGTTGCGAGGGACAACTCGGGATTCTCCTCGAGGCTTTGCAGGGCAATTGGGACGCCTCTCCAGCTGAGACGGGAGACCAAGGGTCCCTTTCCACGTGCCACAGGAATCCTGGGTCTCCTATCAAGTTTCACGAGGAGTCAAGCATCGTCTCCTTTGGAGGCACTGATCTCCGCGTACCTCTGGAGTTTTCAAAGGATGTGAGGCCTCCGGTCGCGATGAGGTGGGGAACTAGGTCTTTCTCTGTGGTCTCCACAGGGGATTCAGACATCCTTTCTTCTTGGGAGATGCAAGACGAGCCTGCATTCCAGTCACTGCAGGGATATCCGGCCTTATTTCGAGTCAGGTCATCGCGGTGTCCATTCCACTTGAGGCCGCAAACTCAGGGTCCCTCTCACATGCCTAGAGCTGAGAGAAGCCTCCTCTTGAGGTGCTTGTGGTAAGGTGGTATTCCTCTGGAGTCGAAGCCAGGGTCTAACCTCTCATCTCGAGTTGATTTTTGGTCCACGGAGCTCTTTCGTGTTGCTACAGTGACCTCAGGATCCCTCTAGCCTTGAAACAGTGTTCTTGGGGTTTCTCTGGAGTGCCATGAAGGAAATCAAGGCTCCTTTCATGTGTGATGTGCAACACAGAATTGCTCTGCACGCAGTGCAGGGGAATCGGGCCTCATCTCGCGGCGAGAGGGAAGTCTCATGGTTTTTCTCGAGTTGCGGCGGGAACCTGGGGTATATTCTCGAGTTACGACGGGGATGGCCCTTCCACCCACGTGTTTCTTCAGCCACGTCAGGACTCCTGCCTAGTTGCGAGGGACAACTGGGGATTCTCCTCCAGGCTTTGCAGGGCAATTGGGACGCCTCTCCAGCTGAGGCGGGAGACCAAGGGTCCCTTTCCACGTGCCACAAGAATCCTGGGACTCCTATCAAGTTTCACGAGGAGTCAGGCATCCTCTCCTTTGGAGGCACTGATCTCCGCGTACCTCTGGAATTTTCAAAGGATGTGAGGCCTCCGGTCGCGATGAGGTGGGGAACTAGGTCTTTCTCTGTGGTCTCCACAGGGGATTCAGACATCCTTTCTTCTTGGGAGATGCAAGACGAGACTGCATTCAAGTCACTTCAGGGATATCCGGCCTTATTTCGAGTCAGGGCATCGCGGTGTCCATTCCACTTGAGGCCGCAAACTCAGGGTCCCTCTCACATACCTAGAGCTGAGAGAAGCCTCCTCTTGAGGTGCTTGTGGTAAGGTGGTATTCCTCTGGAGACGAATCCAGGTACTAACCTCTCTTTTCGAGTTGATTTTTGGTCCACAGAGTTCTTTCGTGTTGCTACAGTGACCTCAGGATCCCTCCATCCTTGAAACAGTGTTCTTGGGGTTTCTCTGGAGTGCCATCAAGGAAATCAAGGCTCCTTTCATGTGTGATGTGCAAGACGGAAATGCTCTGCACGCAGTACAGGGGAATCGGGCCTCATCTCGCATCGAGGGGGAAGTCTCATAGTTTTTCTCGAGTTGCGGTGGGAACCTGGGGTATATTCTCGAGTTACGACGGGGATGGCCCTTCCACCCACGTGTTTGTTCAGCCACGTCAGGACTCCTGCCTAGTTGCGAGGGACAACTCGGGATTCTCCTCGAGGCTTGGCAGGGCAATTGGAACGCCTCTCCAGATGAGGCGGGAGACCAAGGGTCCGTTTCCACGTGCCACAGGAATCCTGGGACTCCTATCAAGTTTCACGAGGAGTCAGGCATCGTCTCCTTTGGAGGCACTGATCTCCGCGTACCTCTGGAGTTTTCAAAGGATGTGTGCCTATCGGTCGCGATGAGGTGGGGAACTAAGTCTTTCTCTGTGCTTTCCACAGGGGATTCAGACATCCTTTCATCCTGGGAGATGCAAGACGAGCCTGCATTGAAATCACTGCAGGGATATCCGGCCTTATTTCGAGTCAGGGCATCGTGGTGTCCATTCCACTTGAGGCCGCACACTCAGGGTCCCTCTCACATACCTAGAGCTGAGAGAAGCCTCCTCTTGAGGTGCTTGTGGTAAGGTGGTATTCCTCAGGAGTCGAAGCCAGGGACTAACCTCTCATCTCGTGTTGATTCTTGGTCCACGGAGCTCTTTCGTGTTGCTACAGTGACCTCAGGATCCCTCTAGCCTTGAAACAGTGTTCTTGGGGTTTCTCTGGAGTGCCATCAAGGAAATCAAGGCTCCTTTCATGTGTGATGTGCAACACGGAATTGCTCTGCACGCAGTGCAGGGGAATCGGGCCTCATCTCGCGGCGAGGGGGAAGTCTCATGGTTTTTCTCGAGTTGCGGCGGGAACCTGGGGTATATTCTCGAGTTACGACGGGGATGGCCCTTCCACCCACGTGTGTGTTCAGCCATGTCAGGACTCCTGCCTAGTTGCGAGGGACAACTCGGAATTCTCCTCGAGGCTTGGCAGGGCAATTGGGACGCCTCTCCAGCTGAGACGAGAGACCAAGGGTCCCTTTCCACGTGCCACAGGAATCCTGGGTCTCCTATCAAGTTTCACGAGGAGTCAGGCATCGTCTCCTTTGGAGGCACTGATCTCCGCATACCTCTGGAGTTTTCAAAGGATTTGAGGCCTCCTGTCGCGATGAGGTGGGGAACTAGGTCTTTCTCTGTGGTCTCCACAGGGGATTCAGACACCCTTTCGTCTTGGGAGATGCAAGACGAGCCTGCATTCCAGTCACTGCAGGGATATCCGGCCTTATTTCGCGTCAGGGCATCGCGGTGTCCATTCCACTTGAGGCCGCAAACTCAGGGTCCCTCTCACATACCTAGAGCTGAGAGAAGCCTCCTCTTGAGGTGCTTGTGGTAAGGTGGTATTCCTCTGGAGTCGAAGCCAGGGACTAACCTCTCATCTCGAGTTGATTTTTGGCCCACGGAGTTCTTTCGTGTTGCTACAGTGACCTCAGGATCCCTCTAGCCTTGAAACAGTGTTCTTGGGGTTTCTCTGGAGTGCCATCAAGGAAATCAAGGCTCCTTTCATGTGTGATGTGCAACACGGAATTGCTCTGCACGCAGTGCAGGGGAATCGGGCCTCATCTCGCGGCGAGGGGGAAGTCTCATGGTTTTTCTCGAGTTGCGGCGGGAACCTGGGGTATATTCTCGAGTTACGACGGGGATGGCCCTTCCACCCACGTGTTTCTTCAGCGACGTCAGGACTCCTGCCTAGTTGCGAGGGACACCTCGGGATTCTCCTCGAGGATTCGCAGGGCAATTGGGACGCCTCTTCAGCTGAGACGGGAGAACAAGGGTCCCTTTCCACGTGCCACAGGAATCCTGGGTCTCCTATCAAGTTTCACGAGGAGTCAGGCATCGTCTCCTTTGGAGGCACTGATCTCCGCGTACCTCTGGAGTTTTCAAAGGATGTGAGGCCTCCGGTCGCGATGAGGTGGGGAACTAGGTCTTTCTCTGTGGTCTCCACAAGGGATTCAGACATCCTTTCGTCTTGGGAGATGCAAGACGAGCCTGCATTCCAGTCACTGCCGGGATATCCGGCCTTATTTCTAGTCAGGGCATCGCGGTGTCCATTTCACTTGAGGCCGCAAACTCAGGGTCCCTCTCACATACCTAGAGCTGAGAGAAGCCTCCTCCTGAGGTGCTTGTGGTAAGGTGGTATTCCTCTGGAGTTGAAGCCAGGGTCTAACCTCTCATCTCGAGTTGATTTTTGGTCCACGGAGCTCTTTCGTGTTGCTACAGTGACCTCAGGATCCCTCTAGCCTTGAAACAGTGTTCTTGGGGTTTCTCTGGAGTGCCATCAAGGAAATCAAGGCTCCTTTCATGTGTGATGTGCAACACAGAATTGCTCTGCACGCAGTGCAGGGGAATCGGGCCTCATCTCGCGGCGAGGGGGAAGTCTCATGGTTTTTCTCGAGTTGCGGCGGGAACCTGGGGTATATTCTCGAGTTACGACGGGGATGGCCCTTCCACCCATGTGTGTGTTCAGCCACGTCAGGACTCTTGCCTAGTTGCGAGACACAACTCGGGATGCTCCTCGAGGCTTGGCAAGGCAATTGGGACGCCTCTCCAGCTGAGGCGGGAGACCAAGGGTCCCTTTCCACGTGCCACAGGAATCCTGGGACTCCTATCAAGTTTCACGAGGAGTCAGGCATCGTCTCCTTTGGAGGCACTGATCTCCGCGTACCTCTGGAGTTTTCAAAGGATGTGAGGCCTCCGGTCGCGATGAGGTGGGGAACTAGGTCTTTCTCTGTGGTCTCCACAGGGGATTCAGACATCCTTTCATCTTGGGAGATGCAAGACGAGCCTGCATTCAAGTCACTGCAGGGATATCCAGCCTTATTTCGCGTCAGGGCATCGCGGTGTCCATTCCACTTGAGGCCGCAAACTCAGGGTCCCTCTCACATACCTAGAGCTGAGAGAAGCCTCCTCTTGAGGTGCTTGTGGTAAGGTGGTATTCCTCTGGAGTCGAAGCCAGGGACTAACCTCTCATCTCGAGTTGATTTTTGGCCCACGGAGCTCTTTCGTGTTGCTACAGTGACCTCAGGATCCCTCTAGCCTTGAAACAGTGTTCTTGGGGTTTCTCTGGAGTGCCATCAAGGAAATCAAGGCTCCTTTCATGTGTGATGTGCAACACGGAATTGCTCTGCACGCAGTGCAGGGGAATCGGACCTCATCTGGCGGCGAGGGGGAAGTCTCATGGTTTTTCTCGAGTTGCGGCGGGAACCTGGGGTATATTTTCGAGTTACGACTGGGATGGCCCTTCCACCCACGTGTTTCTTCAGCGACGTCAGGACTCCTGCCTAGTTGCAAGGGACAACTCTGGATTCTCCTCGAGGCTTTGCAGGGCAATTGGGACGCCTCTCCAGCTGAGGCGGGAGACCAAGTGTCCCTTTCCAAGTGCCACAGGAATCCTGGGACTCCTATCAAGTTTCACGAGGAGTCAGGCATCGTCTCCTTTGGAGGCACTGATCTCCGCGTACCTCTGGAGTTTTCAAAGTATGTGAGGCTATCGGTCGCGATGAGGTGGGGAACTAAGCTTTTCTCCGTGCTTTCCACAGGGGATTCAGACATCCTTTCGTCCTGGGAGATGCAAGACGAGCCTGCATTGAAGTCACTGCAGGGATATCCGGCCTTATTTCGAGTCAGGGCATCGCGGTGTCCATTCCACTTGAGGCCGCAAACTCAGGGTCCCTCTCACATACCTAGAGCTGAGAGAAGCCTCCTCTTGAGGTGCTTGTGGTAAGGTGGTATTCCTCTGGAGACGAATCCAGGGACTAACCTCTCTTTTCTAGTTGATTTTTGGCCCACGGAGCTCTTTCGTGTTGCTACAGTGACCTCAGGATCCCTCTATCCTTGAAACAGTGTTCTTGGGGTTTCTCTGGAGTGCCATCAAGGAAATCAAGGCTCCTTTCATGTGTGATGTGCAACACGGAATTGCTCTGCACGCAGTGCAGGGGAATCGGGCCTCATCTCGCGGCGAGGGGGAAGTCTCATGGTTTTTCTCGAGTTGCGGCGGGAACCTGGGGTATATTCTCGAGTTACGACTGGGATGGCCCTTCCACCCACGTGTTTGTTCAGCCACGTCATGACTCCTGCCTAGTTGCGAGGGACAACTCGGGATACTCCTCGAGGCTTGGCACGGCAATTGGGACGCCTCTCCAGCTCAGGCGGGAGACCATGGGTCCCTTTCCACGTGCCACAAGAATCCTGGGACTCCTATCAAGTTTCACGAGGAGTCAGGCATCGTCTCCTTTGGAGGCACTGATCTCCGCGTACCTCTGGAGTTTTCAAAGGATGTGAGGCCTCCGGTCGCGATGAGGTGGGGAACTAGGTCTTTCTCTGTGGTCTCCACAGGGGATTCAGACATCCTTTCATCTTGGGAGATGCAAGACGAGCCTGCATTCAAGTCACTGCAGGGATATCCGGCCTTATTTCGAGTCAGGGCATTGCGGTGTCCATTCCACTTGAGGCGGCAAACTCAGGATCCCTCTCACATACCTAGAGCTGAGAGAAGCCTCCTCTTGAGGTGCTTGTGGTATGGTGGTATTCCTCAGGAGTCGAAGCCAGGGACTAACCTCTCATCTCGTGTTGATTCTTGGTCCACGGAGCTCTTTCGTGTTGCTACAGTGACCTCAGGATCCCTCTAGCCTTGAAACAGTGTTCTTGGGTTTTCTCTGGAGTGCCATCAAGGAAATCAAGGCTCCTTTCATGTGTGATGTGCAACACGGAATTGCTCTACACGCAGTGCAGGGGAATCGGGCGTCATCTCACGGCGAGGGGGAAGTCTCATGGTTTTTCTCGAGTTGCGGCGGGAACCTGGGGTATATTCTCGAGTTACAACTGGGATGGCCCTTCCACCCACGTGTTTCTTCAGCGACGTCAGGACTCCTGCCTAGTTGCGAGGGACAACTCTGGATTCTCCTCGAAGCTTTGCAGGGCAATTGGGACGCCTCTGCAGCTGAGGCGGGAGACCAAGTGTCCCTTTCCAAGTGCCACAGGAATCCTGGGACTCCTATCAAGTTTCACGAGGAGTCAGGCATCGTCTCCTTTGGAGGCACTGATCTCCGCGTACCTCTGGAGTTTTCAAAGGATGTGAGGCTATCGGTCGCGATGAGGTGGGGAACTAAGTCTTTCTCTGTGCTTTCCACAGGGGATTCAGACATCCTTTCGTCCTGGGAGATGCAAGACGAGCCTGCATTGAAGTCACTGCAGGGATATCCGGCCTTATTTCGAGTCAGGGCATCGCGGTGTCCATTCCACTTGAGGCCGCAAACTCAGGGTCCCTCTCACATACCTAGAGCTGAGAGAAGCCTCCTCTTGAGGTGCTTGTGGTAAGGTGGTATTCCTCTGGAGACGAATCCAGGGACTAACCTCTCTTTTCGAGTTGATTTTTGGTCCACAGAGTTCTTTCGTGTTGCTACAGTGACCTCAGGATCCCTCTATCCTTGAAACAGTGTTCTTGGGGTTTCTCTGGAGTGCCATCAAGGAAATCAAGGCTCCTTTCATGTGTGATGTGCAACACGGAATTGCTCTGCACGTAGTACAGGGGAAGCGGGCCTCATCTCGCGGCGAGGGGGAAGTCTCATGGTTTTTCTCGAGTTGCGGCGGGAACCTGGGGTATATTCTCGAGTTACGACGGAGATGGCCCTTCCACCCACGTGTTTGTTCAGCCACGTCAGGACTCCTGCCTAGTTGCGAGGGACAACTCGGGATTCTCCTCGAGGCTTGGCAGGGCAATTGGAACGCCTCTCTAGCTGAGGCGGGAGACCAAGGGTCCCTTTCCACGTGCCACAAGAATCCTGGGACTCCTATCAAGTTTCACGAGGAGTCAGGCATCGTCTCCTTTGAAGGCACTGATCTCCGCGTACCTCTGGAGTTTTCAAAGGATGTGAGGCCTCCGGTCGCGATGAGGTGGGGAACTAGGTCTTTCTCTGTGGCTCCACAGGGGATTCAGACATCCTTTCTTCTTGGGAGATGCAAGACGAGCCTGCATTCAAGTCACTGCAGGGATATCCGGCCTTATTTCGAGTCAGGGCATCGCGGTGTCCATTCCACTTGAGGCCGCAAACTCAGGATCCCTCTCACATACCTAGAGCTGAGAGAAGCCTCCTCTTGAGGTGCTTGTGGTAAGGTGGTATTCCTCAGGAGTCGAAGCCAGGGACTAACCTCTCATCTCGAGTTGATTTTTGGTCCACGGAGCTCTTTCGTGTTGCTACAGTGACCTCAGGATCCCTCTAGCCTTGAAACAGTGTTCTTGGGGTTTCTCTGGAGTGCCATCAAGGAAATCAAGGCTCCTTTCATGTGTGATGTGCAAGACGGAATTGCTCTGCACGCAGTGCAGGGGAATCGGGCCTCATCTCGCGGCGAGGGGGAAGTCTCATGGTTTTTCTCGAGTTGCGGCGCGAACCTGGGGTATATTCTCGAGTTACGACGGGGATGGCCCTTCCACCCACGTGTTTGTTCAGCCACGTCAGGACTCCTGCCTAGTTGCGAGGGACAACTCTGGATTCTCCTCGAGGCTTGGCAGGGCAATTGGGACGCCTCTCCAGCTGAGGCGGGAGACCAACTGTCCCTTTCCAAGTGCCACAGGAATCCTGGGACTCCTATCAAGTTTCACGAGGAGTCAGGCATCGTCTCCTTTGGAGGCACTGATCTCCGCGTACCTCTGGAGTTTTCAAAGGATGTGAGGCCTCCGGTCGCGATGAGGTGGGGAACTAAGTCTTTCTCTGTGCTTTCCACAGGGGATTCAGACATCCTTTCTTCCTGGGAGATGCAAGACGAGCCTGCACTGAAGTCACTGCAGGGATATCCGGCCTTATTTCGAGTCAGGGCATCGCGGTGTCCATTCCACTTGAGGCCGCAAACTCAGGGTCCCTCTCACATACCTAGAGCTGAGAGAAGCCTCCTCTTGAGGTGCTTGTGGTAAGGTGGTATTCCTCTGGAGACGAATCCAGGGACTAACCTCTCTTTTCGAGTTGATTTTTGGTCCACAGAGTTCTTTCGTGTTGCTACAGTGACCTCAGGATCCCTCTATCCTTGAAACAGTGTTCTTGGGGTTTCTCTGGAGTGCCATCAAGGAAATCAAGGCTCCTTTCATGTGTGATGTGCAAGACGGAATTGCTCTGCACGCAGTACAGGGGAATTGGGCCTCATCTCGCATCGAGGGGTAAGTCTCATGGTTTTTCTCGAGTTGCGGCGGGAACCTGGGGTATATTCTCGAGTTACGACGGGGATGGCCCTTCCACCCACGTGTTTGTTCAGCCACGTCAGGACTCCTGCCTAGTTGCGAGGGACAACTCGGGATTCTCCTCGAGGCTTTGCAGGGCAATTGGGACGCCTCTCCAGCTGAGACGGGAGACCAAGGGTCCCTTTCCACGTGCCACAGGAATCCTGGGTCTCCTATCAAGTTTCACGAGGAGTCAGGCATCGATTCCTTTGGAGGCACTGATCTCCGCAAACCTCTGGAGTTTTCAAAGGATTTGAGGCCTCCTGTCGCGATAAGGTGGGGAACTAGGTCTTTCTCTGTGGTCTCCACAGGGGATTCAGACACCCTTTCGTCTTGGGAGATGCAAGACGAGCCTGCATTCCAGTCACTGCAGGGATTTACGGCCTTATTTTGAGTCAGGGCATCGCGGTGTCCATTCCACTTGAGGCCGCAAACTCAGGGTCCTTCTCACATACCTAGAGCTGAGAGAAGCCTCCTCTTGAGGTGCTTGTGGTAAGGTGGTATTCCTCTGGAGTCGAAGCCAGGGACTAACTTCTCATCTCGAGTTGATTTTTGGTCCACAGAGCTCTTTCGTGTTGCTACAGTGACCTCAGGATCCCTCTAGCCTTGAAACAGTGTTCTTGGGGTTTCTCTGGAGTGCCATGTAGGAAATCAATGCTCCTTTAATGTGTGATGTGCAACACAGAATTGCTCTGCACGCAGTGCAGGGGAATCGGGCCTCATCTCGCGGCGAGGGGGAAGTCTCATGGTTTTTCTCGAGTTGCGGCGGGAACCTGGGGTATATTCTCGAGTTACGACGGGGATGGCCCTTCCACCCACGTGTTTGTTCAGCCACGTCAGGACTCTTGCCTAGTTGCGAGGGACAACTCGGGATTCTCCTCGAGGCTTGGCAAGGCAATTGGGACGCCTCTCCAGCTGAGGCGGGAGACCAAGGGTCCCTTTCCACGTGCCACAGGAATCCTGGGACTCCTATCAAGTTTCACGAGGAGTCAGGCTTCGTCTCCTTTGGAGGCACTGATCTCCGCGTACCTCTGGAGTTTTCAAAGGATGTGAGGCCTCCCGTCGCGATGAGGTGGGGAACTAGGTCTTTCTCTATGGTCTCCACAGGGGATTCAGACATCCTTTCATCTTGGGAGATGCAAGACGAGCCTGCATTCAAGTCACTGCAGGGATATCCAGCCTTATTTCGCGTCAGGGCATCGCGGTGTCCATTCCACTTGAGGCCGCAAACTCAGGGTCCCTCTCACATACCTAGAGCTGAGAGAAGCCTCCTCTTGAGGTGCTTGTGGTAAGGTGGTATTCCTCTGGAGTCGAAGCCAGGGACTAACCTCTCATCTCGAGTTGATTTTTGGCCCTCGGAGCTCTTTCGTGTTGCTACAGTGACCTCAGGATCCCTCTAGCCTTGAAACAGTGTTCTTGGGGTTTCTCTGGAGTGCCATCAAGGAAATCAAGGCTCCTTTCATGTGTGATGTGCAACACGGAATTGCTCTGCACGTAGTACAGGGGAAGCGGGCCTCATCTCGCGGCGAGGGGGAAGTCTCATGGTTTTTCTCGAGTTGCGGCGGGAACCTGGGGTATATTCTCGAGTTACGACGGAGATGGCCCTTCCACCCACGTGTTTGTTCAGCCACGTCAGGACTCCTGCCTAGTTGCGAGGGACAACTCGGGATTCTCCTCGAGGCTTGGCAGGGCAATTGGAACGCCTCTCTAGCTGAGGCGGGAGACCAAGGGTCCCTTTCCACGTGCCACAAGAATCCTGGGACTCCTATCAAGTTTCACGAGGAGTCAGGCATCGTCTCCTTTGAAGGCACTGATCTCCGCGTACCTCTGGAGTTTTCAAAGGATGTGAGGCCTCCGGTCGCGATGAGGTGGGGAACTAGGTCTTTCTCTGTGGCTCCACAGGGGATTCAGACATCCTTTCTTCTTGGGAGATGCAAGACGAGCCTGCATTCAAGTCACTGCAGGGATATCCGGCCTTATTTCGAGTCAGGGCATCGCGGTGTCCATTCCACTTGAGGCCGCAAACTCAGGATCCCTCTCACATACCTAGAGCTGAGAGAAGCCTCCTCTTGAGGTGCTTGTGGTAAGGTGGTATTCCTCAGGAGTCGAAGCCAGGGACTAACCTCTCATCTCGAGTTGATTTTTGGTCCACGGAGCTCTTTCGTGTTGCTACAGTGACCTCAGGATCCCTCTAGCCTTGAAACAGTGTTCTTGGGGTTTCTCTGGAGTGCCATCAAGGAAATCAAGGCTCCTTTCATGTGTGATGTGCAAGACGGAATTGCTCTGCACGCAGTGCAGGGGAATCGGGCCTCATCTCGCGGCGAGGGGGAAGTCTCATGGTTTTTCTCGAGTTGCGGCGCGAACCTGGGGTATATTCTCGAGTTACGACGGGGATGGCCCTTCCACCCACGTGTTTGTTCAGCCACGTCAGGACTCCTGCCTAGTTGCGAGGGACAACTCTGGATTCTCCTCGAGGCTTGGCAGGGCAATTGGGACGCCTCTCCAGCTGAGGCGGGAGACCAACTGTCCCTTTCCAAGTGCCACAGGAATCCTGGGACTCCTATCAAGTTTCACGAGGAGTCAGGCATCGTCTCCTTTGGAGGCACTGATCTCCGCGTACCTCTGGAGTTTTCAAAGGATGTGAGGCCTCCGGTCGCGATCAGGTGGGGAACTAAGTCTTTCTCTGTGCTTTCCACAGGGGATTCAGACATCCTTTCGTCCTGGGAGATGCAAGACGAGCCTGCATTGAAGTCACTGCAGGGATATCCGGCCTTATTTTGAGTCAGGGCATCGCGGTGTCCATTCCACTTGAGGCCGCAAACTCAGGGTCCCTCTCACATACCTAGAGCTGAGAGAAGCCTCCTCTTGAGGTGCTTGTGGTAAGGTGGTATTCCTCTGGAGACGAATCCAGGGACTAACCTCTCTTTTCGAGTTGATTTTTGGTCCACAGAGTTCTTTCGTGTTGCTACAGTGACCTCAGGATCCCTCTATCCTTGAAACAGTGTTCTTGGGGTTTCTCTGGAGTGCCATCAAGGAAATCAAGGCTCCTTTCATGTGTGATGTGCAAGACGGAATTGCTCTGCACGCAGTACAGGGGAATTGGGCCTCATCTCGCATCGAGGGGTAAGTCTCATGGTTTTTCTCGAGTTGCGGCGGGAACCTGGGGTATATTCTCGAGTTACGACGGGGATGGCCCTTCCACCCACGTGTTTGTTCAGCCACGTCAGGACTCCTGCCTAGTTGCGAGGGACAACTCGGGATTCTCCTCGAGGCTTTGCAGGGCAATTGGGACGCCTCTCCAGCTGAGACGGGAGACCAAGGGTCCCTTTCCACGTGCCACAGGAATCCTGGGTCTCCTATCAAGTTTCACGAGGAGTCAGGCATCGATTCCTTTGGAGGCACTGATCTCCGCAAACCTCTGGAGTTTTCAAAGGATTTGAGGCCTCCTGTCGCGATAAGGTGGGGAACTAGGTCTTTCTCTGTGGTCTCCACAGGGGATTCAGACACCCTTTCGTCTTGGGAGATGCAAGACGAGCCTGCATTCCAGTCACTGCAGGGATTTACGGCCTTATTTTGAGTCAGGGCATCGCGGTGTCCATTCCACTTGAGGCCGCAAACTCAGGGTCCTTCTCACATACCTAGAGCTGAGAGAAGCCTCCTCTTGAGGTGCTTGTGGTAAGGTGGTATTCCTCTGGAGTCGAAGCCAGGGACTAACTTCTCATCTCGAGTTGATTTTTGGTCCACAGAGCTCTTTCGTGTTGCTACAGTGACCTCAGGATCCCTCTAGCCTTGAAACAGTGTTCTTGGGGTTTCTCTGGAGTGCCATGAAGGAAATCAATGCTCCTTTAATGTGTGATGTGCAACACAGAATTGCTCTGCACGCAGTGCAGGGGAATCGGGCCTCATCTCGCGGCGAGGGGGAAGTCTCATGGTTTTTCTCGAGTTGCGGCGGGAACCTGGGGTATATTCTCGAGTTACGACGGGGATGGCCCTTCCACACACGTGTTTGTTCAGCCACGTCAGGACTCTTGCCTAGTTGCGAGGGACAACTCGGGATTCTCCTCGAGGCTTGGCAAGGCAATTGGGACGCCTCTCCAGCTGAGGCGGGAGACCAAGGGTCCCTTTCCACGTGCCACAGGAATCCTGGGACTCCTATCAAGTTTCACGAGGAGTCAGGCTTCGTCTCCTTTGGAGGCACTGATCTCCGCGTACCTCTGGAGTTTTCAAAGGATGTGAGGCCTCCCGTCGCGATGAGGTGGGGAACTAGGTCTTTCTCTATGGTCTCCACAGGGGATTCAGACATCCTTTCATCTTGGGAGATGCAAGACGAGCCTGCATTCAAGTCACTGCAGGGATATCCAGCCTTATTTCGCGTCAGGGCATCGCGGTGTCCATTCCACTTGAGGCCGCAAACTCAGGGTCCCTCTCACATACCTAGAGCTGAGAGAAGCCTCCTCTTGAGGTGCTTGTGGTAAGGTGGTATTCCTCTGGAGTCGAAGCCAGGGACTAACCTCTCATCTCGAGTTGATTTTTGGCCCTCGGAGCTCTTTCGTGTTGCTACAGTGACCTCAGGATCCCTCTAGCCTTGAAACAGTGTTCTTGGGGTTTCTCTGGAGTGCCATCAAGGAAATCAAGGCTCCTTTCATGTGTGATGTGCAACACGGAATTGCTCTGCACGCAGTGCAGGGGAATCGGGCCTCATCTCACGGCGAGGGGGAAGTCTCATGGTTTTTCTCGAGTTGCGGCGGGAACCTGGGGTATATTCTCGAGTTACGACGGGGATGGCCCTTCCACCCACGTGTTTCTTCAGCGACGTCAGGACTGCTGCCTACTTGCGAGGGACAACTCTGGATTCTCCTCGAGGCTTGGCAGGGCAATTGGGACGCCTCTCCAGCTGAGGCGGGAGACCAAGGGTCCCTTTCCACGTGCCACAGGAATCCTGGGACTCCTATCAAGTTTCACGAGGAGTCAGGCATCGTCTCCTTTGGAGGCACTGATCTCCGCGTACCTCTGGAGTTTTCAAAGGATGTGAGGCTATCGGTCGCGATGAGGTGGGGAACTAAGTCTTTCTCTGTGCTTTCCACAGGGGATTCAGACATCCTTTCGTCCTGGGAGATGCAAGACGAGCCTGCATTGAAGTCACTGCAGGGATATCCAGCCTTATTTCGAGTCAGGGCATCGCGGTGTCCATTCCACTTGAGGCCGCAAACTCAGGGTCCCTCTCACATACCTAGAGCTGAGAGAAGCCTCCTCTTGAGGTGCTTGTGGTAAGGTGGTATTCCTCTGGAGACGAATCCAGGGACTAACCTCTCTTTTCGAGTTGATTTTTGGTCCACAGAGTTCTTTCGTGTTGCTACAGTGACCTCAGGATCCCTCTATCCTTGAAACAGTGTTCTTGGGGTTTCTCTGGAGTGCCATCAAGGAAATCAAGGCTCCTTTCATGTGTGATGTGCAAGACGGAATTGCTCTGCACGGAGTACAGCGGAATCGGGCCTCATTTCGCATCGAGGGGGAAGTCTCATGGTTTTTCTCGAGTTGTGGCGGGAACCTGGGGTATATTCTCGAGTTACGACGGGGATGGCCCTTCCACCCACGTGTTTGTTCAGCCACGTCAGGACTCCTGCCTAGTTGCGAGGGACAACTCGGGATTCTCCTCGAGGCTTGGCAGGGCAATTGGATCGCCTCTCCAGCTGAGGCGGGAGACCAAGGGTCCCTTTCCACGTGCCACAAGAATCCTGGGACTCCTATCAAGTTTCACGAGGAGTCAGGCATCGTCTCCTTTGGAGGCACTGATCTCCGCGTACCTCTGGAGTTTTCAAAGGATGTGAGGCCTCCGGTCGCGATGAGGTGGGGAACTAGGTCTTTCTCTGTGGTCTCCACAGGGGATTCAGACATCCTTTCTTCTTGGGAGATGCAAGACGAGCCTGCATTCAAGTCACTGCAGGGATATCCGGCCTTATTTCGAGTCAGGGCATCGCGGTGTCCATTCCACTTGAGGCCGCAAACTCAGGATCCCTCTCAAATACCTAGAGCTGAGAGAAGCCTCCTCTTGAGGTGCTTGTGGTAAGGTGGTATTCCTCTGGAGTCGAAGCCAGGGACTAACCTCTCATCTCGAGTTGATTTTGGGTCCACGGAGCTCTTTCGTGTTGCTACAGTGACCTCAGGATCCCTCTAGCCTTGATACAGTGTTCTTGGGGTTTCTCTGGAGTGTCATGAAGGAAATCAAGGCTCCTTTCATGTGTGATGTGCAACACAGAATTGCTCTGCACGCAGTGCAGGGGAATCGGGCCTCATCTCGCGGCGAGGGGGAAGTCTCATGGTTTTTCTCGAGTTGCGGCGGGAACCTGGGGTATATTCTCGAGTTACGACGGGGATGGCCCTTCCACACACGTGTTTGTTCAGCCACGTCAGGACTCTTGCCTAGTTGCGAGACACAACTCGGGATTCTCCTCGAGGCTTGGCAAGGCAATTGGGACGCCTCTCCAGCTGAGGCGGGAGACCAAGGGTCCCTTTCCACGTGCCACAGGAATCCTGGGACTCCTATCAAGTTTCACGAGGACTCAGGCATCGTCTCCTTTGGAGGCACTGATCTCCGCGTACCTCTGGAGTTTTCAAAGGATGTGAGGCCTCCGGTCGCGATGAGGTGGGGAACTAGGTCTTTCTCTGTGGTCTCCAGAGGGGATTCAGACATCCTTTCACCTTGGGAGATGCAAGACGAGCCTGCATTCAAGTCAATGCAGGGATATCCGGCCTTATTTCGCGTCAGGGCATCGCGGTGTCCATTCCACTTGAGGCCGCAAACTCAGGGTCCCTCTCACATACCTAGAGCTGAGAGAAGCCTCCTCTTAAGGTGCTTGTGGTAAGGTGGTATTCCTCTGGAGTCGACGCCAGGGACTAACCTCTCATCTCGAGTTGATTTTTGGCCCACGGAGCTCTTTCGTGTTGCTACAGTGACCTCAGGATCCCTCTAGCCTTGAAACAGTGTTCTTGGGGTTTCTCTGGAGTGCCATCAAGGAAATCAAGGCTCCTTTCATGTGTGATGTGCAACACGGAATTGCTCTGCACGCAGTGCAGGGGAATCGGGCCTCATCTCGCGGCGAGGGGGAAGTCTCATGGTTTTTCTCGAGTTGCGGCGGGAACCTGGGGTATATTCTCGAGTTACGACGGGGATGGCCCTTCCATCCACGTGTTTCTTCAGCGACGTCAGGACTCCTGCCTAGTTGCGAGGGACAACTCTGGATTCTCCTCGAGGCTTGGCAGGGCAATTGGGACGCCTCTCCAGCTGAGGCGGGAGACCAAGGGTCCCTTTCCAAGTGCCACAGGAATCCTGGGACTCCTATCAAGTTTCACGAGGAGTCAGGCTTCGTCTCCTTTGGAGGCACTGATCTCCGCGTACCTCTGGAGTTTTCAAAGGATGTGAGGCTATCGGTCGCGATGAGGTGGGGAACTAAGTCTTTCTCTGTGCTTTCCACAGGGGATTCAGACATCCTTTCGTCCTGGGAGATGCAAGACGAGCCTGCATTGAAGTCACTGCAGGGATATCCGGCCTTATTTCGAGTCAGGGCATCGCGGTGTCCATTCCACTTGAGGCCGCAAACTCAGGGTCCCTGTCACATACCTAGAGGTGAGAGAAGCCTCCTCTTGAGGTGCTTGTGGTAAGGTGGTATTCCTCTGGAGACGAATCCAGGGACTAACCTCTCTTTTCGAGTTGATTTTTGGTCCACAGAGTTCTTTCGTGTTGCTACAGTGACCTCAGGATCCCTCTAGCCTTGAAACAGTGTTCTTGGGGTTTCTCTGGAGTGCCATCAAGGAAATCAAGGCTCCTTTCATGTGTGATGTGCAAGACGGAATTGCTCCGGACGCAGTACAGGGGAATCGGGCCTCATCTCGCATCGAGGGGGAAGTCTCATGGTTTTTCTCGAGTTGCGGCGGGAACCTGGGGTATATTCTCGAGTTACGACGGGGATGGCCCTTCCACCCACGTGTTTGTTCAGCCACGTCAGGACTCCTGCCTAGTTGCGAGGGACAACTCTGGATTCTCCTCGAGGCTTGGCAGGGCAATTGGGACGCCTCTCCAGCTGAGGCGGGAGACCAAGGGTCCCTTTCCACGTGCCACAAGCATCCTGGGACTCCTATCAAGTTTCACGAGGAGTCAGGCATCGTCTCCTTTGGAGGCACTGATCTCCGCGTACCTCTGGAGTTTTCAAAGGATGTGAGGCCTCCGGTCGCGATGAGGTGGGGAACTAGGTCTTTCTCTGTGGTCTCCACAGGGAATTCAGACATCCTTTCTTCTTGGGAGATGCAAGACGAGCCTGCATTCAAGTCACTGCAGGGATATCCGGCCTTATTTCGCGTCAGGGCATCGCGGTGTCCATTCCACTTGAGGCCGCAAATTCAGGGTCCCTCTCACATACCTAGAGCTGAGAGAAGCCTCCTCTTGAGGTGCTTGTGGTAAGGTGGTATTCCTCAGGAGTCGAAGCCAGGGACTAACCTCTCATCTCGTGTTGATTCTTGGTCCACGGAGCTCTTTCGTGTTTCTACAGTGACCTCAGGATCCCTCTATCCTTGAAACAGTGTTCTTGGGGTTTCTCTGGAGTGCCATCAAGGAAATCAAGGCTCCTTTCATGTGTGATGTGCAACACGGAATTGCTCTGCACGCAGTGCAGGGGAATCGGGCCTCATCTCGCGGCGAGGGGGAAGTCTCATGGTTTTTCTCGAGTTGCGGCGGGAACCTGGGGTATATTCTCGAGTTACGACGGGGATGGCCCTTCCACACACGTGTTTCTTCAGCGACGTCAGGACCCCTGCCTAGTTGCGAGGGACAACTCGGGATTCTCCTCGAGGCTTTGCAGGGCAATTGGGACGCCTCTCCAGCTGAGACGGGAGACCAAGGGTCCCTTTCCACGTGCCACAGGAATCCTGGGTCTCCTATCAAGTTTCACGAGGAGTCAGGCATCGTTTCCTTTGGAGGCACTGATCTCCGCAAACCTCTGGAGTTTTCAAAGGATTTGAGGACTCCTGTCGCGATAAGGTGGGGAACTAGGTCTTTCTCTGTGGTCTCCACAGGGGATTCAGACACCCTTTCGTCTTGGGAGATGCAAGACGAGCCTGCATTCCAGTCACTGCAGGGATATCCGGCCTTATTTCGAGTCAGGGCATCGCGGTGTCCATTCCACTTGAGGCCGCAAACTCAGGGTCCCTCTCACATACCTAGAGCTGAGAGAAGCCTCCTCTTGAGGTGCTTGTGGTAAGGTGGTACTCCTCTGGAGTCGAAGCCAGGGACTAACCTCTCATCTCAAGTTGATTTTTGGTCCACGGAGCTCTTTCGTGTTGCTACAGTGACCTCAGGATCCCTCTAGCCTTGAAACAGTGTTCTTGGGGTTTCTCTGGAGTGCCATCAAGGAAATCAAGGCTCCTTTCATGTGTGATGTGCAACACAGAATTGCTCTGCATGCAGTGCAGGGGAATTGGGCCTCATCTCGCGGCGAGGGGGAAGTCTCATGGTTTTTCTCGAGTTGCGGCGGGAACCTGGGGTATATTCTCGAGTTACGACGGGGATGGCCCTTCCACACACGTGTTTGTTCAGCCACGTCAGGACTCTTGCCTAGTTGCGAGACACAACTCGGGATTCTCCTCGAGGCTTGGCAAGGCAATTGGGACGCCTCTCCAGCTGAGGCGGGAGACCAAGGGTCCCTTTCCACGTGCCACAGGAATCCTGGGACTCCTATCAAGTTTCACGAGGAGTCAGGCATCGTCTCCTTTGGAGGCACTGATCTCCGCGTACCTGGGGAGTTTTCAAAGGATGTGAGGCCTCCGGTCGCGATGAGGTGGGGAACTAAGTCTTTCTCTGTGCTTTCCACAGGGGATTCAGACATCCTTTCGTCCTGGGAGATGCAAGACGAGCCTGCATGAAGTCACTGCAGGGATATCCGGCCTTATTTCGAGTCAGGGCATTGCGGTGTCCATTCCACTTGAGGCCGCAAACTCAGGGTCCCTCTCACATACCTAGAGCTGAGAGAAGCCTCCTCTTGAGGTGCTTGTGGTAAGGTGGTATTCCTCTGGAGACGAATCCAGGGACTAACCTCTCTTTTCGAGTTGATTTTTGGTCCACAGAGTTCTTTCGTGTTGCTACAGTGACCTCAGGATCCCTCTATCCTTGAAACAGTGTTCTTGGGGTTTCTCTGGAGTGCCATCAAGGAAATCAAGGCTCCTTTCATGTGTGATGTGCAAGACGGAATTGCTCTGCGCGCAGTACAGGGGAATTGGGCCTCATCTCGCATCGAGGGGGAAGTCTCATGGTTTTTCTCGAGTTGCGGCGGTAACCTGGGGTATATTCTCGAGTTACGACGGGGATGGCCCTTCCACCCACGTGTTTGTTCAGCCACGTCATGACTCCTGCCTAGTTGCGAGGGACAACTCGGGATTCTCCTCGAGGCTTGGCAGGGCAATTGGAACGCCTCTCCAGCTGAGGCGGGAGACCAAGGGTCCCTTTCCACATGCCACAAGAATCCTGGGACTCCTATCAAGTTTCACGAGGAGTCAGGCATCGTCTCCTTTGAAGGCACTGATCTCCGCGTACCTCTGGAGTTTTCAAAGGATGTGAGGCCTCCGGTCGCGATGAGGTGGGGAACTAGGTCTTTCTCTGTGGTCTCCAGAGGGGATTCAGACATCCTTTCTTCTTGGGAGATGCAAGACGAGCCTGCATTCAAGTCACTGCAGGGATATCCGGCCTTATTTCGACTCAGGGCATCGCGGTGTCCATTCCACTTGAGGCCGCAAACTCAGGATCCCTCTCACATACCTAGAGCTGAGAGAAGCCTCCTCTTGAGGTGCTTGTGGTAAGGTGGTATTCCTCAGGAGTCGAAGCCAGGGACTAACCTCTCATTTCGTGTTGATTCTTGGTCCACGGAGCTCTTTCGTGTTGCTACAGTGACCTCAGGATCCCTCTAGCCTTGAAACAGTGTTCTTGAGGTTTCTCTGGAGTGCCATCAAGGAAATCAAGGCTCCTTTCATGTGTGATGTGCAACACGGAATTGCTCTGCACGCAGTGCAGGGGAATCGGGCCTCATCTCGCGGCGAGGGGGAAGTCTCATGGTTTTTCTCGAGTTGCGGCGGGAACCTGGGGTATATTCTCCAGTTACGACGGGGATGGCCCTTCCACACACGTGTTTCTTCAGCGACGTCAGGACTCCTGCCTAGTTGCGAGGGACAACTCGGGATTCTCCTCGAGGCTTTGCAGGGCAATTGGGACGCCGCTCCAGCTGAGGCGGGAGACCAAGGGTCCCTTTCCACGTGCCACAGGAATCCTGGGTCTCCTATCAAGTTTCACGAGGAGTCAGGCATCGTTTCCTTTGGAGGCACTGATCTCCGCAAACCTCTGGAGTTTTCAAAGGATTTGAGGCCTCCTGTCGCGATAAGGTGGGGAACTAGGTCTTTCTCTGTGGTCTCCACAGGGGATTCAGACACCCTTTCATCTTGGGAGATGCAAGACGAGCCTGCATTCCAGTCACTGCAGGGATATACGGCCTTATTTCGAGTCAGGGCATCGCGGTGTCCATTCCACTTGAGGCCGCAAACTCAGGGTCCCTCTCACATACCTAGAGCTGAGAGAAGCCTCCTCTTGAGGTGCTTGTGGTAAGGTGGTATTCCTCTGGAGTCGAAGCCAGGGACTAACCTCTCATCTTGAGTTGATTTTTGGTCCACGGAGCTCTTTCGTGTTGCTACAGTGACCTCAGGATCCCTCTAGCCTTGAAACAGTGTTCTTGGGGTTTCTCTGGAGTGCCATGAAGGAAATGAAGGCTCCTTTCATGTGTGATGTGCAACACAGAATTGCTCTGCACGCAGTGCAGGGGAATCGGGCCTCATCTCGCGGCGAGGGGGAAGTCTCATGGTTTTTCTCGAGTTGCGGCGGGAACCTGGGGTATATTCTCGAGTTACGACGGGGATGGCCCTTCCACACACGTGTTTGTTCAACCACGTCAGGACTCTTGCCTAGTTGCGAGACACAACTCGGGATTCTCCTCGAGGCTTGGCAAGGCAATTGGGACGCCTCTCCAGCTGAGGCGGGAGACCAAGGGTCCCTTTCCACGTGCCACAGGAATCCTGGGACTCCTATCAATTTTCACGAGGAGTCAGGCATCGTCTCCTTTGGAGGCACTGATCTCCGCGTACCTCTGGAGTTTTCAAAGGATGTGAGGCCTCCGGTCGCGATGAGGTGGGGAACTAGGTCTTTCTCTGTGGTCTCCACAGGGGATTCAGACATCCTTTCATCTTGGGAGATGCAAGACGAGCCTGCATTCAAGTCACTGCAGGGATATCCAGCCTTATTTCGCGTCAGGGCATCGCGGTGTCCATTCCACTTGAGGCCGCAAACTCAGGGTCCCTCTCACATACCTAGAGCTGAGAGAAGCCTCCTCTTGAGGTGCTTGTGGTAAGGTGGTATTCCTCTGGAGTCGAAGCCAGGGACTAACCTCTCATCTCGAGTTGATTTTTGGCCCACGGAGCTCTTTCGTGTTGCTACAGTGACCTCAGGATCCCTCTAGCCTTGAAACAGTGTTCTTGGGGTTTCTCTGGAGTGCCATCAAGGAAATCAAGGCTCCTTTCATGTGTGATGTGCAACACGGAATTGCTCTGCACGCAGTGCAGGGGAATCGGGCCTCATCTCGCGGCGAGGGGGAAGTCTCATGGTTTTTCTCGAGTTGCGGCGGGAACCTGGGTTATATTCTCGAGTTACGACGGGGATGGCCCTTCCACCCACGTGTTTCTTCAGCGACGTCAGGACTCCTGCCTAGTTGCGAGGGACAACTCTGGATTCTCCTCGAGGCTTGGCAGGGCAATTGGGACGCCTCTCCAGCTGAGGCGGGAGACCAAGTGTCCCTTTCAAGTGCCACAGGAATCCTGGGACTCCTATCAAGTTTCACGAGGAGTCAGGCATCGTCTCCTTTGGAGGCACTGATCTCCGCGTACCTCTGGAGTTTTCAAAGGATGTGAGGCTATCGGTCGCGATGAGGTGGGGAACTAAGTCTTTCTCTGTACTTTCCACAGGGGATTCAGACATCCTTTCGTCCTGGGAGATGCAAGACGAGCCTGCATTGAAGTCACTGCAGGGATATCCGGCCTTATTTCGAGTCAGGGCATCGCGGTGTCCATTCCACTTGAGGCCGCAAACTCAGGGTCCCTCTCACATACCTAGAGCTGAGAGAAGCCTCCTCTTGAGGTGCTTGTGGTAAGGTTGTATTCCTCTGGAGACGAATCCAGGGACTAACCTCTCTTTTCAAGTTGATTTTTGGTCCACAGAGTTCTTTCGTGTTGCTACAGTGACCTCAGGATCCCTCTATCCTTGAAACAGTGTTCTTGGGGTTTCTCTGGAGTGCCATCAAGGAAATCAAGGCTCCTTTCATGTGTGATGTGCAAGACGGAATTGCTCTGCACGCAGTACAGGGGAATCGGGCCTCATCTCGCATCGAGGGGGAAGTCTCATGGTTTTTCTCGAGTTGCGGCGGGAACCTGGGGTATATTCTCGAGTTACGACGGGGATGGCCCTTCCACACACGTGTTTGTTCAGCCACATCAGGACTCCTGCCTAGTTGCGAGGGACAACTCGGGATTCTCCTCGAGGCTTGGCAGGGCAATTGGAACGCCTCTCCAGCTGAGGCGGGAGACCAAGGGTCCCTTTCCACGTGCCACAAGAATCCTGGGACTCCTATCAAGTTTCACGAGGAGTCAGGCATCGTCTCCTTTGGAGGCACTAATCTCCGCGTACCTCTGGAGTTTTCAAAGGATGTGAGGCCTCCGGTCGCGATGAGGTGGGGAACTAGGTGTTTCTCTGTGGTCTCCACAGGGGATTCAGACATCCTTTCTTCTTGGGAGATGCAAGACGAGCCTGCATTCAAGTCACTGCAGGGATATCCGGCCTTATTTCGAGTCAGGGCATCGCGGTGTCCATTCCACTTGAGGCCGCAAACTCAGGATCCCTCTCACATAC
This sequence comes from Cervus elaphus, assembly GCF_910594005.1. Taxonomy (NCBI): domain Eukaryota; kingdom Metazoa; phylum Chordata; class Mammalia; order Artiodactyla; family Cervidae; genus Cervus; species Cervus elaphus. The sequence goes on from NW_025316789.1 coordinate 2,453,214, forward strand.
CTAGAGCTGAGAGAAGCCTCCTCTTGAGGTGCTTGTGGTAAGGTGGTATTCCTCTGGAGTCGAAGCCAGGGACTAACCTCTCATCTCGAGTTGATTTTTGGTCCACGGAGCTCTTTCGTGTTGCTACAGTGACCTCAGGATCCCTCTGGCCTTGAAACAGTGTTCTTGGGGTTTCTCTGGAGTGCCATCAAGGAAATCAAGGCTCCTTTCATGTGTGATGTGCAACACAGAATTGCTCTGCACGCAGTGCAGGGGAATCGGGCCTCATCTCGCGGCGAGGGGGAAGTCTCATGGTTTTTCTCGAGTTGCGGCGGGAACCTGGGGTATATTCTCGAGTTACGACGGGGATGGCCCTTCCACCCACGTGTTTGTTCAGCCACGTCAGGACTCTTGCCTAGTTGCGAGACACAACTCGGGATTCTCCTCGAGGCTTGGCAAGGCAATTGGGACGCCTCTCCAGCTGAGGCGGGAGACCAAGGGTCCCTTTCCACCTGCCACAGGAATCCTGGGACTCCTATCAAGTTTCACGAGGAGTCAGGCATCGTCTCTTTTGGAGGCACTGATCTCCGCGTACCTCTGGAGTTTTCAAAGGATGTGAGGCCTCCGGTCGCGATGAGGTGGGGAACGAGGTGTTTCTCTGTGGTCTCCACAGGGGATTCAGACATCCTTTCTTCTTGGGAGATGCAAGACGAGCCTGATTTCAAGTCACTGCAGGGATATCCGGCCTTATTTCGCGTCAGGGCATCGCGGTGTCCATTACACTTGAGGCCGCAAACTCAGGGTCCCTCTCACATACCTAGAGCTGAGAGAAGCCTCCTCTTGAGGTGCTTGTGGTAAGGTGGTATTCCTCTGGAGTCGAAGCCAGGGACTAACCTCTCATCTCGAGTTGATTTTGGGTCCACGGAGCTCTTTCGTGTTGCTACAGTGACCTCAGGATCCCTCTAGCCTTGAAACAGTGTTCTTGGGGTTTCTCTGGAGTGCCATGAAGGAAATCAAGGCTCCTTTCATGTGTGATGTGCAACACAGAATTGCTCTGCACGCAGTGCAGGGGAATCGGGCCTCATCTCGCGGCGAGGGGGAAGTCTCATGGTTTTTCTCGAGTTGCGGCGGGAACCTGGGGTATATTCTCGAGTTACGACGGGGATGGCCCTTCCACACACGTGTTTGTTCAGCCACGTCAGGACTCTTGCCTAGTTGCGAGACACAACTCGGGATTCTCCTCGAGGATTGGCAAGGCAATTGGGACGCCTCTCCAGCTGAGGCGGGAGACCAAGGGTCCCTTTCCACGTGCCACAGGAATCCTGGGACTCCTATCAAGTTTCACGAGGAGTCAGGCATCGTCTCCTTTGGAGGCACTGATCTCCGCGTACCTCTGGAGTTTTCAAAGGATGTGAGGCCTCCGGTCGCGATGAGGTGGGGAACTAGGTCTTTCTCTGTGGTCTCCACAGGGGATTCAGACATCCTTTCATCTTGGGAGATGCAAGACGAGCCTGCATTCAAGTCACTGCAGGGATATCCGGCCTTATTTCGAGTCAGGGCATCGCGGTGTCCATTCCACTTGAGGCCGCAAACTCAGGGTCCCTCTCACATACCTAGAGCTGAGAGAAGCCTCCTCTTGAGGTGCTTGTGGTAAGGTGGTATTCCTCTGGAGTTGAAGCCAGGGACTAACCTCTCATCTCGAGTTGATTTTTGGCCCACGGAGCTCTTTCGTGTTGCTACAATGACCTCAGGATCCCTCTAGCCTTGAAACAGTGTTCTTGAGGTTTCTCTGGAGTGCCATCAAGGAAATCAAGGCTCCTTTCATGTGTGATGTGCAACACGGAATTGCTCTGCACGCAGTGCAGGGGAATCGGGCCTCATCTCGCGGCGAGGGGGAAGTCTCATGGTTTTTCTCGAGTTGCGGCGGGAACCTGGGGTATATTCTCGAGTTACGACGGGGATGGCCCTTCCACACACGTGTTTCTTCAGCGACGTCAGGACTCCTGCCTACTTGCGAGGGACAACTCGGGATTCTCCTCGAGGCTTTGCAGGGCAATTGGGACGCCTCTCCAGCTGAGGCGGGAGACCAAGGGTCCCTTTCCACGTGCCACAGGAATCCTGGGTCTCCTATCAAGTTTCACGAGGAGTCAGGCATCGTTTCCTTTGGAGGCACTGATCTCCGCACACCTCTGGAGTTTTCAAAGGATTTGAGGCCTCCTGTCGCGATAAGGTGGGGAAGTAGGTCTTTCTCTGTGGTCTCCACAGGGGATTCAGACACCCTTTCGTCTTGGGAGATGCAAGACGAGCCTGCATTCCAGTCACTGCAGGGATATACGGCCTTATTTCGAGTCAGGGCATCGCGGTGTCCATTCCACTTGAGGCCGCAAACTCAGGGTCCCTCTCACATACCTAGAGCTGAGAGAAGCCTCCTCTTGAGGTGCTTGTGGTAAGGTGGTATTCCTCTGGAGTTGAAGCCAGGGACTAACCTCTCATCTTGAGTTGATTTTTGGTCCACGGAGCTCTTTCGTGTTGCTACAGTGACCTCAGGATCCCTCTAGCCTTGAAACAGTGTTCTTGGGGTTTCTCTGGAGTGCCATCAAGGAAATCAAGGCTCCTTTCATGTGTGATGTGCAACACAGAATTGCTCTGCACGCAGTGCAGGGGAATCGGGCCTCATCTCGCGGCGAGGGGGAAGTCTCATGGTTTTTCTCGAGTTGCGGCGGGAACCTGGGGTATATTCTCGAGTTACGACGAGGATGGCCCTTCCACACACGTGTTTGTTCAGCCACGTCAGGACTCTTGCCTAGTTGCGAGACACAACTCGGGATTCTCCACGAGGCTTGGCAAGGCAATTGGGACGCCTCTCCAGCTGAGGCGGGAGACCAAGGGTCCCTTTCCACGTGCCACAGGAATCCTGGGACTCCTATCAAGTTTCACGAGGACTCAGGCATCGTCTCCTTTGGAGGCACTGATCTCCGCGTACCTCTGGAGTTTTCAAAGGATGTGAGGCCTCCGGTCGCGATGAGGTGGGGAACTAGGTTTTTCTCTGTGGTCTCCACAGGGGATTCACACATCCTTTCTTCTTGGGAGATGCAAGACGAGCCTGCATTCAAGTCACTGCAGGGATATCCAGCCTTATTTCGCGTCAGGGCATCGCGGTGTCCATTCCACTTGAGGCCGCAAACTCAGGGTCCCTCTCACATACCTAGAGCTGAGAGAAGCCTCCTCTTGAGGTGCTTGTGGTAAGGTGGTATTCCTCTGGAGTCGAAGCCAGGGACTAACCTCTCATCTCGAGTTGATTTTTGGCCCACGGAGCTCTTTCGTGTTGCTACAGTGACCTCAGGATCCCTCTAGCCTTGAAACAGTGTTCTTGGGGTTTCTCTGGAGTGCCATCAAGGAAATCAAGGCTCCTTTCATGTGTGATGTGCAACACGGAATTGCTCTGCACGCAGTGCAGGGGAATCGGGCCTCATCTCGCGGCGAGGGGGAAGTCTCATGGTTTTTCTCGAGTTGCGGCGGGAACCTGGGGTATATTCTCGAGTTACGACGGGGATGGCCCTTCCACTCACGTGTTTCTTCAGCGACGTCAGGACTCCTGCCTAGTTGCGAGGGACAACTCGGGATTCTCCTCGAGGCTTGGCAGGGCAATTGGGACGCCTCTGCAGCTGAGGCGGGAGACCAAGTGTCCCTTTCCAAGTGCCACAGGAATCCTGGGACTCCTATCAAGTTTCACGAGGAGTCAGGCATCGTCTCCTTTGGAGGCACTGATCTCCGCGTACCTCTGGAGTTTTCAAAGGATGTGAGGCCTCCGGTCGCGATGAGGTGGGGAACTAGGTCTTTCTCTGTGGTCTCCACAGGGGATTCAGACATCCTTTCATCTTGGGAGATGCAAGACGAGCCTGCATTCAAGTCACTGCAGGGATATCCGGCCTTATTTCGCGTCAGGGCATCGCGGTGTCCATTCCACTTGAGGCCGCAAACTCAGGGTCCCTCTCACATACCTAGAGCTGAGAGAAGCCTCCTCTTGAGGTGCTTGTGGTAAGGTGGTATTCCTCTGGAGACGAATCCAGGGACTAACCTCTCTTTTCGAGTTGATTTTTGGTCCACAGAGTTCTTTCTTGTTGCTACAGTGACCTCAGGATCCCTCTATCCTTGAAACAGTGTTCTTGGGGTTTCTCTGGAGTGCCATCAAGGAAATCACGGCTCCTTTCATGTGTGATGTGCAAGACGGAATTGCTCTGCACGCAGTACAGGGGAATCGGGCCTCATCTCGCATCGAGGGGGAAGTCTCATGGTTTTTCTCGAGTTGCGGCGGGAACCTGGGGTATATTCTCGAGTTACGACGGGGATGGCCCTTCCACCCACGTGTTTGTTCAGCCACGTCAGGACTCCTGCCTAGTTGCGAGGGACAACTCTGGATTCTCCTCGAGGCTTGGCAGGGCAATTGGGTCGCCTCTCCACCTGAGGCGGGAGACCAAGGGTCCCTTTCCACGTGCCACAAGAATCCTGGGATTCCTATCAAGTTTCACGAGGAGTCAGGCTTCGTCTCCTTTGGAGGCACTGATCTCCGCGTACCTCTGGAGTTTTCAAAGGATGTGAGGCTATCGGTCGCGATGAGGTGGGGAACTAAGTCTTTCTCTGTACTTTCCACAGGGGATTCAGACATCCTTTCGTCCTGGGAGATGCAAGACGAGCCTGCATTGAAGTCACTGCAGGGATATCCGGCCTTATTTCGAGTCAGGGCATCGCGGTGTCCATTCCAGTTGAGGCCGCAAACTCAGGGTCCCTCTCACATACCTAGAGCTGAGAGAAGCCTCCTCTTGAGGTGCTTGTGGTAAGGTGGTATTCCTCTGGAGACGAATCCAGGGACTAACCTCTCTTTTCGAGTTGATTTTTGGTCCACAGTGTTCTTTCGTGTTGCTACAGTGACCTCAGGATCCCTCTATCCTTGAAACAGTGTTCTTGGGGTTTCTCTGGAGTGCCATCAAGGAAATCAAGGCTCCTTTCATGTGTGATGTGCAAGACGGAATTGCTCTGCACGCAGTACAGGGGAATCGGGCCTCATCTCGCATCGAGGGGGAAGTCTCATGGTTTTTCTCGAGTTGCGGCGGGAACCTGGGGTATATTCTCGAGTTACGACGGGGATGGCCCTTCCACCCACGTGTTTGTTCAGCCACGTCAGGACTCCTGCCTAGTTGCGAGGGACAACTCGGGATTCTCCTCGAGGCTTGGCAGGGCAATTGGGACGCCTCTCCAGCTGAGGCGGGAGACCAAGGGTCCCTTTCCACGTGCCACAAGAATCCTGGGACTCCTATCAAGTTTCACGAGGAGTCAGGCATCGTCTCCTTTGGAGGCACTGATCTCCGCGTACCTCTGGAGTTTTCAAAGGATGTGAGGCCTCCGGTCGCGATGAGGTGGGGAACTAGGTGTTTCTCTGTGGTCTCCACAGGGGATTCAGACATCCTTTCTTCTTGGGAGATGCAAGACGAGCCTGCATTCAAGTCACTGCAGGGATATCCGGCCTTATTTCGAGTCAGAGCATCGCGGTGTCCATTCCACTTGAGGCCGCAAACTCAGGATCCCTCTCACATACCTAGAGCTGAGAGAAGCCTCCTCTTGAGGTGCTTGTGGTAAGGTGGTATTCCTCAGGAGTCGAAGCCAGGGACTAACCTCTCATCTCGAGTTGATTTTTGGTCCACGGAGCTCTTTCGTGTTGCTACAGTGACCTCAGGATCCCTCTAGCCTTGAAACAGTGTTCTTGGGGTTTCTCTGGAGTGCCATGAAGGAAATCAAGGTTCCTTTCATGTGTGATGTGCAACACAGAATTGCTCTGCACGCAGTGCAGGGGAATCGGGCCTCATCTCGCGGCGAGGTGGAAGTCTCATGGTTTTTCTCGAGTTGCGGCGGGAACCTGGGGTATATTCTCGAGTTACGACGGGGATGGCACTTCCACACACGTGTTTGTTCAGCCACGTCAGGACTCTTGCCTAGTTGCGAGACACAACTCGGGATTCTCCTCGAGGCTTGGCAAGGCAATTGGGACGCCTCTCCAGCTGAGGCGGGAGACCAAAGGTCCCTTTCCACGTGCCACAGGAATCCTGGGACTCCTATCAAGTTTCACGAGGAGTCAGGCATCGTCTCCTTTGGAGGCACTGATCTCCGCGTACCTCTGGAGTTTTCAAAGGATGTGAGGCCTCCGGTCGCGATGAGGTGGGGAACTAGGTCTTTCTCTGTGGTCTCCACAGGGGATTCAGACATCCTTTCATCTTGGGAGATGCAAGACGAGCCTGCATTCAAGTCACTGCAGGGATATCCGGCCTTATTTCGCGTCAGGGCATCGCGGTGTCCATTCCACTTGAGGCCGCAAACTCAGGGTCCCTCTCACATACCTAGAGCTGAGAGAAGCCTCCTCTTGAGGTGCTTGTGGTAAGGTGGTATTCCTCTGGAGACGAATCCAGGGACTAACCTCTCTTTTCGAGTTGATTTTTGGTCCACAGAGTTCTTTCGTGTTGCTACAGTGACCTCAGGATTCCTCTATCCTTGAAACAGTGTTCTTGGGGTTTCTCTGGAGTGCCATGAAGGAAATCAAGGCTCCTTTCATGTGTGATGTGCAACACGGAATTGCTCTGCACGCAGTACAGGGGAATCGGGCCTCATCTCGCATCGAGGGGGAAGTCTCATGGTTTTTCTCGAGTTGCGGCGGGAACCTGGGGTATATTCTCGAGTTACGACGGGGATGGCCCTTCCACCCACGTGTTTGTTCAGCCACGTCAGGACTCCTGCCTAGTTGCGAGGGACAACTCTGGATTCTCCTCGAGGCTTGGCAGGGCAATTGGGTCGCCTCTCCACCTGAGGCGGGAGACCAAGGGTCCCTTTCCACGTGCCACAAGAATCCTGGGACTCCTATCAGTTTCACGAGGAGTCAGGCATCCTCTCCTTTGGAGGCACTGATCTCCGCGTACCTCTGGAGTTTTCAAAGGATGTGAGACCTCCGGTCGCGATGAGGTGGGGAACTAGGTGTTTCTCTGTGGTCTCCACAGGGGATTCAGACATCCTTTCTTCTTGGGAGATGCAAGACGAGCCTGCATTCCAGTCACTGCAGGGATATCCGGCCTTATTTCGAGTCAGGGCATCGCGGTGTCCATTCCACTTGAGGCCGCAAACTCAGGATCCCTCTCACATACCTAGAGCTGAGAGAAGCCTCCTCTTGAGGTGCTTGTGGTAAGGTGGTATTCCTCAGGAGTCGAAGCCACGGACTAACCTCTCATCTCGTGTTGATTCTTGGTCCACGGAGCTCTTTCGTGTTGCTACAGTGACCTCAGGATCCCTCTAGCCTTGAAACAGTGTTCTTGGGGTTTCTCTGGAGTGCCATCAAGGAAATCAAGGCTCCTTTCATGTGTGATGTGCAACACGGAATTGCTCTGCACGCAGTGCAGGGGAATCGGGCCTCATCTCGCGGCGAGGGGGAAGTCTCATGGTTTTTCTCGAGTTGCGGCGGGAACCTGGGGTATATTCTCGAGTTAAGACGGGGATGGCCCTTCCACCCACGTGTTTGTTCAGCCACGTCAGGACTCTTGCCTAGTTGCGAGGGACAACTCTGGATTCTCCTCGAGGCTTGGCAGGGCAATTGGGACGCCTCTCCAGCTGAGACAGGAGACCAAGTGTCCCTTTCCAAGTGCCACAGGAATCCTGGGACTCCTATCAAGTTTCACGAGGAGTCAGGCATCGTCTCCTTTGGAGGCACTGATCTCCGCGTACCTCTGGAGTTTTCAAAGGATGTGAGGCCTCCGGTCGCGATGAGGTGGGGAACTAAGTCTTTCTCTGTGCTTTCCACAGGGGATTCAGACATCCTTTCGTCCTGGGAGATGCAAGACGAGCCTGCATTGAAGTCACTGCAGGGATATCCAGCCTTATTTCGAGTCAGGGCATCGCGGTGTCCATTCCACTTGAGGCCGCAAACTCAGGATCCCTCTCACATACCTAGAGCTGAGAGAAGCCTCCTCTTGAGGTGCTTGTGGTAAGGTGGTATTCCTCAGGAGTCGAAGCCAGGGACTAACCTCTCATCTCGTGTTGATTCTTGGTCCACGGAGCTCTTTCGTGTTGCTACAGTGACCTCAGGATCCCTCTAGCCTTGAAACAGTGTTCTTGGGGTTTCTCTGGAGTGCCATCAAGGAAATCAAGGCTCCTTTCATGTGTGATGTGCAACACGGAATTGCTCTGCACGCAGTGCAGGGGAATCGGGCCTCATCTCGCGGCGAGGGGGAAGTCTCATGGTTTTTCTCGAGTTGCGGCGGGAACCTGGGGTATATTCTCGAGTTACGACGGGGATGGCCCTTCCACCCACGTGTTTGTTCAGCCACGTCAGGACTCTTGCCTAGTTGCGAGGGACAACTCTGGATTCTCCTCGAGGCTTGGCAGGGCAATTGGGACGCCTCTCCAGCTGAGGCAGGAGACCAAGTGTCCCTTTCCAAGTGCCACAGGAATCCTGGGACTCCTATCAAGTTTCACGAGGAGTCAGGCATCGTCTCCTTTGGAGGCACTGATCTCCGCGTACCTCTGGAGTTTTCAAAGGATGTGAGGCCTCCGGTCGCGATGAGGTGGGGAACTAAGTCTTTCTCTGTGCTTTCCACAGGGGATTCAGACATCCTATCGTCCTGGGAGATGCAAGACGAGCCTGCATTGAAGTCACTGCAGGGATATCCAGCCTTATTTCGAGTCAGGGCATCGCGGTGTCCATTCCACTTGAGGCCGCAAACTCAGGGTCCCTCTCACATACCTAGAGCTGAGAGAAGCCTCCTCTTGAGGTGCTTGTGGTAAGGTGGTATTCCTCTGAAGACGAATCCAGGGACTAACCTCTCTTTTCGAGTTGATTTTTGGTCCACAGAGTTCTTTCGTGTTGCTACATTGACCTCAGGATCCCTCTATCCTTGAAACAGTGTTCTTGGGGTTTCTCTGGAGTGCCATGAAGGAAATCAAGGCTCCTTTCATGTGTGATGTGCAACACAGAATTGCTCTGCACGCAGTGCAGGGGAATCGGGCCTCATCTCGCGGCGAGGGGGAAGTCTCATGGTTTTTCTCGAGTTGCGGCGGGAACCTGGGGTATATTCTCGAGTTATGACGGGGATGGCCCTTCCACACACGTGTTTGTTCAGCCACGTCAGGACTCTTGCCTAGTTGCGAGACACAACTCGGGATTCTCCTCGAGGCTTGGCAAGGCAATTGGGACGCCTCTCCAGCTGAGGCGGGAGACCAAGGGTCCCTTTCCACGTGCCACAGGAATCCTGGGACTCCTATCAAGTTTCACGAGGACTCAGGCATCGTCTCCTTTGGAGGCACTGATCTCCGCGTACCTCTGGAGTTCTCAAAGGATGTGAGGCCTCCGGTCGCGATGAGGTGGGGAACTAGGTCTTTCTCTGTGGTCTCCACAGGGGATTCAGACATCCTTTCATCTTGGGAGATGCTAGACGAGCCTGCATGAAGTCACTGCAGGGATATCCAGCCTTATTTCGCGTCAGCGCATCGCGGTGTCCATTCCACTTGAGGCCGCAAACTCAGGGTCCCTCTCACATACCTAGAGCTGAGAGAAGCCTCCTCTTGAGGTGCTTGTGGTAAGGTGGTATTCCTCTGGAGACGAATCCAGGGACTAACCTCTCTTTTCGAGTTGATTTTTGGTCCACAGAGTTCTTTCGTGTTGCTACAGTGACCTCAGGATCCCTCTATCCTTGAAACAGTGTTCTTGGGGTTTCTCTGGAGTGCCATCAAGGAAATCAAGGCTCCTTTCATGTGTGATGTGCAAGACGGAATTGCTCTGCACGCAGTACAGGGGAATCGGGCCTCATCTCGCATCGAGGGGGAAGTCTCATGGTTTTTCTCGAGTTGCGGCGGGAACCTGGGGTATATTCTCGAGTTACGACGGAGATGGCCCTTCCACCCACGTGTTTGTTCAGCCACGTCAGGACTCCTGCCTAGTTGCGAGGGACAACTCGGGATTATCCTCGAGGCTTGGCAGGGCAATTGGAACGCCTCTCCAGCTGAGGCGGGAGACCAAGGGTCCCTTTCCAAGTGCCACAAGAATCCTGGGACTCCTATCAAGTTTCACGAGGAGTCAGGCATCGTCTCCTTTGAAGGCACTGATCTCCGCGTACCTCTGGAGTTTTCAAAGGATGTGAGGCCTCCGGTCGCGATGAGGTGGGGAACTAGGTCTTTCTCTGTGGCTCCAGAGGGGATTCAGACATCCTTTCTTCTTGGGAGATGCAAGAAGAGCCTGCATTCAAGTCACTGCAGGGATATCCGGCCTTATTTCGAGTCAGGGCATCGCGGTGTCCATTCCACTTGAGGCCGCAAACTCAGGATCCCTCTCACATACCTAGAGCTGAGAGAAGCCTCCTCTTGAGGTGCTTGTGGTAAGGTGGTATTCCTCAGGAGTCGAAGCCAGGGACTAACCTCTCATCTCGTGTTGATTCTTGGTCCACGGAGCTCTTTCGTGTTGCTACAGTGACCTCAGGATCCCTCTAGCCTTGAAACAGTGTTCTTGGGGTTTCTCTGGAGTGCCATCAAGGAAATCAAGGCTCCTTTCATGTGTGATGTGCAACACGGAATTGCTCTGCACGCAGTGCAGGGGAATCGGGCCTCATCTCGCGGCGAGGGGGAAGTCTCATGGTTTTTCTCGAGTTGCGGCGGGAACCTGGGGTATATTCTCGAGTTACGACGGGGATGGCCCTTCCACACACGTGTTTGTTCAGCCACGTCAGGACTCTTGCCTAGTTGCGAGACACAACTCGGGATTCTCCTCGAGGCTTGGCAAGGCAATTGGGACGCCTCTCCAGCTGAGGCGGGAGACCAAAGGTCCCTTTCCACGTGCCACAGGAATCCTGGGACTCCTATCAAGTTTCAGGAGGAGTCAGGCATCGTCTCCTTTGGAGGCACTGATCTCCGCGTACCTCTGGAGTTTTCAAAGGATGTGAGGCCTCCGGTCGCGATGAGGTGGGGAACTAGGTCTTTCTCTGTGGTCTCCACAGGGGATTCAGACATCCTTTCATCTTGGGAGATGCAAGACGAGCCTGCATTCAAGTCACTGCAGGGATATCCGGCCTTATTTCGCGTCAGGGCATCGCGGTGTCCATTCCACTTGAGGCCGCAAACTCAGGGTCCCTCTCACATACCTAGAGCTGAGAGAAGCCTCCTCTTGAGGTGCTTGTGGTAAGGTGGTATTCCTCTGGAGACGAATCCAGGGACTAACCTCTCTTTTCGAGTTGATTTTTGGTCCACAGAGTTCTTTCGTGTTGCTACAGTGACCTCAGGATCCCTCTAGCCTTGAAACAGTGTTCTTGGGGTTTCTCTGGAGTGCCATGAAGGAAATCAAGGCTCCTTTCATGTGTGATGTGCAACACGGAATTGCTCTGCACGCAGTGCAGGGGAATCGGGCCTCATCTCGCGGCGAGGGGGAAGTCTCATGGTTTTTCTCGAGTTGCGGCGGGAACCTGGGGTATATTCTCGAGTTACGACGGGGATGGCCCTTCCACCCACGTGTTTGTTCAGCCACGTCAGGACTCTTGCCTAGTTGCGAGGGACAACTCGGGATTCTCCTCGAGGCTTGGCAGGGCAATTGGGACGCCTCTCCAGCTGAGGCAGGAGACCAAGTGTCCCTTTCCAAGTGCCACAGGAATCCTGGGACTCCTATCAAGTTTCACGAGGAGTCAGGCATCGTCTCCTTTGGAGGCACTGATCTCCGCGTACCTCTGGAGTTTTCAAAGGATGTGAGGCCTCCGGTCGCGATGAGGTGGGGAACTAAGTCTTTCTCTGTGCTTTCCACAGGGGATTCAGACATCCTTTCGTCCTGGGAGATGCAAGACGAGCCTGCATTGAAGTCACTGCAGGGATATCCAGCCTTATTTCGAGTCAGGGCATCGTGGTGTCCATTCCACTTGAGGCCGCAAACTCAGGGTCCCTCTCACATAGCTAGAGCTGAGAGAAGCCTCCTCTTGAGGTGCTTGTGGTAAGGTGGTATTCCTCTGGAGACGAATCCAGGGACTAACCTCTCTTTTCGAGTTGATTTTTGGTCCACAGAGTTCTTTCGTGTTGCTACATTGACCTCAGGATCCCTCTATCCTTGAAACAGTGTTCTTGGGGTTTCTCTGGAGTGCCATGAAGGAAATCAAGGCTCCTTTCATGTGTGATGTACAACACAGAATTGCTCTGCACGCAGTGCAGGGGAATCGGGCCTCATCTCGCGGCGAGGGGGAAGTCTCATGGTTTTTCTCGAGTTGCGGCGGGAACCTGGGGTATATTCTCGAGTTATGACGGGGATGGCCCTTCCACACACGTGTTTGTTCAGCCACGTCAGGACTCTTGCCTAGTTGCGAGACACAACTCGGGATTCTCCTCGAGGCTTGGCAAGGCAATTGGGACGCCTCTCCAGCTGAGGCGGGAGACCAAGGGTCCCTTTCCACGTGCCACAGGAATCCTGGGACTCCTATCAAGTTTCACGAGGACTCAGGCATCGTCTCCTTTGGAGGCACTGATCTCCGCGTACCTCTGGAGTTTTCAAAGGATGTGAGGCCTCCGGTCGCGATGAGGTGGGGAACTAGGTCTTTCTCTGTGGTCTCCACAGGGGATTCAGACATCCTTTCATCTTGGGAGATGCTAGACGAGCCTGCATGAAGTCACTGCAGGGATATCCAGCCTTATTTCGCGTCAGGGCATCGCGGTGTCCATTCCACTTGAGGCCGCAAACTCAGGGTCCCTCTCACATACCTAGAGCTGAGAGAAGCCTCCTCTTGAGGTGCTTGTGGTAAGGTGGTATTCCTCTGGAGACGAATCCAGGGACTAACCTCTCTTTTCGAGTTGATTTTTGGTCCACAGAGTTCTTTCGTGTTGCTACAGTGACCTCAGGATCCCTCTATCCTTGAAACAGTGTTCTTGGGGTTTCTCTGGAGTGCCATCAAGGAAATCAAGGCTCCTTTCATGTGTGATGTGCAAGACGGAATTGCTCTGCACGCAGTACAGGGGAATCGGGCCTCATCTCGCATCGAGGGGGAAGTCTCATGGTTTTTCTCGAGTTGCGGCGGGAACCTGGGGTATATTCTCGAGTTACGACGGAGATGGCCCTTCCACCCACGTGTTTGTTCAGCGACGTCAGGACTCCTGCCTAGTTGCGAGGGACAACTCGGGATTCTCCTCGAGGCTTGGCAGGGCAATTGGAACGCCTCTCCAGCTGAGGCGGGAGACCAAGGGTCCCTTTCCAAGTGCCACAAGAATCCTGGGACTCCTATCAAGTTTCACGAGGAGTCAGGCATCGTCTCCTTTGAAGGCACTGATCTCCGCGTACCTCTGGAGTTTTCAAAGGATGTGAGGCCTCCGGTCGCGATGAGGTGGGGAACTAGGTCTTTCTCTGTGGCTCCAGAGGGGATTCAGACATCCTTTCTTCTTGGGAGATGCAAGACGAGCCTGCATTCAAGTCACTGCAGGGATATCCGGCCTTATTTCGAGTCAGGGCATCGCGGTGTCCATTCCACTTGAGGCCGCAAACTCAGGATCCCTCTCACATACCTAGAGCTGAGAGAAGCCTCCTCTTGAGGTGCTTGTGGTAAGGTGGTATTCCTCAGGAGTCGAAGCCAGGGACTAACCTCTCATCTCGTGTTGATTCTTGGTCCACGGAGCTCTTTCGTGTTGCTACTGTGACCTCAGGATCCCTCTAGCCTTGAAACAGTGTTCTTGGGGTTTCTCTGGAGTGCCATCAAGGAAATCAAGGCTCCTTTCATGTGTGATGTGCAACACGGAATTGCTCTGCACGCAGTGCAGGGAAATCGGGCCTCATCTCGCGGCGAGGGGGAAGTCTCATGGTTTTTCTCGAGTTGCGGCGGGAACCTGGGGTATATTCTCGAGTTACGACGGGGATGGCCCTTCCACACACGTGTTTGTTCAGCCACGTCAGGACTCTTGCCTAGTTGCGAGACACAACTCGGGATTCTCCTCGAGGCTTGGCAAGGCAATTGGGACGCCTCTCCAGCTGAGGCGGGAGACCAAAGGTCCCTTTCCACGTGCCACAGGAATCCTGGGACTCCTATCAAGTTTCACGAGGAGTCAGGCATCGTCTCCTTTGGAGGCACTGATCTCCGCGTACCTCTGGAGTTTTCAAAGGATGTGAGGCCTCCGGTCGCGATGAGGTGGGGAACTAGGTCTTTCTCTGTGGTCTCCACAGGGGATTCAGACATCCTTTCATCTTGGGAGATGCAAGACGAGCCTGCATTCAAGTCACTGCAGGGATATCCGGCCTTATTTCGCGTCAGGGCATCGCGGTGTCCATTCCACTTGAGGCCGCAAACTCAGGGTCCCTCTCACATACCTAGAGCTGAGAGAAGCCTCCTCTTGAGGTGCTTGTGGTAAGGTGGTATTCCTCTGGAGACGAATCCAGGGACTAACCTCTCTTTTCGAGTTGATTTTTGGTCCACAGAGTTCTTTCGTGTTGCTACAGTGACCTCAGGATCCCTCTATCCTTGAAACAGTGTTCTTGGGGTTTCTCTGGAGTGCCATCAAGGAAATCACGGCTCCTTTCATGTGTGATGTGCAAGACGGAATTGCTCTGCACGCAGTACAGGGGAATCGGGCCTCATCTCGCATCGAGGGGGAAGTCTCATGGTTTTTCTCGAGTTGCGGCGGGAACCTGGGGTATATTCTCGAGTTACGACGGGGATGGCCCTTCCACCCACGTGTTTGTTCAGCCACGTCAGGACTCCTGCCTAGCTGCGAGGGACAACTCTGGATTCTCCTCGAGGCTTGGCAGGGCAATTGGGTCGCCTCTCCACCTGAGGCGGGAGACCAAGGGTCCCTTTCCATGTGCCACAGGAATCCTGGGACTCCTATCAAGTTTCACGAGGACTCAGGCATCGTCTCCTTTGGAGGCACTGATCTCCGCGTACCTCTGGAGTTCTCAAAGGATGTGAGGCCTCCGGTCGCGATGAGGTGGGGAACTAGGTCTTTCTCTGTGGTCTCCACAGGGGATTCAGACATCCTTTCATCTTGGGAGATGCTAGACGAGCCTGCATGAAGTCACTGCAGGGATATCCAGCCTTATTTCGCGTCAGGGCATCGCGGTGTCCATTCCACTTAAGGCCGCAAACTCAGGGTCCCTCTCACATACCTAGAGCTGAGAGAAGCCTCCTCTTGAGGTGCTTGTGGTAAGGTGGTATTCCTCTGGAGACGAATCCAGGGAATAACCTCTCTTTTCGAGTTGATTTTTGGTCCACAGAGTTCTTTCGTGTTGCTACAGTGACCTCAGGATCCCTCTATCCTTGAAACAGTGTTCTTGGGGTTTCTCTGGAGTGCCATCAAGGAAATCAAGGCTCCTTTCATGTGTGATGTGCAACACGGAATTGCTCTGCACGCAGTGCAGGGGAATCGGGCCTCATCTCGCGGCGAGGGGGAAGTCTCATGGTTTTTCTCGAGTTGCGGCGGGAACCTGGGGTATATTCTCGAGTTACGACGGGGATGGCCCTTCCACACACGTGTTTGTTCAGCCACGTCAGGACTCTTGCCTAGTTGCGAGACACAACTCGGGATTCTCCTCGAGGCTTGGCAAGGCAATTGGGACGCCTCTCCAGCTGAGGCGGGAGACCAAGGGTCCCTTTCCACGTGCCACAGGAATCCTGGGACTCCTATCAAGTTTCACGAGGACTCAGGCATCGTCTCCTTTGGAGGCACTGATCTCCGCGTACCTCTGGAGTTTTCAAAGGATGTGAGGCCTCCGGTCGCGATGAGGTGGGGAACTAAGTCTTTCTCTGTGCTTTCCACAGGGGATTCAGACATCCCTTCGTCCTGGGAGATGCAAGACGAGCCTGCATTGAAGTCACTGCAGGGATATCCGGCCTTATTTCGAGTCAGGGCATCGCGGTGTCCATTCCACTTGAGGCCGCAAACTCAGGGTCCCTCTCACATACCTAGAGCTGAGAGAAGCCTCCTCTTGAGGTGCTTGTGGTAAGGTGGTATTCCTCTGGAGACGAATCCAGGGACTAACCTCTCTTTTCGAGTTGATTTTTGGTCCACAGAGTTCTTTCGTGTTGCTACAGTGACCTCAGGATCCCTCTATCCTTGAAACAGTGTTCTTGGGGTTTCTCTGGAGTGCCATCAAGGAAATCAAGGCTCCTTTCATGTGTGATGTGCAAGACGGAATTGCTCTGCACGCAGTACAGGGGAATTGGGCCTCATCTCGCATCGAGGGGTAAGTCTCATGGTTTTTCTCGAGTTGCGGCGGGAACCTGGGGTATATTCTCGAGTTACGACGGGGATGGCCCTTCCACCCACGTGTTTGTTCAGCCACGTCAGGACTCCTGCCTAGTTGCGAGGGACAACTCGGGATTCTCCTCGAGGCTTGGCAGGGCAATTGGAACGCCTCTCCAGCTGAGACGGGAGACCAAGGGTCCCTTTCCACGTGCCACAAGAATCCTGGGACTCCTATCAAGTTTCACGAGGAGTCAGGCATCGTCTCCTTTGGAGGCACTGATCTCCGCGTACCTCTGGAGTTTTCAAAGGATGTGAGGCCTCCGGTCGCGATGAGGTGGGGAACTAGGTCTTTCTCTGTGGTCTCCACAGGGGATTCAGACATCCTTTCTTCTTGGGAGATGCAAGACGAGCCTGCATTCAAGTCACTGCAGGGATATCCGGCCTTATTTCGAGTCAGGGCATCGCGGTGTCCATTCCACTTGAGGCCGCAAACTCAGGGTCCCTCTCACATACCTAGAGCTGAGAGAAGCCTCCTCTTGAGGTGCTTGTGGTAAGGTGGTATTCCTCTGGAGTCGAAGCCAGGGACTAACCTCTCATCTCGAGTTGATTTTGGGTCCACGGAGCTCTTTCGTGTTGCTACAGTGACCTCAGGATCCCTCTAGCCTTGAAACAGTGTTCTTGGGGTTTCTCTGGAGTGCCATGAAGGAAATCAAGGCTCCTTTCATGTGTGATGTGCAACACAGAATTGCTCTGCACGCAGTGCAGGGGAATCGGGCCTCATCTCGCGGCGAGGGGGAAGTCTCATGGTTTTTCTCGAGTTGCGGCGGGAACCTGGGGTATATTCTCGAGTTACGACGGGGATGGGCCTTCCACACACGTGTTTGTTCAGCCACGTCAGGACTCTTGCCTAGTTGCGAGACACAACTCGGAATTCTCCTCGAGGCTTGGCAAGGCAATTGGGACACCTCTCCAGCTGAGGCGGGAGACCAAGGGTCCCTTTCCACGTGCCACAGGAATCCTGGGACTCCTATCAAGTTTCAGGAGGAGTCAGGCATCGTCTCCTTTGGAGGCACTGATCTCCGCGTACCTCTGGAGTTTTCAAAGGATGTGAGGCCTCCGGTCGCGATGAGGTGGGGAACTAGGTCTTTCTCTGTGGTCTCCAGAGGGGATTCAGACATCCTTTCATCTTGGGAGATCCAAGACGAGCCTGCATTCAAGTCACTGCAGGGATATCCGGCCTTATTTCGCGTCAGGGCATCGCGGTGTCCATTCCACTTGAGGCCGCAAACTCAGGGTCCCTCTCACATACCTAGAGCTGAGAGAAGCCTCCTCTTGAGGTGCTTGTGGTAAGGTGGTATTCCTCTGGAGTCGAAGCCAGGGACTAACCTCTCATCTCGAGTTGATTTTTGGCCCACGGAGCTCTTTCGTGTTGCTACAGTGACCTCAGGATCCCTCTAGCCTTGAAACAGTGTTCTTGGGGTTTCTCTGGAGTGCCATCAAGGAAATCAAGGCTCCTTTCATGTGTGATGTGCAACACGGAATTGCTCTGCACGCAGTGCAGGGGAATCGGGCCTCATCTCGCGGCGAGGGGGAAGTCTCATGGTTTTTCTCGAGTTGCGGCGGGAACCTGGGGTATATTCTCGAGTTACGACGGGGATGGCCCTTCCACCCACGTGTTTCTTCATCGACGTCAGGACTCCTGCCTAGTTGCGAGGGACAACTCTGGATTCTCCTCGAGGCTTGGCAGGGCAATTGGGACGCCTCTCCAGCTGAGGCGGGAGACCAAGGGTCCCTTTCCAAGTGCCACAGGAATCCTGGGACTCCTATCAAGTTTCACGAGGAGTCAGGCGTCGTCTCCTTTGGAGGCACTGATCTCCGCATACCTCTGGAGTTTTCAAAGGATGTGAGGCTATCGGTCGCGATGAGGTGGGGAACTAAGTCTTTCTCTGTGCTTTCCACAGGGGATTCAGACATCCTTTCGTCCTGGGAGATGCAAGACGAGCCTGCATTGAAGTCACTGCAGGGATATCCGGCCTTATTTCGAGTCAGGGCATCGTGGTGTCCATTCCACTTGAGGCCGCAAACTCAGGGTCCCTCTCACATACCTAGAGCTGAGAGAAGCCTCCTCTTGAGGTGCTTGTGGTAAGGTGGTATTCCTCTGGAGACGAATCCAGGGACTAACCTCTCTTTTCGAGTTGATTTTTGGTCCACAGAGTTCTTTCGTGTTGCTACAGTGACCTCAGGATCCCTCTATCCTTTAAACAGTGTTCTTGGGGTTTCTCTGGAGTGCCATCAAGGAAATCAAGGCTCCTTTCATGTGTGATGTGCAAGACGGAATTGCTCTGCACGCAGTACAGGGGAATCGGGCCTCATCTCGCATCGAGGGGGAAGTCTCATGGTTTTTCTCGAGTTGCGGCGGGAACCTGGGGTATATTCTCGAGTTACGACGGGGATGGCCCTTCCACCCACGTGTTTGTTCAGCCACGTCAGGACTCCTGCCTAGTTGCGAGGGACAACTCTGGATTCTCCTCGAGGCTAGCAGGGCAATTGGGACGCCTCTCCAGCTGAGGCGGGAGACCAAGGGTCCCTTTCCACGTGCCACAAGAATCCTGGGACTCCTATCAAGTTTCACGAGGAGTCAGGCATCGTCTCCTTTGGAGGCACTGATCTCCGCGTACCTCTGGAGTTTTCAAAGAATGTGAGGCCTCCGGTCGCGATGAGGTCGGGAACCAGGTGTTTCTCTGTGGTCTCCACAGGGAATTCAGACATCCTTTCTTCTTGGGAGATGCAAGACGAGCCTGCATTCCAGTCACTGCAGGGATATCCGGCCTTATTTTGAGTCAGGGCATCGCGGTGTCCATTCCACTTGAGGCCGCAAACTCAGGGTCCCTCTCACATACCTAGAGCTGAGAGAAGCCTCCTCTTGAGGTGCTTGTGGTAAGGTGGTATTCCTCAGGAGTCGAAGCCAGGGACTAACCTCTCATCTCGTGTTGATTCTTGGTCCACGGAGCTCTTTCGTGTTTCTACAGTGACCTCAGGATCCCTCTATCCTTGAAACAGTGTTCTTGGGGTTTCTCTGGAGTGCCATCAAGGAAATCAAGGCTCCTTTCATGTGTGATGTGCAACACGGAATTGCTCTGCACGCAGTGCAGGGGAATCGCGCCTCATCTCGCGGCGAGGGGGAAGTCTCATGGTTTTTCTGGAGTTGCGGCGGGAACCTGGGGTATATTTTCGAGTTACGACTGGGATGGCCATTCCACCCACGTGTTTGTTCAGCCACGTCCGGACTCCTGCCTAGTTGCGAGGGACAACTCGGGATTCTCCTCGAGGCTTGGCAGGGCAATTGGAACGCCTCTCCAGCTGAGGCGGGAGACCAAGGGTCCCTTTCCACGTGCCACAAGAATCCTGGGACTCCTATCAAGTTTCACGAGGAGTCAGGCATCGTCTCCTTTGGAGGCACTGATCTCCGCGTACCTCTGGAGTTTTCAAAGGATGTGAGGCCTGCGGTCGCGATGAGGTGGGGAACTAGGTGTTTCTCTGTGGTCTCCACAGGGGATTCAGACATCCTTTCTTCTTGGGAGATGCAAGACGAGCCTGCATTCAAGTCACTGCAGGGATATCCGGCCTTATTTCGAGTCAGGGCATCGCGGTGTCCATTCCACTTGAGGCCGCAAACTCAGGATCCCTCTCACATACCTAGAGCTGAGAGAAGCCTCCTCTTGAGGTGCTTGTGGTAAGGTGGTATTCCTCTGGAGTCGAAGCCAGGGACTAACCTCTCATCTCGAGTTGATTTTTGGTCCACGGAGCTCTTTTGTGTTGCTACAGTGACCTCAGGATCCCTCTAGCCTTGAAACAGTGTTCTTGGGGTTTCTCTGGAGTGCCATCAAGGAAATCAAGGTTCCTTTCATGTGTGATGTGCAACACAGAATTGCTCTGCACGCAGTGCAGGGGAATCGGGCCTCATCTCGCGGTGAGGGGGAAGTCTCATGGTTTTTCTCGAGTTGCGACGGGAACCTGGGGTATATTCTCCAGTTACGACGGGGATGGCGCTTCCACACACGTGTTTGTTCAGCCACGTCAGGACTCCTGCCTAGTTGCGAGGGACAACTCGGGATTCTCCTCGAGGCTTGGCAGGGCAATTGGAACGCCTCTCCAGCTGAGGCGGGAGACCAAGGGTCCCTTTCCACGTGCCACAAGAATCCTGGGACTCCTATCAAGTTTCACGAGGAGTCAGGCATCGTCTCCTTTGGAGGCACTGATCTCCGCGTACCTCTGGAGTTTTCAAAGGATGTGAGGCCTCCGGTCGCGATGAGGTGGGGAACTAGGTGTTTCTCTGTGGTCTCCACAGGGGATTCAGACATCCTTTCTTCTTGGGAGATGCAAGACGAGCCTGCATTCAAGTCACTGCAGGGATATCCGGCCTTATTTCGAGTCAGGGCATCGCGGTGTCCATTCCACTTGAGGCCGCAAACTCAGGATCCCTCTCACATACCTAGAGCGGAGAGAAGCCTCCTCTTGAGGTGCTTGTGGTAAGGTGGTATTCCTCTGGAGTCGAAGCCAGGGACTAACCTCTCATCTCGAGTTGATTTTTGGCCCACGGAGCTCTTTCGTGTTGCTACAGTGACCTCAGGATCCCTCTAGCCTTGAAACAGTGTTCTTGGGGTTTCTCTGGAGTGCCATCAAGGAAATCAAGGCTCCTTTCATGTGTGATGTGCAACACGGAATTGCTCTGCACGCAGTGCAGGGGAATCGGGCCTCATCTCGCGGCGAGGGGGAAGTCTCATGGTTTTTCTCGAGTTGCGGCGGGAACCTGGGGTATATTCTCGAGTTACGACGGGGATGGCCCTTCCACCCACGTGTTTCTTCAGCGACGTCAGGACTCCTGCCTAGTTGCGAGGGACAACTCGGGATTCTCCTCGAGGCTTGGCAGGGCAATTGGGACGCCTCTGCAGCTGAGGCGGGAGACCAAGTGTCCCTTTCCAAGTGCCACAGGAATCCTGGGACTCCTATCAAGTTTCACGAGGAGTCAGGCATCGTCTCCTTTGGAGGCACTGATCTCCGCGTACCTCTGGAGTTTTCAAAGGATGTGAGGCCTCCGGTCGCGATGAGGTGGGGAACTAGGTCTTTCTCTGTGGTCTCCACAGGGGATTCAGACATCCTTTCATCTTGGGAGATGCAAGACGAGCCTGCATTCAAGTCACTGCAGGGATATCCAGCCTTATTTCGCGTCAGGGCATCGCGGTGTCCATTCCACTTGAGGCCGCAAACTCAGGGTCCCTCTCACATACCTAGAGCTGAGAGAAGCCTCCTCTTGAGGTGCTTGTGGTAAGGTGGTATTCCTCTGGAGACGAATCCAGGGACTAACCTCTCTTTTCGAGTTGATTTTTGGTCCACAGAGTTCTTTCTTGTTGCTACAGTGACCTCAGGATCCCTCTAGCCTTGAAACAGTGTTCTTGGGGTTTCTCTGGAGTGCCATCAAGGAAATCACGGCTCCTTTCATGTGTGATGTGCAACACGGAATTGCTCTGCACGCAGTACAGGGGAATCGGGCCTCATCTCGCATCGAGGGGGAAGTCTCATGGTTTTTCTCGAGTTGCGGCGGGAACCTGGGGTATATTCTCGAGTTACGACGGGGATGGCCCTTCCACCCACGTGTTTGTTCAGCCACGTCAGGACTCCTGCCTAGTTGCGAGGGACAACTCTGGATTCTCCTCGAGGCTTGGCAGGGCAATTGGGTCGCCTCTCCACCTGAGGCGGGAGACCAAGGGTCCCTTTCCACGTGCCACAAGAATCCTGGGATTCCTATCAAGTTTCACGAGGAGTCAGGCATCGTCTCCTTTGGAGGCACTGATCTCCGCGTACCTCTGGAGTTTTCAAAGGATGTGAGGCTATCGGTCGCGATGAGGTGGGGAACTAAGTCTTTCTCTGTACTTTCCACAGGGGATTCAGACATCCTTTCGTCCTGGGAGATGCAAGACGAGCCTGCATTGAAGTCACTGCAGGGATATCCGGCCTTATTTTGAGTCAGGGCATCGCGGTGTCCATTCCAGTTGAGGCCGCAAACTCAGGGTCCCTCTCACATACCTAGAGCTGAGAGAAGCCTCCTCTTGAGGTGCTTGTGGTAAGGTGGTATTCCTCTGGAGACGAATCCAGGGACTAACCTCTCTTTTCGAGTTGATTTTTGGTCCACAGTGTTCTTTCGTGTTGCTACAGTGACCTCAGGATCCCTCTATCCTTGAAACAGTGTTCTTGGGGTTTCTCTGGAGTGCCATCAAGGAAATCACGGCTCCTTTCATGTGTGATGTGCAAGACGGAATTGCTCTGCACGCAGTACAGGGGAATCGGGCCTCATCTCGCATCGAGGGGGAAGTCTCATGGTTTTTCTCGAGTTGCGGCGGGAACCTGGGGTATATTCTCGAGTTACGACGGGGATGGCCCTTCCACCCACGTGTTTGTTCAGCCACGTCAGGACTCCTGCCTAGTTGCGAGGGACAACTCGGGATTCTCCTCGAGGCTTGGCAGGGCAATTGGGACGCCTCTCCAGCTGAGGCGGGAGACCAAGGGTCCCTTTCCACGTGCCACAAGAATCCTGGGACTCCTATCAAGTTTCACGAGGAGTCAGACATCGTCTCCTTTGGAGGCACTGATCTCCGCGTACCTCTGGAGTTTTCAAAGGATGTGAGGCCTCCGGTCGCGATGAGGTGGGGAACTAGGTGTTTCTCTGTGGTCTCCACAGGGGATTCAGACATCCTTTCTTCTTGGGAGATGCAAGACGAGCCTGCATTCAAGTCACTGCAGGGATATCCGGCCTTATTTCGAGTCAGAGCATCGCGGTGTCCATTCCACTTGAGGCCGCAAACTCAGGATCCCTCTCACATACCTAGAGCTGAGAGAAGCCTCCTCTTGAGGTGCTTGTGGTAAGGTGGTATTCCTCAGGAGTCGAAGCCAGGGACTAACCTCTCATCTCGAGTTGATTTTTGGTCCACGGAGCTCTTTCGTGTTGCTACAGTGACCTCAGGATCCCTCTAGCCTTGAAACAGTGTTCTTGGGGTTTCTCTGGAGTGCCATGAAGGAAATCAAGGTTCCTTTCATGTGTGATGTGCAACACAGAATTGCTCTGCACGCAGTGCAGGGGAATCGGGCCTCATCTCGCGGCGAGGTGGAAGTCTCATGGTTTTTCTCGAGTTGCGGCGGGAACCTGGGGTATATTCTCGAGTTACGACGGGGATGGCCCTTCCACACACGTGTTTGTTCAGCCACGTCAGGACTCTTGCCTAGTTGCGAGACACAACTCGGGATTCTCCTCGAGGCTTGGCAGGGCAATTGGGACGCCTCTCCAGCTGAGACAGGAGACCAAGTGTCCCTTTCCAAGTGCCACAGGAATCCTGGGACTCCTATCAAGTTTCACGAGGAGTCAGGCATCGTCTCCTTTGGAGGCACTGATCTCCGCGTACCTCTGGAGTTTTCAAAGGATGTGAGGCCTCCGGTCGCGATGAGGTGGGGAACTAAGTCTTTCTCTGTGCTTTCCACAGGGGATTCAGACATCCTTTCGTCCTGGGAGATGCAAGACGAGCCTGCATTGAAGTCACTGCAGGGATATCCAGCCTTATTTCGAGTCAGGGCATCGCGGTGTCCATTCCACTTGAGGCCGCAAACTCAGGATCCCTCTCACATACCTAGAGCTGAGAGAAGCCTCCTCTTGAGGTGCTTGTGGTAAGGTGGTATTCCTCAGGAGTCGAAGCCAGGGACTAACCTCTCATCTCGTGTTGATTCTTGGTCCACGGAGCTCTTTCGTGTTGCTACAGTGACCTCAGGATCCCTCTAGCCTTGAAACAGTGTTCTTGGGGTTTCTCTGGAGTGCCATCAAGGAAATCAAGGCTCCTTTCATGTGTGATGTGCAACACGGAATTGCTCTGCACGCAGTGCAGGGGAATCGGGCCTCATCTCGCGGCGAGGGGGAAGTCTCATGGTTTTTCTCGAGTTGCGGCGGGAACCTGGGGTATATTCTCGAGTTACGACGGGGATGGCCCTTCCACCCACGTGTTTGTTCAGCCACGTCAGGACTCTTGCCTAGTTGCGAGGGACAACTCTGGATTCTCCTCGAGGCTTGGCAGGGCAATTGGGACGCCTCTCCAGCTGAGGCAGGAGACCAAGTGTCCCTTTCCAAGTGCCACAGGAATCCTGGGACTCCTATCAAGTTTCACGAGGAGTCAGGCATCGTCTCCTTTGGAGGCACTGATCTCCGCGTACCTCTGGAGTTTTCAAAGGATGTGAGGCCTCCGGTCGCGATGAGGTGGGGAACTAAGTCTTTCTCTGTGCTTTCCACAGGGGATTCAGACATCCTATCGTCCTGGGAGATGCAAGACGAGCCTGCATTGAAGTCACTGCAGGGATATCCAGCCTTATTTCGAGTCAGGGCATCGCGGTGTCCATTCCACTTGAGGCCGCAAACTCAGGGTCCCTCTCACATACCTAGAGCTGAGAGAAGCCTCCTCTTGAGGTGCTTGTGGTAAGGTGGTATTCCTCTGGAGACGAATCCAGGGACTAACCTCTCTTTTCGAGTTGATTTTTGGTCCACAGAGTTCTTTCGTGTTGCTACATTGACCTCAGGATCCCCCTATCCTTGAAACAGTGTTCTTGGGGTTTCTCTGGAGTGCCATGAAGGAAATCAAGGCTCCTTTCATGTGTGATGTGCAACACGGAATTGCTCTGCACGCAGTGCAGGGGAATCGGGCCTCATCTCGCGGCGAGGGGGAAGTCTCATGGTTTTTCTCGAGTTGCGGCGGGAACCTGGGGTATATTCTCGAGTTATGACGGGGATGGCCCTTCCACACACGTGTTTGTTCAGCCACGTCAGGACTCTTGCCTAGTTGCGAGACACAACTCGGGATTCTCCTCGAGGCTTGGCAAGGCAATTGGGACGCCTCTCCAGCTGAGGCGGGAGACCAAGGGTCCCTTTCCACGTGCCACAGGAATCCTGGGACTCCTATCAAGTTTCACGAGGACTCAGGCATCGTCTCCTTTGGAGGCACTGATCTCCGCGTACCTCTGGAGTTTTCAAAGGATGTGAGGCCTCCGGTCGCGATGAGGTGGGGAACTAGGTCTTTCTCTGTGGTCTCCACAGGGGATTCAGACATCCTTTCATCTTGGGAGATGCTAGACAAGCCTGCATGAAGTCACTGCAGGGATATCCAGCCTTATTTCGCGTCAGCGCATCGCGGTGACCATTCCACTTGAGGCCGCAAACTCAGGGTCCCTCTCACATACCTAGAGCTGAGAGAAGCCTCCTCTTGAGGTGCTTGTGGTAAGGTGGTATTCCTCTGGAGACGAATCCAGGGACTAACCTCTCTTTTCGAGTTGATTTTTGGTCCACAGAGTTCTTTCGTGTTGCTACAGTGACCTCAGGATCCCTCTATCCTTGAAACAGTGTTCTTGGGGTTTCTCTGGAGTGCCATCAAGGAAATCAAGGCTCCTTTCATGTGTGATGTGCAAGACGGAATTGCTCTGCACGCAGTACAGGGGAATCGGGCCTCATCTCGCATCGAGGGGGAAGTCTCATGGTTTTTCTCGAGTTGCGGCGGGAACCTGGGGTATATTCTCGAGTTACGACGGAGATGGCCCTTCCACCCACGTGTTTGTTCAGCCACGTCAGGACTCCTGCCTAGTTGCGAGGGACAACTCGGGATTCTCCTCGAGGCTTGGCAGGGCAATTGGAACGCCTCTCCAGCTGAGGCGGGAGACCAAGGGTCCCTTTCCAAGTGCCACAAGAATCCTGGGACTCCTATCAAGTTTCACGAGGAGTCAGGCATCGTCTCCTTTGAAGGCACTGATCTCCGCGTACCTCTGGAGTTTTCAAAGGATGTGAGGCCTCCGGTCGCGATGAGGTGGGGAACTAGGTCTTTCTCTGTGGCTCCAGAGGGGATTCAGACATCCTTTCTTCTTGGGAGATGCAAGAAGAGCCTGCATTCAAGTCACTGCAGGGATATCCGGCCTTATTTCGAGTCAGGGCATCGCGGTGTCCATTCCACTTGAGGCCGCAAACTCAGGATCCCTCTCACATACCTAGAGCTGAGAGAAGCCTCCTCTTGAGGTGCTTGTGGTAAGGTGGTATTCCTCAGGAGTCGAAGCCAGGGACTAACCTCTCATCTCGTGTTGATTCTTGGTCCACGGAGCTCTTTCGTGTTGCTACAGTGACCTCAGGATCCCTCTAGCCTTGAAACAGTGTTCTTGGGGTTTCTCTGGAGTGCCATCAAGGAAATCAAGGCTCCTTTCATGTGTGATGTGCAACACGGAATTGCTCTGCACGCAGTGCAGGGGAATCGGGCCTCATCTCGCGGCGAGGGGGAAGTCTCATGGTTTTTCTCGAGTTGCGGCGGGAACCTGGGGTATATTCTCGAGTTACGACGGGGATGGCCCTTCCACACACGTGTTTGTTCAGCCACGTCAGGACTCTTGCCTAGTTGCGAGACACAACTCGGGATTCTCCTCGAGGCTTGGCAAGGCAATTGGGACGCCTCTCCAGCTGAGGCGGGAGACCAAAGGTCCCTTTCCACGTGCCACAGGAATCCTGGGACTCCTATCAAGTTTCAGGAGGAGTCAGGCATCGTCTCCTTTGGAGGCACTGATCTCCGTGTACCTCTGGAGTTTTCAAAGGATGTGAGGCCTCCGGTCGCAATGAGGTGGGGAACTAGGTCTTTCTCTGTGGTCTCCACAGGGGATTCAGACATCCTTTCATCTTGGGAGATGCAAGACGAGCCTGCATTCAAGTCACTGCAGGGATATCCGGCCTTATTTCGCGTCAGGGCATCGCGGTGTCCATTCCACTTGAGGCCGCAAACTCAGGGTCCCTCTCACATACCTAGAGCTGAGAGAAGCCTCCTCTTGAGGTGCTTGTGGTAAGGTGGTATTCCTCTGGAGACGAATCCAGGGACTAACCTCTCTTTTCGAGTTGATTTTTGGTCCACAGAGTTCTTTCGTGTTGCTACAGTGACCTCAGGATCCCTCTAGCCTTGAAACAGTGTTCTTGGGGTTTCTCTGGAGTGCCATCAAGGAAATCAAGGCTCCTTTCATGTGTGATGTGCAACACGGAATTGCTCTGCACGCAGTGCAGGGGAATCGGGCCTCATCTCGCGGCGAGGGGGAAGTCTCATGGTTTTTCTCGAGTTGCGGCGGGAACCTGGGGTATATTCTCGAGTTACGACGGGGATGGCCCTTCCACCCACGTGTTTGTTCAGCCACGTCAGGACTCTTGCCTAGTTGCGAGGGACAACTCTGGATTCTCCTCGAGGCTTGGCAGGGCAATTGGGACGCCTCTCCAGCTGAGGCAGGAGACCAAGTGTCCCTTTCCAAGTGCCACAGGAATCCTGGGACTCCTATCAAGTTTCACGAGGAGTCAGGCATCGTCTCCTTTGGAGGCACTGATCTCCGCGTACCTCTGGAGTTTTCAAAGGATGTGAGGCCTCCGGTCGCGATGAGGTGGGGAACTAAGTCTTTCTCTGTGCTTTCCACAGGGGATTCAGACATCCTTTCGTCCTGGGAGATGCAAGACGAGCCTGCATTGAAGTCACTGCAGGGATATCCAGCCTTATTTCGAGTCAGGGCATCGTGGTGTCCATTCCACTTGAGGCCGCAAACTCAGGGTCCCTCTCACATAGCTAGAGCTGAGAGAAGCCTCCTCTTGAGGTGCTTGTGGTAAGGTGGTATTCCTCTGGAGACGAATCCAGGGACTAACCTCTCTTTTCGAGTTGATTTTTGGTCCACAGAGTTCTTTCGTGTTGCTACATTGACCTCAGGATCCCTCTATCCTTGAAACAGTGTTCTTGGGGTTTCTCTGGAGTGCCATGAAGGAAATCAAGGCTCCTTTCATGTGTGATGTACAACACAGAATTGCTCTGCACGCAGTGCAGGGGAATCGGGCCTCATCTCGCGGCGAGGGGGAAGTCTCATGGTTTTTCTCGAGTTGCGGCGGGAACCTGGGGTATATTCTCGAGTTATGACGGGGATGGCCCTTCCACACACGTGTTTGTTCAGCCACGTCAGGACTCTTGCCTAGTTGCGAGACACAACTCGGGATTCTCCTCGAGGCTTGGCAAGGCAATTGGGACGCCTCTCCAGCTGAGGCG
Source organism: Cervus elaphus (assembly GCF_910594005.1). Lineage (NCBI taxonomy): Eukaryota > Metazoa > Chordata > Mammalia > Artiodactyla > Cervidae > Cervus > Cervus elaphus. The sequence goes on from NW_025316789.1 coordinate 2,481,533, forward strand.
GGAGACCAAGGGTCCCTTTCCACGTGCCACAGGAATCCTGGGACTCCTATCAAGTTTCACGAGGACTCAGGCATCGTCTCCTTTGGAGGCACTGATCTCCGCGTACCTCTGGAGTTTTCAAAGGATGTGAGGCCTCCGGTCGCGATGAGGTGGGGAACTAGGTCTTTCTCTGTGGTCTCCACAGGGGATTCAGACATCCTTTCATCTTGGGAGATGCTAGACGAGCCTGCATGAAGTCACTGCAGGGATATCCAGCCTTATTTCGCGTCAGGGCATCGCGGTGTCCATTCCACTTGAGGCCGCAAACTCAGGGTCCCTCTCACATACCTAGAGCTGAGAGAAGCCTCCTCTTGAGGTGCTTGTGGTAAGGTGGTATTCCTCTGGAGACGAATCCAGGGACTAACCTCTCTTTTCGAGTTGATTTTTGGTCCACAGAGTTCTTTCGTGTTGCTACAGTGACCTCAGGATCCCTCTATCCTTGAAACAGTGTTCTTGGGGTTTCTCTGGAGTGCCATCAAGGAAATCAAGGCTCCTTTCATGTGTGATGTGCAAGACGGAATTGCTCTGCACGCAGTACAGGGGAATCGGGCCTCATCTCGCATCGAGGGGGAAGTCTCATGGTTTTTCTCGAGTTGCGGCGGGAACCTGGGGTATATTCTCGAGTTACGACGGAGATGGCCCTTCCACCCACGTGTTTGTTCAGCGACGTCAGGACTCCTGCCTAGTTGCGAGGGACAACTCGGGATTCTCCTCGAGGCTTGGCAGGGCAATTGGAACGCCTCTCCAGCTGAGGCGGGAGACCAAGGGTCCCTTTCCAAGTGCCACAAGAATCCTGGGACTCCTATCAAGTTTCACGAGGAGTCAGGCATCGTCTCCTTTGGAGGCACTGATCTCCGCGTACCTCTGGAGTTTTCAAAGGATGTGAGGCCTCCGGTCGCGATGAGGTGGGGAACTAGGTCTTTCTCTGTGGCTCCAGAGGGGATTCAGACATCCTTTCTTCTTGGGAGATGCAAGACGAGCCTGCATTCAAGTCACTGCAGGGATATCCGGCCTTATTTCGAGTCAGGGCATCGCGGTGTCCATTCCACTTGAGGCCGCAAACTCAGGATCCCTCTCACATACCTAGAGCTGAGAGAAGCCTCCTCTTGAGGTGCTTGTGGTAAGGTGTTATTCCTCAGGAGTCGAAGCCAGGGACTAACCTCTCATCTCGTGTTGATTCTTGGTCCACGGAGCTCTTTCGTGTTGCTACAGTGACCTCAGGATCCCTCTAGCCTTGAAACAGTGTTCTTGGGGTTTCTCTGGAGTGCCATCAAGTAAATCAAGGCTCCTTTCATGTGTGATGTGCAACACGGAATTGCTCTGCACGCAGTGCAGGGAAATCGGGCCTCATCTCGCGGCGAGGGGGAAGTCTCATGGTTTTTCTCGAGTTGCGGCGGGAACCTGGGGTATATTCTCGAGTTACGACGGGGATGGCCCTTCCACACACGTGTTTGTTCAGCCACGTCAGGACTCTTGCCTAGTTGCGAGACACAACTCGGGATTCTCCTCGAGGCTTGGCAAGGCAATTGGGACGCCTCTCCAGCTGAGGCGGGAGACCAAAGGTCCCTTTCCACGTGCCACAGGAATCCTGGGACTCCTATCAAGTTTCACGAGGAGTCAGGCATCGTCTCCTTTGGAGGCACTGATCTCCGCATACCTCTGGAGTTTTCAAAGGATGTGAGGCCTCCGGTCGCGATGAGGTGGGGAACTAGGTCTTTCTCTGTGGTCTCCACAGGGGATTCAGACATCCTTTCATCTTGGGAGATGCAAGACGAGCCTGCATTCAAGTCACTGCAGGGATATCCGGCCTTATTTCGCGTCAGGGCATCGCGGTGTCCATTCCACTTGAGGCCGCAAACTCAGGGTCCCTCTCACATACCTAGAGCTGAGAGAAGCCTCCTCTTGAGGTGCTTGTGGTAAGGTGGTATTCCTCTGGAGACGAATCCAGGGACTAACCTCTCTTTTCGAGTTGATTTTTGGTCCACAGAGTTCTTTCGTGTTGCTACAGTGACCTCAGGATCCCTCTAGCCTTGAAACAGTGTTCTTGGGGTTTCTCTGGAGTGCCATCAAGGAAATCACGGCTCCTTTCATGTGTGATGTGCAAGACGGAATTGCTCTGCACACAGTACAGGGGAATCGGGCCTCATCTCGCATCGAGGGGGAAGTCTCATGGTTTTTCTCGAGTTGCGGCGGGAACCTGGGGTATATTCTCGAGTTACGACGGGGATGGCCCTTCCACCCACGTGTTTGTTCAGCCACGTCAGGACTCCTGCCTAGTTGCGAGGGACAACTCTGGATTCTCCTCGAGGCTTGGCAGGGCAATTGGGTCGCCTCTCCACCTGAGGCGGGAGACCAAGGGTCCCTTTCCATGTGCCACAGGAATCCTGGGACTCCTATCAAGTTTCACGAGGACTCAGGCATCGTCTCCTTTGGAGGCACTGATCTCCGCGTACCTCTGGAGTTCTCAAAGGATGTGAGGCCTCCGGTCGCGATGAGGTGGGGAACTAGGTCTTTCTCTGTGGTCTCCACAGGGGATTCAGACATCCTTTCATCTTGGGAGATGCTAGACGAGCCTGCATGAAGTCACTGCAGGGATATCCAGCCTTATTTCGCGTCAGGGCATCGCGGTGTCCATTCCACTTAAGGCCGCAAACTCAGGGTCCCTCTCACATACCTAGAGCTGAGAGAAGCCTCCTCTTGAGGTGCTTGTGGTAAGGTGGTATTCCTCTGGAGACGAATCCAGGGACTAACCTCTCTTTTCGAGTTGATTTTTGGTCCACAGAGTTCTTTCGTGTTGCTACAGTGACCTCAGGATCCCTCTATCCTTGAAACAGTGTTCTTGGGGTTTCTCTGGAGTGCCATCAAGGAAATCAAGGCTCCTTTCATGTGTGATGTGCAACACAGAATTGCTCTGCACGCAGTGCAGGGGAATCGGGCCTCATCTCGCGGTGAGGGGGAAGTCTCATGGTTTTTCTCGAGTTGCGACGGGAACCTGGGGTATATTCTCCAGTTACGACGGGGATGGCGCTTCCACACACGTGTTTGTTCAGCCACGTCAGGACTCCTGCCTAGTTGCGAGGGACAACTCGGGATTCTCCTCGAGGCTTGGCAGGGCAATTGGAACGCCTCTCCAGCTGAGGCGGGAGACCAAGGGTCCCTTTCCACGTGCCACAAGAATCCTGGGACTCCTATCAAGTTTCACGAGGAGTCAGGCATCGTCTCCTTTGGAGGCACTGATCTCCGCGTACCTCTGGAGTTTTCAAAGGATGTGAGGCCTCCGGTCGCGATGAGGTGGGGAACTAGGTGTTTCTCTGTGGTCTCCACAGGGGATTCAGACATCCTTTCTTCTTGGGAGATGCAAGACGAGCCTGCATTCGAGTCACTGCAGGGATATCCGGCCTTATTTCGAGTCAGGGCATCGCGGTGTCCATTCCACTTGAGGCCGCAAACTCAGGATCCCTCTCACATACCTAGAGCGGAGAGAAGCCTCCTCTTGAGGTGCTTGTGGTAAGGTGGTATTCCTCTGGAGTCGAAGCCAGGGACTAACCTCTCATCTCGAGTTGATTTTTGGCCCACGGAGCTCTTTCGTGTTGCTACAGTGACCTCAGGATCCCTCTAGCCTTGAAACAGTGTTCTTGGGGTTTCTCTGGAGTGCCATCAAGGAAATCAAACCTCCTTTCATGTGTGATGTGCAACACGGAATTGCTCTGCACGCAGTGCAGGGGAATCGGGCCTCATCTCGCGGCGAGGGGGAAGTCTCATGGTTTTTCTCGAGTTGCGGCGGGAACCTGGGGTATATTCTCGAGTTACGACGGGGATGGCCCTTCCACCCACGTGTTTCTTCAGCGACGTCAGGACTCCTGCCTAGTTGCGAGGGACAACTCGGGATTCTCCTCGAGGCTTGGCAGGGCAATTGGGACGCCTCTGCAGCTGAGGCGGGAGACCAAGTGTCCCTTTCCAAGTGCCACAGGAATCCTGGGACTCCTATCAAGTTTCACGAGGAGTCAGGCATCGTCTCCTTTGGAGGCACTGATCTCCGCGTACCTCTGGAGTTTTCAAAGGATGTGAGGCCTCCGGTCGCGATGAGGTGGGGAACTAGGTCTTTCTCTGTGGTCTCCACAGGGGATTCAGACATCCTTTCATCTTGGGAGATGCAAGACGAGCCTGCATTCAAGTCACTGCAGGGATATCCGGCCTTATTTCGAGTCAGGGCATCGCGGTGTCCATTCCACTTGAGGCCGCAAACTCAGGGTCCCTCTCACATACCTAGAGCTGAGAGAAGCCTCCTCTTGAGGTGCTTGTGGTAAGGTGGTATTCCTCTGGAGACGAATCCAGGGACTAACCTCTCTTTTCGAGTTGATTTTTGGTCCACAGTGTTCTTTCGTGTTGCTACAGTGACCTCAGGATCCCTCTATCCTTGAAACAGTGTTCTTGGGGTTTCTCTGGAGTGCCATCAAGGAAATCAAGGCTCCTTTCATGTGTGATGTGCAAGACGGAATTGCTCTGCACGCAGTACAGGGGAATCGGGCCTCATCTCGCATCGAGGGGGAAGTCTCATGGTTTTTCTCGAGTTGCGGCGGGAACCTGGGGTATATTCTCGAGTTACGACGGGGATGGCCCTTCCACCCACGTGTTTGTTCAGCCACGTCAGGACTCCTGCCTAGTTGCGAGGGACAACTCGGGATTCTCCTCGAGGCTTGGCAGGGCAATTGGGACGCCTCTCCAGCTGAGGCGGGAGACCAAGGGTCCCTTTCCACGTGCCACAAGAATCCTGGGACTCCTATCAAGTTTCACGAGGAGTCAGACATCGTCTCCTTTGGAGGCACTGATCTCCGCGTACCTCTGGAGTTTTCAAAGGATGTGAGGCCTCCGGTCGCGATGAGGTGGGGAACTAGGTGTTTCTCTGTGGTCTCCACAGGGGATTCAGACATCCTTTCTTCTTGGGAGATGCAAGACGAGCCTGCATTCAAGTCACTGCAGGGATATCCGGCCTTATTTCGAGTCAGAGCATCGCGGTGTCCATTCCACTTGAGGCCGCAAACTCAGGATCCCTCTCACATACCTAGAGCTGAGAGAAGCCTCCTCTTGAGGTGCTTGTGGTAAGGTGGTATTCCTCAGGAGTCGAAGCCAGGGACTAACCTCTCATCTCGAGTTGATTTTTGGTCCACGGAGCTCTTTCGTGTTGCTACAGTGACCTCAGGATCCCTCTAGCCTTGAAACAGTGTTCTTGGGGTTTCTCTGGAGTGCCATGAAGGAAATCAAGGTTCCTTTCATGTGTGATGTGCAACACAGAATTGCTCTGCACGCAGTGCAGGGGAATCGGGCCTCATCTCGCGGCGAGGTGGAAGTCTCATGGTTTTTCTCGAGTTGCGGCGGGAACCTGGGGTATATTCTCGAGTTACGACGGGGATGGCCCTTCCACACACGTGTTTGTTCAGCCACGTCAGGACTCTTGCCTAGTTGCGAGACACAACTCGGGATTCTCCTCGAGGCTTGGCAGGGCAATTGGGACGCCTCTCCAGCTGAGACAGGAGACCAAGTGTCCCTTTCCAAGTGCCACAGGAATCCTGGGACTCCTATCAAGTTTCACGAGGAGTCAGGCATCGTCTCCTTTGGAGGCACTGATCTCCGCGTACCTCTGGAGTTTTCAAAGGATGTGAGGCCTCCGGTCGCGATGAGGTGGGGAACTAAGTCTTTCTCTGTGCTTTCCACAGGGGATTCAGACATCCTTTCGTCCTGGGAGATGCAAGACGAGCCTGCATTGAAGTCACTGCAGGGATATCCAGCCTTATTTCGAGTCAGGGCATCGCGGTGTCCATTCCACTTGAGGCCGCAAACTCAGGATCCCTCTCACATACCTAGAGCTGAGAGAAGCCTCCTCTTGAGGTGCTTGTGGTAAGGTGGTATTCCTCAGGAGTCGAAGCCAGGGACTAACCTCTCATCTCGTGTTGATTCTTGGTCCACGGAGCTCTTTCGTGTTGCTACAGTGACCTCAGGATCCCTCTAGCCTTGAAACAGTGTTCTTGGGGTTTCTCTGGAGTGCCATCAAGGAAATCAAGGCTCCTTTCATGTGTGATGTGCAACACGGAATTGCTCTGCACGCAGTGCAGGGGAATCGGGCCTCATCTCGCGGCGAGGGGGAAGTCTCATGGTTTTTCTCGAGTTGCGGCGGGAACCTGGGGTATATTCTCGAGTTACGACGGGGATGGCCCTTCCACCCACGTGTTTGTTCAGCCACGTCAGGACTCTTGCCTAGTTGCGAGGGACAACTCTGGATTCTCCTCGAGGCTTGGCAGGGCAATTGGGACGCCTCTCCAGCTGAGGCAGGAGACCAAGTGTCCCTTTCCAAGTGCCACAGGAATCCTGGGACTCCTATCAAGTTTCACGAGGAGTCAGGCATCGTCTCCTTTGGAGGCACTGATCTCCGCGTACCTCTGGAGTTTTCAAAGGATGTGAGGCCTCCGGTCGCGATGAGGTGGGGAACTAAGTCTTTCTCTGTGCTTTCCACAGGGGATTCAGACATCCTATCGTCCTGGGAGATGCAAGACGAGCCTGCATTGAAGTCACTGCAGGGATATCCAGCCTTATTTCGAGTCAGGGCATCGCGGTGTCCATTCCACTTGAGGCCGCAAACTCAGGGTCCCTCTCACATACCTAGAGCTGAGAGAAGCCTCCTCTTGAGGTGCTTGTGGTAAGGTGGTATTCCTCTGGAGACGAATCCAGGGACTAACCTCTCTTTTCGAGTTGATTTTTGGTCCACAGAGTTCTTTCGTGTTGCTACATTGACCTCAGGATCCCTCTATCCTTGAAACAGTGTTCTTGGGGTTTCTCTGGAGTGCCATGAAGGAAATCAAGGCTCCTTTCATGTGTGATGTGCAACACAGAATTGCTCTGCACGCAGTGCAGGGGAATCGGGCCTCATCTCGCGGCGAGGGGGAAGTCTCATGGTTTTTCTCGAGTTGCGGCGGGAACCTGGGGTATATTCTCGAGTTATGACGGGGATGGCCCTTCCACACACGTGTTTGTTCAGCCACGTCAGGACTCTTGCCTAGTTGCGAGACACAACTCGGGATTCTCCTCGAGGCTTGGCAAGGCAATTGGGACGCCTCTCCAGCTGAGGCGGGAGACCAAGGGTCCCTTTCCACGTGCCACAGGAATCCTGGGACTCCTATCAAGTTTCACGAGGACTCAGGCATCGTCTCCTTTGGAGGCACTGATCTCCGCGTACCTCTGGAGTTTTCAAAGGATGTGAGGCCTCCGGTCGCGATGAGGTGGGGAACTAGGTCTTTCTCTGTGGTCTCCACAGGGGATTCAGACATCCTTTCATCTTGGGAGATGCTAGACAAGCCTGCATGAAGTCACTGCAGGGATATCCAGCCTTATTTCGCGTCAGCGCATCGCGGTGTCCATTCCACTTGAGGCCGCAAACTCAGGGTCCCTCTCACATACCTAGAGCTGAGAGAAGCCTCCTCTTGAGGTGCTTGTGGTAAGGTGGTATTCCTCTGGAGACGAATCCAGGGACTAACCTCTCTTTTCGAGTTGATTTTTGGTCCACAGAGTTCTTTCGTGTTGCTACAGTGACCTCAGGATCCCTCTATCCTTGAAACAGTGTTCTTGGGGTTTCTCTGGAGTGCCATCAAGGAAATCAAGGCTCCTTTCATGTGTGATGTGCAAGACGGAATTGCTCTGCACGCAGTACAGGGGAATCGGGCCTCATCTCGCATCGAGGGGGAAGTCTCATGGTTTTTCTCGAGTTGCGGCGGGAACCTGGGGTATATTCTCGAGTTACGACGGAGATGGCCCTTCCACCCACGTGTTTGTTCAGCGACGTCAGGACTCCTGCCTAGTTGCGAGGGACAACTCGGGATTCTCCTCGAGGCTTGGCAGGGCAATTGGAACGCCTCTCCAGCTGAGGCGGGAGACCAAGGGTCCCTTTCCAAGTGCCACAAGAATCCTGGGACTCCTATCAAGTTTCACGAGGAGTCAGGCATCGTCTCCTTTGGAGGCACTGATCTCCGCGTACCTCTGGAGTTTTCAAAGGATGTGAGGCCTCCGGTCGCGATGAGGTGGGGAACTAGGTCTTTCTCTGTGGCTCCAGAGGGGATTCAGACATCCTTTCTTCTTGGGAGATGCAAGACGAGCCTGCATTCAAGTCACTGCAGGGATATCCGGCCTTATTTCGAGTCAGGGCATCGCGGTGTCCATTCCACTTGAGGCCGCAAACTCAGGATCCCTCTCACATACCTAGAGCTGAGAGAAGCCTCCTCTTGAGGTGCTTGTGGTAAGGTGGTATTCCTCAGGAGTCGAAGCCAGGGACTAACCTCTCATCTCGTGTTGATTCTTGGTCCACGGAGCTCTTTCGTGTTGCTACAGTGACCTCAGGATCCCTCTAGCCTTGAAACAGTGTTCTTGGGGTTTCTCTGGAGTGCCATCAAGTAAATCAAGGCTCCTTTCATGTGTGATGTGCAACACGGAATTGCTCTGCACGCAGTGCAGGGAAATCGGGCCTCATCTCGCGGCGAGGGGGAAGTCTCATGGTTTTTCTCGAGTTGCGGCGGGAACCTGGGGTATATTCTCGAGTTACGACGGGGATGGCCCTTCCACACACGTGTTTGTTCAGCCACGTCAGGACTCTTGCCTAGTTGCGAGACACAACTCGGGATTCTCCTCGAGGCTTGGCAAGGCAATTGGGACGCCTCTCCAGCTGAGGCGGGAGACCAAAGGTCCCTTTCCACGTGCCACAGGAATCCTGGGACTCCTATCAAGTTTCACGAGGAGTCAGGCATCGTCTCCTTTGGAGGCACTGATCTCCGCGTACCTCTGGAGTTTTCAAAGGATGTGAGGCCTCCGGTCGTGATGAGGTGGGGAACTAGGTCTTTCTCTGTGGTCTCCACAGGGGATTCAGACATCCTTTCATCTTGGGAGATGCAAGACGAGCCTGCATTGAAGTCACTGCAGGGATATCCGGCCTTATTTCGCGTCAGGGCATCGCGGTGTCCATTCCACTTGAGGCCGCAAACTCAGGGTCCCTCTCACATACCTAGAGCTGAGAGAAGCCTCCTCTTGAGGTGCTTGTGGTAAGGTGGTATTCCTCTGGAGACGAATCCAGGGACTAACCTCTCTTTTCGAGTTGATTTTTGGTCCACAGAGTTCTTTCGTGTTGCTACAGTGACCTCAGGATCCCTCTATCCTTGAAACAGTGTTCTTGGGGTTTCTCTGGAGTGCCATCAAGGAAATCACGGCTCCTTTCATGTGTGATGTGCAAGACGGAATTGCTCTGCACGCAGTACAGGGGAATCGGGCCTCATCTCGCATCGAGGGGGAAGTCTCATGGTTTTTCTCGAGTTGCGGCGGGAACCTGGGGTATATTCTCGAGTTACGACGGGGATGGCCCTTCCACCCACGTGTTTGTTCAGCCACGTCAGGACTCCTGCCTAGTTGCGAGGGACAACTCTGGATTCTCCTCGAGGCTTGGCAGGGCAATTGGGTCGCCTCTCCACCTGAGGCGGGAGACCAAGGGTCCCTTTCCATGTGCCACAGGAATCCTGGGACTCCTATCAAGTTTCACGAGGACTCAGGCATCGTCTCCTTTGGAGGCACTGATCTCCGCGTACCTCTGGAGTTTTCAAAGGATGTGAGGCCTCCGGTCGCGATGAGGTGGGGAACTAAGTCTTTCTCTGTGCTTTCCACAGGGGATTCAGACATCCCTTCGTCCTGGGAGATGCAAGACGAGCCTGCATTGAAGTCACTGCAGGGATATCCGGCCTTATTTCGAGTCAGGGCATCGCGGTGTCCATTCCACTTGAGGCCGCAAACTCAGGGTCCCTCTCACATACCTAGAGCTGAGAGAAGCCTCCTCTTGAGGTGCTTGTGGTAAGGTGGTATTCCTCTGGAGACGAATCCAGGGACTAACCTCTCTTTTCGAGTTGATTTTTGGTCCACAGAGTTCTTTCGTGTTGCTACAGTGACCTCAGGATCCCTCTATCCTTGAAACAGTGTTCTTGGGGTTTCTCTGGAGTGCCATCAAGGAAATCAAGGCTCCTTTCATGTGTGATGTGCAAGACGGAATTGCTCTGCACGCAGTGCAGGGGAATCGGGCCTCATCTCGCGGCGAGGGGGAAGTCTCATGGTTTTTCTCGAGTTGCGGCGGGAACCTGGGGTATATTCTCGAGTTACGACGGGGATGGCCCTTCCACACACGTGTTTGTTCAGCCACGTCAGGACTCTTGCCTAGTTGCGAGACACAACTCGGGATTCTCCTCGAGGCTTGGCAAGGCAATTGGGACGCCTCTCCAGCTGAGGCGGGAGACCAAGGGTCCCCTTCCACCTGCCACAGGAATCCTGGGACTCCTATCAAGTTTCACGAGGAGTCAGGCATCGTCTCCTTTGGAGGCACTGATCTCCGCGTACCACTGGAGTTATCAAAGGATGTGAGGCCTCCGGTCGCGATGAGGTGGGGAACTAGGTCTTTCTCTGTGGTCTCCACAGGGGATTCAGACATCCTTTCTTCTTGGGAGATGCAAGACAAGAGTGCATTCAAGTCACTGCAGGGATATCCGGCCTTATTTCGAGTCAGGGCATCGCGGTGTCCATTCCACTTGAGGCCGCAAACTCAGGGTCCCTCTCACATACCTAGAGCTGAGAGAAGCCTCCTCTTGAGGTGCTTGTGGTAAGGTGGTATTCCTCTGGAGTCGAAGCCAGGGACTAACCTCTCATCTCGAGTTGATTTTTGGCCCACGGAGCTCTTTCGTGTTGCTACAGTGACCTCAGGATCCCTCTAGCCTTGAAACAGTGTTCTTGGGGTTTCTCTGGAGTGCCATCAAGGAAATCAAGGCTCCTTTCATGTGTGATGTGCAAGACGGAATTGCTCTGCACGCAGTGCAGGGGAATCAGGCCTCATCTCGCGGCGAGGGGGAAGTCTCATGGTTTTTCTCGAGTTGCGGCGGGAACCTGGGTTATATTCTCGAGTTACGACGGGGTTGGCCCTTCCACCCACGTGTTTCTTCAGCGACGTCAGGACTCCTGCCTAGTTGCGAGGGACAACTCTGGATTCTCCTCGAGGCTTGGCAGGGCAATTGGGACGCCTCTCCAGCTGAGGCGGGAGACCAAGTGTCCCTTTCCAAGTGCCACAGGAATCCTGGGACTCCTATCAAGTTTCACGAGGAGTCAGGCGTCGTCTCCTTTGGAGGCACTGATCTCCGCGTACCTCTGGAGTTTTCAAAGGATGTGAGGCTATCGGTCGCGATGAGGTAGGGAACTAAGTCTTTCTCTGTGCTTTCCACAGGAAATTCAGACATCCTTTCGTCCTGGGAGATGCAAGACGAGCCTGCATTGAAGTCACTGCAGGGATATCCGGCCTTATTTCGAGTCAGGGCATCGCGGTGTCCATTCCACTTGAGGCCGCAAACTCAGGGTCCCTCTCACATACCTAGAGGTGAGAGAAGCCTCCTCTTGAGGTGCTTTTGGTAAGGTGGTATTCCTCTGGAGACGAATCCAGGGACCAACCTCTCTTTTCGAGTTGATTTTTGGTCCACAGAGTTCTTTCGTGTTGCTACAGTGACCTCAGGATCCCTCTATCCTTGAAACAGTGTTCTTGGGGTTTCTCTGGAGTGCCATCAAGGAAATCAAGGCTCCTTTCATGTGTGATGTGCAAGACGGAATTGCTCTGCACGCAGTACAGGGGAATCGGGCCTCATCTCGCATCGAGGGGGAAGTCTCATGGTTTTTCTCGAGTTGCGGCGGGAACCTGGGGTATATTCTCGAGTTACGCCGGGGATGGCCCTTCCACCCACGTGTTTGTTCAGCCACGTCAGGACTCCTGCCTAGTTGCGAGGGACAACTCTGGATTCTCCTCAAGGCTTGGCAGGGCAATTGGGACGCCTCTCCAGCTGAGGCGGGAGACCAAGGGTCCCTTTCCACGTGCCACAAGAATCCTGGGACTCCTATCAAGTTTCACGAGGAGTCAGGCATCGTCTCCTTTGGAGGCACTGATCTCCGCGTACCTCTGGAGTTTTCAAAGGATGTGAGGCCTCCGGTCGCGATGAGGTGGGGAACTAGGTGTTTCTCTGTGGTCTCCACAGGGGATTCAGACATCCTTTCTTCTTGGGAGATGCAAGACGAGCCTGCATTCAAGTCACTGCACGGATATCCGGCCTTATTTCGAGTCAGGGCATCGCGGTGTCCATTCCACTTGAGGCCGCAAACTCAGGATCCCTCTCACATACCTAGAGATGAGAGAAGCCTCCTCTTGAGGTGCTTGTGGTAAGGTGTTATTCCTCAGGAGTCGAAGCCAGGGACTAACCTCTCATCTCGTGTTGATTCTTGGTCCACGGAGCTCTTTTGTGTTGCTACAGTGACCTCAGGATCCCTCTAGCCTTGAAACAGTGTTCTTGGGGTTTCTCTGGAGTGCCATGAAGGAAATCAAGGCTCCTTTCATGTGTGATGTGCAACACGGAATTGCTCTGCACGCAGTGCAGGGGAATCGGGCCTCATCTCGCAGCGAGGGGGAAGTCTCATGGTTTTTCTCGAGTTGCGGCGGGAACCTGGGGTATATTCTCGAGTTACGACGCGGATGGCCCTTCCACACACGTGTGTGTTCAGCCATGTCAGGACTCCTGCCTAGTTGCGAGGGACAACTCGGGATTCTCCTAGAGGCTTTGCAGGGCAATTGGGACGCCTCTCCAGCTGAGACGGGAGACCAAGGGTCCCTTTCCACGTGCCACAGGAATCCTGGGTCTCCTATCAAGTTTCACGAGGACTCAGGCATCGTCTCCTTTTGAGGCACTGATCTCCGCATACCTCTGGAGTTTTCAAAGGATTTGAGGCCTCCTGTCGCGATGAGGTGGGGAACTAGGTCTTTCTCTGTGGTCTCCACAGGGGATTCAGACACCCTTTCGTCTTGGGAGATGCAAGACGAGCCTGCATTCCAGTCACTGCAGGGATATCCGGCCTTATTTCGAGTCAGGGCATCGCGGTGTCCATTCCACTTGAGGCCCCAAACTCAGGGTCCCTCTCACATACCTAGAGCTGAGAGAAGCCTCCTCTTGAGGTGCTTGTGGTAAGGTGGTATTCCTCTGGAGTCGAAGCCAGGGACTAACCTCTCATCTCGAGTTGATTTTTGGTCCACGGAGCTCTTTCGTGTTGCTACAGTGACCTCAGGATCCCTCTAGCCTTGAAACAGTGTTCTTGGGGTTTCTCTGGAGTGCCATGAAGGAAATCAAGGCTCCTTTCATGTGTGATGTGCAACACAGAATTGCTCTGCACGCAGGACAGGGGAATCGGGCCTCATCTCGCGGCGAGGGGGAAGTCTCATGGTTTTTCTCGAGTTGCGGCGGGAACCTGGGGTATATTCTCGAGTTACGACGGGGATGGCCCTTCCACCCACGTGTTTCTTCAGCGACGTCAGGACTCCTGCCTAGTTGCGAGGGACAACTCTGGATTCTCCTCGAGGCTTGGCAGGGCAATTGGGACGCCTCTCCAGCTGAGGCGGGAGACCAAGGGTCCCTTTCCAAGTGCCACAGGAATCCTGGGACTCCTATCAAGTTTCACGAGGAGTCAGGCATCGTCTCCTTTGGAGGCACTGATCTCCGCGTACCTCTGGAGTTTTCAAAGGATGTGAGGCTATCGGTCGCGATGAGGTGGGGAACTAAGTCTTTCTCTGTGCTTTCCACAGGGGATTCAGACATCCTTTCGTCCTGGGAGATGCAAGACGAGCCTGCATTGAAGTCACTGCAGGGATATCCGGCCTTATTTCGCGTCAGGGCATCGCGGTGTCCATTCCACTTGAGGCCGCAAACTCAGGGTCCCTCTCACATACCTAGAGCTGAGAGAAGCCTCCTCTTGAGGTGCTTGTGGTAAGGTGGTATTCCTCTGGAGACGAATCCAGGGACTAACCTCTCTTTTCGAGTTGATTTTTTGGTCCACAGAGTTCTTTCGTGTTGCTACAGTGACCTCAGGATCCCTCTATCCTTGAAACAGTGTTCTTGGGGTTTCTCTGGAGTGCCATCAAGGAAATCAAGGCTCCTTTCATGTGTGATGTGCAAGACGGAATTGCTCTGCACGCAGTACAGGGGAATCGGGCCTCATCTCGCATCGAAGGGGAAGTCTCATGGTTTTTCTCGAGTTGCGGCGGGAACCTGGGGTATATTCTCGAGTTACGACGGGGATGGCCCTTCCACCCACGTGTTTGTTCAGCCACGTCAGGACTCCTGCCTAGTTGTGAGGGACAACTCTGGATTCTCCTCGAGGCTTGGCAGGGCAATTGGGACGCCTCTCCACCTGAGGCGGGAGACCAAGGGTCCCTTTCCACGTGCCACAAGAATCCTGGGACTCCTATCAAGTTTCACGAGGAGTCAGGCATCGTCTCCTCTGGAGGCACTGATCTCCGCGTACCTGGGGAGTTTTCAAAGGATGTGAGGCCTCCGGTCGCGATGAGATGGGGAACTAGGTGTTTCTCTGTGGTCTCCACAGGGGATTCAGACATCCTTTCTTCTTGGGAGATGCAAGACGAGCCTGCATTCAAGTCACTGCAGGGATATCCGGCCTTATTTCGACTCAGGGCATCGCGGTGTCCATTCCACTTGAGGCCGCAAACTCAGGATCCCTCTCACATACCTAGAGCTGAGAGAAGCCTCCTCTTGAGGTGCTTGTGGTAAGGTGGTATTCCTCAGGAGTCGAAGCCAGGGACTAACTTCTCACCTCGTGTTGATTCTTGGTCCACGGAGCTCTTTCGTGTTGCTACAGTGACCTCAGGATCCCTCTAGCCTTGAAACAGTGTTCTTGGGGTTTCTCTGGAGTGCCATCAAGGAAATCAAGGCTCCTTTCATGTGTGATGTGAAACACGGAATTGCTCTGCACGCAGTGCAGGGGAATCGGGCCTCATCTCGCGGCGAGGGGGAAGTCTCATGGTTTTTCTCGAGTTGCGGCGGGAACCTGGGGTATATTCTCGAGTTACGACGGGGATGGCCCTTCCACACACGTGTGTGTTCAGCCATGTCAGGACTCCTGCCTAGTTGCGAGGGACAACTCGGGATTCTCCTAGAGGCTTGGCAGGGCAATTGGAACGCCTCTCCAGCTGAGGCGGGAGACCAAGGGTCCCTTTCCACGTGCCACAAGAATCCTGGGACTCCTATCAAGTTTCACGAGGAGTCAGGCATCGTCTCCTTTGGAGGCACTGATCTCCGCGAACCGCTGGAGTTTTCAAAGGATGTGAGGCCTCCGGTCGCGATGAGGTGGGGAACTAGGTGTTTCTCTGTGGTCTCCACAGGGGATTCAGACATCCTTTCTTCTTGGGAGATGCAAGACGAGCCTGCATTCAAGTCACTGCAGGGATATCCGGCCTTATTTCGAGTCAGAGCATCGCGGTGTCCATTCCACTTGAGGCCGCAAACTCAGGGTCCCTCTCACATACCTAGAGCTGAGAGAAGCCTCCTCTTGAAGTGCTTGTGGTAAGGTGGTATTCCTCTGGAGTCGAAGCCAGGGACTAACCTCTCATCTCGAGTTGATTTTTGGTCCACGGAGCTCTTTCGTGTTGCTACAGTGACCTCAGGATCCCTCTAGCCTTGAAACAGTGTTCTTGGGGTTTCTCTGGAGTGCCATGAAGGAAATCAAGGTTCCTTTCATGTGTGATGTGCAACACAGAATTGCTCTGCACGCAGTGCAGGGGAATCGGGCCTCATCTCGCGGCGAGGGGGAAGTCTCATGGTTTTTCTCGAGTTGCGGCGGGAACCTGGGGTATATTCTCGAGTTACGACGGGGATGGCCCTTCCACACACGTGTTTGTTCAGCCACGTCAGGACTCTTGCCTAGTTGCGAGACACAACTCGGGATTCTCCTCGAGGCTTGGCAAGGCAATTGGGACGCCTCTCCAGCTGAGGCGGGAGACCAAGGGTCCCTTTCCACGTGCCACAGGAATCCTGGGACTCCTATCAAGTTTCACGAGGAGTCAGGCATCGTCTCCTTTGGAGGCACTGATCTCCGCGTACCTCTGGAGTTTTCAAAGGATGTGAGGCCTCCGGTCGCGATGAGGTGGGGAACTAGGTCTTTCTCTGTGGTCTCCACAGGGGATTCAGACATCCTTTCATCTTGGGAGATGCAAGACGAGCCTGCATTCAAGTCACTGCAGGGATATCCAGCCTTATTTCGCGTCAGGGCATCGCGGTGTCCATTCCACTTGAGGCCGCAAACTCAGGGTCCCTCTCACATACCTAGAGCTGAGAGAAGCCTCCTCTTGAGGTGCGTGTGGTAACGTGGTATTCCTCTGGAGTCGAACCCAGGGACTAACCTCTCATCTCGAGTTGATTTTTGGCCCACGGAGCTCTTTCGTGTTGCTACAGTGACCTCAGGATCCCTCTAGCCTTGAAACGGTGTTCTTGGGGTTTCTCTGGAGTGCCATCAAGGAAATCAAGGCTCCTTTCATGTGTGATGTGCAACACGGAATTGCTCTGCACGCAGTGCAGGGGAATCGGGCCTCATCTTGTGGCGAGGGGGAAGTCTCAAGGTTTTTCTCGAGTTGCGGCGGGAACCTGGGGTATATTCTCGAGTTACGACGGGGATGGCCCTTCCACCCACGTGTTTCTTCAGCGACGTCAGGACTCCTGCCTAGTTGCGAGGGACAACTCTGGATTCTCCTCGAGGCTTGGCAGGGCAATTGGGACGCCTCTCCAGCTGAGGCGGGAGACCAAGTGTCCCTTTCCAAGTGCCACAGGAATCCTGGGACTCCTATCAAGTTTCACGAGGACTCAGGCATCGTCTCCTTTGGAGGCACTGATCTCCGCGTACCTCTGGAGTTTTCAAAGGATGTGAGGCTATCGGTCGCGATGAGGTGGGGAACTAAGTCTTTCTCTGTGCTTTCCACAGGGGATTCAGACATCCTTTCGTCCTGGGAGATGCAAGACGAGCCTGCATTCAAGTCACTGCAGGGATATCCGGCCTTATTTCGCGTCAGGGCATCGCGGTGTCCATTCCACTTGAGGCCGCAAACTCAGGGTCGCTCTCACATACCTAGAGCTGAGAGAAGCCTCCTCTTGAGGTGCTTGTGGTAAGGTGGTATTCCTCTGGAGACGAATCCAGGGACTAACCTCTCTTTTCGAGTTGATTTTTGGTCCACAGAGTTCTTTCGTGTTGCTACAGTGACCTCAGGATCCCTCTATCCTTGAAACAGTGTTCTTGGGGTTTCTCTGGAGTGCCATCAAGGAAATCACGGCTCCTTTCATGTGTGATGTGCAAGACGGAATTGCACTGCACGCAGTACAGGGGAATCGGGCCTCATCTCGCATCGAGGGGGAAGTCTCATGGTTTTTCTCGAGTTGCGGCGGGAACCTGGGGTATATTCTCGAGTTACGACGGGGATGGCCCTTCCACCCACGTGTTTGTTCAGCCACGTCAGGACTCCTGCCTAGTTGCGAGGGACAACTCTGGATTCTCCTCGAGGCTTGGCAGGGCAATTGGGACGCCTCTCCACCTGAGGCGGGAGACCAAGGGTCCCTTTCCACGTGCCACAAGAATCCTGGGACTCCTATCAAGTTTCACGAGGAGTCAGGCATCGTCTCCTTTGGAGGCACTGATCTCCGCGTACCTCTGGAGTTTTCAAAGGATGTGAGGCCTCCGGTCGCGATGAGGTGGGGAACTAGGTGTTTCTCTGTGGTCTCCACAGGGGATTCAGACATCCTTTCTTCTTGGGAGATGCAAGACGAGCCTGCATTCAAGTCACTTCAGGGATATCCGGCCTTATTTCGACTCAGGGCATCGCGGTGTCCATTCCACTTGAGGCCGCAAACTCAGGATCCCTCTCACATACCTAGAGCTGAGAGAAGCCTCCTCTTGAGGTGCTTGTGGTAAGGTGGTATTCCTCAGGAGTCGAAGCCAGGGACTAACTCTCATCTCGTGTTGATTCTTGGTCCACGGAGCTCTTTCGTGTTGCTACAGTGACCTCTGGATCCCTCTAGCCTTGAAACAGTGTTCTTGGGGTTTCTCTGGAGTGCCATGAAGGAAATCAAGGTTCCTTTCATGTGTGATGTGCAACACGGAATTGCTCTGCACGCAGTGCAGGGGAATCGGGCCTCATCTCGCGGTGAGGGGGAAGTCTCATGGTTTTTCTCGAGTTGCGGCGGGAACCTGGGGTATATTCTCGAGTTACGACGGGGATGGCCCTTCCACACACGTGTTTGTTCAGCCACGTCAGGACTCTTGCCTAGTTGCGAGACACAACTCGGGATTCTCCTCGAGGCTTGGCAAGGCAATTGGGACGCCTCTCCAGCTGAGGCGGGAGACCAAGGGTCCCTTTCCACGTGCCACAGGAATCCTGGGACTCCTATCAAGTTTCACGAGGAGTCAGGCATCGTCTCCTTTGGAGGCACTGATCTCCGCGTACCTCTGGAGTTTTCAAAGGATGTGAGGCCTCCGGTCGCGATGAGGTGGGGAACTAGGTCTTTCTCTGTGGTCTCCACAGGGGATTCAGACATCCTTTCATCTTGGGAGATGCAAGACGAGCCTGCATTCAAGTCACTGCAGGAATATCCAGCCTTATTTCGCGTCAGGGCATCGCGGTGTCCATTCCACTTGAGGCCGCAAACTCAGGGTCCCTCTCACATACCTAGAGCTGAGAGAAGCCTCCTCTTGAGGTGCTTGTGGTAAGGTGGTATTCCT
The DNA here is from genome assembly GCF_910594005.1 of Cervus elaphus. Lineage (NCBI taxonomy): Eukaryota > Metazoa > Chordata > Mammalia > Artiodactyla > Cervidae > Cervus > Cervus elaphus. The sequence goes on from NW_025316789.1 coordinate 2,500,217, forward strand.
CTGGAGTCGAAGCCAGGGACTAACCTCTCATCTCGAGTTGATTTTTGGCCCACGGAGCTCTTTCGTGTTGCTACAGTGACCTCAGGATCCCTCTAGCCTTAAAACAGTGTTCTTGGGGTTTCTCTGGAGTGCCATCAAGGAAATCAAGGCTCCTTTCATGTGTGATGTGCAACACGGAATTGCTCTGCACGCAGTGCAGGGGAATCGGGCCTCATCTTGTGGCGAGGGGGAAGTCTCACGGTTTTTCTCGAGTTGCGGCGGGAACCTGGGGTATATTCTCGAGTTACGACGGGGATGGCACTTCCACCCACGTGTTTCTTCAGCGACGTCAGGACTCTTTCCTAGTTGCGAGGGACAACTCTGGATTCTCCTCGAGGCTTGGCAAGGCAATTGGGACGCCTCTCCAGCTGAGGCGGGAGACCAAGTGTCCCTTTCCAAGTGCCAGAGGAATCCTGGGACTCCTATCAAGTTTCACGAGGAGTCAGGGGTCGTCTCCTTTGGAGGCACTGATCTCCGCGTACCTCTGGAATTTTCAAAGGATGTGAGGCTATCGGTCGCGATGAGGTGGGGAACTAAGTCTTTCTCTGTGCTTTCCACAGGGGATTCAGACATCCTTTCGTCCTGGGAGATGCAAGACGAGCCTGCATTGAAGTCACTGCAGGGATATCCGGCCTTATTTCGAGTCAGGGCATCGCGGTGTCCATTCCACTTGAGGCCGCAAACTCAGGGTCCCTCTCACATACCTAGAGCTGAGAGAAGCCTCCTCTTGAGGTGCTTGTGGTAAGGTGGTATTCCTCTGGAGTCGAAGCCAGGGACTAACCTCTCTTTTCGAGTTGATTTTTGGTCCACAGAGTTCTTTCGTGTTGCTACAGTGACCTCAGGATCCCTCTATCCTTGAAACAGTGTTCTTGGGGTTTCTCTGGAGTGCCATCAAGGAAATCAAGGCTCCTTTCATGTGTGATGTGCAAGACGGAATTGCTCTGCACGCAGTACAGGGGAATCGGGCCTCATCTCGCATCGAGGGGGAAGTCTCATGGTTTTTCTCGAGTTGCGGCGGGAACACGGGGTATATTCTCGAGTTACGACGGGGATGGCCCTTCCACCCACGTGTTTGTTCAGCCACGTCAGGACTCCTGCCTAGTTGCGAGGGACAACTCGGGATTCTCCTCGAGGCTTGGCAGGGCAATTGGAACGCCTCTCCAGCTGAGGCGAGAGACCAAGGGTCCCTTTCCACGTGCCACAAGAATCCTGGGACTCCTATCAAGTTTCACGAGGAGTCAGGCATCGTCTCCTTTGGAGGCACTGATCTCCGCGAACCTCTGGAGTTTTCAAAGGATGTGAGGCCTCCGGTCGCGATGAGGTGGGGAACTAGGTGTTTCTCTGTGGTCTCCACAGGGGATTCAGACATCCTTGCTTCTTGGGAGATGCAAGACGAGCCTGCATTCAAGTCACTGCAGGGATATCCGGCCTTATTTCGAGTCAGGGCATCGCGGTGTCCATTCCACTTGAGGCCGCAAACTCAGGATCCCTCTCACGTACCTAGAGCTGAGAGAAGCCTCCTCTTGAGGTGCTTGTGGTAAGGTGGTATTCCTCTGGAGTCGAAGCCAGGGACTAACCTCTCATCTCGAGTTGATTTTGGGTCCACAGAGCTCTTTCGTGTTGCTACAGTGACCTCAGGATCCCTCTAGCCTTGAAACAGTGTTCTTGGGGTTTCTCTGGTGTGCCATGAAGGAAATCAAGGCTCCTTTCATGTGTGATGTGCAACACAGAATTGCTCTGCACGCAGTGCAGGGGAATCAGGCCTCATCTCGCGGCGAGGGGGAAGTCTCATGGTTTTTCTCGAGTTGCGGCGGGAACCTGGGGTATATTCTCGAGTTACGACGGGGATGGCCCTTCCACCCACGTGTTTGTTCAGCCACGTCAGGACTGTTGCCTAGTTGCGAGACACAACTCGGGATTCTCCTCGAGGCTTGGCAAGGCAATTGGGACGCCTCTCCAGCTGAGGCGGGAGACCAAGGGTCCCTTTCCACGTGCCACAGGAATCCTGGGACTCCTATCAAGTTTCACGAGGAGTCAGGCATCGTCTCCTTTGGAGGCACTGATCTCCGCGTACCTCTGGAGTTTTCAAAGGATGTGAGGCCTCCGGTCGCGATGAGGTGGGGAACTAGGTCTTTCTCTGTGGTCTCCACAGGGGATTCAGACATCCTTTCATCTTGGGAGATGCAAGACGAGCCTGCATTCAAGTCACTGCAGGGATATCCGGCCTTATTTCGAGTCAGGGCATCGCGGTGTCCATTCCACTTGAGGCCGCAAACTCAGGGTCCCTCTCACATACCTAGAGCTGAGAGAAGCCTCCTCTTGAGGTGCTTGTGGTAAGGTGGTATTCCTCTGGAGTCGAAGCCAGGGACTAACCTCTCATCTCGAGTTGATTTTTGGCCCACGGAGCTCTTTCTTGTTGCTACAGTGACCTCAGGATCCCTCTAGCCTTGAAACAGTGTTCTTGGGGTTTCTCTGGAGTGCCATCAAGGAAATCAAGGCTCCTTTCATGTGTGATGTGCAACACGGAATTGCTCTGCACGCAGTGCAGGGGAATCGGGCCTCATCTCGCGGTGAGGGGGAAGTCTCATGGTTTTTCTCGAGTTGCGGCGGGAACCTGGGGTATATTCTCGAGTTACGACGGGGATGGCCCTTCCACCCACGTGTTTCTTCAGCGACGTCAGGACTCCTGCCTAGGTGCGAGGGACAACTCTGGATTCTCCTCGAGGATTTGCAGGGCAATTGGGATGCCTCTCCAGCTGAGGCGGGAGACCAAGTGTCCCTTTCCAAGTGCCAGAGGAATCCTGGGACTCCTATCAAGTTTCACGAGGAGTCAGGCATCGTCTCCTTTGGAGGCACTGATCTCCGCGTACCTCTGGAGTTTTCAAAGGATGTGAGGCTATCGGTCGCGATGAGGTGGGGAACTAAGTCTTTCTCTGTGCTTTCCACAGGGGATTCAGACATCCTTTCGTCCTGGGAGATGCAAGACGAGCCTTCATTCAAGTCACTGCAGGGATATCCGGCCTTATTTCGAGTCAGGGCATCGCGGTGTCCATTCCACTTGAGGCCGCAAACTCAGGGTCCCTCTCACATACCTAGAGCTGAGAGAAGCCTCCTCTTGAGGTGCTTGTGGTAAGGTGGTATTCCTCTGGAGACGAATCCAGGGACTAACCTCTCTTTTCGAGTTGATTTTTGGTCCACAGAGTTCTTTCGTGTTGCTACAGTGACCTCAGGATCCCTCTATCCTTGAAACAGTGTTCTTGGGGTTTCTCTGGAGTGCCATCAAGGAAATCAAGGCTCCTTTCATGTGTGATGTGCAAGACGGAATTGCTCTGCACGCAGTACAGGGGAATCGGGCCTCATCTCGCATCGAGGGGGAAGTCTCATGGTTTTTCTCGAGTTGCGGCGGGAACATGGGGTATATTCTCGAGTTACGACGGGGATGGCCCTTCCACCCACGTGTTTGTTCAGCCACGTCAGGACTCTTGCCTAGTTGCGAGGGACAACTCTGGATTCTCCTCGAGGCTTGGCAGGGCAATTGGGACGCCTCTCCAGCTGAGGCGGGAGACCAAGGGTCCCTTTCCACGTGCCACAAGAATCCTGGGACTCCTATCAAGTTTCACGAGGAGTCAGGCATCGTCTCCTTTGAAGGCACTGATCTCCGCGTACCTCTGGAGTTTTCAAAGGATGTGAGGCCTCCGGTCGTGATGAGGTGGGGAACTAGGTGTTTCTCTGTGGTCTCCACAGGGGATTCAGACATCCTTTCTTCTTGGGAGATGCAAGACGAGCCTGCATTCAAGTCACTGCAGGGATATCCGGCCTTATTTCGAGTCAGGGCATCGCGGTGTCCATTTCACTTGAGGCCGCAAACTCAGGATCCCTCTCACATACCTAGAGCTGAGAGAAGCCTCCTCTTGAGGTGCTTGTGGTAAGGTGGTATTCCTCAGGAGTCGAAGCCAGGGACTAACCTCTCATCTCGTGTTGATTCTTGGTCCACGGAGCTCTTTCGTGTTGCTACAGTGACCTCAGGATCCCTCTAGCCTTGAAACAGTGTTCTTGGGGTTTCTCTGGAGTGCCATCAAGGAAATCAAGGCTCCTTTCATGTGTGATGTGCAGCACGGAGTTGCTCTGCACGCAGTGCAGGGGAATCGGGCCTCATCTCGCGGCGAGGGGGAAGTCTCATGGTTTTTCTCGAGTTGCGGCGGGAACCTGGGGTATATTCTCGAGTTACGACGGGGATGGCCCTTCCACACACGTGTGTGTTCAGCCATGTTAGGACTCCTGCCTAGTTGCGAGGGACAACTCGGGATTCTCCTCGAGGCTTTGCAGGGCAATTGGGACGCCTCTCCAGCTGAGACGGGAGACCAAGGGTCCCTTTCCACGTGCCACAGGAATCCTGGGTCTTCTATCAAGTTTCACGAGGAGTCAGGCATCGTCTCCTTTGGAGGCACTGATCTACGCATACCTCTGGAGTTTTCAAAGGATGTGAGGCCTCCGGTCGCGATGAGGTGGGGAACTAGGTCTTTCTCTGTGGTCTCCACAGGGGATTCAGACATCCTTTCTTCTTGGGAGATGCAAGACGAGCCTGCATTCAAGTCACTGCAGGGATATCCAGCCTTATTTCGCGTCAGGGCATCGCGGTGTCCATTCCACTTGAGGCCGCAAACTCAGGGTCCCTCTCACATACCTAGAGCTGAGAGAAGCCTCCTCTTGAGGTGCTTGTGGTAAGGTGGTATTCCTCTGGAGTCGAAGCCAGGGACTAACCTCTCATCTCGAGTTGATTTTTGGCCCACGGAGCTCTTTCGTGTTGCTACAGTGACCTCAGGATCCCTCTAGCCTTGAAACAGTGTTCTTGGGGTTTCTCTGGAGTGCCATCAAGGAAATCAAGGCTCCTTTCATGTGTGATGTGCAACACGGAATTGCTCTGCACGCAGTGCAGGGGAATCGGGCCTCATCTCGCGGCGAGGGGGAAGTCTCATGGTTTTTCTCGAGTTGCGGCGGGAACCTGGGGTATATTCTCGAGTTACGACGGGGATGGCCCTTCCACCCACGTGTTTGTTCAGCCACGTCAGGACTCCTGCCTAGTTGCGAGGGACAACTCTGGATTCTCCTCGAGGCTTGGCAGGGCAATTGGGACGCCTCTCCAGCTGAGGCGGGAGACCAAGTGTCCCTTTCCAAGTGCCACAGGAATCCTGGGACTCCTATCAAGTTTCACGAGGAGTCAGGCATCGTCTCCTTTGGAGGCACTGATCTCCGCGTACCTCTGGAGTTTTCAAAGGATGTGAGGCCTCCGGTCGCGATGAGGTGGGGAACTAAGTCTTTCTCTGTGCTTTCCACAGGGGATTCAGACATCCTTTCGTCCTGGGAGATGCAAGACGAGCCTGCATGAAGTCACTGCAGGGATATCCGGCCTTATTTCGAGTCAGGGCATCGCGGTGTCCATTCCACTTGAGGCCGCAAACTCAGGGTCCCTCTCACATACCTAGAGCTGAGAGAAGCCTCCTCTTGAGGTGCTTGTGGTAAGGTGGTATTCCTCTGGAGACGAATCCAGGGACTAACCTCTCTTTTCGAGTTGATTTTTGGTCCACAGAGTTCTTTCGTGTTGCTACAGTGACCTCAGGATCCCTCTATCCTTGAAACAGTGTTCTTGGGGTTTCTCTGGAGTGCCATCAAGGAAATCAAGGCTCCTTTCATGTGTGATGTGCAAGACGGAATTGCTCTGCACGCAGTACAGGGGAATTGGGCCTCATCTCGCATCGAGGGGGAAGTCTCATGGTTTTTCTCGAGTTGCGGCGGGAACCTGGGGTATATTCTCGAGTTACGACGGGGATGGCCCTTCCACACACGTGTTTGTTCAGCCACGTCAGGACTCCTGCCTAGTTGCGAGGGACAACTCGGGATTCCCCTCGAGGCTTGGCAGGGCAATTGGAATGCCTCTCCAGCTGAGGCGGGAGACCAAGGGTCCCTTTCCACGTGCCACAAGAATCCTGGGACTCCTATCAAGTTTCACGAGGAGTCAGGCATCGTCTCCTTTGGAGGCACTGATCTCCGCGTACCTCTGGAGTTTTCAAAGGATGCGAGGCCTCCGGTCGCGATGAGGTAGGGAACTAGGTCTTTCTCTGTGGTCTCCACAGGGGATTCAGACATCCTTTCATCTTGGGAGATGCAAGACGAGCCTGCATTCAAGTCACTGCAGGGATATCCGGCCTTAATTCGCGTCAGGGCATCGCGGTGTCCATTCCACTTGAGGCCGCAAACTCAGGGTCCCTCTCACATACCTAGAGCTGAGAGAAGCCTCCTCTTGAGGTGCTTGTGGTAAGGTGGTATTCCTCTGGAGTCGAAGCCAGGGACTAACCTCTCATCTCGAGTTGATTTTTGGCCCACGGAGCTCTTTCGTGTTGCTACAGTGACCTCAGGATCCCTCTAGCCTTCAAACAGTGTTCTTGGGGTTTCTCTGGAGTGCCATCAAGGAAATCAAGGCTCCTTTCATGTGTGATGTGCAACAGGGAATTGCTCCGCACGCAGTGCAGGGGAATCGGGCCTCATCTCGCGGCGAGGGGCAAGTCTCATGGTTTTTCTTGAGTTACGGCGGGAACCTGGGGTATATTCTCGAGTTACGACGGGGATGGCCCTTCCACCCACGTGTTTGTTCAGCCACGTCAGGACTCTTGCCTAGTTGCGAGGGACAACTCTGGATTCTCCTCGAGGCTTGGCAGGGCAATTGGGACGCCTCTCCAGCTGAGACAGGAGACCAAGTGTCCCTTTCCAAGTGCCACAGGAATCCTGGGACTCCTATCAAGTTTCATGAGGAGTCAGGCATCGTCTCCTTTGGAGGCACTGATCTCCGCGTACCTCTGGAGTTTTCAAAGGATGTGAGGCTATCGGTCGCGATGAGGTGGGGAACTAAGTCTTTCTCTGTGCTTTCCACAGGGGATTCAGACATCCTTTCGTCCTGGGAGATGCAAGACGAGCCTGCATTGAAGTCACTGAAGGGATATCCGGCATTATTTCGAGTCAGGGCATCGCGGTGTCGATTCCACATGAGGCCGCAAATTCAGGATCCCTCTCACATACCTAGAGCTGAGAGAAGCCTCCTCTTGAGGTGCTTGTGGTAAGGTGGTATTCGTCTGGAGACGAATCCAGGGACCAACCTCTCTTTTCGAGTTGATTTTTGGTCCACAGAGTTCTTTCGTGTTGCTACAGTGACCTCAGGATCCCTTTAGCCTTGAAACAGTGTTCTTGGGGTTTCTCTGGAGTGCCATCAAGGAAATCAAGGCTCCTTTCATGTGTGATGTGCAAGACGGAATTGCTCTGCACGCAGTACAGGGGTATCGGGCCTCATCTCGCATCGAGGGGGAAGTCTCATGGTTTTTCTCCAGTTGCGGCGGGAACCTGGGGTATATTCTCGAGTTACGACGGGGATGGCCCTTCCACCCACGTGTTTCTTCAGCGACGTCAGGACTCCTGCCTAGTTGCGAGGGACAACTCGGGATTCTCCTCGAGGCTTGGCAGGGCAATTGGAACGCCTCTCCAGCTGAGGCGGGAGACCAAGGGTCCCTTTCCACGTGCCACAAGAATCCTTTGACTCCTATCAAGTTTCACGAGGAGTCAGGCATCGTCTCCTTTGGAGGCACTGATCTCCGCGTACCTCTGGAGTTTTCAAAGGATGTGAGGCCTCCGGTCGCGATGAGGTGGGGAACTAGGTCTTTCTCTGTGGTCTCCACAGGGGATTCAGACATCCTTGCTTCTTGGGAGATGCAAGACGAGCCTGCATTCAAGTCACTGCAGGGATATCCGGCCTTATTTCGAGTCAGGGCATCGCGGTGTCCATTCCACTTGAGGCCGCAAATTCAGGATCCCTCTCACATACCTAGAGCTGAGAGAAGCCTCCTCTTGAGGTGCTTGTGGTAAGGTGGTATTCCTCAGGAGTCGAAGCCAGGGACTAACCTCTCATCTCGTGTTGATTCTTGGTCCACGGAGCTCTTTCGTGTTGCTACAGTGACCTCAGGATCCCTCTAGCCTTGAAACAGTGTTCTTGGGGTTTCTCTGGAGTGCCATCAAGGAAATCAAGGCTCCTTTCATGTGTGATGTGCAACACGGAATTGCTCTGCACGCAGTGCAGGGGAATCGGGCCTCATCTCGCGGCGAGGGGGAAGTCTCAAGGTTTTTCTCGAGTTGCGGCGGGAACCTGGGGTATATTCTCGAGTTACGACGGGGATGGCCCTTCCACCCACGTGTTTCTTCAGCCACGTCAGGACTCCTGCCTAGTTGCGAGGGACAACTCTGGATTCTCCTCGAGGCTTGGCAGGGCAATTGGGACGCCTCTCCAGCTGAGGCGGGAGACCAAGTGTCCCTTTCCAAGTGCCACAGGAATCCTGGGACTCCTATCAAGTTTCACGAGGAGTCAGGCATCGTCTCCTTTGGAGGCACTGATCTCCGCGTACCTCTGGAGTTTTCAAAGGATGTGAGGCCTCCGGTCGCGATGAGGTGGGGAACTAAGTCTTTCTCTGTGCTTTCCACAGGGGATTCAGACATCCTTTCGTCCTGGGAGATGCAAGACGAGCCTGCATGAAGTCACTGCAGGGATATCCGGCCTTATTTCGAGTCAGGGCATCGCGGTGTCCATTCCACTTGAGGCCGCAAACTCAGGGTCCCTCTCACATACCTAGAGCTGAGAGAAGCCTCCTCTTGAGGTGCTTGTGGTAAGGTGGTATTCCTCTGGAGACGAATCCAGGGACTAACCTCTCTTTTCGAGTTGATTTTTGGTCCACAGAGTTCTTTCGTGTTGCTACAGTGACCTCAGGATCCCTCTATCCTTGAAACAGTGTTCTTGGGGTTTCTCTGGAGTGCCATCAAGGAAATCAAGGCTCCTTTCATGTGTGATGTGCAAGACGGAATTGCTCTGCACGCAGTACAGGGGAATTGGGCCTCATCTCGCATCGAGGGGGAAGTCTCATGGTTTTTCTCGAGTTGCGGCGGGAACCTGGGGTATATTCTCGAGTTACGACGGGGATGGCCCTTCCACCCACGTGTTTGTTCAGCCACGTCAGGACTCCTTCCTAGTTGCGAGGGACAACTCGGGATTCCCCTCGAGGCTTGGCAGGGCAATTGGAATGCCTCTCCAGCTGAGGCGGGAGACCAAGGGTCCCTTTCCACGTGCCACAAGAATCCTGGGACTCCTATCAAGTTTCACGAGGAGTCAGGCATCGTCTCCTTTGGAGGCACTGATCTCCGCGTACCTCTGGAGTTTTCAAAGGATGCGAGGCCTCCGGTCGCGATGAGGTAGGGAACTAGGTCTTTCTCTGTGGTCTCCACAGGGGATTCAGACATCCTTTCATCTTGGGAGATGCAAGACGAGCCTGCATTCAAGTCACTGCAGGGATATCCGGCCTTAATTCGCGTCAGGGCATCGCGGTGTCCATTCCACTTGAGGCCGCAAACTCAGGGTCCCTCTCACATACCTAGAGCTGAGAGAAGCCTCCTCTTGAGGTGCTTGTGGTAAGGTGGTATTCCTCTGGAGTCGAAGCCAGGGACTAACCTCTCATCTCGAGTTGATTTTTGGCCCACGGAGCTCTTTCGTGTTGCTACAGTGACCTCAGGATCCCTCTAGCCTTGAAACAGTGTTCTTGGGGTTTCTCTGGAGTGCCATCAAGGAAATCAAGGCTCCTTTCATGTGTGATGTGCAACACGGAATTGCTCTGCACGCAGTGCAGGGGAATCGGGCCTCATCTCGCGGCGAGGGGCAAGTCTCATGGTTTTTCTTGAGTTACGGCGGGAACCTGGGGTATATTCTCGAGTTACGACGGGGATGGCCCTTCCACCCACGTGTTTGTTCAGCCACGTCAGGACTCTTGCCTAGTTGCGAGGGACAACTCTGGATTCTCCTCGAGGCTTGGCAGGGCAATTGGGACGCCTCTCCAGCTGAGGCGGGAGACCAAGTGTCCCTTTCCACGTGCCACAGGAATCCTGGGACTCCTATCAAGTTTCATGAGGAGTCAGGCATCGTCTCCTTTGGAGGCACTGATCTCCGCGTACCTCTGGAGTTTTCAAAGGATGTGAGGCTATCGGTCGCGATGAGGTGGGGAACTAAGTCTTTCTCTGTGCTTTCCACAGGGGATTCAGACATCCTTTCGTCCTGGGAGATGCAAGACGAGCCTGCATTGAAGTCACTGAAGGGATATCCGGCATTATTTCGAGTCAGGGCATCGCGGTGTCGATTCCACATGAGGCCGCAAATTCAGGATCCCTCTCACATACCTAGAGCTGAGAGAAGCCTCCTCTTGAGGTGCTTGTGGTAAGGTGGTATTCCTCTGGAGACGAATCCAGGGACCAACCTCTCTTTTCGAGTTGATTTTTGGTCCACAGAGTTCTTTCGTGTTGCTACAGTGACCTCAGGATCCCTCTAGCCTTGAAACAGTGTTCTTGGGGTTTCTCTGGAGTGCCATCAAGGAAATCAAGGCTCCTTTCATGTGTGATGTGCAAGACGGAATTGCTCTGCACGCAGTACAGGGGTATCGGGCCTCATCTCGCATCGAGGGGGAAGTCTCATGGTTTTTCTCCAGTTGCGGCGGGAACCTGGGGTATATTCTCGAGTTACGAAGGGGATGGCCCTTCCACCCACGTGTTTCTTCAGCGACGTCAGGACTCCTGCCTAGTTGCGAGGGACAACTCTGGATTCTCCTCGAGGCTTGGCAGGGCAATTGGAACGCCTCTCCAGCTGAGGCGGGAGACCAAGGGTCCCTTTCCACGTGCCACAAGAATCCTTTGACTCCTATCAAGTTTCACGAGGAGTCAGGCATCGTCTCCTTTGGAGGCACTGATCTCCGCGTACCTCTGGAGTTTTCAAAGGATGTGAGGCCTCCGGTCGCGATGAGGTGGGGAACTAGGTCTTTCTCTGTGGTCTCCACAGGGGATTCAGACATCCTTGCTTCTTGGGAGATGCAAGACGAGCCTGCATTCAAGTCACTGCAGGGATATCCGGCCTTATTTCGAGTCAGGGTATCGCGGTGTCCATTCCACTTGAGGCCGCAAATTCAGGATCCCTCTCACATACCTAGAGCTGAGAGAAGCCTCCTCTTGAGGTGCTTGTGGTAAGGTGGTATTCCTCTGGAGTCGAAGCCAGGGACTAACCTCTCATCTCGTGTTGATTCTTGGTCCACGGAGCTCTTTCGTGTTGCTACAGTGACCTCAGGATCCCTCTAGCCTTGAAACAGTGTTCTTGGGGTTTCTCTGGAGTGCCATCAAGGAAATCAAGGCTCCTTTCATGTGTGATGTGCAACACGGAATTGCTCTGCACGCAGTGCAGGGGAATCGGGCCTCATATCGCCGCGAGGGGGAAGTCTCATGGTTTTTCTCGAGTTACGACGGGGATGGCCCTTCCACCCACGTGTTTGTTCAGCCACGTCAGGACTCCTGCCTAGTTGCAAGGGACAACTCTGGATTTGCCTCGAGGCTTGGCAGGGCAATTGGGACGCCTCTCCAGCTGAGGCGGGAGACCAAGTGTCCCTTTCCAAGTGCCACAGGAATCCTGGGACTCCTATCAAGTTTCACGAGGAGTCAGGCATCGTCTCCTTTGGAGGCACTGATCTCCGCGTACCTCTGGAGTTTTCAAAGGATGTGAGGCTATCGGTCGCGAAGAGGTGGGGAACTAAGTCTTTCTCTGTGCTTTCCACAGGGGATTCAGACATCCTTTCTTCCTGGGAGATGCAAGACGAGCCTGCATTGAAGTCACTGCAGGGATATCCGGCCTTATTTCGAGTCAGGGCATCGCGGTGTCCATTCCACTTGAGGCCGCAAACTCAGGGTCCCTCTCACATACCTAGAGCTGAGAGAAGCCTCCTCTTGAGGTGCTTGTGGTAAGGTGGTATTCCTCTGGAGACGAATCCAGGGACTAACCTCTCTTTTCGAGTTGATTTTTGGTCCACAGAGTTCTTTCGTGTTGCTACAGTGACCTCAGGATCCCTCTAGCCTTGAAACAGTGTTCTTGGGGTTTCTCTGAAGTGCCATCAAGGAAATCAAGGCTCCTTTCATGTGTGATGTGCAAGACGGAATTGCTCTGCACGCAGTACAGGGGTATCGGGCCTCATCTCTCATCGAGGGGGAAGTCTCATGGTTTTTCTCCAGTTGCGGCGGGAACCTGGGGTATATTCTCGAGTTACGATGGGGATGGCCCTTCCACCCACGTGTTTCTTCAGCGACGTCAGGACTCCTGCCTAGTTGCGAGGGACAACTCGGGATTCTCCTCGAGGCTTGGCAGGGCAATTGGAACGCCTCTCCAGCTGAGGCGGGAGACCAAGGGTCCCTTTCCACTTGCCACAAGAATCCTGGGACTCCTATCAAGTTTCACGAGGAGTCAGGCATCGTCTCCTTTGGAGGCACTGATCTCCGCGTACCTCTGGAGTTTTCAAAGGATGTGAGGCCTCTGGTCACGATGAGGTGGGGAACTAGGTCTTTCTCTGTGGTCTCCACAGGGGATTCAGACATCCTTGCTTCTTGGGAGATGCAAGACGAGCCTGCATTCAAGTCACTGCAGGGATATCCGGCCTTATTTCGAGTCAGGGCATCGCGGTGTCCATTCCACTTGAGGCCGCAAATTCAGGATCCCTCTCACATACCTAGAGCTGAGAGAAGCCTCCTCTTGAGGTGCTTGTGGTAAGGTGGTATTCCTCTGGAGTCGAAGCCAGGGACTAACCTCTCATCTCGTGTTGATTCTTGGTCCACGGAGCTCTTTCGTGTTGCTACAGTGACCTCAGGATCCCTCTAGCCTTGAAACAGTGTTCTTGGGGTTTCTCTGGAGTGCCATCAAGGAAATCAAGGCTCCTTTCATGTGTGATGTGCAACACGGAATTGCTCTGCACGCAGTGCAGGGGAATCGGGCCTCATCTTGCGGCGAGGGGGAAGTCTCATGGTTTTTCTCGAGTTACGACGGGGATGGCCCTTCCACCCACGTGTTTGTTCAGCCACGTCAGGACTCCTGCCTAGTTGCAAGGGACAACTCTGGATTCGCCTCGAGGCTTGGCAGGGCAATTGGGACGCCTCTCCAGCTGAGGCGGGAGACCAAGTGTCCCTTTCCAAGTGCCACAGGAATCCTGGGACTCCTATCAAGTTTCACGAGGAGTCAGGCATCGTCTCCTTTGGAGGCACTGATCTCCGCGTACCTCTGGAGTTTTCAAAGGATGTGAGGCTATCGGTCGCGATGAGGTGGGGAACTAAGTCTTTCTCTGTGCTTTCCACAGGGGATTCAGACATCCTTTCGTCCTGGGAGATGCAAGACGAGCCTGCATTGAAGTCACTGCAGGGATATCCGGCCTTATTTCGAGTCAGGGCATCGCGGTGTCCATTCCACTTGAGGCCGCAAACTCAGGGTCCCTCTCACATACCTAGAGCTGAGAGAAGCCTCCTCTTGAGGTGCTTGTGGTAAGGTGGTATTCCTCTGGAGTCGAAGCCAGGGACTAACCTCTCATCTCGAGTTGATTTTTGGCCCACGGAGCTCTTTCGTGTTGCTACAGTGACCTCAGGATCCCTCTAGCCTTGAAACAGTGTTCTTGGGGTTTCTCTGGAGTGCCATCAAGGAAATCAAGGCTCCTTTCATGTGTGATGTGCAACACGGAATTGCTCTGCACGCAGTGCAGGGGAATCGGGCCTCATCTCGCGGCGAGGGGCAAGTCTCATGGTTTTTCTTGAGTTACGGCGGGAACCTGGGGTATATTCTCGAGTTACGACGGGGATGGCCCTTCCACCCACGTGTTTGTTCAGCCACGTCAGGACTCTTGCCTAGTTGCGAGGGACAACTCTGGATTCTCCTCGAGGCTTGGCAGGGCAATTGGGACGCCTCTCCAGCTGAGGCGGGAGACCAAGTGTCCCTTTCCACGTGCCACAGGAATCCTGGGACTCCTATCAAGTTTCATGAGGAGTCAGGCATCGTCTCCTTTGGAGGCACTGATCTCCGCGTACCTCTGGAGTTTTCAAAGGATGTGAGGCTATCGGTCGCGATGAGGTGGGGAACTAAGTCTTTCTCTGTGCTTTCCACAGGGGATTCAGACATCCTTTCTTCCTGGGAGATGCAAGACGAGCCTGCATTGAAGTCACTGAAGGGATATCCGGCATTATTTCGAGTCAGGGCATCGCGGTGTCGATTCCACATGAGGCCGCAAATTCAGGATCCCTCTCACATACCTAGAGCTGAGAGAAGCCTCCTCTTGAGGTGCTTGTGGTAAGGTGGTATTCGTCTGGAGACGAATCCAGGGACCAACCTCTCTTTTCGAGTTGATTTTTGGTCCACAGAGTTCTTTCGTGTTGCTACAGTGACCTCAGGATCCCTCTAGCCTTGAAACAGTGTTCTTGGGGTTTCTCTGGAGTGCCATCAAGGAAATCAAGGCTCCTTTCATGTGTGATGTGCAAGACGGAATTGCTCTGCACGCAGTACAGGGGTATCGGGCCTCATCTCTCATCGAGGGGGAAGTCTCATGGTTTTTCTCCAGTTGCGGCGGGAACCTGGGGTATATTCTCGAGTTACGACGGGGATGGCCCTTCCACCCACGTGTTTCTTCAGCGACGTCAGGACTCCTGCCTAGTTGCGAGGGACAACTCTGGATTCTCCTCGAGGCTTGGCAGGGCAATTGGAACGCCTCTCCAGCTGAGGCGGGAGACCAAGGGTCCCTTTCCACGTGCCACAAGAATCCTTTGACTCCTATCAAGTTTCACGAGGAGTCAGGCATCGTCTCCTTTGGAGGCACTGATCTCCGCGTACCTCTGGACTTTTCAAAGGATGTGAGGCCTCCGGTCGCAATGAGGTGGGGAACTAGGTCTTTCTCTGTGGTCTCCACAGGGGATTCAGACATCCTTGCTTCTTGGGAGATGCAAGACGAGCCTGCATTCAAGTCACTGCAGGGATATCCGGCCTTATTTCGAGTCAGGGCATCGCGGTGTCCATTCCACTTGAGGCCGCAAATTCAGGATCCCTCTCACATACCTAGAGCTGAGAGAAGCCTCCTCTTGAGGTGCTTGTGGTAAGGTGGTATTCCTCTGGAGTCGAAGCCAGGGACTAACCTCTCATCTCGTGTTGATTCTTGGTCCACGGAGCTCTTTCGTGTTGCTACAGTGACCTCAGGATCCCTCTAGCCTTGAAACAGTGTTCTTGGGGTTTCTCTGGAGTGCCATCAAGGAAATCAAGGCTCCTTTCATGTGTGATGTGCAACACGGAATTGCTCTGCACGCAGTGCAGGGGAATCGGGCCTCATCTCGCCGCGAGGGGGGAAGTCTCATGGTTTTTCTCGAGTTACGACGGGGATGGCCCTTCCACCCACGTGTTTGTTCAGCCACGTCAGGACTCCTGCCTAGTTGCAAGGGACAACTCTGGATTTGCCTCGAGGCTTGGCAGGGCAATTCGGACGCCTCTCCAGCTGAGGCGGGAGACCAAGTGTCCCTTTCCAAGTGCCACAGGAATCCTGGGACTCCTATCAAGTTTCACGAGGAGTCAGGCATCGTCTCCTTTGGAGGCACTGATCTCCGCGTACCTCTGGAGTTTTCAAAGGATGTGAGGCTATCGGTCGCGAAGAGGTGGGGAACTAAGTCTTTCTCTGTGCTTTCCACAGGGGATTCAGACATCCTTTCTTCCTGGGAGATGCAAGACGAGCCTGCATTGAAGTCACTGCAGGGATATCCGGCCTTATTTCGAGTCAGGGCATCGCGGTGTCCATTCCACTTGAGGCCGCAAACTCAGGGTCCCTCTCACATACCTAGAGCTGAGAGAAGCCTCCTCTTGAGGTGCTTGTGGTAAGGTGGTATTCCTCTGGAGACGAATCCAGGGACTAACCTCTCTTTTCGAGTTGATTTTTGGTCCACAGAGTTCTTTCGTGTTGCTACAGTGACCTCAGGATCCCTCTAGCCTTGAAACAGTGTTCTTGGGGTTTCTCTGGAGTGCCATCAAGGAAATCAAGGCTCCTTTCATGTGTGATGTGCAAGACGGAATTGCTCTGCACGCAGTACAGGGGTATCGGGCCTCATCTCTCATCGAGGGGGAAGTCTCATGGTTTTTCTCCAGTTGCGGCGGGAACCTGGGGTATATTCTCGAGTTACGATGGGGATGGCCCTTCCACCCACGTGTTTCTTCAGCGACGTCAGGACTCCTGCCTAGTTGCGAGGGACAACTCGGGATTCTCCTCGAGGCTTGGCAGGGCAATTGGAACGCCTCTCCAGCTGAGGCGGGAGACCAAGGGTCCCTTTCCACTTGCCACAAGAATCCTGGGACTCCTATCAAGTTTCACGAGGAGTCAGGCATCGTCTCCTTTGGAGGCACTGATCTCCGCGTACCTCTGGAGTTTTCAAAGGATGTGAGGCCTCTGGTCACGATGAGGTGGGGAACTAGGTCTTTCTCTGTGGTCTCCACAGGGGATTCAGACATCCTTGCTTCTTGGGAGATGCAAGACGAGCCTGCATTGAAGTCACTGCAGGGATATCCGGCCTTATTTCGAGTCAGGGCATCGCGGTGTCCATTCCACTTGAGGCCGCAAATTCAGGATCCCTCTCACATACCTAGAGCTGAGAGAAGCCTCCTCTTGAGGTGCTTGTGGTAAGGTGGTATTCCTCTGGAGTCGAAGCCAGGGACTAACCTCTCATCTCGTGTTGATTCTTGGTCCACGGAGCTCTTTCGTGTTGCTACAGTGACCTCAGGATCCCTCTAGCCTTGAAACAGTGTTCTTGGGGTTTCTCTGGAGTGCCTTCAAGGAAATCAAGGCTCCTTTCATGTGTGATGTGCAACACGGAATTGCTCTGCACGCAGTGCAGGGGAATCGGGCCTCATCTCGCGGCGAGGGGGAAGTCTCATGGTTTTTCTCGAGTTACGACGGGGATGGCCCTTCCACCCACGTGTTTGTTCAGCCACGTCAGGACTCCTGCCTAGTTGCAAGGGACAACTCTGGATTCGCCTCGAGGCTTGGCAGGGCAATTGGGACGCCTCTCCAGCTGAGGCGGGAGACCAAGTGTCCCTTTCCAAGTGCCACAGGAATCCTGGGACTCCTATCAAGTTTCACGAGGAGTCAGGCATCGTCTCCTTTGGAGGCACTGATCTCCGCGTACCTCTGGAGTTTTCAAAGGATGTGAGGCTATCGGTCGCGATGAGGTGGGGAACTAAGTCTTTCTCTGTGCTTTCCACAGGGGATTCAGATATCCTTTCTTCCTGGGAGATGCAAGACGAGCCTGCATTGAAGTCACTGCAGGGATATCCGGCCTTATTTCGAGTCAGGGCATCGCGGTGTCCATTCCACTTGAGGCCGCAAACTCAGGGTCCCTCTCACATACCTAGAGCTGAGAGAAGCCTCCTCTTGAGGTGCTTGTGGTAAAGTGGTATTCCTCTGGAGACGAATCCAGGGACTAACCTCTCTTTTCGAGTTGATTTTTGGTCCACAGAGTTCTTTCGTGTTGCTACAGTGACCTCAGGATCCCTCTAGCCTTGAAACAGTGTTCATGGGGTTTCTCTGGAGTGCCATCAAGGAAATCAAGGCTCCTTTCATGTGTGATGTGCAAGACGGAATTGCTCTGCACGCAGTACAGGGGTATCGGGCCTCATCTCTCATCGAGGGGGAAGTCTCATGGTTTTTCTCCAGTTGCGGCGGGAACCTGGGGTATATTCTCGAGTTACGATGGGGATGGCCCTTCCACCCACGTGTTTCTTCAGCGACGTCAGGACTCCTGCCTAGTTGCGAGGGACAACTCGGGATTCTCCTCGAGGCTTGGCAGGGCAATTGGAACGCCTCTCCAGCTGAGGCGGGAGACCAAGGGTCCCTTTCCACTTGCCACAAGAATCCTGGGACTCCTATCAAGTTTCACGAGGAGTCAGGCATCGTCTCCTTTGGAGGCACTGATCTCCGCGTACCTCTGGAGTTTTCAAAGGATGTGAGGCCTCTGGTCACGATGAGGTGGGGAACTAGGTCTTTCTCTGTGGTCTCCACAGGGGATTCAGACATCCTTGCTTCTTGGGAGATGCAAGACGAGCCTGCATTCAAGTCACTGCAGGGATATCCGGCCTTATTTCGAGTCAGGGCATCGCGGTGTCCATTCCACTTGTGGCCGCAAATTCAGGATCCCTCTCACATACCTAGAGCTGAGAGAAGCCTCCTCTTGAGGTGCTTGTGGTAAGGTGGTATTCCTCTGGAGTCGAAGCCAGGGACTAACCTCTCATCTCGTGTTGATTCTTGGTCCACGGAGCTCTTTCGTGTTGCTACAGTGACCTCAGGATCCCTCTAGCCTTGAAACAGTGTTCTTGGGGTTTCTCTGGAGTGCCATCAAGGAAATCAAGGCTCCTTTCATGTGTGATGTGCAACACGGAATTGCTCTGCACGCAGTGCAGGGGAATCGGGCCTCATTTCGCGGCGAGGGGGAAGTCTCATGGTTTTTCTCGAGTTACGACGGGGATGGCCCTTCCACCCACGTGTTTGTTCAGCCACGTCAGGACTCCTGCCTAGTTGCAAGGGACAACTCTGGATTCGCCTCGAGGCTTGGCAGGGCAATTGGGACGCCTCTCCAGCTGAGGCGGGAGACCAAGTGTCCCTTTCCAAGTGCCACAGGAATCCTGGGACTCCTATCAAGTTTCACGAGGAGTCAGGCATCGTCTCCTTTGGAGGCACTGATCTCCGCGTACCTCTGGAGTTTTCAAAGGATGTGAGGCTATCGGTCGCGATGAGGTGGGGAACTAAGTCTTTCTCTGTGCTTTCCACAGGGGATTCAGACATCCTTTCTTCCTGGGAGATGCAAGACGAGCCTGCATTGAAGTCACTGCAGGGATATCCGGCCTTATTTCGAGTCAGGGCATCGCGGTGTCCATTCCACTTGAGGCCTCAAACTCAGGGTCCCTCTCACATACCTAGAGCTGAGAGAAGCCTCCTCTTGAGGTGCTTGTGGTAAGGTGGTATTCCTCTGGAGTCGAAGCCAGGGACTAACCTCTCATCTCGAGTTGATTTTTGGCCCACGGAGCTCTTTCGTGTTGCTACAGTGACCTCAGGATCCCTCTAGCCTTGAAACAGTGTTCTTGGGGTTTCTCTGGAGTGCCATCAAGGAAATCAAGGCTCCTTTCATGTGTGATGTGCAACACGGAATTGCCCTGCACGCAGTGCAGGGGAATCGGGCCTCATCTCGCGGCGAGGGGCAAGTCTCATGGTTTTTCTTGAGTTACGGCGGGAACCTGGGGTATATTCTCGAGTTACGACGGGGATGGCCCTTCCACCCACGTGTTTGTTCAGCCACGTCAGGACTCTTGCCTAGTTGCGAGGGACAACTCTGGATTCTCCTCGAGGCTTGGCAGGGCAATTGGGACGCCTCTCCAGCTGAGGCGGGAGACCAAGTGTCCCTTTCCACGTGCCACAGGAATCCTGGGACTCCTATCAAGTTTCATGAGGAGTCAGGCATCGTCTCCTTTGGAGGCACTGATCTCCGCGTACCTCTGGAGTTTTCAAAGGATGTGAGGCTATCGGTCGCGATGAGGTGGGGAACTAAGTCTTTCTCTGTGCTTTCCACAGGGGATTCAGACATCCTTTCTTCCTGGGAGATGCAAGACGAGCCTGCATTGAAGTCACTGAAGGGATATCCGGCATTATTTCGAGTCAGGGCATCGCGGTGTCGATTCCACATGAGGCCGCAAATTCAGGATCCCTCTCACATACCTAGAGCTGAGAGAAGCCTCCTCTTGAGGTGCTTGTGGTAAGGTGGTATTCGTCTGGAGACGAATCCAGGGACCAACCTCTCTTTTCGAGTTGATTTTTGGTCCACAGAGTTCTTTCGTGTTGCTACAGTGACCTCAGGATCCCTCTAGCCTTGAAACAGTGTTCTTGGGGTTTCTCTGGAGTGCCATCAAGGAAATCAAGGCTCCTTTCATGTGTGATGTGCAAGACGGAATTGCTCTGCACGCAGTACAGGGGTATCGGGCCTCATCTCGCATCGAGGGGGAAGTCTCATGGTTTTTCTCCAGTTGCGGCGGGAACCTGGGGTATATTCTCGAGTTACGACGGGGATGGCCCTTCCACCCACGTGTTTCTTCAGCGACGTCAGGACTCCTGCCTAGTTGCGAGGGACAACTCTGGATTCTCCTCGAGGCTTGGCAGGGCAATTGGAACGCCTCTCCAGCTGAGGCGGGAGACCAAGGGTCCCTTTCCACGTGCCACAAGAATCCTTTGACTCCTATCAAGTTTCACGAGGAGTCAGGCATCGTCTCCTTTGGAGGCACTGATCTCCGCGTACCTCTGGAGTTTTCAAAGGATGTGAGGCCTCCGGTCGCGATGAGGTGGGGAACTAGGTCTTTCTCTGTGGTCTCCACAGGGGATTCAGA
The DNA here is from genome assembly GCF_910594005.1 of Cervus elaphus. Lineage (NCBI taxonomy): Eukaryota > Metazoa > Chordata > Mammalia > Artiodactyla > Cervidae > Cervus > Cervus elaphus. The sequence goes on from NW_025316789.1 coordinate 2,520,570, forward strand.
CATCCTTGCTTCTTGGGAGATGCAAGACGAGCCTGCATTCAAGTCACTGCAGGGATATCCGGCCTTATTTCGAGTCAGGGCATCGCGGTGTCCATTCCACTTGAGGCCGCAAATTCAGGATCCCTCTCACATACCTAGAGCTGAGAGAAGCCTCCTCTTGAGGTGCTTGTGGTAAGGTGGTATTCCTCTGGAGTCGAAGCCAGGGACTAACCTCTCATCTCGTGTTGATTCTTGGTCCACGGAGCTCTTTCGTGTTGCTACAGTGACCTCAGGATCCCTCTAGCCTTGAAACAGTGTTCTTGGGGTTTCTCTGGAGTGCCATCAAGGAAATCAAGGCTCCTTTCATGTGTGATGTGCAACACGGAATTGCTCTGCACGCAGTGCAGGGGAATCGGGCCTCATCTCGCCGCGAGGGGGAAGTCTCATGGTTTTTCTCGAGTTACGACGGGGATGGCCCTTCCACCCACGTGTTTGTTCAGCCACGTCAGGACTCCTGCCTAGTTGCAAGGGACAACTCTGGATTTGCCTCGAGGCTTGGCAGGGCAATTCGGACGCCTCTCCAGCTGAGGCGGGAGACCAAGTGTCCCTTTCCAAGTGCCACAGGAATCCTGGGACTCCTATCAAGTTTCACGAGGAGTCAGGCATCGTCTCCTTTGGAGGCACTGATCTCCGCGTACCTCTGGAGTTTTCAAAGGATGTGAGGCTATCGGTCGCGAAGAGGTGGGGAACTAAGTCTTTCTCTGTGCTTTCCACAGGGGATTCAGACATCCTTTCTTCCTGGGAGATGCAAGACGAGCCTGCATTGAAGTCACTGCAGGGATATCCGGCCTTATTTCGAGTCAGGGCATCGCGGTGTCCATTCCACTTGAGGCCGCAAACTCAGGGTCCCTCTCACATACCTAGAGCTGAGAGAAGCCTCCTCTTGAGGTGCTTGTGGTAAGGTGGTATTCCTCTGGAGACGAATCCAGGGACTAACCTCTCTTTTCGAGTTGATTTTTGGTCCACAGAGTTCTTTCGTGTTGCTACAGTGACCTCAGGATCCCTCTAGCCTTGAAACAGTGTTCTTGGGGTTTCTCTGGAGTGCCATCAAGGAAATCAAGGCTCCTTTCATGTGTGATGTGCAAGACGGAATTGCTCTGCACGCAGTACAGGGGTATCGGGCCTCATCTCTCATCGAGGGGGAAGTCTCATGGTTTTTCTCCAGTTGCGGCGGGAACCTGGGGTATATTCTCGAGTTACGATGGGGATGGCCCTTCCACCCACGTGTTTCTTCAGCGACGTCAGGACTCCTGCCTAGTTGCGAGGGACAACTCGGGATTCTCCTCGAGGCTTGGCAGGGCAATTGGAACGCCTCTCCAGCTGAGGCGGGAGACCAAGGGTCCCTTTCCACTTGCCACAAGAATCCTGGGACTCCTATCAAGTTTCACGAGGAGTCAGGCATCGTCTCCTTTGGAGGCACTGATCTCCGCGTACCTCTGGAGTTTTCAAAGGATGTGAGGCCTCTGGTCACGATGAGGTGGGGAACTAGGTCTTTCTCTGTGGTCTCCACAGGGGATTCAGACATCCTTGCTTCTTGGGAGATGCAAGACGAGCCTGCATTGAAGTCACTGCAGGGATATCCGGCCTTATTTCGAGTCAGGGCATCGCGGTGTCCATTCCACTTGAGGCCGCAAATTCAGGATCCCTCTCACATACCTAGAGCTGAGAGAAGCCTCCTCTTGAGGTGCTTGTGGTAAGGTGGTATTCCTCTGGAGTCGAAGCCAGGGACTAACCTCTCATCTCGTGTTGATTCTTGGTCCACGGAGCTCTTTCGTGTTGCTACAGTGACCTCAGGATCCCTCTAGCCTTGAAACAGTGTTCTTGGGGTTTCTCTGGAGTGCCTTCAAGGAAATCAAGGCTCCTTTCATGTGTGATGTGCAACACGGAATTGCTCTGCACGCAGTGCAGGGGAATCGGGCCTCATCTCGCGGCGAGGGGGAAGTCTCATGGTTTTTCTGGAGTTACGACGGGGATGGCCCTTCCACCCACGTGTTTGTTCAGCCACGTCAGGACTCCTGCCTAGTTGCAAGGGACAACTCTGGATTCGCCTCGAGGCTTGGCAGGGCAATTGGGACGCCTCTCCAGCTGAGGCGGGAGACCAAGTGTCCCTTTCCAAGTGCCACAGGAATCCTGGGACTCCTATCAAGTTTCACGAGGAGTCAGGCATCGTCTCCTTTGGAGGCACTGATCTCCGCGTACCTCTGGAGTTTTCAAAGGATGTGAGGCTATCGGTCGCGATGAGGTGGGGAACTAAGTCTTTCTCTGTGCTTTCCACAGGGGATTCAGATATCCTTTCTTCCTGGGAGATGCAAGACGAGCCTGCATTGAAGTCACTGCAGGGATATCCGGCCTTATTTCGAGTCAGGGCATCGCGGTGTCCATTCCACTTGAGGCCGCAAACTCAGGGTCCCTCTCACATACCTAGAGCTGAGAGAAGCCTCCTCTTGAGGTGCTTGTGGTAAAGTGGTATTCCTCTGGAGACGAATCCAGGGACTAACCTCTCTTTTCGAGTTGATTTTTGGTCCACAGAGTTCTTTCGTGTTGCTACAGTGACCTCAGGATCCCTCTAGCCTTGAAACAGTGTTCATGGGGTTTCTCTGGAGTGCCATCAAGGAAATCAAGGCTCCTTTCATGTGTGATGTGCAAGACGGAATTGCTCTGCACGCAGTACAGGGGTATCGGGCCTCATCTCTCATCGAGGGGGAAGTCTCATGGTTTTTCTCCAGTTGCGGCGGGAACCTGGGGTATATTCTCGAGTTACGATGGGGATGGCCCTTCCACCCACGTGTTTCTTCAGCGACGTCAGGACTCCTGCCTAGTTGCGAGGGACAACTCGGGATTCTCCTCGAGGCTTGGCAGGGCAATTGGAACGCCTCTCCAGCTGAGGCGGGAGACCAAGGGTCCCTTTCCACTTGCCACAAGAATCCTGGGACTCCTATCAAGTTTCACGAGGAGTCAGGCATCGTCTCCTTTGGAGGCACTGATCTCCGCGTACCTCTGGAGTTTTCAAAGGATGTGAGGCCTCTGGTCACGATGAGGTGGGGAACTAGGTCTTTCTCTGTGGTCTCCACAGGGGATTCAGACATCCTTGCTTCTTGGGAGATGCAAGACGAGCCTGCATTCAAGTCACTGCAGGGATATCCGGCCTTATTTCGAGTCAGGGCATCGCGGTGTCCATTCCACTTGAGGCCGCAAATTCAGGATCCCTCTCACATACCTAGAGCTGAGAGAAGCCTCCTCTTGAGGTGCTTGTGGTAAGGTGGTATTCCTCTGGAGTCGAAGCCAGGGACTAACCTCTCATCTCGTGTTGATTCTTGGTCCACGGAGCTCTTTCGTGTTGCTACAGTGACCTCAGGATCCCTCTAGCCTTGAAACAGTGTTCTTGGGGTTTCTCTGGAGTGCCATCAAGGAAATCAAGGCTCCTTTCATGTGTGATGTGCAACACGGAATTGCTCTGCACGCAGTGCAGGGGAATCGGGCCTCATTTCGCGGCGAGGGGGAAGTCTCATGGTTTTTCTCGAGTTACGACGGGGATGGCCCTTCCACCCACGTGTTTGTTCAGCCACGTCAGGACTCCTGCCTAGTTGCAAGGGACAACTCTGGATTCGCCTCGAGGCTTGGCAGGGCAATTGGGACGCCTCTCCAGCTGAGGCGGGAGACCAAGTGTCCCTTTCCAAGTGCCACAGGAATCCTGGGACTCCTATCAAGTTTCACGAGGAGTCAGGCATCGTCTCCTTTGGAGGCACTGATCTCCGCGTACCTCTGGAGTTTTCAAAGGATGTGAGGCTATCGGTCGCGATGAGGTGGGGAACTAAGTCTTTCTCTGTGCTTTCCACAGGGGATTCAGACATCCTTTCTTCCTGGGAGATGCAAGACGAGCCTGCATTGAAGTCACTGCAGGGATATCCGGCCTTATTTCGAGTCAGGGCATCGCGGTGTCCATTCCACTTGAGGCCTCAAACTCAGGGTCCCTCTCACATACCTAGAGCTGAGAGAAGCCTCCTCTTGAGGTGCTTGTGGTAAGGTGGTATTCCTCTGGAGTCGAAGCCAGGGACTAACCTCTCATCTCGAGTTGATTTTTGGCCCACGGAGCTCTTTCGTGTTGCTACAGTGACCTCAGGATCCCTCTAGCCTTGAAACAGTGTTCTTGGGGTTTCTCTGGAGTGCCATCAAGGAAATCAAGGCTCCTTTCATGTGTGATGTGCAACACGGAATTGCTCTGCACGCAGTGCAGGGGAATCGGGCCTCATCTCGCGGCGAGGGGCAAGTCTCATGGTTTTTCTTGAGTTACGGCGGGAACCTGGGGTATATTCTCGAGTTACGACGGGGATGGCCCTTCCACCCACGTGTTTGTTCAGCCACGTCAGGACTCTTGCCTAGTTGCGAGGGACAACTCTGGATTCTCCTCGAGGCTTGGCAGGGCAATTGGGACGCCTCTCCAGCTGAGGCGGGAGACCAAGTGTCCCTTTCCACGTGCCACAGGAATCCTGGGACTCCTATCAAGTTTCATGAGGAGTCAGGCATCGTCTCCTTTGGAGGCACTGATCTCCGCGTACCTCTGGAGTTTTCAAAGGATGTGAGGCTATCGGTCGCGATGAGGTGGGGAACTAAGTCTTTCTCTGTGCTTTCCACAGGGGATTCAGACATCCTTTCTTCCTGGGAGATGCAAGACGAGCCTGCATTGAAGTCACTGAAGGGATATCCGGCATTATTTCGAGTCAGGGCATCGCGGTGTCGATTCCACATGAGGCCGCAAATTCAGGATCCCTCTCACATACCTAGAGCTGAGAGAAGCCTCCTCTTGAGGTGCTTGTGGTAAGGTGGTATTCGTCTGGAGACGAATCCAGGGACCAACCTCTCTTTTCGAGTTGATTTTTGGTCCACAGAGTTCTTTCGTGTTGCTACAGTGACCTCAGGATCCCTCTAGCCTTGAAACAGTGTTCTTGGGGTTTCTCTGGAGTGCCATCAAGGAAATCAAGGCTCCTTTCATGTGTGATGTGCAAGACGGAATTGCTCTGCACGCAGTACAGGGGTATCGGGCCTCATCTCGCATCGAGGGGGAAGTCTCATGGTTTTTCTCCAGTTGCGGCGGGAACCTGGGGTATATTCTCGAGTTACGACGGGGATGGCCCTTCCACCCACGTGTTTCTTCAGCGACGTCAGGACTCCTGCCTAGTTGCGAGGGACAACTCTGGATTCTCCTCGAGGCTTGGCAGGGCAATTGGAACGCCTCTCCAGCTGAGGCGGGAGACCAAGGGTCCCTTTCCACGTGCCACAAGAATCCTTTGACTCCTATCAAGTTTCACGAGGAGTCAGGCATCGTCTCCTTTGGAGGCACTGATCTCCGCGTACCTCTGGAGTTTTCAAAGGATGTGAGGCCTCCGGTCGCGATGAGGTGGGGAACTAGGTCTTTCTCTGTGGTCTCCACAGGGGATTCAGACATCCTTGCTTCTTGGGAGATGCAAGACGAGCCTGCATTCAAGTCACTGCAGGGATATCCGGCCTTATTTCGAGTCAGGGCATCGCGGTGTCCATTCCACTTGAGGCCGCAAATTCAGGATCCCTCTCACATACCTAGAGCTGAGAGAAGCCTCCTCTTGAGGTGCTTGTGGTAAGGTGGTATTCCTCTGGAGTCGAAGCCAGGGACTAACCTCTCATCTCGTGTTGATTCTTGGTCCACGGAGCTCTTTCGTGTTGCTACAGTGACCTCAGGATCCCTCTAGCCTTGAAACAGTGTTCTTGGGGTTTCTCTGGAGTGCCATCAAGGAAATCAAGGCTCCTTTCATGTGTGATGTGCAACACGGAATTGCTCTGCACGCAGTGCAGGGGAATCGGGCCTCATCTCGCCGCGAGGGGGAAGTCTCATGGTTTTTCTCGAGTTACGACGGGGATGGCCCTTCCACCCACGTGTTTGTTCAGCCACGTCAGGACTCCTGCCTAGTTGCAAGGGACAACTCTGGATTTGCCTCGAGGCTTGGCAGGGCAATTCGGACGCCTCTCCAGCTGAGGCGGGAGACCAAGTGTCCCTTTCCAAGTGCCACAGGAATCCTGGGACTCCTATCAAGTTTCACGAGGAGTCAGGCATCGTCTCCTTTGGAGGCACTGATCTCCGCGTACCGCTGGAGTTTTCAAAGGATGTGAGGCTATCGGTCGCGAAGAGGTGGGGAACTAAGTCTTTCTCTGTGCTTTCCACAGGGGATTCAGACATCCTTTCTTCCTGGGAGATGCAAGACGAGCCTGCATTGAAGTCACTGCAGGGATATCCGGCCTTATTTCGAGTCAGGGCATCGCGGTGTCCATTCCACTTGAGGCCGCAAACTCAGGGTCCCTCTCACATACCTAGAGCTGAGAGAAGCCTCCTCTTGAGGTGCTTGTGGTAAGGTGGTATTCCTCTGGAGACGAATCCAGGGACTAACCTCTCTTTTCGAGTTGATTTTTGGTCCACAGAGTTCTTTCGTGTTGCTACAGTGACCTCAGGATCCCTCTAGCCTTGAAACAGTGTTCTTGGGGTTTCTCTGGAGTGCCATCAAGGAAATCAAGGCTCCTTTCATGTGTGATGTGCAAGACGGAATTGCTCTGCACGCAGTACAGGGGTATCGGGCCTCATCTCTCATCGAGGGGGAAGTCTCATGGTTTTTCTCCAGTTGCGGCGGGAACCTGGGGTATATTCTCGAGTTACGATGGGGATGTCCCTTCCACCCACGTGTTTCTTCAGCGACGTCAGGACTCCTGCCTAGTTGCGAGGGACAACTCGGGATTCTCCTCGAGGCTTGGCAGGGCAATTGGAACGCCTCTCCAGCTGAGGCGGGAGACCAAGGGTCCCTTTCCACTTGCCACAAGAATCCTGGGACTCCTATCAAGTTTCACGAGGAGTCAGGCATCGTCTCCTTTGGAGGCACTGATCTCCGCGTACCTCTGGAGTTTTCAAAGGATGTGAGGCCTCTGGTCACGATGAGGTGGGGAACTAGGTCTTTCTCTGTGGTCTCCACAGGGGATTCAGACATCCTTGCTTCTTGGGAGATGCAAGACGAGCCTGCATTGAAGTCACTGCAGGGATATCCGGCCTTATTTCGAGTCAGGGCATCGCGGTGTCCATTCCACTTGAGGCCGCAAATTCAGGATCCCTCTCACATACCTAGAGCTGAGAGAAGCCTCCTCTTGAGGTGCTTGTGGTAAGGTGGTATTCCTCTGGAGTCGAAGCCAGGGACTAACCTCTCATCTCGTGTTGATTCTTGGTCCACGGAGCTCTTTCGTGTTGCTACAGTGACCTCAGGATCCCTCTAGCCTTGAAACAGTGTTCTTGGGGTTTCTCTGGAGTGCCTTCAAGGAAATCAAGGCTCCTTTCATGTGTGATGTGCAACACGGAATTGCTCTGCACGCAGTGCAGGGGAATCGGGCCTCATCTCGCGGCGAGGGGGAAGTCTCATGGTTTTTCTCGAGTTACGACGGGGATGGCCCTTCCACCCACGTGTTTGTTCAGCCACGTCAGGACTCCTGCCTAGTTGCAAGGGACAACTCTGGATTCGCCTCGAGGCTTGGCAGGGCAATTGGGACGCCTCTCCAGCTGAGGCGGGAGACCAAGTGTCCCTTTCCAAGTGCCACAGGAATCCTGGGACTCCTATCAAGTTTCACGAGGAGTCAGGCATCGTCTCCTTTGGAGGCACTGATCTCCGCGTACCTCTGGAGTTTTCAAAGGATGTGAGGCTATCGGTCGCGATGAGGTGGGGAACTAAGTCTTTCTCTGTGCTTTCCACAGGGGATTCAGATATCCTTTCTTCCTGGGAGATGCAAGACGAGCCTGCATTGAAGTCACTGCAGGGATATCCGGCCTTATTTCGAGTCAGGGCATCGCGGTGTCCATTCCACTTGAGGCCGCAAACTCAGGGTCCCTCTCACATACCTAGAGCTGAGAGAAGCCTCCTCTTGAGGTGCTTGTGGTAAAGTGGTATTCCTCTGGAGACGAATCCAGGGACTAACCTCTCTTTTCGAGTTGATTTTTGGTCCACAGAGTTCTTTCGTGTTGCTACAGTGACCTCAGGATCCCTCTAGCCTTGAAACAGTGTTCATGGGGTTTCTCTGGAGTGCCATCAAGGAAATCAAGGCTCCTTTCATGTGTGATGTGCAAGACGGAATTGCTCTGCACGCAGTACAGGGGAATCGGGCCTCATCTCGCATCGAGGGGGAAGTCTCATGGTTTTTCTCGAGTTGCGGCGGGAACCTGGGGTATATTCTCGAGTTACGACGGGGATGGCACTTCCACCCACGTGTTTGTTCAGCCACGTCAGGACTCCTGCCTAGTTGCGAGGGACAACTCGGGATTCTCCTCGAGGCTTGGCAGAGCAATTGGAACTCCTCTCCAGCTGAGGCGGGAGACCAAGGGTCCCTTTCCATGTGCCACAAGAATCCTGGGTCTCCTATCAAGTTTCACGAGGAGTCAGGCATCGTCTCCTTTGGAGGCACTGATCTCCGCGTACCTCTGGAGTTTTCAAAGGATGTGATGCCCCCGGTCGCAATGAGGTGGGGAACTAGGTGTTTCTCTGTGGTCTCCACAGGGGATTTATACATCCTTTCTTCTTGGGAGATGCAAGACGAGCCTGCATTCAAGTCACTGCAGGGATATCCGGCCTTATTTCGAGTCAGAGCATCGCGGTGTCCATTCCACTTGAGGCCGCAAACTCAGGATTCCTCTCACATACCTAGAGCTGAGAGAAGCCTCCTCTTGAGGTGCTTGTGGTAAGGAGGTATTCGTCAGGAGTCGAAGCCAGGGACTAACCTCTCATCTCGTGTTGATTCTTGGTCCACGGAGCTCTTTCGTGTTGCTACAGTGACCTCAGGATCCCTCTAGCCTTGAAACAGTGTTCTTGGGGTTTCTCTGGAGTGCCATCAAGGAAATCAAGGCTCCTTTCATGTGTGATGTGCAACACGGAATTGCTCTGCACGCAGTACAGGGGAATCGGGCCTCATCTCGCGGCGAGGGGGAAGTCTCATGGTTTTTCTCGAGTTGCGGCGGGAACCTGGGGTATATTCTCGAGTTACGACGGGGATGGCCCTTCCACACACGTGTGTGTTCAGCCATGTCAGGACTCCTGCCTAGTTGCGAGGGACAACTCGGGATTCTCCTCGAGGCTTTGCAGGGCAATTGGGACGCCTCTCCAGCTGAGACGGGAGACCACGGGTTCCTTTCCACGTGCCACAGGAATCCTGGGTCTCCTATCAAGTTTCACGAGGAGTCAGGCATCGTCTCCTTTGGAGGCACTGATCTCCGCATACCTCTGGAGTTTTCAAAGGATTTGAGGCCTCCTGTCGCGATGAGGTCGGGAACTAGGTCTTGCTCTGTGGTCTCCACAGGGGATTCAGACATCCTTTCGTCTTGGGAGATGCAAGACGAGCCTGCATTCCAGTCACTGCAGGGATATCCGGCCTTATTTCGAGTCAGGGCATCGCGGTGTCCATTCCACTTGAGGCCGCAAACTCAGGGTCCCTCTCACATACCTAGAGCTGAGAGAAGCCTCCTCTTGAGGTGCTTGTGGTAAGGTGGTATTCCTCTGGAGTCGAAGCCAGGGACTAACCTCTCATCTTGAGTTGATTTTGGGTCCACGGAGCTCTTTCGTGTTGCTACAGTGACCTCAGGATCCCTCTAGCCTTGAAACAGTGTTCTTGGGGTTTCTCTGGAGTGCCATCAAGGAAATCAAGGCTCCTTTCATATGTGATGTGCAACACAGAATTGCTCTGCACGCAGTGCAGGGGAATCGGGCCTCATCTCGCGGCAAGGGGGAAGTCTCATGGTTTTTCTCGAGTTGCGGCGGGAACTTGGGGTATATTCTCGAGTTACGACGGGGATGGCCCTTCCACACACGTGTTTGTTCAGCCACGTCAGGACTCTTGGCTAGTTGCGAGACACAACTCGGGATTCTCCTCGAGGCTTGGCAAGGCAATTGGGACGCCTCTCCAGCTGAGGCGGGAGACCAAGGGTCCCTTTCCACGTGCCACAGGATTCTTGGGACTCCTATCAAGTTTCACGAGGAGTCAGGCATCGTCTCCTTTGGAGGCACTGATCTCCGCGTACCTCTGGAGTTTTCAAAGGATGTGAGGCCTCCGGTCGCGATGAGGTGGGGAACTAGGTCTTTCTCTGTGGTCTCCACAGGGGATTCAGACATCCTTTCATCTTGGGAGATGCAAGACGAGCCTGCATTCAAGTCACTGCAGGGATATCCAGCCTTATTTCGCGTCAGGGCATCGCGGTGTCCATTCCACTTGAGGCCGCAAACTCAGGGTCCCTCTCACATACCTAGAGCTGAGAGAAGCCTCCTCTTGAGGTGCTTGTGGTAAGGTGGTATTCCTCAGGAGTCGAAGCCAGGGACTAACCTCTCAGCTCGTGTTGATTCTTGGTCCATGGAGCTCTTTCGTGTTGCTACAGTGACCTCAGGATCCCTCTAGCCTTGAAACAGTGTTCTTGGGGTTTCTCTGGAGTGCCATCAAGGAAATCAAGGCTCCTTTCATGTGTGATGTGCAACACGGAATTGCTCTGCACACAGTGCAGCGGAATCGGGCCTCATCTGGCGGCGAGGGGGAAGTCTCATGGTTTTTCTCGAGTTGCGGCGGGAACCTGGGGTATATTCTCGAGTTACGACGGGGATGGCCCTTCCACACACGTGTTTCTTCAGCGACGTCAGGACTCCTGCCTAGTTGCGAGGGACAACTCTGGATTCTCCTCGAGGCTTGGCAGGGCAATTGGGACGCCTCTCCAGCTGAGGCGGGAGACCAAGGGTCCCTTTCCACGTGCTACAGGAATCCTGGGACTCCTATCAAGTTTCACGAGGAGTCAGGCATCGTCTCCTTTGGAGGCACTGATCTCCGCGTACCTCTGGAGTTTTCAAAGGATGTGAGGCTATCGGTCGCGATGAGGTGGGGAACTAAATCTTTCTCTGTGCTTTCCACAGGGGATTCAGACATCCTTTCGTCCTGGGAGATGCAAGACGAGCCTGCATTGAAGTCACTGCAGGGATATCCGGCCTTATTTCGAGTCAGGGCATCGCGGTGTCCATTCCACTTGAGGCCGCAAACTCAGGGTCCCTCTCACATACCTAGAGCTGAGAGAAGCCTCCTCTTGAGGTGCTTGTGGTAAGGTGGTATTCCTCTGGAGACGAATCCAGGGACTAACCTCTCTTTTCGAGTTGATTTTTGGTCCACAGAGTTCTTTCGTGTTGCTACAGTGACCTCAGGATCCCTCTATCCTTGAAACAGTGTTCTTGGGGTTTCTTTGGAGTGCCATCAAGGAAATCAAGGCTCCTTTCATGTGTGATGTGCAAGACGGAATTGCTCTGCACGCAGTACAGGGGAATCGGGCCTCATCTCGCATCGAGGGGGAAGTCTCATGGTTTTTCTCGAGTTGCGGCGGGAACCTGGGGTATATTCTCGAGTTACGACGGGGATGGCCCTTCCACCCACGTGTTTGTTCAGCCACGTCAGGACTCCTGCCTAGTTGCGAGGGACAACTCGGGATTCTCCTCGAGGCTTGGCAGGGCAATTGGAACGCCTCTCCAGCTGAGGCGGGAGACCAAGGGTCCCTTTCCAAGTGCCACAGGAATCCTTGGACTCCTATCAAGTTTCACGAGGAGTCAGGCATCGTCTCCTTTGGAGGCACTGATCTCCGCGTACCTCTGGAGTTTTCAAAGGATGTGAGGCCTGCGGTCACGATGAGGTGGGGAACTAGGTGCTTCTCTGTGGTCTCCACAGGGGATTCAGACATCCTTTCTTCTTGGAGATGCAAGGCGAGCCTGCATTCAAGTCACTGCAGGGATATCCGGCCTTATTTCGAGTCAGGGCATCGCGGTGTCCATTCCACTTGAGGCCGCAAACTCAGGGTCCCTCTCACATACCTAGAGCTGAGAGAAGCCTCCTCTTGAGGTGCTTGTGGTAAGGTGGTATTCCTCTGGAGTCGAAGCCAGGGACTAACCTCTCATCTCGAGTTGATTTTTGGTTCACGGAGCTCTTTCGTGTTGCTACAGTGACCTCAGGATCCCTCTAGCCTTGAAACAGTGTTCTTGGGGTTTCTCTGGAGTGCCATGAAGGAAATCAAGGCTCCTTTCATGTGTGATGTGCAACACAGAATTGCTCTGCACGCAGTGCAGGGGAATCGGGCCTCATCTCGCGGCGAGGGGGAAGTCTCATGGTTTTTCTCGAGTTGCGGCGGGAACCTGGGGTATATTCTCGAGTTACGACGGGGATGGCCCTTCCACCCACGTGTTTGTTCAGCCACGTCAGGACTCCTGCCTAGTTGCGAGGGACAACTCGGGATTCTCCTCGAGGCTTTGCAGGGCAATTGGGACGCCTCTCCAGCTGAGACGGGAGACCAAGTGTCCCTTTCCACGTGCCACAGGAATCCTGGGACTCCTATCAAGTTTCACGAGGAGTCAGGCATCGTCTCCTTTGGAGGCACTGATCTCCGCATACGTCTGGAGTTTTCAAAGGATTTGAGGCCTCCGGTCGCGATGAGGTGGGGAACTAGGTCTTTCTCTGTGGTCTCCACAGGGGATTCAGACACCCTTTCGTCTTGGGAGATGCAAGACGAGCCTGCATTCCAGCCACTGCAGGGATATCCGGCCTTATTTCGACTCAGGGCATCGCGGTGTCCATTCCACTTGATGCCGCAATCTTAGGGTCCCTCTCACATACCTAGAGCTGAGAGAAGCCTCCTCTTGAGGTGCTTGTGGTAAGGTGGTATTCCTCTGGAGTCGAAGCCAGGGACAAACCTCTCATCTCGAGTTGATTTTTGGTCCACGGAGCTCTTTCTTGTTGCTACAGTGACCTCAGGATCCCTCTAGCCTTGAAACAGTGTTCTTGGGGTTTCTCTGGAGTGCCATGAAGGAAATCAAGGCTCCTTTCATGTGTGATGTGCAACACAGAATTGCTCTGCACGCAGTACAGGGGAATCGGGCCTCATCTCGCGGCGAGGGGGACGTCTCATGGTTTTTCTCGAGTTGCGGCGGGAACCTGGGGTATATTCTCGAGTTACGACGGGGATGGCCCTTCCACACACGTGTTTGTTCAGCCACGTCAGGACTCCTGCCTCGTTGCGAGGGACAACTCGGGATTCTCCTCGAGGCTTGGCAGGGCAATTGGAACGCCTCTCCAGCTGAGGCGGGAGACCAAGGGTCCCTTTCCACGTGCCACAGGAATCCTGGGACTCCTATCAAGTTTCACGAGGAGTCAGGCATCGTCTCCTTTGGAGGCACTGATCTCCGCATACCTCTGGAGTTTTCAAAGGATGTGAGGCTATCGGTCGTGATGAGGTGGGGAACTAAATCTTTCTCTGTGCTTTCCACAGGGGATTCAGACATCCTTTCGTCCTGGGAGATGCAAGACGAGCCTGCATTGAAGTCACTGCAGGGATATCCGGCCTTATTTCGAGTCAGGGCATCGCGGTGTCCATTCCACTTGAGGCCGCAAACTCAGGGTCCCTCTCACATACCTAGAGCTGAGAGAAGCCCCCTCTTGAGGTGCTTGTGGTAAGGTGGTATTCCTCTGGAGACGAATCCAGGGACTAACCTCTCTTTTCGAGTTGATTTTTGGTCCACAGAGTTCTTTCGTGTTGCTACAGTGACCTCAGGATCCCTCTATCCTTGAAACAGTGTTCTTGGGATTTCTCTGGAGTGCCATCAAGGAAATCAAGGCTCCTTTCATGTGTGATGTGCAAGACGGAATTGCTCTGCACGCAGTACAGGGGAATCGGGCCTCATCTCGCATCGAGGGGGAAGTCTCATGGTTTTTCGCGAGTTGCGGCGGGAACCTGGGGTATATTCTCGAGTTACGACGGGGATGGCCCTTCCACCCACGTGTTTGTTCAGCCACGTCAGGACTCCTGCCTAGTTGCGAGGGACAACTCGGGATTCTCCTCGAGGCTTGGCAGGGCAATTGGAACGCCTCTCCAGCTGAGGCGGGAGACCAAGGGTCCCTTTCCACGTGCCACAAGAATCCTGGGACTCCTATCAAGTTTCACGAGGAGTCAGGCATCGTCTCCTTTGGAGGCACTGATCTCCGCGTACCTCTGGAGTTTTCAAAGGATGTGAGGCCTGCGGTCGTGATGAGGTGGGGAACTAGGTGCTTCTCTGTGGTCTCCACAGGGGTTTCAGACATCCTTTCTTCTTGGAGATGCAAGACGAGCCTGCATTCAAGTCACTGCAGGGATATCCGGCCTTATTTCGAGTCAGGGCATCGCGGTGTCCATTCCACTTGAGGCCGCAAACTCAGGGTCCCTCTCACATACCTAGAGCTGAGAGAAGCCTCCTCTTGAGGTGCTTGTGGTAAGGTGGTATTCCTCTGGAGTCGAAGCCAGGGACTAACCTCTCATCTCGAGTTGATTTTTGGTCCACGGAGCTCTTTCGTGCTGCTACAGTGACCTCAGGATCCCTCTAGCCTTGAAACAGTGTTCTTGGGGTTTCTCTGGAGTGCCATCAAGGAAATCAAGGCTCCTTTCATGTGTGATGTGCAACACGGAATTGCTCTGCACGCAGTGCAGGGGAATCGGGCCTCATCTCGCGGCGAGGGGGAAGTCTCATGGTTTTTCTCGAGTTGCGGCGGGAACCTGGGGTATATTCTCGAGTTACGACGGGGATGGCCCTTCCACCCACGTGTTTCTTCAGCGACGTCAGGACTCCTGCCTAGTTGCGAGGGACAACTCTGGATTCTCCTCGAGGCTTGGCAGGGCAATTGGGACGCCTCTCCAGCTGAGGCGGGAGACCAAGTGTCCCTTTCCAAGTGCCACAGGAATCCTGGGACTCCTATCAAGTTTCACGAGGAGTCAGGCATCGTCTCCTTTGGAGGCACTGATCTCCGCGTACCTCTGGAGTTTTCAAAGGATGTGAGGCTATCGGTCGCGCTGAGGTGGGAAACTAAGTCTTTCTCTGTGCTTTCCACAGGGGATTCAGACATCCTTTTGTCCTGGGAGATGCAAGACGAGCCTGCATTGAAGTCACTGCAGGGATATCCGGCCTTATTTCGAGTCAGGGCATCGCGGTGTCCATTCCACTTGAGGCCGCAAACTCAGGGTCCCTCTCACATACCTAGAGCTGAGAGAAGCCTCCTCTTGAGGTGCTTGTGGTAAGGTGGTATTCCTCTGGAGACGAATTCAGGGACTAACCTCTCTTTTCGAGTTGATTTTTGGTCCACAGAGTTCTTTTGTGTTGCTACAGTGACCTCAAGATCCCTCTATCCTTGAAACAGTGTTCTTGGGGTTTCTCTGGAGTGCCATCTAGGAAATCAAGGCTCCTTTCATGTGTGATGTGCAACACGGAATTGCTCTGCACGCAGTGCAGGGGAATCGGGCCTCATCTCGCGGCGAGGGGGAAGTCTCATGGTTTTTCTCGAGTTGCGGCGGGAACCTGGGGTATATTCTCGAATTACGACGGGGATGGCCCTTCCACACACGTGTTTGTTCAGCCACGTCAGGACTCCTGCCTAGTTGCGAGACACAACTCGGGATTCTCCTCGAGGCTTGGCAAGGCAATTGGGACGCCTCTCCAGCTGAGGCGGGAGACCAAGGGTCCCTTTCCAAGTGCCACAGGAATCCTGGGACTCCTATCAAGTTTCACGAGGAGTCAGGCATCGTCTCCTTTGGAGGCACTGATCTCCGCGTACCTCTGGAGTTTTCAAAGGATGTGAGGCCTCCGGTCGCGATGAGGTGGGGAACTAGGTCTTTCTCTGTGGTCTCCACAGGGGATTCAGACATCCTTTCATCTTGGGAGATGCAAGACGAGCCTGCATTCAAGTCACTGCAGGGATATCCAGCCTTATTTCGCATCAGGGCATCGCGGTGTCCATTCCACTTGAGTCCGCAAACTCAGGGTCCCTCTCACATACCTAGAGCTGAGAGAAGCCTCCTCTTGAGGTGCTTGTGGTAAGGTGGTATTCCTCTGGAGTCGAAGCCAGGGACTAACCTCTCATCTCGAGTTGATTTTTGGTCCACGGAGCTCTTTCGTGTTGCTACAGTGACCTCAGGATCCCTCTAGCCTTGAAACAGTGTTCTTGGGGTTTCTCTGGAGTGCCATCAAGGAAATCAAGGCTCCTTTCATGTGTGATGTGCAACACGGAATTGCTCTGCACGCAGTGCAGGGGAATCGGGCCTCATCTCGCGGCGAGGGGGAAGTCTCATGGTTTTTCTCGAGTTGAGGCGGGAACCTGGGGTATATTCTCGAGTTACGACGGGGATGGCCCTTCCACCCACGTGTTTCTTCAGCGACGTCAGGACTCCTGCCTAGTTGCGAGGGACAACTCTGGATTCTCCTCGAGGCTTGGCAGGGCAATTGGGACGCCTCTCCAGCTGAGGCGGGAGACCAAGTGTCCCTTTCCAAGTGCCACAGGAATCCTGGGACTCCTATCAAGTTTCACGAGGAGTCAGGCATCGTCTCCTTTGGAGGCACTGATCTCCACGTACCTCTGGAGTTTTCAAAGGATGTGAGGCCTCCGGTCGCGATGAGGTGGGGAACTAGGTCTTTCTCTGTGGTCTCCACAGGGGATTCAGACATCCTTTCATCTTGGGAGATGCAAGACGAGCCTGCATTCAAGTCACTGCAGGGATATCCAGCCTTATTTCGCGTCAGGGCATCGTGGTGTCCATTCCACTTGAGGCCGCAAACTCAGGGTCCCTCTCACATACCTAGAGCTGAGAGAAGCCTCCTCTTGAGGTGCTTGTGGTAAGGTGGTATTCCTCTGGAGTCGAAGCCAGGGACTAACCTCTCATCTCGAGTTGATTTTTGGCCCACGGAGCTCTTTCGTGTTGCTACAGTGACCTCAGGATCCCTCTAGCCTTGAAACAGTGTTCTTGGGGTTTCTCTGGAGTGCCATCAAGGAAACCAAGGCTCCTTTCATGTGTGATGTGCAACACGGAATTGCTCTGCACGCAGTGCAGGGGAATCGGGCCTCATCTCGCGGCGAGGGGGAAGTCTCATGGTTTTTCTCGAGTTGCGGCGGGAACCTGGGGTATATTCTCGAGTTACGACGGGGATGGCCATTCCACCCATGTTTTTCTTCATCGACGGCAGGACTCCTGCCTAGTTGCGAGGGACAACTCTGGATTCTCCTCGAGGCTTGGCAGGGCAATTGGGACGCCTCTCCAGCTGAGGCGGGAGACCAAGTGTCCCTTTCCAAGTGCCACAGGAATCCTGGGACTCCTATCAAGTTTCACGAGGAGTCAGGCATCGTCTCCTTTGGAGGCACTGATCTCCGCGAACCTCTGGAGTTTTCAAAGGATGTGAGGCTATCGGTCGCGATGAGGTGGGGAACTAAGTCTTTCTCTGTGCTTTCCACAGGGGATTCAGACATCCTTTCGTCCTGGGAGATGCAAGACGAGCCTGCATTGAAGTCACTGCAGGGATATCCGGCCTTATTTCGAGTCAGGGCATCGCGGTGTCCATTCCACTTGAGGCCGCAAACTCAGGGTCCCTCTCACATACCTAGAGCTGAGAGAAGCCTCCTCTTGAAGTGCTTGTGGTAAGGTGGTATTCCTCTGGAGACGAATCCAGGGACTAACCTCTCTTTTCGAGTTGATTTTTGGTCCGCAGAATTCTTTCGTGTTGCTACAGTGACCTCAGGATCCCTCTAGCCTTGAAACAGTGTTCTTGGGGTTTCTCTGGAGTGCCATCAAGGAAATCAAGGCTCCTTTCATGTGTGATGTGCAAGACGGAATTGCTCTGCACGCAGTACAGGGGAATCGGGCCTCATCTCGCATCGAGGGGGAAGTCTCATGGTTTTTCTCGAGTTGCGGCGGGAACCTGGGGTATATTCTCGAGTTACGACGGGGTTGGCCCTTCCACCCACGTGTTTGTTCAGCCACGTCAGGACTCCTGCCTAGTTGCGAGGGACAACTCGGGATTCTCCTCGAGGCTTGGCAGGGCAATTGGAACGCCTCTCCAGCTGAGGCGGGAGACCAAGTGTCCCTTTCCACGTGCCACAAGAATCCTGGGACTCCTATCAAGTTTCACGAGGAGTCAGGCATCGTCTCCTTTGGAGGCACTGATCTCCGCGTACCTCTGGAGTTTTCAAAGGATGTGAGGCTATCGGTCGCGATGAGGTGGGGAACTAGGTGTTTCTCTGTGGTCTCCACAGGGGATTCAGACATCCTTTCTTCTTGGGAGATGCAAGACGAGCCTGCATTCAAGTCACTGCAGGGATATCTGGCCTTATTTCGAGTCAGGGCATCGCGGTGTCCATTCCACTTGAGGCCGCAAACTCAGGGTCCCTCTCACATACCTAGAGCTGAGAGAAGCCTCCTCTTGAGGTGCTTGTGGTAAGGTGGTATTCCTCTGGAGTCGAAGCCAGGGACTAACCTCTCATCTCGAGTTGATTTTTGGTCCACGGAGCTCTTTCGTGCTGCTACAGTGACCTCAGGATCCCTCTAGCCTTGAAACAGTGTTCTTGGGGTTTCTCTGGAGTGCCATCAAGGAAATCAAGGCTCCTTTCATGTGTGATGTGCAACACGGAATTGCTCTGCACGCAGTGCAGGGGAATCGGGCCTCATCTCGCGGCGAGGGGGAAGTCTCATGGTTTTTCTCGAGTTGCGGCGGGAACCTGGGGTATATTCTCGAGTTACGACGGGGATGGCCCTTCCACCCACGTGTTTCTTCAGCGACGTCAGGACTCCTGCCTAGTTGCGAGGGACAACTCTGGATTCTCCTCGAGGCTTGGCAGGGCAATTGGGACGCCTCTCCAGCTGAGGCGGGAGACCAAGTGTCCCTTTCCAAGTGCCACAGGAATCCTGGGACTCCTATCAAGTTTCACGAGGAGTCAGGCATCGTCTCCTTTGGAGGCACTGATCTCCGCGTACCTCTGGAGTTTTCAAAGGATGTGAGGCTATCGGTCGCGCTGAGGTGGGAAACTAAGTCTTTCTCTGTGCTTTCCACAGGGGATTCAGACATCCTTTCGTCCTGGGAGATGCAAGACGAGCCTGCATTGAAGTCACTGCAGGGATATCCGGCCTTATTTCGAGTCAGGGCATCGCGGTGTCCATTCCACTTGAGGCCGCAAACTCAGGGTCCCTCTCACATACCTAGAGCTGAGAGAAGCCTCCTCTTGAGGTGCTTGTGGTAAGGTGGTATTCCTCTGGAGACGAATTCAGGGACTAACCTCTCTTTTCGAGTTGATTTTTGGTCCACAGAGTTCTTTTGTGTTGCTACAGTGACCTCAAGATCCCTCTATCCTTGAAACAGTGTTCTTGGGGTTTCTCTGGAGTGCCATCTAGGAAATCAAGGCTCCTTTCATGTGTGATGTGCAACATGGAATTGCTCTGCACGCAGTGCAGGGGAATCGGGCCTCATCTCGCGGCGAGGGGGAAGTCTCATGGTTTTTCTCGAGTTGCGGCGGGAACCTGGGGTATATTCTCGAATTACGACGGGGATGGCCCTTCCACACACGTGTTTGTTCAGCCACGTCAGGACTCCTGCCTAGTTGCGAGACACAACTCGGGATTCTCCTCGAGGCTTGGCAAGGCAATTGGGACGCCTCTCCAGCTGAGGCGGGAGACCAAGGGTCCCTTTCCACGTGCCACAGGAATCCTGGGACTCCTATCAAGTTTCACGAGGAGTCAGGCATCGTCTCCTTTGGAGGCACTGATCTCCGCGTACCTCTGGAGTTTTCAAAGGATGTGAGGCCTCCGGTCGCGATGAGGTGGGGAACTAGGTCTTTCTCTGTGGTCTCCACAGGGGATTCAGACATCCTTTCATCTTGGGAGATGCAAGACGAGCCTGCATTCAAGTCACTGCAGGGATATCCAGCCTTATTTCGCATCAGGGCATCGCGGTGTCCATTCCACTTGAGGCCGCAAACTCAGGGTCCCTCTCACATACCTAGAGCTGAGAGAAGCCTCCTCTTGAGGTGCTTGTGGTAAGGTGGTATTCCTCTGGAGTCGAAGCCAGGGACTAACCTCTCATCTCGAGTTGATTTTTGGTCCACGGAGCTCTTTCGTGTTGCTACAGTGACCTCAGGATCCCTCTAGCCTTGAAACAGTGTTCTTGGGGTTTCTCTGGAGTGCCATCAAGGAAATCAAGGCTCCTTTCATGTGTGATGTGCAACACGGAATTGCTCTGCACGCAGTGCAGGGGAATCGGGCCTCATCTCGCGGCGAGGGGGAAGTCTCATGGTTTTTCTCGAGTTGAGGCGGGAACCTGGGGTATATTCTCGAGTTACGACGGGGATGGCCCTTCCACCCACGTGTTTCTTCAGCGACGTCAGGACTCCTGCCTAGTTGCGAGGGACAACTCTGGATTCTCCTCGAGGCTTGGCAGGGCAATTGGGACGCCTCTCCAGCTGAGGCGGGAGACCAAGTGTCCCTTTCCAAGTGCCACAGGAATCCTGGGACTCCTATCAAGTTTCACGAGGAGTCAGGCATCGTCTCCTTTGGAGGCACTGATCTCCACGTACCTCTGGAGTTTTCAAAGGATGTGAGGCTATCGGTCGCGATGAGGTGGGGAACTAAGTCTTTCTCTGTGCTTTCCACAGGGGATTCAGACACCCTTTCGTCCTGGGAGATGCAAGACGAGCCTGCATTGAAGTCACTGCAGGGATATCCGGCCTTATTTCGAGTCAGGGCATCGCGGTGTCCATTCCACTTGAGGCCGCAAACTCAGGGTCCCTCTCACATACCTAGAGCTGAGAGAAGCCTCCTCTTGAGGTGCTTGTGGTAAGGTGGTATTCCTCTGGAGACGAATTCAGGGACTAACCTCTCTTTTCGAGTTGATTTTTGGTCCACAGAGTTCTTTCGTGTTGCTACAGTGACCTCAGGATCCCTCTAGCCTTGAAACAGTGTTCTTGGGGTTTCTCTGGAGTGCCATCAAGGAAATCAAGGCTCCTTTCATGTGTGATGTGCAAGACGGAATTGCTCTGCACGCAGTACAGGGGAATCGGGCCACATCTCGCATCGAGGGGGAAGTCTCATGGTTTTTCTCGAGTTGCGGCGGGAACCTGGGGTATATTCTCGAGTTACGACGGGGATGGCCCTTCCACCCACGTGTTTCTTCAGCGACGTCAGGACTCCTGCCTAGTTGCGAGGGACAACTCGGGATTCTCCTCGAGGCTTGGCAGGGCAATTGGAACGCCTCTCCAGCTGAGGCGGGAGACCAAGGGTCCCTTTCCACGTGCCACAAGAATCCTGGGACTCCTATCAAGTTTCACGAGGAGTCAGGCATCGTCTCCTTTGGAGGCACTGATCTCCGCGTACCTCTGGAGTTTTCAAAGGATGTGAGGCCTGCGGTCGCGATGAGGTGGCGAACTAGGTGTTTCTCTGTGGTCTCCACAGGGGATTCAGACATCCTTTCTTCTTGGGAGATGCAAGACGAGCCTGCATTCCAGTCACTGCAGGGATATCCGGCCTTATTTCGAGTCAGGGCATCGCGGTGTCCATTCCACTTGATGCCGCAAACTCAGGATCCCTCTCACATACCTAGAGCTGAGAGAAGCCTCCTCTTGAGGTGCTTGTGGTAAGGTGGTATTCCTCTGGAGTCGAAGCCAGGGACTAACCTCTCATCTCGAGTTGATTTTTGGTCCACGGAGCTCTTTCGTGTTGCTACAGTGACCTCAGGATCCCTCTAGCCTTGAAACAGTGTTCTTGGGGTTTCTCTGGAGTGCCATCAAGGAAATCAAGGCTCCTTTCATGTGTGATGTGCAACACGGAATTGCTCTGCACGCAGTGCAGGGGAATCGGGCCTCATCTCGCGGCGAGGGGGAAGTCTCATGGTTTTTCTCGAGTTGCGGCGGGAACCTGGGGTATATTCTCGAGTTACGACGGGGATGGCCCTTCCACCCACGTGTTTCTTCAGCGACGTCAGGACTCCTGCCTAGTTGCGAGGGACAACTCTGGATTCTCCTCGAGGCTTGGCAGGGCAATTGGGACGCCTCTCCAGCTGAGGCGGGAGACCAAGTGTCCCTTTCCAAGTGCCACAGGAATCCTGGGACTCCTATCAAGTTTCACGAGGAGTCAGGCATCGTCTCCTTTGGAGGCACTGATCTCCGCGTACCTCTGGAGTTTTCAAAGGATGTGAGGCTATCGGTCGCGCTGAGGTGGGGAACTAAGTCTTTCTCTGTGCTTTCCACAGGGGATTCAGACATCCTTTCGTCCTGGGAGATGCAAGACGAGCCTGCATTGAAGTCACTGCAGGGATATCCGGCCTTATTTCGAGTCAGGGCATCGCGGTGTCCATTCCACTTGAGGCCGCAAACTCAGGGTCCCTCTCACATACCTAGAGCTGAGAGAAGCCTCCTCTTGAGGTGCTTGTGGTAAGGTGGTATTCCTCTGGAGACGAATTCAGGGACTAACCTCTCTTTTCGAGTTGATTTTTGGTCCACAGAGTTCTTTTGTGTTGCTACAGTGACCTCAAGATCCCTCTATCCTTGAAACAGTGTTCTTGGGGTTTCTCTGGAGTGCCATCTAGGAAATCAAGGCTCCTTTCATGTGTGATGTGCAACACGGAATTGCTCTGCACGCAGTGCAGGGGAATCGGGCCTCATCTCGCGGCGAGGGGGAAGTCTCATGGTTTTTCTCGAGTTGCGGCGGGAACCTGGGGTATATTCTCGAATTACGACGGGGATGGCCCTTCCACACACGTGTTTGTTCAGCCACGTCAGGACTCCTGCCTAGTTGCGAGACACAACTCGGGATTCTCCTCGAGGCTTGGCAAGGCAATTGGGACGCCTCTCCAGCTGAGGCGGGAGACCAAGGGTCCCTTTCCACGTGCCACAGGAATCCTGGGACTCCTATCAAGTTTCACGAGGAGTCAGGCATCGTCTCCTTTGGAGGCACTGATCTCCGCGTACCTCTGGAATTTTCAAAGGATGTGAGGCCTCCGGTCGCGATGAGGTGGGGAACTAGGTCTTTCTCTGTGGTCTCCACAGGGGATTCAGACATCCTTTCATCTTGGGAGATGCAAGACGAGCCTGCATTCAAGTCACTGCAGGGATATCCAGCCTTATTTCGCATCAGGGCATCGCGGTGTCCATTCCACTTGAGGCCGCAAACTCAGGGTCCCTCTCACATACCTAGAGCTGAGAGAAGCCTCCTCTTGAGGTGCTTGTGGTAAGGTGGTATTCCTCTGGAGTCGAAGCCAGGGACTAACCTCTCATCTCGAGTTGATTTTTGGCCCACGGAGCTCTTTCGTGTTGCTACAGTGACCTCAGGATCCCTCTAGCCTTGAAACAGTGTTCTTGGGGTTGCTCTGGAGTGCCATCAAGGAAATCAAGGCTCCTTTCATGTGTGATGTGCAACACGGAATTGCTCTGCACGCAGTGCAGGGGAATCGGGCCTCATCTCGCGGCGAGGGGGAAGTCTCATGGTTTTTCTCGAGTTGAGGCGGGAACCTGGGGTATATTCTCGAGTTACGACGGGGATGGCCCTTCCACCCACGTGTTTCTTCAGCGACGTCAGGACTCCTGCCTAGTTGCGAGGGACAACTCTGGATTCTCCTCGAGGCTTGGCAGGGCAATTGGGACGCCTCTCCAGCTGAGGCGGGAGACCAAGTGTCCCTTTCCAAGTGCCACAGGAATCCTGGGACTCCTATCAAGTTTCACGAGGAGTCAGGCATCGTCTCCTTTGGAGGCACTGATCTCTGCGTACCTCTGGAGTTTTCAAAGGATGTGAGGCTATCGGTCGCGATGAGGTGGGGAACTAAGTCTTTCTCTGTGCTTTCCACAGGGGATTCAGACATCCTTTCGTCCTGGGAGATGCAAGACGAGCCTGCATTGAAGTCACTGCAGGGATATCCGGCCTTATTTCGAGTCAGGGCATCGCGGTGTCCATTCCACTTGAGGCCGCAAACTCAGGGTCCCTCTCACATACCTAGAGCTGAGAGAAGCCTCCTCTTGAGGTGCTTGTGGTAAGGTGGTATTCCTCTGGAGACGAATTCAGGGACTAACCTCTCTTTTCGAGTTGATTTTTGGTCCACAGAGTTCTTTCGTGTTGCTACAGTGACCTCAGGATCCCTCTAGCCTTGAAACAGTGTTCTTGGGGTTTCTCTGAAGTGCCATCAAGGAAATCAAGGCTCCTTTCATGTGTGATGTGCAAGACGGAATTGCTCTGCACGCAGTACAGGGGAATCGGGCCTCATCTCGCATCGAGGGGGAAGTCTCATGGTTTTTCTCGAGTTGCGGCGGGAACCTGGGGTATATTCTCGAGTTACGACGGGGATGGCCCTTCCACCCACGTGTTTGTTCAGCCACGTCAGGACTCCTGCCTAGTTGCGAGGGACAACTCGGGATTCTCCTCGAGGCTTGGCAGGGCAATTGGAACGCCTCTCCAGCTGAGGCGGGAGACCAAGGGTCCCTTTCCACGTGCCACAAGAATCCTGGGACTCCTATCAAGTTTCACGAGGAGTCAGGCATCGTCTCCTTTGGAGGCACTGATCTCCGCGTACCTCTGGAGTTTTCAAAGGATGTGAGGCCTGCGGTCGCGATGAGGTGGCGAACTAGGTGTTTCTCTGTGGTCTCCACAGGGGATTCAGACATCCTTTCTTCTTGGGAAATGCAAGACGAGCCTGCATTCAAGTCACTGCAGGGATATCTGGCCTTATTTCGAGTCAGGGCATCGCGGTGTCCATTCCACTTGAGGCCGCAAACTCAGGATCCCTCTCACATACCTAGAGCTGAGAGAAGCCTCCTCTTGAGGTGCTTGTGGTAAGGTGGTATTCCTCAGGAGTCGAAGCCAGGGACTAACCTCTCATCTCGTGTTGATTCTTGGTCCACGGAGCTCTTTCGTGTTGCTACAGTGACCTCAGGATCCCTCTAGCCTTGAAATAGTGTTCTTGGGGTTTCTCTGGAGTGCCATCAAGGAAATCAAGGCTCCTTTGATGTGTGATGTGCAACACGGAATTGCTCTGCACGCAGTGCAGGGGAATCGGGCCTCATCTGGCGGCGAGGGGGAAGTCTCATGGTTTTTCTCGAGTTGCGGCGGGAACCTGGGGTATATTCTCGAGTTACGACGGGGATGGCCCTTCCACCCACGTGTTTCTTCAGCGACGTCAGGACTCCTGCCTAGTTGCGAGGGACAACTCTGGATTCTCCTCGAGGCTTGACAGGGCAATTGGGACGCCTCTCCAGCTGAGGCGGGAGACCAAGTGTCCCTTTCCAAGTGCCACAGGAATCCTGGGACTCCTATCAAGTTTCACGAGGAGTCAGGCATCGTCTCCTTTGGAGGCACTGATCTCCGCGTACCTCTGGAGTTTTCAAAGGATGTGAGGCTATCGGTCGCGATGAGGTGGGGAACTAAGTCTTTCTCTGTGCTTTCCACAGGGGATTCAGACATCCTTTCGTCCTGGGAGATGCAAGACGAGCCTGCATTGAAGTCACTGCAGGGATATCCGGCCTTATTTCGAGTCAGGGCATCGCGGTGTCCATTCCACTTGAGGCCGTAAACTCAGGGTCCCTCTCACATACCTAGAGCTGAGAGAAGCCTCCTCTTGAGGTGCTTGTGGTAAGGTGGTATTCCTCTGGAGACGAATCCAGGGACTAACCTCTCTTTTCGAGTTGATTTTTGGTCCACAGAGTTCTTTTGTGTTGCTACAGTGACCTCAGGATCCCTCTATCCTTGAAACAGTGTTCTTGGGGTTTCTCTGGAGTGCCATGAAGGAAATCAAGGCTCCTTTCATGTGTGATGTGCAAGACGGAATTGCTCTGCACGCAGTACAGGGGAATTGGGCCTCATCTCGCGGCGAGGGGGAAGTCTCATGGTTTTTTTCGAGTTGCGGCGGGAACCTGGGGTATATTCTCGAGTTACGACGGGGATGGCCCTTCCACCCACGAGTTTGTTCAGCCACGTCAGGACTCCTGCCTAGTTGCGAGGGACAACTCGGGATTCTCCTCGAGGCTTGGCAGGGCAATTGGAACGCCTCTCCAGCTGAGGCGGGAGACCAAGGGTCCCTTTCCACGTGCCACAAGAATCCTGGGACTCCTATCAAGTTTCACGAGGAGTCAGGCATCGTCTCCTTTGGAGGCACTGATCTCCGCGTACCTCTGGAGTTTTCAAAGGATGTGAGGCCTGCGGTCGCGATGAGGTGGCGAACTAGGTGTTTCTCTGTGGTCTCCACAGGGGATTCAGACATCCTTTCTTCTTGGGAGATGCAAAACGAGCCTGCATTCAAGTCACTGCAGGGATATCCGGCCTTATTTCGAGTCAGGGCATCGCGGTGTCCATTCCACTTGAGGCCGCAAACTCAGGATCCCTCTCACATACCTAGAGCTGAGAGAAGCCTCCTCTTGAGGTGCTTGTGGTAAGGTGGTATTCCTCAGGAGTCGAAGCCAGGGACTAACCTCTCATCTCGTGTTGATTCTTGGTCCACGGAGCTCTTTCGTGTTGCTACAGTGACCTCAGGATCCCTCTAGCCTTGAAACAGTGTTCTTGGGGTTTCTCTGGACTGCCATTAAGGAAATCAAGGCTCCTTTCATGTGTGATGTGCAACACGGAATTGCTCTGCACGCAGTGCAGGGGAATCGGGCCTCATCTCGCGGCGAGGGGGAAGTCTCATGGTTTTTCTCGAGTTGCGGCGGGAACCTGGGGTATATTCTCGAGTTACGACGGGGATGGCCCTTCCACACACGTGTGTGTTCAGCGACGTCAGGACTCCTGCCTAGTTGCGAGGGACAACTCGGGATTCTCCTCGAGGTTTTGCATGGCAATTGGGACGCCTCTCCAGCTGAGGCGGGAGACCAAGTGTCCCTTTCCACGTGCCACAGGAATCCTGGGTCTCCTATCAAGTTTCACGAGGAGTCAGGCATCGTCTCCTTTGGAGGCACTGATCTCCGCGTACCTCTGGAGTTTTCAAAGGATTTGAGGCCGCCTGTCGCGATGAGGTGGGGAACTAGGTGTTTCTCTGTCGTCTCCACAGGGGATTCAGACACCCTTTCGTCTTGGGAGATGCAAGACGAGCCTGCATTCAAGTCACTGCAGGGATATACGGCCTTATTTCGAGTCAGGGCATCGCGGTGTCCATTCCACTTGAGGCCGCAAACTCAGGGTCCCTCTCACATACCTAGAGCTGAGAGAAGCCTCCTCTTGAGGTGCTTGTGGTAAGGTGGTATTCCTCAGGAGTCGAAGCCAGGGACTAACCTCTCATCTCGAGTTGATTGTTGGTCCACGGTGCTCTTTCGTGTTGCTACAGTGACCTCAGGATCCCTCTAGCCTTGAAACAGTGTTCTTGGGGTTTCTCTGGAGTGCCATGAAGGAAATCAAGGCTCCTTTCATGTGTGATGTGCAACACAGAATTGCTCTGCACGCAGTGCAGGGGAATCGGGCCTCATCTCGCGGCGAGGGGGAAGTCTCATGGTTTTTCTCGAGTTGCGGCGGGAACCTGGGGTATATTCTCGAGTTACGACGGGGATGGCCCTTCCACACACGTGTTTGTTCAGCCACGTCAGGACTCTTGCCTAGTTGCGAGACACAACTCGGGATTCTCCTCGAGGCTTGCCAAGGCAATTGGGACGCCTCTCCAGCTGAGGCGGGAGACCAAGGGTCCCTTTCCACGTACCGCAGGAATCCTGGGACTCCTATCAAGTTTCAAGAGGAGTCAGGCATCGTCTCCTTTGGTGGCACTGATCTCCGCGTACCTCTGGAGTTTTCAAAGGATGTGAGGCCTCCGGTCGCGATGAGGTGGGGAACTAGGTCTTTCTCTGTGGTCTCCACAGGGGATTCAGACATCCTTTCATCTTCGGAGATGCAAGACAAGCCTTCATTCAAGTCACTGCAGGGATATCCAGCCTTATTTCGTGTCAGGGCATCGCGGTGTCCATTCCACTTGAGGCCGCAAACTCAGGGTCCCTCTCACATACCTAGAGCTGAGAGAAGCCTCCTCTTGAGGTGCTTGTGGTAAGGTGGTATTCCTCTGGAGTCGAAGCCAGGGACTAACCTCTCATCTCGAGTTGATTTTTGGCCCACGGAGCTCTTTCGTGTCGCTACAGTGACCTCAGGATCCCTCTAGCCTTGAAACAGTGTTCTTGGGGTTTCTCTGGAGTGCCATCAAGGAAATCAAGGCTCCTTTCATGTGTGATGTGCAACACGGAATTGCTCTGCACGCAGTGCAGGGGAATCGGGCCTCATCTCGCGGCGAGGGGCAAGTCTCATGGTTTTTCTCGAGTTGCGGCGGGAACCTGGGGTATATTCTCGAGTTACGACGGGGATGGCCCTTCCACCCACGTGTTTCTTCAGCGACGTCAGGACTCCTGCCTAGTTGCGAGGGACAACTCTGGATTCTCCTCGAGGCTTGGCAGGGCAATTGGGACGCCTCTGCAGCTGAGGCGGGAGACCAAGTGTCCCTTTCCAAGTGCCACAGGAATCCTGGGACTCCTATCAAGTTTCACGAGGAGTCAGGCATCGTCTCCTTTGGAGGCACTGATCTCCGCGTACCTCTGGAGTTTTCAAAGGATGTGAGGCAATCGGTCGCGATGAGGTGGGGAACTAAGTCTTTCTCTGTGCTTTCCACAGGGGATTCAGACATCTTTTCGTCCTGGGAGATGCAAGACGAGCCTGAATTGAAGTCACTGCAGGGATATCCGGCCTTATTTCGAGTCAGGGCATCGCGGTGTCCATTCCACTTGAGGCCGCAAACTCAGGGTCCCTCTCACATACCTAGAGCTGAGAGAAGCCTCCTCTTGAGGTGCTTGTGGTAAGGTGGTATTCCTTTGGAGACGAATTCAGGGACTAACCTCCCTTTTCGAGTTGATTTTTGGTCCACAGAGTTCTTTTGTGTTGCTACAGTGACCTCAGGATCCCTCTATCCTTGAAACAGTGTTCTTGGGGTTTCTCTGGAGTGCCATCTAGGAAATCAAGGCTCCTTTCATGTGTGATGTGCAAGACGGAATTGCTCTGCACGCAGTACAGGGGAATCGGGCCTCATCTCGCATCGAGGGGGAAGTCTCATGGTTTTTCTCGAGTTGCGGCGGGAACGTGGGGTATATTCTCGAGTTACGACGGGGATGGCCCTTCCACACACTTGTTTGTTCAGCTACGTCAGGACTCCTGCCTAGTTGCGAGGGACAACTCGGGATTCTCCTCGAGGCTTGGCAGGGCAATTGGAACGCCTCTCCAGCTGAGGCGGGAGACCAAGGGTCCCTTTCCACGTGCCACAAGAATCCTGGGACTCCTATCAAGTTTCCCGAGGAGTCAGGCATCGTCTCCTTTGGAGGCACTGATCTCCGCGTACCTCTGGAGTTTTCAAAGGATGTGAGGCCTGCGGTCGCGATGAGGTGGGGAACTAGGTGTTTCTCTGTGGTCTCCACAGGGGATTCAGACATCCTTTCTTCTTGGGAGATGCAAGACGAGCCTGCATTCAAGTCACTGCAGGGATATCTGGCCTTATTTCGAGTCAGGGCATCGCGGTGTCCATTCCACTTGAAGCCGCAAACTCAGGATCCCTCTCACATACCTAGAGCTGAGAGAAGCCTCCTCTTGAGGTGCTTGTGGTAAGGTGGTATTCCTCAGGAGTCGAAGACAGGGACTAACCTCTCATCTCGTGTTGATTCTTGGTCCACGGAGCTCTTTCGTGTTGCTACAGTGACCTCAGGATCCCTCTAGCCTTGAAACAGTGTTCTTGGGGTTTTTCTGGAGTGCCATGAAGGAAATCAAGGCTCCTTTCATGTGTGATGTGCAACACGGAATTGCTCTGCACGCAGTGCAGGGGAATCGGGCCTCATCTCGCGGCGAGGGGGAAGTCTCATGGTTTTTCTCGAGTTGCGGCGGGAACCTGGGGTATATTCTCGAGTTACGACGGGGATGGCCCTTCCACACACGTGTTTGTTCAGCCACGTCAGGACTCCTGCCTAGTTGCGAGGGACAACTCGGGATTCTCCTCGAGGCTTGGCAAGGCAATTGGGACGCCTCTCCAGCTGAGGCGGGAGACCAAGGGTCCCTTTCCACGTGCCACAGGAATCCTGGGACTCCTATCAAGTTTCATGAGGAGTCAGGCATCGTCTCCTTTGGAGGAACTGATCTCCGCGTACCTCTGGAGTTTTCAAAGGATGTGAGGCCTCCGGTCGCGATGAGGTGGGGAACTAGGTCTTTCTCTGTGGTCTCCACAGGGGATTCAGACATCCTTTCATCTTGGGAGATGCAAGACGAGCCTGCATTCAAGTCACTGCAGGGATATCCAGCCTTATTTCACATCAGGGCATCGCGGTGTCCATTCCACTTGAGGCCGCAAACTCAGGGTCCCTCTCACATACCTAGAGCTGAGAGAAGCCTCCTCTTGAGGTGCTTGTGGTAAGGTGGTATTCCTCTGGAGACGAATCCAGGGACCAACCTCTCTTTTCGAGTTGATTTCTGGTCCACAGAGTTCTTTCGTGTTGCTACAGTGACCTCACTATCCCTCTATCCATGAAACAGTGTTCTTGGGGTTTCTCTGGAGTGCCATGAAGGAAATCAAGGCTCCTTTCATGTGTGATGTGCAAGACGGAATTGCTCTGCACGCAGTATAGGGGAATTGGGCCTCATCTCGCGGCGAGGGGGAAGTCTCATGGTTTTCTTCGAGTTGCGGCGGGAACCTGGGGTATATTCTCGAGTTACGACGGGGATGGCCCTTCCACCCACGTGTTTGTTCAGCCACGTCAGGACTCCTGCCTAGTTGCGAGGGACAACTCGGGATTCTCCTCGAGGCTTGGCAGGGCAATTGGAACGCCTCTCCAGCTGAGGCGGGAGACCAAGGGTCCCTTTCCACGTGCCACAAGAATCCTGGGACTCCTATCAAGTTTCACGAGGAGTCAGGCATCGTCTCCTTTGGAGGCACTGATCTCCGCGTACCTCTGGAGTTTTCAAAGGATGTGAGGCCTGCGGTCGCGATGAGGTGGGGAACTAGGTGTTTCTCTGTGGTCTCCACAGGGGATTCAAACATCCTTTCTTCTTGGGAGATGCAAGACGAGCCTGCATTCAAGTCACTGCAGGGATATCCGGCCTTATTTCGAGTCAGGGCATCGCGGTGTCCATTCCACTTGAGGCCGCAAACTCAGGATCCCTCTCACATACCTAGAGCTGAGAGAAGCCTCCTCTTGAGGTGCTTGTGGTAAGGTGGTATTCCTCAGGAGTCGAAGCCAGGGACTAACCTCTCATCTCGTGTTGATTCTTGGTCCACGGAGCTCTTTCGTGTTGCTACAGTGACCTCAGGATCCCTCTAGCCTTGAAACAGTGTTCTTGGGGTTTCTCTGGACTGCCATCAAGGAAATCAAGGCTCCTTTCATGTGTGATGTGCAACACGGAATTGCTCTGCACGCAGTGCAGGGGAATCGGGCCTCATCTCGCGGCGAGGGGGAAGTCTCATGGTTTTTCTCGAGTTGCGGCGGGAACCTGGGGTATATTCTCGAGTTACGACGGGGATGGCCCTTCCACACACGTGTTTGTTCAGCCACGTCAGGACTCTTGCCTAGTTGCGAGACACAACTCGGGATTCTCCTCGAGGCTTGGCAAGGCAATTGGGACGCCTCTCCAGCTGAGGCGGGAGACCAAGGGTCCCTTTCCACGTACCACAGGAATCCTGGGACTCCTATCAAGTTTCACGAGGAGTCAGGCATCGTCTCCTTTGGAGGCACTGATCTCCGCGTACCTCTGGAGTTTTCAAAGGATGTGAGGCCTCCGGTCGCGATGAGGTGGGGAACTAGGTCTTTCTCTGTGGTCTCCACAGGGGATTCAGACATCCTTTCATCTTGGGAGATGCAAGACGAGCCTTCATTCAAGTCACTGCAGGGATATCCAGCCTTATTTCGTGTCAGGGCATCGCGGTGTCCATTCCACTTGAGGCCGCAAACTCAGGGTCCCTCTCACATACCTAGAGCTGAGAGAAGCCTCCTCTTGAGGTGCTTGTGGTAAGGTGGTATTCCTCTGGAGTCGAAGCCAGGGACTAACCTCTCATCTCGAGTTGATTTTTGGCCCACGGAGCTCTTTCGTGTTGCTACAGTGACCTCAGGATCCCTCTAGCCTTGAAACAGTGTTCTTGGGGTTTCTCTGGAGTGCCATCAAGGAAATCAAGGCTCCTTTCATGTGTGATGTGCAACACAGAATTGCTCTGCACGCAGTGCAGGGGAATCGGGCCTCATCTCGCGGCGAGGGGGAAGTCTCATGGTTTTTCTCGAGTTGCGGCGGGAACCTGGGGTATATTCTCGAGTTACGACGGGGATGGCCCTTCCACCCACGTGTTTCTTCAGCGACGTCAGGACTCCTGCCTAGTTGCGAGGGACAACTCTGGATTCTCCTCGAGGCTTGGCAGGGCAATTGGGACGCCTCTCCAGCTGAGACGGGAGACCAAGGGTCCCTTTCCACGTGCCACAGGAATCCTGGGTCTCCTATCAAGTTTCACGAGGAGTCAGGCATCGTCTCCTTTGGAAGCACTGATCTCCGCGTACCTCTGGAGTTTTCAAAGGATGTGAGGCCTCCGCTCGCGATGAGGTGGGGAACTAGGTCTTTCTCTGTGGTCTCCACAGGGGATTCAGACATCCTTTCATCTTGGGAGATGCA
The DNA here is from genome assembly GCF_910594005.1 of Cervus elaphus. NCBI lineage: Eukaryota > Metazoa > Chordata > Mammalia > Artiodactyla > Cervidae > Cervus > Cervus elaphus. Next base: position 2,553,073 of record NW_025316789.1, read on the forward strand.
AGACGAGCCTGCATTCAAGTCACTGCAGGGATATCCAGCCTTATTTCGCATCAGGGCATCGCGGTGTCCATTCCACTTGAGGCCGCAAACTCAGGGTCCCTCTCACATACCTAGAGCTGAGAGAAGCCTCCTCTTGAGGTGCTTGTGGTAAGGTGGTATTCCTCTGGAGACGAATCCAGGGACCAACCTCTCTTTTCGAGTTGATTTTTGGTCCACAGAGTTCTTTCGTGTTGCTGCAGTGACCTCACTATCCCTCTATCCTTGAAACAGTGTTCTTGGGGTTTCTCTGGAGTGCCATGAAGGAAATCAAGGCTCCTTTCATGTGTGATGTGCAAGACGGAATTGCTCTGCACGCAGTACAGGGGAATTGGGCCTCATCTCGCGGCGAGGGGGAAGTCTCATGGTTTTTTTCGAGTTGCGGCGGGAACCTGGGGTATATTCTCCAGTTACGACGGGGATGGCGCTTCCACCCACGTGTTTGTTCAGCCACGTCAGGACTCCTGCCTAGTTGCGAGGGACAACTCGGGATTCTCCTCGAGGCTTGGCAGGGCAATTGGAACGCCTCTCCAGCTGAGGCGGGAGACCAAGGGTCCCTTTCCACGTGCCACAAGAATCCTGGGACTCCTATCAAGTTTCACGAGGAGTCAGGCATCGTCTCCTTTGGAGGCACTGATCTCCGCGTACCTCTGGAGTTTTCAAAGGATGTGAGGCCTGCGGTCGCGATGAAGTGGGGAACTAGGTGTTTCTCTGTGGTCTCCACAGGGGATTCAGACATCCTTTCTTCTTGGGAGATGCAAGACGAGCCTGCATTCAAGTCACTGCAGGGATATCCGGCCTTATTTCGAGTCAGGGCATCGCGGTGTCCATTCCACTTGAGGCCGCAAACTCAGGATCCCTCTCACATACCTAGAGCTGAGAGAAGCCTCCTCTTGAGGTGCTTGTGGTAAGGTGGTATTCCTCAGGAGTCGAAGCCAGGGACTAACCTCTCATCTCGTGTTGATTCTTGGTCCACGGAGCTCTTTCGTGTTGCTACAGTGACCTCAGGATCCCTCTAGCCTTGAAACAGTGTTCTTGGGGTTTCTCTGGACTGCCATCAAGGAAATCAAGGCTCCTTTCATGTGTGATGTGCAACACGGAATTGCTCTGCACACAGTGCAGGGGAATCAGGCCTCATCTCGCGGCGAGGGGGAAGTCTCATGGTTTTTCTCGAGTTGCGGCGGGAACCTGGGGTATATTCTCGAGTTACGACGGGGATGGCCCTTCCACACACGTGTGTGTTCAGCGACGTCAGGACTCCTGCCTAGTTGCGAGGGACAACTCGGGATTCTCCTCGAGGTTTTGCAGGGCAATTGGGACGCCTCTCCAGCTGAGACGGGAGACCAAGTGTCCCTTTTCACGTGACACAGGAATCCTGGGTCTCCTATCAAGTTTCACGAGGAGTCAGGCATCGTCTCCTTTGGAGGCACTGATCTCCGCGTACCTCTGGAGTTTTCAAAGGATTTGAGGCCGCCTGTCGCGATGAGGTGGGGAACTAGGTGTTTCTCTGTGGACTCCACTGGGGATTCAGACACCCTTTCGTCTTGGGAGATGCAAGACGAGCCTGCATTCCAGTCACTGCAGGGATATACGGCCTTATTTCGAGTCAGGGCATCGCGTTGTCCATTCCACTTGAGGCCGCAACTCAGGGTCCCTCTCACATACCTAGAGCTGAGAGAAGCCTCCTCTTGAGGTGCTTGTGGTAAGGTGGTATTCCTCAGGAGTCGAATCCAGGGACTAACCTCTCATCTCGAGTTGATTGTTGGTCCACGGTGCTCTTTCGTGTTGCTACAGTGACCTCAGGATCCCTCTAGCCTTGTAACAGTGTTCTTGGGGTTTCTCTGGAGTGCCATGAAGGAAATCAAGGCTCCTTTCATGTGTGATGTGCAACACAGAATTGCTCTGCACGCAGTGCAGGGGAATCGGGCCTCATCTCGCGGCGAGGGGGACGTCTCATGGTTTTTCTCGAGTTGCGGCGGGAACCTGGGGTATATTCTCGAGTTACGACGGGGATGGCCCTTCCACACACGTGTTTGTTCAGCCACGTCAGGACTCTTGCCTAGTTGCGAGACACAACTCGGGATTCTCCTCGAGGCTTGGCAAGGCAATTGGGACGCCTCTCCAGCTGAGGCGGGAGACCAAGGGTCCCTTTCCACGTACCACAGGAATCCTGGGACTCCTATCAAGTTTCACGAGGAGTCAGGCATCGTCTCCTTTGGAGGCACTGATCTCCGCGTACCTCTGGAGTTTTCAAAGGATGTGAGGCCTCCGGTCGCGATGAGGTGGGGAACTAGGTCTTTCTCTGTGGTCTCCACAGGGGATTCAGACATCCTTTCATCTTGGGAGATGCAAGACGAGCCTTCATTCAAGTCACTGCAGGGATATCCAGCCTTATTTCGTGTCAGGGCATCGCGGTGTCCATTCCACTTGAGGCCGCAAACTCAGGGTCCCTCTCACATACCTAGAGCTGAGAGAAGCCTCCTCTTGAGGTGCTTGTGGTAAGGTGGTATTCCTCTGGAGTCGAAGCCAGGGACTAACCTCTCATCTCGAGTTGATTTTTGGCCCACGGAGCTCTTTCGTGTCGCTACAGTGACCTCAGGATCCCTCTAGCCTTGAAACAGTGTTCTTGGGGTTTCTCTGGAGTGCCATCAAGGAAATCAAGGCTCCTTTCATGTGTGATGTGCAACACGGAATTGGTCTGCACGCAGTGCAGGGGAATCGGGCCTCATCTCGCGGCGAGGGGGAAGTCTCATGGTTTTTCTCGAGTTGCGGCGGGAACCTGGGGTATATTCTCGAGTTACGACGGGGATGGCCCTTCCACCCACGTGTTTCTTCAGCGACGTCAGGACTCCTGCCTAGTTGCGAGGGACAACTCTGGATTCTCCTCGAGGTTTGGCAGGGCAATTGGAACGCCTCTCCAGCTGAGGCGGGAGACCAAGGGTCCCTTTCCACGTGCCACAAGAATCCTGGGACTCCTATCAAGTTTCACGAGGAGTCAGGCATCGTCTCCTTTGGAGGCACTGATCTCCGCGTACCTCTGGAGTTTTCAAAGGATGTGAGGCCTCCGGTCGCGATGAGGTGGGGAACTTGGTGTTTCTCTGTGGTCTCCACAGGGGATTCAGACATCCTTTCTTCTTGGGAGATGCAAGACGAGCCTGCATTCAAGTCACTGCAGGGATATCTGGCCTTATTTCGAGTCAGGGCATCGCGGTGTCCATTCCCCTTGAGGCCGCAAACTCAGGATCCCTCTCACATACCTAGAGCTGAGAGAAGCCTCCTCTTGAGGTGCTTGTGGTAAGGTGGTATTCCTCAGGAGTCGAAGAGAGGGACTAACCTCTCATCTCGTGTTGATTCTTGGTCCACGGAGCTCTTTCGTGTTGCTACAGTGACCTCAGGATCCCTCTAGCCTTGAAACAGTGTTCTTGGGGTTTCTCTGGAGTGCCATCAAGGAAATCAAGGCTCCTTTCATGTGTGATGTGCAACACGGAATTGCTCTGCACGCAGTGCAGGGGAATCGGGCCTCATCTCGCGGCGAGGGGGAAGTCTCATGGTTTTTCTCGAGTTGCGGCGGGAACCTGGGGTATATTCTCGAGTTACGACGGGGATGGCCCTTCCACACACGTGTTTGTTCAGCCACGTCAGGACTCCTGCCTAGTTGCGAGACACAACTCGGGATTCTCCTCGAGGCTTGGCAAGGCAATTGGGACGCCTCTCCAGCTGAGGCGGGAGACCAAGGGTCCCTTTCCACGTGCCACAGGAATCCTGGGACTCCTATCAAGTTTCATGAGGAGTCAGGCATCGTCTCCTTTGGAGGCACTGATCTCCGCGTACCTCTGGAGTTTTCAAAGGATGTGAGGCCTCCGGTCGCGATGAGGTGGGGAACTAGGTCTTTCTCTGTGGTCTCCACAGGGGATTCAGACATCCTTTCATCTTGGGAGATGCAAGACGAGCCTGCATTGAAGTCACTGCAGGGATATCCAGCCTTATTTCGCATCAGGGCATCGCGGTGTCCATTCCACTTGAGGCCGCAAACTCAGGGTCCCTCTCACATACCTAGAGCTGAGAGAAGCCTCCTCTTGAGGTGCTTGTGGTAAGGTGGTATTCCTCTGGAGACGAATCCAGGGACCAACCTCTCTTTTCGAGTTGATTTTTGGTCCATAGAGTTCTTTCGTGTTGCTTCAGTGACCTCACTATCCCTCTATCCTTGAAACAGTGTTCTTGGGGTTTCTCTGGAGTGCCATGAAGGAAATCAAGGCTCCTTTCATGTGTGATGTGCAAGACGGAATTGCTCTGCACGCAGTATAGGGGAATTGGGCCTCATCTCGCGGCGAGGGGGAAGTCTCATGGTTTTTTTCGAGTTGCGGCGGGAACCTGGGGTATATTCTCGAGTTACGACGGGGATGGCCCTTCCACCCACGTGTTTGTTCAGCCACGTCAGGACTCCTGCCTAGTTGCGAGGGACAACTCGGGATTCTCCTCGAGGCTTGGCAGGGCAATTGGAACGCCTCTCCTGCTGAGGCGGGAGACCAAGGGTCCCTTTCCACGTGCCACAAGAATCCTGGGACTCCTATCAAGTTTCACGAGGAGTCAGGCATCGTCTCCTTTGGAGGCACTGATCTCCGCGTACCTCTGGAGTTTTCAAAGGATGTGAGGCCTCCGGTCGCGATGAGGTGGGGAACTAGGTTTTTCTCTGTGGTCTCCACAGGGGATTCAGACATCCTTTCTTCTTGGGAGATGCAAGACGAGCCTGCATTCAAGTCACTGCAGGGATATCCGGCCTTATTTCGAGTCAGGGCATCGCGGTGTCCATTCCACTTGAGGCCGCAAACTCAGGGTCCCTCTCACATACCTAGAGCTGAGAGAAGCCTCCTCTTGAGGTGCTTGTGGTAAGGTGGTATTCCTCTGGAGTCGAAGCCAGGGACTAACCTCTCATCTCGAGTTGATTTTTGGCCCACGGAGCTCTTTCGTGTTGCTACAGTGACCTCAGGATCCCTCTAGCCTTGAAACAGTGTTCTTGGGGTTTCTCTGGAGTGCCATCAAGGAAATCAAGGCTCCTTTCATGTGTGATGTGCAACACGGAATTGCTCTGCACGCAGTGCAGGGGAATCGGGCCTCATCTCGCGGCGAGGGGGAAGTCTCATGGTTTTTCTCGAGTTGCGGCGGGAACCTGGGTTATATTCTCGAGTTACGACGGGGATGGCCCTTCCACCCACGTGTTTCTTCAGCGACGTCAGGACTCCTGCCTAGTTACGAGGGACAACTCGGGATTCTCCTCGAGACTTGGCAGGGCAATTGGGACGCCTCTCCAGCTGAGGCGGGAGACCAAGTGTCCCTTTCCAAGTGCCACAGGAATCCTGGGACTCCTATCAAGTTTCACGAGAAGTCAGGCATCGTCTCCTTTGGAGGCACTGATCTCCGCGTACCTCTGGAGTTTTCAAAGGATGTGAGGCTATCGGTCGCGATGAGGTGGGGAACTAAGTTTTCTCTGTGCTTTCCACAGGGGATTCAGACATCCTTTCATTTTGGGAGATGCAAGACGAGCCTGCGTTGAAGTCACTGCAGGGATATCCGGCCTTATTTCGAGTCAGGGCATCACGGTGTCCATTCCACTTGAGGCCGCAAACTCAGGGTCCCTCTCACATACCTAGAGCTGAGAGAAGCCTCCTCTTGAGGTGCTTGTGGTAAGGTGGTTTTTCTCTGGAGACGAATCCAGGGACTAACCTCTCTTTTCGAGTTGATTTTTGGTCCACAGAGTTCTTTCGTGTTGCTACAGTGACCTCAGAATCCCTCTAGCCTTGAAACAGTGTTCTTGGGGTTTCTCTGGAGTGCCATCAAGGAAATCAAGGCTCCTTTCATGTGTGATGTGCAAGACGGAATTGCTCTGCACGCAGTGCAGGGGAATCGGGCCTCATTTTGCGGAGAGGGGGAAGTCTCATGGTTTTTCTCGAGTTGCGGCGGGAACCTGGGGTATATTCTCGAGTTACGACGTGGATGGCCCTTCCACACACGTGTGTGTTCAGCCATGTCAGGACTCCTGCCTAGTTGCGAGGGACAATTCGGGATTCTCCTCGAGGCTTTGCAGGGCAATTGGGACGCCTCTCCCGCTGAGACGGGAGACCAAGGGTCCCTTTCCACGTGCCACAGGAATCCTGGGTCTCCTATCAAGTTTCACGAGGAGTCAGGCATCGTCTCCTTTGGAGGCACTGATCTCCGCGTACCTCTGGAGTTTTCAAAGGATTTGAGGCCTCCTGTCGCGATGAGGTGGGGAACTAGGTATTTCTCTGTGGTCTCCACAGGGGATTCAGACACCCTTTCGTCTTGGGAGATGCAAGACGAGCCTGCATTCCAGTCACTGCAGGGATATCCGGCCTTATTTCGAGTCAGGGCATCGCGGTGTCCATTCCACTTGAGGCCGCAAACTCAGGGTCCCTCTCACATACCTAGAGCTGAGAGAAGCCTCCTCTTGAGGTGCTTGTGGTAAGGTGGTATTCCTCTGGAGTCGAAGCCAGGGACTAACCTCTCATCTCGTGTTATTTCTTGGTCCACGGAGCTCTTTCGTGTTGCTACAGTGACCTCAGGATCCCTCTAGCCTTGAAACAGTGTTCTTGGGGTTTCTCTGGAGTGCCATCAAGGAAATCAAGGCTCCTTTCATGTGTGATGTGCAACACAGAATTGCTCTGCACGCAGTGCAGGGGAATCGGGCCTCATCTCGCGGCGAGGGGGAAGTCTCATGGTTTTTCTCGAATTGCGGCGGGAACCTGGGGTATATTCTCGAGTTACGACGGGGATGGCCCTTCCACACACGTGTTTGTTCAGCCACGTCAGGACTCTTGCCTAGTTGCGAGACAGAACTCGGTATTCTCCTCGAGGCTTGGCAAGGCAATTGGGACGCCTCTCCAGCTGAGGCAGGAGACCAAGGGTCCCTTTCCACGTGCCACAGGAATCCTGGGACTCCTATCAAGTTTCACGAGGAGTCAGGCATCGTCTCCTTTGGAAGCACTGATCTCCGCGTACCTCTGGAGTTTTCAAAGGATGTGAGGCCTCCGCTCGCGATGAGGTGGGGAACTAGGTCTTTCTCTGTGGTCTCCACAGGGGATTCAGACATCCTTTCATCTTGGGAGATGCAAGACGAGCCTGCATTCAAGTCACTGCAGGGATATCCAGCCTTATTTCGCGTCAGGGCATCGCGGTGTCCATTCCACCTGAGGCCGCAACCTCAAGGTCCCTCTCACATACCTAGAGCTGAGAGAAGCCTCCTCTTGAGGTGCTTGTGGTAAGGTGGTATTCCTCAGGAGTCGAAGCCAGGGATTAACCTCTCATCTCGAGTTGATTTTTGGTCCACGGAGCTCTTTCGTGTTGCTACAGTGACCTCAGGATCCCTCTAGCCTTGAAAGAGTGTTCTTGGGGTTTCTCTGGAGTGCCATGAAGGAAATCAAGGCTCCTTTCATGTGTGATGTGCAACACGGAATTGCTCTGCATGCAGTGCAGGGGAATCGGGCCTCATCTCGCGGCGAGGGGGAAGTCTCATGGTTTTTCTCGAGTTGCGGCGGGAACCTGGGGTATATTCTCGAGTTACGACGGGGATGGCCCTTCCACCCACGTGTTTCTTCAGCGACGTCAGGACTCCTGCCTAGTTGTGAGGGACAACTCTGGATTCTCCTCGAGGCTTGGCAGGGCAATTGGGACGCCTCTCCAGCTGAGGTGGGAGACCAAGTGTCCCTTTCCAAGGTCCACAGGAATCCTGGGACTCCTATCAAGTTTCACGAGGAGTCAGGCGTCGTCTCCTTTGGAGGCACTGATCTCCGCGTACCTCTGGAGTTTTCAAAGGATGTGAGGCTATCGGTCGCGATGAGGTGGGGAACTAAGTCTTTCTCTGTGCTTTCCACAGGGGATTCAGACATCCTTTCGTCCTGGGAGATGCAAGACGAGCCTGCATTCAAGTCACTGCAGGGATATCTGGCCTTATTTCGAGTCAGGGCATCGCGGTGTCCATTCCCCTTGAGGCCGCAAACTCAGGATCCCTCTCACATACCTAGAGCTGAGAGAAGCCTCCTCTTGAGGTGCTTGTGGTATGGTGGTATTCCTCAGGAGTCGAAGACAGGGACTAACCTCTCATCTCGTGTTGATTCTTGGTCCACGGAGCTCTTTCGTGTTGCTACAGTGACCTCAGGATCCCTCTAGCCTTGAAACAGTGTTCTTGGGGTTTCTCTGGAGTGCCATCAAGGAAATCAAGGCTCCTTTCATGTGTGATGTGCAACACGGAATTGCTCTGCACGCAGTGCAGGGGAATCGGGCCTCATCTCGCGGCGAGGGGGAAGTCTCATGGTTTTTCTCGAGTTGCGGCGGGAACCTGGGGTATAATCTCGAGTTACGACGGGGATGGCCCTTCCACACAGGTGTTTGTTCAGCCACGGCAGGACTCCTGCCTAGTTGCGAGACACAACTCGGGATTCTCCTCGAGGCTTGGCAAGGCAATTGGGACGCCTCTCCAGCTGAGGCGGTAGACCAAGGGTCCCTTTCAACGTGCCACAGGAATCCTGGGACTCCTATCAAGTTTCATGAGGAGTCAGGCATCGTCTCCTTTGGAGGCACTGATCTCCGCGTACCTCTGGAGTTTTCAAAGGATGTGAGGCCTCCGGTCGCGATGAGGTGGGGAACTAGGTCTTTCTCTGTGGTCTCCATAGGGGATTCAGACATCCTTTCATCTTGGGAGATGCAAGACGAGCCTGCATTCAAGTCACTGCAGGGATATCCAGCCTTATTTCGCATCAGGGCATCGCGGTGTCCATTCCACTTGAGGCCGCAAACTCAGGGTCCCTCTCACATACCTAGAGCTGAGAGAAGCCTCCTCTTGAGGTGCTTGTGGTAAGGTGGTATTCCTCTGGAGACGAATCCAGGGACCAACCTCTCTTTTCGAGTTGATTTTTGGTCCACAGAGTTCTTTCTTGTTGTTACAGTGACCTCACTATCCCTCTATCCTTAAAACAGTGTTCTTGGGGTTTCTCTGGAGTGCCATCAAGGAAATCAAGGCTCCTTTCATGTGTGATGTGCAAGACGGAATTGCTCTGCACGCAGTACAGGGGAATTGGGCCTCATCTCGCGGCGAGGGGGAAGTCTCATTGTTTTTTTCGAGTTGCGGCGGGAACCTGGGGTATATTCTCGAGTTACGACGGGGATGGCCCTTCCACCCACGTGTTTGTTCAGCGACGTCAGGACTACTGCCTAGTTGCGAGGGACAACTCGGGATTCTCCTCGAGGCTTGGCAGGGCAATTGGAACGCCTCTCCAGCTGAGGCGGGAGACCAAGGGTCCCTTTCCACGTGCCACAAGAATCCTGGGACTCCTATCAAGTTTCACGAGGAGTCAGGCATCGTCTCCTTTGGAGGCACTGATCTCCGCGTACCTCTGGAGTTTTCAAAGGATGTGAGGCCTGCGGTCTCGATGAGGTGGGGAACTAGGTGTTTCTCTGTGGTCTTCACAGGGGATTCAGACATCCTTTCTTCTTGGGAGATGCAAGACGAGCCTGCATTCAAGTCACTGCAGGGATATCCGGCCTTATTTCGCGTCAGGGCATCGTGGTGTCCATTCCACTTGAGGCCGCAAACTCAGGGTCCCTCTCACATACCTAGAGCTGAGAGAAGCCTCCTCTTGAGGTGCTTGTGGTAAGGTGGTATTCCTCTGGAGTCGAAGCCAGGGACTAACCTCTCATCTCGAATTGATTTTTGGCCCACGAAGCTCTTTCGTGTTGCTACAGTGACCTCAGGATCCCTCTAGCCTTGAAACAGTGTTCTTGGGGTTTCTCTGGAGTGCCATCAAGGAAATCAAGGCTCCTTTCATGTGTGATGTGCAACACGGAATTGCTCTGCACGCAGTGCAGGGGAATCGGGCCTCATCTCGCAGCGAGGGGGAAGTCTCATGGTTTTTCTCGAGTTGCGGCGGGAACCTGGGGTATATTCTCGAGTTACGACGGGGATGGCCCTTCCACACACGTGTGTGTTCAGCCATGTCAGGACTCCTGCCTAGTTGCGAGGGACAACTCGGGATTCTCCTCGAGGCTTTGCAGGGCAATTGGGACGCCTCTCCCGCTGAGACGGGAGACCAAGGGTCCCTTTCCACGTGCCACAGGAATCCTGGGTCTCCTATCAAGTTTCACGAGGAGTCAGGCATCGTCTCCTTTGGAGGCACTGATCTCCGCATACCTCTGGAGTTTTCAAAGGATTTGAGGCCTCCTGTCGCGATGAGGTGGGGAACTAGGTCTTTCTCTGTGGTCTCCACAGGGGATTCAGACACCCTTTCGTCTTGGGAGATGCAAGACGAGCCTGCATTCCAGTCACTGCAGGGATATCCGGCCTTATTTCGAGTCAGGGCATCGCGGTGTCCATTCCACTTGAGGCCGCAAACTCAGGGTCCCTCTCACATACCTAGAGCTGAGAGAAGCCTCCTCTTGAGGTGCTTGTGGTAAGGTGGTATTCCTCAGGAGTCGAAGCCAGGGACTAACCTCTCATCTCGTGTTGATTCTTGGTCCACGGAGCTCTTTCGTGTTGCTACAGTGACCTCAGGATCCCTCTAGCCTTGAAACAGTGTTCTTGGGGTTTCTCTGGAGTGCCATGAAGGAAATCAAGGCTCCTTTCATGTGTGATGTGCAACACGGATTTGCTCTGCACGCAGTGCAGGGGAATCAGGCCTCATCTCGCGGCGAGGGGGAAGTCTCATGGTTTTTCTCGAGGTGCGGCGGGAACCTGGGGTATATTCTCGAGTTACGACGGGGATGGCCCTTCCACCCACGTGTTTGTTCAGCCTCGTCAGGTCTCCTGCCTAGTTGCGAGTTACAACTCGGGATTCTCCTCAAGGCTTTGCAGGGCAATTGGGACGCCTCTCCAGCTGAGACGGGAGACCAAGGGTCCCTTTCCACGTGCCACAGGAATCCTGGGTCTCCTATCAAGTTTCACGAGGAGTCAGGCATCGTCTCCTTTGGAGGCACTGATCTCCGCATACCTCTGGAGTTTTCAAAGGATTTGAGGCCTCCTGTCACGATGAGGTGGGGAACTAGGTCTTTCTCTGTGGTCTCCACAGGGGAGTCAGACACCCTTTCGTCTTGGGAGATGCAAGACGAACCTGCATTCCAGTCACTGCAGGGATATCCGGCCTTATTTCGAGTCAGGGCATCGCGGTGTCCATTCCACTTGGGGCCACAAACTCAGGGTCCCTCTCACATACCTAGAGCTGAGAGAAGCCTCCTCTTGAGGTGCTTGTGGTAAGGTGGTATTCCTCTGGAGTCGAAGCCAGGGACTAACCTCTCATCTCGAGTTGATTTTTGGTCCACGGAGCTCTTTCGTGTTGCTACAGTGACCTCAGGATCCCTCTAGCCTTGAAACAGTGTTCTTGGGGTTTCTCTGGAGTGCCATGAAGGAAATCAAGGCTCCTTTCATGAGTGATGTGCAACACAGAATTGCTCTGCACGCAGTGCAGGGGAATCGGGCCTCATCTCGCGGCGAGGGGGAAGTCTCATGGTTTTTCTCGAGTTGCGGCGGGAACCTGGGGTATAATCTCGAGTTACGACGGGGATGGCCCTTACACCCACGTGTTTCTTCAGCCACGTCAGGACTCCTGCCTAGTTGCGAGGGACAACTCGGGATTCTCCTCGAGTCTTGGCAGGGCAATTGGGACGCCTCTCCAGCTGAGGCGGGAGACCAAGTGTCCCTTTCCACGTGCCACAGGAATCCTGGGACTCCTATCAAGTTTCACGAGGAGTCAGGCATCGTCTCCTTTGGAGGCACTGATCTCCGCGTACCTCTGGAGGTTTCAAAGGATGTGAGGCCTCCGGTCGCGATGAGGTGGGGAACTAGGTCTTTCTCTGTGGTCTCCACAGGGGATTCAGACATCCTTTCTTCTTGGGAGATGCAAGACGAGCCTGCATTCAAGTCACTGCAGGGATATCCGGCCTTATTTCGAGTCAGGGCATCGCGGTGTCCATTCCACTTGAGGCCGCAAACTCAGGGTCCCTCTCACATACCTAGAGCTGAGAGAAGCCTCCTCTTGAGGTGCTTGTGGTAAGGTGGTATTCCTCAGGAGTCGAAGCCAGTGACTAACCTCTCATCTCGTGTTGATTCTTGGTCCACGGAGCTCTTTCGTGTTGCTACAGTGACCTCAGGATCCCTCTAGCCTTGAAACAGTGTTCTTGGGGTTTCTCTGGAGTGCCATCAAGGAAATCAAGGCTCCTTTCATGTGTGATGTGAAACACGGAATTGCTCTGCACGCAGCGCAGGGGAATCGGGCATCATTTTGCGGAGAGGGGGAAGTCTCATGGTTTTTCTCGAGTTGCGGCGGGAACCTGGGGTATATTCTTGAGTTCCGACGGGGATGGCCCTTCCACACACGTGTGTGTTCAGCCATGTCAGGACTCCTGCCTAGTTGCGAGGGACAACTCGGGATTCTCCTCGAGGCTTTGCAGGGCAATTGGGACGCCTCTCCATCTGAGACGGGAGACCAAGGGTCCCTTTCCACGTGCCACAGGAATCCTGGGTCTCCTATCAAGTTTCGCGAGGAGTCAGGCATCGTCTCCTTTGGAGGCACTGATCTCCGCATACCTCTGGAGTTTTCAAAGGACTTGAGGCCTCCTGTCGCGATGAGGTGGGGAACTAGGTCTTTCTCTGTGGTCTCCACAGGGCATTCAGACACCCTTTCGTCTTGGGAGATGCAAGACGAGCCTGCATTCAAGTCACTGCAGGGATATCCGGCCTTATTTCGAGTCAGGGCATCGCGGTGTCCATTCCACTTGAGGCCGCAAACTCAGGGTCCCTCTCACATACCTAGAGCTGAGAGAAGCCTCCTCTTGAGGTGCTTGTGGTAAGGTGGTATTCCTCTGGAGTCGAAGCCAGGGACTAACCTCTCATCTCGAGTTGATTTTTGGCCCACGGAGCTCTTTCGTGTTGCTACAGTGACCTCAGGATCCCTCTAGCCTTGAAACAGTGTTCTTGGGGTTTCTCTGGAGTGCCATCAAGGAAATCAAGGCTCCTTTCATGTGTGATGTGCAACACTGAATTGCTCTGCACGCAGTGCAGGGGAATCGGGCCTCATCTCGCAGCGAGGGGGAAGTCTCATGGTTTTTCTCGAGTTGCGGCGGGAACCTGGGGTATATTCTCGAGTTACGACGGGGATGGCCCTTCCACCCACGTGTTTCTTCAGCGACGTCAGGACTCCTGCCTAGTTGCGAGGGACAACTCTGGATTCTCCTCGAGGCTTGGCAGGGCAATTGGGACGCCTCTCCATCTGAGGCGGGAGACCAAGTGTCCCTTTCCAAGTGCCACAGGAATCCTGGGACTCCTATCAAGTTTCACGAGGAGTCAGGCATCGTCTCCTTTGGAGGCACTGATCTCCGCGTACCTCTGGAGTTTTCAAAGGATGTGAGGCCTCCGGTCGCGATGAGGTGGGGAACTAGGTCTTTCTCTGTGGTCTCCACAGGGGATTCAGACATCCATTCTTCTTGGGAGATGCAAGACGAGCCTGCATTCAAGTCACTGCAGGGATATCCGGCCTTATTTCGAGTCAGGGCATCGCGGTGTCCATTCCACTTGAGGCCGCAAACTCAGGGTCCCTCTCACATACCTAGAGCTGAGAGAAGCCTCCTCTTGAGGTGCTTGTGGTAAGGTGGTACTCCTCTGGAGACGAATCCAGGGACTAACCTCTCTTTTCGAGTTGATTTTTGGTCCACAGAGTTCTTTCGTGTTGCTACAGTGACCTCAGGATCCCTCTATCCTTGAAACAGTGTTCTTGGGGTTTCTCTGGAGTGCCATCAAGGAAATCAAGGCTCCTTTCATGTGTGATGTGCAAGACGGAATTGCTCTGCACGCAGTACAGGGGAATCGGGCCTCATCTCGCAGCGAGGGGGAAGTCTCATGGTTTTTCTCGAGTTGCGGCGGGAACCTGGGGTATATTCTCGAGTTACGACGGGGATGGCCCTTCCACCCACGTGTTTGTTCAGCCAAGTCAGGACTCCTGCCTAGTTGCGAGGGACAACTCGGGATTCTCCTCGAGGCTTGGCAGGGAAATTGGAACGCCTCTCCAGCTGAGGCGGGAGACCAAGGGTCCCTTTCCACGTGCCACAAGAATCCTGGGACTCCTATCAAGTTTCACGAGGAGTCAGGCATCGTCTCCTTTGGAGGCACTGATCTCCGCGTACCTCTGGAGATTTCAAAGGATGTGAGGCCTCCGGTCGCGATGAGGTGGGGAACTAGGTCTTTCTCTGTGGTCTCCACAGGGGATTCAGTCATCCTTTCTTTTTGGGAGATGCAAGACGAGCCTGCATTCAAGTCACTGCAGGGATATCCGGCCTTATTTCGAGTCAGGGCATCGCGGTGTCCATTCCTCTTGAGGCCGCAAACTCAGGATCCCTCTCACATACCTAGAGCTGAGAGAAGCCTCCTCTTGAGGTGCTTGTGGTAAGGTGGTATTCCTCAGGAGTCGAAGCCAGGGACTAACCTCTCATCTCGTGTTGATTCTTGGTCCACGGAGCTCTTTCGTGTTGCTACAGTGACCTCAGGATCCCTCTAGCCTTGAAACAGTGTTCTTGGGGTTTCTCTGGAGTGCCATCAAGGAAATCAAGGCTCCTTTCATGTATGGTGTGCAACACGGAATTGCTCTGCACGCAGTGCAGGGGAATCGGGCCTCATCTCGCGGCGAGGGGGAAGTCTCATGGTTTTTCTCGAGTTGCGGCGGGAACCTGGGGTATATTCTCGAGTTACGACGGGGATGGCCCTTCCACCCACGTGTTTGTTCAGCCACGTCAGGACTCCTGCCTAGTTGCGAGGGACAACTCGGGATTCTCCTCGAGGCTTTGCAGGGCAATTGGGACGCCTCTCCAGCTGAGACGGGAGACCAAGGGTCCCTTTCCACGTGCCACAGGAATCCTGGGTCTCCTATCAAGTTTCACGAGGAGTCAGGCATCGTCTCCTTTGGAGGCACTGATCTCCGCATACCTCTGGAGTTTTCAAAGGATTTGAGGCCTCCTGTCGCGATGAGGTGGGGAACTAGGTTTTTCTCTGTGGTCTCCACAGGGGATTCAGACACCCTTTCGTCTTGGGAGATGCAAGACGAACCTGCATTCCAGTCACTGCAGGGATATCCGGCCTTATTTCGAGTCAGGGCATCGCGGTGTCCATTCCACTTGAGGCCACAAACTCAGGGTCCCTCTCACATACCTAGAGCTGAGAGAAGCCTCCTCTTGAGGTGCTTGTGGTAAGGTGGTATTCCTCTGGAGTCGAAGCCAGGGACTAACCGCTCATCTCGAGTTGATTTTTGGCCCACGGAGCTCTTTCGTGTTGCTACAGTGACCTCAGGATCCCTCTAGCCTTGAAACAGTGTTCTTGGGGTTTCTCTGGAGTGCCATGAAGGAAATCAAGGTTCCTTTCATGTGTGATGTGCAACACAGAATTGCTCTGCACGCAGTGCAGGGGAATCGGGCCTCATCTCGCGGCGAGGGGGAAGTCTCATGGTTTTTCTCGAGTTGCGGCGGGAACCTGGGGTATATTCTCGAGTTACGACGGGGATGGCCCTTCCACCCACGTGTTTCTTCAGCCACGTCAGGACTCCTGCCTAGTTGCGAGGGACAACTCGGGATTCTCCTCGAGGCTTGGCAGGGCAATTGGGACGCCTCTCCAGCTGAGGCGGGAGACCAAGTGTCCCTTTCCAAGTGCCACAGGAATCCTGGGACCCCTATCAAGTTTCACGAGGAGTCAGGCATCGTCTCCTTTGGAGGCACTGATCTCCGCGTACCTCTGGAGGTTTCAAAGGATGTGAGGCCTCCGGTCGCGATGAGGTGGGGAAATAGGTCTTTCTCTGTGGTCTCCACAGGGGATTCAGACATCCTTTCTTCTTGGGAGATGCAAGACGAGCCTGCATTCAAGTCACTGCAGGGATATCCGGCCTTATTTCGAGTCAGGGCATCGCGGTGTCCATTCCACTTGAGGCCGCAAACTCAGGGTCCCTCTCACATACCTAGAGCTGAGAGAAGCCTCCTCTTGAGGTGCTTGTGGTAAGGTGGTATTCCTCAGGAGTCGAAGCCAGGGACTAACCTCTCATCTCGTGTTGATTCTTGGTCCACGGAGCTCTTTCGTGTTGCTACAGTGACCTCAGGATCCCTCTAGCCTTGAAACAGTGTTCTTGGGGTTTCTCTGGAGTGCCATCAAGGAAATCAAGGCTCCTTTCATGTGTGATGTGCAACACGGAATTGCTCTGCACGCAGCGCAGGGGAATCGGGCATCATTTTGCGGAGAGGGGGAAGTCTCATGGTTTTTCTCGAGTTGCGGCGGGAACCTGGGGTATATTCTCGAGTTCCGACGGGGATGGCCCTTCCACACACGTGTGTGTTCAGAAATGTCAGGACTCCTGCCTAGTTGCGAGGGACAACTCGGGATTCTCCTCGAGGCTTTGCAGGGCAATTGGGACGCCTCTCCATCTGAGACGGGAGACCAAGGGTCCCTTTCCACGTGCCACAGGAATCCTGGGTCTCCTATCAAGTTTCACGAGGAGTCAGGCATCGTCTCCTTTGGAGGCACTGATCTCCGCATACCTCTGGAGTTTTCAAAGGATTTGAGGCCTCCTGTCGCGATGAGGTGGGGAACTAGGTCTTTCTCTGTGGTCTCCACAGGGGATTCAGACACCCTTTCGTCTTGGGAGATGCAAGACGAGCCTGCATTCCAGTCACTGCAGGGATATCCGGCCTTATTTCAAGTCAGGGCATCGCGGTGTCCATTCCACTTGAGGCCACAAACTCAGGGTCCCTCTCACATACCTAGAGCTGAGAGAAGCCTCCTCTTGAGGTGCTTGTGGTAAGGTGGTATTCCTCTGGAGTCGAAGCCAGGGACTAACCTCTCATCTCGAGTTGATTTTTGGTCCACGGAGCTCTTTCGTGTTGCTACAGTGACCACAGGATCCCTCTAGCCTTGAAACAGTGTTCTTGGGGTTTCTCTGGAGTGCCATGAAGGAAATCAAGGCTCCTTTCATGTGTGATGTGCAACACAGAATTGCTCTGCACGCAGTGCAGGGGAATCGGGCCTCATCTCGCGGCGAGGGGGAAGTCTCATGGTTTTTCTCGAGTTGCGGCGGGAACCTGGGGTATATTCTCGAGTTACGACGGGGATGGCCCTTCCACACACGTGTTTGTTCAGCCACGTCAGGACTCTTGCCTAGTTGCGAGACACAACTCGGCATTCTCCTCGAGGCTTGGCAAGGCAATTGGGACGCCTCTCCAGCTCAGGCGGGAGACCAAGGGTCCCTTTCCACGTGCCACAGGAATCCTGGGACTCCTATCAAGTTTCACGAGGAGTCAGGCATCGTCTCCTTTGGAGGCACTGATCTCCGCGTACCTCTGGAGTTTTCAAAGGATGTGAGGCCTCCGGTCGCGATGAGGTGGGGAACTAGGTCTTTCTCTGTGGTCTCCACAGGGGATTCAGACATCCTTTCTTCTTGGGAGATGCAAGACGAGCCTGCATTCAAGTCACTGCAGGGATATCCGGCCTTATTTCTAGTCAGGGCATCGCGGTGTCCATTCCACTTGAGGCCGCAAACTCAGGGTCCCTCTCACATACCTAGAGCTGAGAGAAGCCTCCTCTTGAGGTGCTTGTGGTAAGGTGGTATTCCTCAGGAGTCGAAGCCAGGGACTAACCTCTCATCTCGTGTTGATTCTTGGTCCACGGAGCTCTTTCGTGTTGCTACAGTGACCTCAGGATCCCTCTAGCCTTGAAACAGTGTTCTTGGGGTTTCTCTGGAGTGCCATCAAGGAAATCAAGGCTCCTTTCATGTGTGATGTGCAACACGGAATTGCTCTGCACGCAGTGCAGGGGAATCGGGCCTCATCTCGCGGCGAGGGGGAAGTCTCATGGTTTTTCTCGAGTTGCGGCGGGAACCTGGGGTATATTCTCGAGTTACGACTGGGATGGCCCTTCCACACACGTGTGTGTTCAGCCATGTCAGGACTCCTGCCTAGTTGCGAGGGACAACTCGGGATTCTCCTCGAGGCTTGGCAGGGCAATTGGGACGCCTCTCCAGCTGAGACGGGAGACCAAGGGTCCCTTTCCCCGTGCCACAGGAATCCTGGGTATCCTATCAAGTTTCACGAGGAGTCAGGCATCGTCTCCTTTGGAGGCACTGATCTCCGCATACCTCTGGACTTTTCAAAGGATTTGAGGCCTCCTGTCGCGATGAGGTGGGGAACTAGGTCTTTCTCTGTGGTCTCCACAGGGGATTCAGACACCCTTTCGTCTTGCGAGATGCAAGACGAGCCTGCATTCCAGTCACTGCAGGGATATCCGGCCTTATTTCGAGTCAGGGCATCGCGGTGTCCATTCCACTTGAGGCCACAAACTCAGGGTCCCTCTCACATACCTAGAGCTGAGAGAAGCCTCCTCTTGAGGTGCTTGTGGTAAGGTGGTTTTCCTCTGGAGTCGAAGCCAGGGACTAACCTCTCATCTCGAGTTGATTCTTGGTCCACGGAGCTCTTTCGTGTTGCTACAGTGACCTCAGGATCCCTCTAGCCTTGAAAGAGTGTTCTTGGGGTTTCTCTGGAGTGCCATCAAGGAAATCAAGGCTCCTTTCATGTGTGATGTGCAACACAGAATTGCTCTGCACGCAGTGCAGGGGAATCGGGCCTCATCTCGCGGCGAGGGGGAAATCTCATGGTTTTTCTCGAGTTGCGGCGGGAACCTGGGGTATATTCTCGAGTTAAGACGGGGATGGCCCTTCCACACACGTGTTTGTTCAGCCACGTCAGGACTCTTGCCTAGTTGCGAGACACAACTCGGGATTCTCCTCGAGGCTTGGCAAGGCAATTGGGACGCCTCTCCATCTGAGGCGGGAGACCAAGGGTCCCTTTCCACGTGCCACAGGAATCCTGGGACTCCTATCAAGTTTCACGAGGAGTCAGGCATCGTCTCCTTTGGAGGCACTGATCTCCGCGTACCTCTGGAGTTTTCAAAGGATGTGAGGCTATCGGTCACGATGAGATGGGGAACTAAGTCTTTCTCTGTGCTTTCCACAGGGGATTCAGACATCCTTTCGTCCTGGGAGATGCAAGACGAGCCTGCATTGAAGTCACTGCAGGGATATCCGGCCTTATTTCGAGTCAGGGCATCGCGGTGTCCATTCCACTTGAGGCCGCAAACTCAGGGTCCCTCTCACATACCTAGAGCTGAGAGAAGCCTCCTCTTGAGGTGCTTGTGGTAAGGTGGTACTCCTCTGGAGACGAATCCAGGGACTAACCTCTCTTTTCGAGTTGATTTTTGGTCCACAGAGTTCTTTCGTGTTGCTACAGTGACCTCAGGATCCCTCTATCCTTGAAACAGTGTTCTTGGGGTTTCTCTGGAGTGCCATCAAGGAAATCAAGGCTCCTTTCATGTGTGATGTGCAAGACGGAATTGCTCTGCACGCAGTACAGGGGAATCGGGCCTCATCTCGCGGCGAGGGGGAAGTCTCATGGTTTTTCTCGAGTTGCGGCGGGAACCTGGGGTATATTCTCGAGTTCCGACGGGGATGGCCCTTCCACACACGTGTGTGTTCAGCCATGTCAGGACTCCTGCCTAGTTGCGAGGGACAACTCGGGATTCTCCTCGAGGCTTTGCAGGGCAATTGGGACGCCTCTCCATCTGAGACGGGAGACCAAGGGTCCCTTTCCACGTGCCACAGGAATCCTGGGTCTCCTATCAAGTTTCACGAGGAGTCAGGCATCGTCTCCTTTGGAGGCACTGATCTCCGCATACCTCTGGAGTTTTCAAAGGATTTGAGGCCTCCTGTCGCGATGAGGTGGGGAACTAGGTCTTTCTCTGTGGTCTCCACAGGGGATTCAGACACCCTTTCGTCTTGGGAGATGCAAGACGAGCCTGCATTCCAGTCACTGCAGGGATATCCGGCCTTATTTCAAGTCAGGGCATCGCGGTGTCCATTCCACTTGAGGCCACAAACTCAGGGTCCCTCTCACATACCTAGAGCTGAGAGAAGCCTCCTCTTGAGGTGCTTGTGGTAAGGTGGTATTCCTCTGGAGTCGAAGCCAGGGACTAACCTCTCATCTCGAGTTGATTTTTGGTCCACGGAGCTCTTTCGTGTTGCTACAGTGACCACAGGATCCCTCTAGCCTTGAAACAGTGTTCTTGGGGTTTCTCTGGAGTGCCATGAAGGAAATCAAGGCTCCTTTCATGTGTGATGTGCAACACAGAATTGCTCTGCACGCAGTGCAGGGGAATCGGGCCTCATCTCGCGGCGAGGGGGAAGTCTCATGGTTTTTCTCGAGTTGCGGCGGGAACCTGGGGTATATTCTCGAGTTACGACGGGGATGGCCCTTCCACACACGTGTTTGTTCAGCCACGTCAGGACTCTTGCCTAGTTGCGAGACACAACTCGGCATTCTCCTCGAGGCTTGGCAAGGCAATTGGGACGCCTCTCCAGCTCAGGCGGGAGACCAAGGGTCCCTTTCCACGTGCCACAGGAATCCTGGGACTCCTATCAAGTTTCACGAGGAGTCAGGCATCGTCTCCTTTGGAGGCACTGATCTCCGCGTACCTCTGGAGTTTTCAAAGGATGTGAGGCCTCCGGTCGCGATGAGGTGGGGAACTAGGTCTTTCTCTGTGGTCTCCACAGGGGATTCAGACATCCTTTCTTCTTGGGAGATGCAAGACGAGCCTGCATTCAAGTCACTGCAGGGATATCCGGCCTTATTTCTAGTCAGGGCATCGCGGTGTCCATTCCACTTGAGGCCGCAAACTCAGGGTCCCTCTCACATACCTAGAGCTGAGAGAAGCCTCCTCTTGAGGTGCTTGTGGTAAGGTGGTATTCCTCAGGAGTCGAAGCCAGGGACTAACCTCTCATCTCGTGTTGATTCTTGGTCCACGGAGCTCTTTCGTGTTGCTACAGTGACCTCAGGATCCCTCTAGCCTTGAAACAGTGTTCTTGGGGTTTCTCTGGAGTGCCATCAAGGAAATCAAGGCTCCTTTCATGTGTGATGTGCAACACGGAATTGCTCTGCACGCAGTGCAGGGGAATCGGGCCTCATCTCGCGGCGAGGGGGAAGTCTCATGGTTTTTCTCGAGTTGCGGCGGGAACCTGGGGTATATTCTCGAGTTACGACTGGGATGGCCCTTCCACACACGTGTGTGTTCAGCCATGTCAGGACTCCTGCCTAGTTGCGAGGGACAACTCGGGATTCTCCTCGAGGCTTGGCAGGGCAATTGGGACGCCTCTCCAGCTGAGACGGGAGACCAAGGGTCCCTTTCCACGTGCCACAGGAATCCTGGGTCTCCTATCAAGTTTCACGAGGAGTCAGGCATCGTCTCCTTTGGAGGCACTGATCTCCGCATACCTCTGGACTTTTCAAAGGATTTGAGGCCTCCTGTCGCGATGAGGTGGGGAACTAGGTCTTTCTCTGTGGTCTCCACAGGGGATTCAGACACCCTTTCGTCTTGCGAGATGCAAGACGAGCCTGCATTCAAGTCACTGCAGGGATATCCGGCCTTATTTCGAGTCAGGGCATCGCGGTGTCCATTCCACTTGAGGCCGCAAACTCAGGGTCCCTCTCACATACCTAGAGCTGAGAGAAGCCTCCTCTTGAGGTGCTTGTGGTAAGGTGGTTTTCCTCTGGAGTCGAAGCCAGGGACTAACCTCTCATCTCGAGTTGATTCTTGGTCCACGGAGCTCTTTCGTGTTGCTACAGTGACCTCAGGATCCCTCTAGCCTTGAAACAGTGTTCTTGGGGTTTCTCTGGAGTGCCATGAAGGAAATCAAGGCTCCTTTCATGTGTGATGTGCAACACAGAATTGCTCTGCACGCAGTGCAGGGGAATCGGGCCTCATCTCGCGGCGAGGGGGAAATCTCATGGTTTTTCTCGAGTTGCGGCGGGAACCTGGGGTATATTCTCGAGTTAAGACGGGGATGGCCCTTCCACACACGTGTTTGTTCAGCCACGTCAGGACTCTTGCCTAGTTGCGAGACACAACTCGGGATTCTCCTCGAGGCTTGGCAAGGCAATTGGGACGCCTCTCCATCTGAGGCGGGAGACCAAGGGTCCCTTTCCACGTGCCACAGGAATCCTGGGACTCCTATCAAGTTTCACGAGGAGTCAGGCATCGTCTCCTTTGGAGGCACTGATCTCCGCGTACCTCTGGAGTTTTCAAAGGATGTGAGGCTATCGGTCACGATGAGATGGGGAACTAAGTCTTTCTCTGTGCTTTCCACAGGGGATTCAGACATCCTTTCGTCCTGGGAGATGCAAGACGAGCCTGCATTGAAGTCACTGCAGGGATATCCGGCCTTATTTCGAGTCAGGGCATCGCGGTGTCCATTCCACTTGAGGCCGCAAACTCAGGGTCCCTCTCACATACCTAGAGCTGAGAGAAGCCTCCTCTTGAGGTGCTTGTGGTAAGGTGGTACTCCTCTGGAGACGAATCCAGGGACTAACCTCTCTTTTCGAGTTGATTTTTGGTCCACAGAGTTCTTTCGTGTTGCTACAGTGACCTCAGGATCCCTCTATCCTTGAAACAGTGTTCTTGGGGTTTCTCTGGAGTGCCATCAAGGAAATCAAGGCTCCTTTCATGTGTGATGTGCAAGACGGAATTGCTCTGCACGCAGTACAGGGGAATCGGGCCTCATCTCGCGGCGAGGGGGAAGTCTCATGGTTTTTCTCGAGTTGCGGCGGGAACCTGGGGTATATTCTCGAGTTACGACGGGGATGGCCCTTCCACCCACGTGTTTGTTCAGCCACGTCAGGACTCCTGCCTAGTTGCGAGGGACAACTCGGGATTCTCCTCGAGGCTTGGCAGGGCAATTGGAACGCCTCTCCAGCTGAGGCGGGAGACCAAGGTTCCCTTTCCACGTGCCACAAGAATCCTGGGACTCCTATCAAGTTTCACGAGGAGTCAGGCATCGTCTCCTTTGGAGGCACTGATCTCCGCGTACCTCTGGAGATTTCAAAGGATGTGAGGCCTCCGGTCGCGATGAGGTGGGGAACTAGGTCTTTCTCTGTGGTCTCCACAGGGGATTCAGACATCCTTTCTTCTTGGGAGATGCAAGACGAGCCTGCATTCAAGTCACTGCAGGGATATCCGGCCTTATTTCGAGTCAGGGCATCGCGGTGTCCATTCCACTTGAGGCCGCAAACTCAGGATCCCTCTCACATACCTAGAGCTGAGAGAAGCCTCCTCTTGAGGTGCTTGTGGTAAGGTGGTATTCCTCAGGAGTCGAAGCCAGGGACTAACCTCTCATCTCGTGTTGATTCTTGGTCCACGGAGCTCTTTCGTGTTGCTACAGTGACCTCAGGATCCCTCTAGCCTTGAAACAGTGTTCTTGGGGTTTCTCTGGAGTGCCATCAAGGAAATCAAGGCTCCTTTCATGTGTGATGTGCAACACGGAATTGCTCTGCACGCAGTGCAGGGGAATCGGGCCTCATCTCGCGGCGAGGGGGAAGTCTCATGGTTTTTCTCGAGTTGCGGCGGGAACCTGGGGTATATTCTCGAGTTACGACGGGGATGGCCCTTCCACACACGTGTGTGTTCAGCCATGTCAGGACTCCTGCCTAGTTGCGAGGGACAACTCGGGATTCTCCTCGAGGCTTGACAGGGCAATTGGGACGCCTCTCCAGCTGAGACCGGAGACCAAGGGTCCCTTTCCACGTGCCACAGGAATCCTGGGTCTCCTATCAAGTTTCACGAGGAGTCAGGCATCGTCTCCTTTGGAGGCACTGATCTCCGCATACCTCTGGAGTTTTCAAAGGATTTGAGGCCTCCTGTCGCGATGAGGTTGGGAACTAGGTCTTTCTCTGTGGTCTCCACAGGGGATTCAGACACCCTTTCGTCTTGGGAGATGCAAGACGAACCTGCATTCCAGTCACTGCAGGGATATCCGGCCTTATTTCGAGTCAGGGCATCGCGGTGTCCATTCCACTTGAGGCCACAAACTCAGGGTCCCTCTCACATACCTAGAGCTGAGAGAAGCCTCCTCTTGAGGTGCTTGTGGTAAGGTGGTATTCCTCTGGAGTCGAAGCCAGGGACTAACCTCTCATCTCGTGTTGATTTTTGGTCCACGGAGCTCTTTCGTGTTGCTACAGTGACCTCAGGATCCCTCTAGCCTTGAAACAGTGTTCTTGGGGTTTCTCTGGAGTGCCATGAAGGAAATCAAGGCTCCTTTCATGTGTGATGTGCAACACAGAATTGCTCTGCACGCAGTGCAGGGGAATCGGGCCTCATCTCGCGGCGAGGGGGAAGTCTCATGGTTTTTCTCGAGTTGCGGCGGGAACCTGGGGTATAATCTCGAGTTACGACGGGGATGGCCCTTCCACCCACGTGTTTCTTCAGCCACGTCAGGACTCCTGCCTAGTTGCGAGGGACAACTCGGGATTCTCCTCGAGGCTTGGCAGGGCAATTGGGACGCCTCTCCAGCTGAGGCGGGAGACCAAGTGTCCCTTTCCAAGTGCCACAGGAATCCTGGGACTCCTATCAAGTTTCACGAGAAGTCAGGCATCGTCTCCTTTGGAGGCACTGATCTCCGCGTACCTCTGGAGTTTTCAAATGATGTGAGGCTATCGGTCGCGATGAGGTGGGGAACTAAGTCTTTCTCTGTGCTTTCCACAGGGGATTCAGACATCCTTTCGTCCTGGGAGATACAAGACGAGCCTGCATTGAAGTCACTGCAGGGATATCCGGCCTTATTTCGAGTCAGGGCATCGCGGTGTCCATTCCACTTGAGGCCGCAAACTCAGGATCCCTCTCACATACCTAGAGCTGAGAGAAGCCTCCTCTTGAGGTGCTTGTGGTAAGGTGGTATTCCTCAGGAGTCGAAGCCAGGGACTAACCTCTCATCTCGTGTTGATTCTTGGTCCACGGAGCTCTTTCGTGTTACTACAGTGACCTCAGGATCCCTCTAGCCTTGAAACAGTGTTCTTGGGGTTTCTCTGGAGTGCCATCAAGGAAATCAAGGCTCCTTTCATGTGTGATGTGCAAAACGGAATTGCTCTGCACGCAGTGCAGGGGAATCGGGCCTCATCTCGCGGCGAGGGGGAAGTCTCATGGTTTTTCTCGAGTTGCGGCGGGAACCTGGGGTATATTCTCGAGTTACGACGGGGATGGCCCTTCCACACACGTGTTTCTTCAGCGACGTCAGGACTCCTGCCTAGTTGCGAGGGACAACTCGGGATTCTCCTCGAGGCTTTGCAGGGCAATTGGGACGCCTCTCCAGCTGAAACGGGAGACCAAGTGTCCCTTTCCACGTGCCACAGGAATCCTGGGTCTCCTATCAAGTTTCACGAGGAGTCAGGCATCGTCTCCTTTGGAGGCACTGATCTCCGCATACCTCTGGAGTTTTCAAAGGATTTGAGGCCTCCTGTCGCGATGACGTGGGGAACTAGGTCTTTCTCTGTGGTCTCCACAGGGGATTCAGACACCCTTTCGTCTTGGGAGATGCAAGACAAGCCTGCATTCCAGTCACTGCAGGGATATCCGGCCTTATTTCGAGTCAGGGCATCGCGGTGTCCATTCCACTTGAGGCCACAAACTCAGGGTCCCTCTCACATACCTAGAGCTGAGAGAAGCCTCCTCTTGAGGTGCTTGTGGTAAGGTGGTATTCCTCTGGAGTCGAAGCCAGGGACTAACCTCTCATCTCGAGTTGATTTTTGGTCCACGGAGCTCTTTCGTGTTGCTACAGTGACCTCAGGATCCCTCTAGCCTTGAAACAGTGTTCTTGGGGTTTCTCTGGAGTGCCATGAAGGAAATCAAGGCTCCTTTCATGTGTGATGTGCAACACAGAATTGCTCTGCACGCAGTGCAGCGGAATCGGGCCTCATCTCGCGGCGAGGGGGAAGTCTCATGGTTTTTCTCGAGTTGCGGCGGGAACCTGGGGTATATTCTCGAGTTACGATGGGGATG
Organism: Cervus elaphus; assembly: GCF_910594005.1. Lineage (NCBI taxonomy): Eukaryota > Metazoa > Chordata > Mammalia > Artiodactyla > Cervidae > Cervus > Cervus elaphus. The sequence continues at coordinate 2,579,003 of NW_025316789.1, forward strand.
GCCCTTCCACACACGTGTTTGTTCAGCCACGTCAGGACTCTTGCCTAGTTGCGAGACACAACTCGCGATTCTCCTCGAGGCTTGGCAAGGCAATTGGGACGCCTCTCCAGCTGAGGCGGGAGACCAAGGGTCCCTTTCCACGTGCCACAGGAATCCTGGGACTCCTATCAAGTTTCACGAGGAGTCAGGCATCGTCTCCTTTGGAGGCACTGATCTCCGCGTACCTCTGGAATTTTCAAAGGATGTGAGGCCTCCGGTCGCGATGAGGTGGGGAACTAGGTCTTTCTCTGTGGTCTCCACAGGGAATCAGACATCCTTTCATCTTGGGAGATGCAAGACGAGCCTGCATTCAAGTCACTGCAGGGATATCCAGCCTTATTTCGCGTCAGGGCATCGCGGTGTCCATTCCACTTGAGGCCGCAAACTCAGGGTCCCTCTCACATACCTAGAGCTGAGAAAAGCCTCCTCTTGAGGTGCTTGTGTTAAGGTGGTATTCCTCTGGAATCGAAGCCAGGGACTAACCTCTCATCTCGAGTTGATTTTTGGCCCACGGAGCTCTTTCGTGTTGCTACAGTGACCTCAGGATCCCTCTAGCCTTGAAACAGTGTTCTTGGGGTTTCTCTGGAGTGCCATCAAGGAAATCAAGGCTCCTTTCATGTGTGATGTGCAACACGGAATTGCTCTGCACGCAGTGCAGGGGAATCGGGCCTCATATCGCGGTGAGAGGGAAGTCTCATGGTTTTTCTCGAGTTGCGGCGGGAACCTGGGGTATATTCTCGAGTTACGACGGGGATGGCCCTTCCACCCACGTGTTTCTTCAGCGACGTCAGGACTCCTGCCTAGTTGCGAGGGACAACTCGGGATTCTCCTCGAGGCTTTGCAGGGCAATTGGGACGCCTCTCCAGCTGAGACGGGAGACCAAGGGTCCCTTTCCACGTGCCACAGGAATCCTGGGTCTCCTATCAAGTTTCACGAGGAGTCAGGCATCGTCTCCTTTGGATGCACTGACCTCCGCATACCTCTGGAGTTTTCAAAGGATTTGAGGCCTCCTGTCGCGATGAGGTGGGGAACTAGGTCTTTCTCTGTGGTCTCCACAGGGGATTCAGGCATCCTTTCGTCTTGGGAGATGCAAGACAAGCCTGCATTCCAGTCACTGCAGGGATATCCGGCCTTATTTCGAGTCAGGGCATCGCGGTGTCCATTCCACTTGAGGCCACAAACTCAGGGTCCCTCTCACATACCTAGAGCTGAGAGAAGCCTCCTCTTGAGGTGCTTGTGGTAAGGTGGTATTCCTCTGGAGTCGAAGCCAGGGACTAACCTCTCATCTCGAGTTGATTTTTGGTCCACGGAGCTCTTTCGTGTTGCTACAGTGACCTCAGGATCCCTCTAGCCTTGAAACAGTGTTCTTGGGGTTTCTCTGGAGTGCCATGAAGGAAATCAAGGCTCCTTTCATGTGTGATGTGCAACACAGAATTGCTCTGCACACAGTGCAGGGGAATCGGGCCTCATCTCGCGGCGAGGGGAAAGTCTCATGGTTTTTCTCGAGTTGCGGCGGGAACCTGGGGTATATTCTCGAGTTACGACGGGGATGGCCCTTCCACACACGTGTTAGTTCAGCCACGTCAGGACTCCTGCCTAGTTGCGAGACACAACTCGGCATTCTCCTCGAGGCTTGGCAATGCAATTGGGACGCCTCTCCAGCTGAGGCGGGAGACCAAGGGTCCCTTTCCACGTGCCACAGGAATCCTGGGACTCCTATCAAGTTTCACGAGGAGTCAGGCATCGTCTCCTTTGGAGGCACTGATCTCCGCGTACCTCTGGAATTTTCAAAGGATGTGAGGCCTCCGGTCGCGATGAGGTGGGGAACTAGGTCTTTCTCTGTGGTCTCCACAGGGGATTCAGACATCCTTTCATCTTGGGAGATGCAAGACGAGCCTGCATTCAAGTCACTGCAGGGATATCCAGCCTTATTTCGCGTCAGGGCATCGCGGTGTCCATTCCACTTGAGGCCGCAAACTCAGGGTCCCTCTCACATACCTAGAGCTGAGAGAAGCCTCCTCTTGAGGTGCTTGTGTTAAGGTGGTATTCCTCTGGAGACGAATCCAGGGACTAACCTCTCATCTCGAGTTGATTTTTGGCCCACGGAGCTCTTTCGTGTTGCTACAGGGACCTCAGGATCCCTCTAGCCTTGAAACAGTGTTCTTGGGGTTTCTCTGGAGTGCCATCAAGGAAATCAAGGCTCCTTTCATGTGTGATGTGCAACACGGAATTGCTCTGCTCGCAGTGCAGGGGAATCGGGCCTCATCTCGCAGCGAGGGGGAAGTCTCATGGTTTTTCTCGAGTTGCGGCGGGAACCTGGGGTATATTCTCGAGTTACGACGGGGATGGCCCTTCCACACACGTGTTTCTTCAGCGACGTCAGGACTCCTGCCTAGTTGCGAGGGACAACTCTGGATTCTCCTCGAGGCTTGGCAGGGCAATTGGGACGCCTCTAAAGCTGAGGCGGGAGACCAAGTGTCCCTTTCCAAGTGCCACAGGAATCCTGGGACTCCTATCAAGTTTCACGAGGAGTCAGGCATCGTCTCCTTTGGAGGCACTGATCTCCGCGTACCTCTGGAGTTTTCAAAGGATGTGAGGCTATCGGTCGCGATGAGGTGGGGAACTAAGTCTTTCTCTGTGCTTTCCACAGGGGATTCAGACATCCTTTCGTCCTGGGAGATGCAAGACGAGCCTGCATTGAAGTCACTGCAGGGATATCCGGCCTTATTTCGAGTCAGGGCATCGCGGTGTCCATTCCACTTGAGGCCGCAAACTCAGGGTCCCTCTCACATACCTAGAGCTGAGAGAAGCCTCCTCTTGAGGTGCTTGTGGTAAGGTGGTATTCCTCTGGAGACGAATCCAGGGACTAACCTCTCTTTTCGAGTTGATTTTTGGTCCACAGAGTTCTTTCGTGTTGCTACAGTGACCTCAGGATCCCTCTAGCCTTGAAACAGTGTTCTTGGGGTTTCTCTGGAGTGCCATCAAGGAAATCAAGGCTCCTTTCATGTGTGATGTGCAAGACGGAATTGCTCTGCACGCAGTACAGGGGAATCGGGCCTCATCTCGCATCGAGGGAGAAGTCTCATGGTTTTTCTCGAGTTGCGGCGGGAACCTGGGGTATATTCTCGAGTTACGACGGGGATGGCCCTTCCACCCACGTGTTTGTTCAGCCACGTCAGGACTCCTGCCTAGTTGCGAGGGACAACTCGGGATTCTCCTCGAGGCTTGGCAGGGCAATTGGAACGCCTCTCCAGCTGAGACGGGAGACCAAGGGTCCCTTTCCACGTGCCACAAGAATCCTGGGACTCCTATCAAGTTTCACGAGGAGTCAGGCATCGTCTCCTTTGGAGGCACTGATCTCCGCGTACCTCTGGAGTTTTCAAAGGATGTGAGGCCTCCGGTCGCGATGAGGTGGGGAACTAGGTGTTTCTCTGTGGTCTCCACAGGGGATTCAGACATCCTTTCTTCTTGGGAGATGCAAGACGAGCCTGCATTCCAGTCACTGCAGGGATATCCGGCCTTATTTCGTGTCAGGGCATCACGGTGTCCATTCCAATTGAGGCCGCAAACTCAAGATCCCTCTCACATACCTAGAGCTGAGAGAAGCCTCCTCTTGAGGTGCTTGTGGTAAGGTGGTATTCCTCAGGAGTCGAAGCCAGGGACTAACCTCTCATCTCGTGTTGATTCTTGGTCCACGGAGCTCTTTCGTGTTGCTACAGTGACCTCAGGATCCCTCTAGCCTTGAAACAGTGTTCTTGGGGTTTCTCTGGAGTGCCATCAAGGAAATCAAGGCTCCTTTCATGTGTGATATGCAACACGGAATTGCTCTGCACGCAGTGCAGGGGAATCGGGCCTCATCTCGCAGCGAGGGGGAAGTCTCATGGTTTTTCTCGAGTTGCGGCGGGAACCTGGGGTATATTCTCGGGTTCCGACGGGGATGGCCCTTCCACCCACGTGTTTCTTCAGCGAAGTCAGGACTCCTGCCTACTTGCGAGGGACAACTCGGGATTCTCCTCGAGGCTTTGCAGGGCAATTGGGACGCCTCTCCAGCTGAGACGGGAGACCAAGGGTCCCTTTCCACGTGCCACAAGAATCCTGGGACTCCTATCAAGTTTCACGAGGAGTCAGGCATCGTCTCCTTTGGAGGCACTGATCTCCGCATACCTCTGGAGTTTTCAAAGGATGTGAGGCCTCCGGTCGCGATGAGGTGGGGAACTAGGTCTTTCTCTGTGGTCTCCACAGGGGATTCAGACATCCTTTCATCTTGGGAGATGCAAGACGAGCCTGCGTTCAAGTCACTGCAGGGATATCCAGCCTTATTTCGCGTCAGGGCATCGCGGTGTCCATTCCACTTGAGGCCGCAAACTCAGGGTCCCTCTCACATACCTAGAGCTGAGAGAAGCCTCCTCTTGAGGTCCTTGTGGTAAGGTGGTATTCCTCAGGAGTCGAAGCCAGGGACTAACCTCTCATCTCGTGTTGATTCTTGGTCCACGGAGCTCTTTCGTGTTGCTACAGTGACCTCAGGATCCCTCTAGCCTTGAAACAGTGTTCTTGGGGTTTCTCTGGACTGCCATCAAGGAAATCAAGGCTCCTTTCATGTGTGATATGCAACACGGAATTGCTCTGCACGCAGTGCAGGGGAATCGGGCCTCATCTCGCGGCGAGGGGGAAGTCTCATGGTTTTTCTCGAGTTGCGGCGGGAACCTGGGGTATATTCTCGGGTTCCGATGGGGATGGCCCTTCCAGCCACGTGTTTCTTCAGCGACGTCAGGACTCCTGCCTACTTGCGAGGGACAACTCGGGATTCTCCTCGAGGCTTTGCAGGGCAATTGGGATGCCTCTCCAGCTGAGGCGGGAGACCAAGGGTCCCTTTCCACGTGCCACAAGAATCCTGGGACTCCTATCAAGTTTCACGAGGAGTCAGGCATCGTCTCCTTTGGAGGCACTGATCTCCGCGTACCTCTGGAGTTTTCAAAGGATGTGAGGCCTCCGGTCGCGATGAGGTGGGGAACTAGGTCTTTCTCTGTTGTCTCCACAGGGGATTCAGACATCCTTTCTTCTTGGGAGATGCAAGACGAGCCTGCATTCAAGTCACTGCAGGGATATCCGGCCTTATTTCGAGTCAGGGCATCACGGTGTCCATTCCACTTGAGGCCGCAAACTCAACATCCCTCTCACATACCTAGAGCTGAGAGAAGCCTCCTCTTGAGGTGCTTGTGGTAAGGTGGTATTCCTCAGGAGTCGAAGCCAGGGACTAACCTCTCATCTCGTGTTGATTCTTGGTCCACGGAGCTCTTTCGTGTTGCTACAGTGACCTCAGGATCCCTCTAGCCTTGAAACAGTGTTCTTTGGGTTTCTCTGGAGTGCCATCAAGGAAATCAAGGCTCCTTTCATGTGTGATATGCAACACGGAATTGCTCTGCACGCAGTGCAGGGGAATCGGTCCTCATCTCGCGGCGAGCGGGAAGTCTCATGGTTTTTCTGGAGTTGCGGCCGGAACCTGGGGTATATTCTCGAGTTACGACGGGGATGGCCCTTCCACCCACGTGTTTGTTCAGCCACGTCAGGACTCCTGCCTAGTTGCGATGGACAACTCTGGATTCTCCTCGAGGCTTGGCAGGGCAATTGGGACGCCTCTCCAGCTGAGGCGGGAGACCAAGGGTCCCTTTCCACGTGCCACAGGAATCCTGGGACTCCTATCAAGTTTCACGAGGAGTCAGGCATCGTCTCCTTTGGAGGCACTGATCTCCGCGTACCTCTGGAGTTTTCAAAGGATGTGAGGCTATCGGTCGCGATGAGGTGGGGAACTAAGTCTTTCTCTGTGCTTTCCACAGGGGATTCAGACATCCTTTCGTCCTGGGAGATGCAAGACGAGCCTGCATTGAAGTCACTGCAGGGATATCCGGCCTTATTTCGAGTCAGGGCATCGCGGTGTCCATTCCACTTGAGGCCGCAAACTCAGGGTCCCTCTCACATACCTAGAGCTGAGAGAAGCCTCCTCTTGAGGTGCTTGTAGTAAGGTGGTATTCCTCTGGAGTCGAAGCCAGGGACTAACCTCTCATCTCGAGTTGATTTTTGGTCTACGGAGATCTTTCGTGTTGCTACAGTGACCTCAGGATCCCTCTAGCCTTGAAACAGTGTTCTTGTGGTTTCTCTGGAGTGCCATGAAGGAAATCAAGGCTCCTTTCATGTGTGATGTGCAACACAGAATTGCTCTGCACGCAGTGCAGGGGAATCGGGCCTCATCTCGCGGCGAGGGGGGAGTCTCATGGTTTTTCTCGAGTTGCGGCGGGAACCTGGGGTATATTCTCGAGTTACGACGGGGATGGCCCTTCCACCCACGTGTTTGTTCAGCCACGTCAGGACTCCTGCCTAGTTGCGAGGGACAACTCGGGATTCTCCTCGAGGCTTGGCAGGGCAATTGGAACGCCTCTCCAGCTGAGGCGGGAGACCAAGGGTCCCTTTCCACGTGCCACAAGAATCCTGGGACTCCTATCAAGTTTCACGAGGAGTCAGGCATCGTCTCCTTTGGAGGCACTGATCTCCGCGTACCTCTGGAGTTTTCAAAGGATGTGAGGCCTCCGGTCGCTATGAGGTGGGGAACTAGGTCTTTCTCTGTGGTCTCCACAGGGGATTCAGACATCCTTTCTTCTTGGGAGATGCAAGACGAGCCTTCATTCAAGTCACTGCAGGGATATCCGGCCTTATTTTGAGTCAGGGCATCACGGTGTCCATTCCACTTGAGGCCGCAAACTCAACATCCCTCTCACATACCTAGAGCTGAGAGAAGCCTCCTCTTGAGGTGCTTGTGGTAAGGTGGTATTCCTCAGGAGTCGAAGCCAGGGACTAACCTCTCATCTCGTGTTGATTCTTGGTCCACGGTGCTCTTTCGTGTTGCTACAGTGACCTCAGGATCCCTCTATCCTTGAAACAGTGTTCTTGGGGTTTCTCTGGAGTGCCATCAAGGAAATCAAGGCTCCTTTCATGTGTGATATGCAACACGGAATTGCTCTGCATGCAGTGCAGGGGAATCGGGCCTCATCTCGCGGCGAGGGGAGAGTCTCATGGTTTTTCTCGAGTTGCGGCAGGAACCTGGGGTATATTCTCGAGTTACGACGGGGATGGCCCTTCCACCCACGTGTTTCTTCAGCGACGTCAGGACTCCTGCCTACTTGCGAGGGACAACTCGGGATTCTCCTCGAGGCTTTGCAGGGCAATTGGGACGCCTCTCCAGCTGAGACGGGAGACCAAGGGTCCCTTTCCACGTGCCACAGGAATCCTGGGTCTCCTATCAAGTTTCACGAGGAGTCAGGCATCGTCTCCTTTGGAGGCACTGATCTCCGCATACCTCTGGAGTTTTCAAAGGATTTGAGGCCTCCTGTCGCGATGAGGTGGGGAACTAGGTCTTTCTCTGTGGTCTCCACAGGGGATTCAGACACCCTTTCGTCTTGGGAGATGCAAGACGAGCCTGCATTCCAGTCACTGCAGGGATATCCGGCCTTATTTCGAGTCAGGGCATCGCGGTGTCCATTCCACTTGAGGCCGCAAACTCAGGATCCCTCTCACATACCTAGAGCTGAGAGAAGCCTCCTCTTGAGGTGCTTGTGGTAAGGTGGTATTCCTCTGGAGTCGAAGCCAGGGACTAACCTCTCATCTCGAGTTGATTTTTGGTCCACGGAGCTCTTTCGTGTTGTAACAGTGACCTCAGGATCCCTCTAGCCTTGAAACAGTGTTCTTGGGTTATCTCTGGAGTGCCATGAAGGAAATCAAGGCTCCTTTCATGTGTGATGTGCAACACAGAATTGCTCTGCACGCAGTGCAGGGGAATCGGGCCTCATCTCGCGGCGAGGGGCAAGTCTCATTGTTTTTCTAGAGTTGCGGCGGGAACTTGGGGGATATTCTCGAGTTACGACGGGAATGGCCCTTCCACACACGTGTGTGTTCAGCCATGTCAGGACTCCTGCCTAGTTGCGAGACACAACTCGGGATTCTCCTCGAGGCTTGGCAAGGCAATTGGGACGCCTCTCCAGCTGAGGCGGGAGACCAAGGGTCCCTTTCCACGTGCCACAGGAATCCTGGGACTCCTATCAAGTTTCACGAGGAGTCAGGCATCATCTCCTTCGGAGGCACTGATCTCCGCGTACCTCTGGAGTTTTCAAAGGATGTGAGGCCTCCGGTCGCGATGAGGTGGGGAACTAAGTCTTTCTCTGTGCTTTCCACAGGGGATTCAGACATCCTTTCGTCCTGGGAGATGCAAGACGAGCCTGCATTGAAGTCACTGCAGGGATATCCGGCCTTATTTCGAGTCAGGGCATCGCGGTGTCCATTCCACTTGAGGCCGCAAACTCAGGGTCCCTCTCACATACCTAGAGCTGAGAGAAGCCTCCTCTTGAGGTGCTTGTGGTAAGGTGGTATTCCTCTGGAGACGAATCCAGGGACTAACCTCTCTTTTCGAGTTGATTTTTGGTCCACAGAGTTCTTTCCTGTTGCTACAGTGACCTCAGGATCCCTCTAGCCTTGAAACAGTGTCCTTGGGGTTTCTCTGGAGTGCCATCAAGGAAATCAAGGCTCCTTTCATGTGTGATGTGCAAGACGGAATTGCTCTGCACGCAGTACAGGGGAATCGGGCCTCATCTCGCGGCGAGGGGGAAGTCTCATGGTTTTTCTCGAGTTGCGGCGGGAACCTGGGGTATATTCTCGAGTTACGACGGGGATGGCCCTTCCACCCACGTGTTTGTTCAGCCACGTCAGGACTCCTGCCTAGTTGCGAGGGACAACTCGGGATTCTCCTCGAGGCTTGGCAGGGCAATTGGAACGCCTCTCCAGCTGAGGCGGGAGACCAAGGTTCCCTTTCCACGTGCCACAAGAATCCTGGGACTCCTATCAAGTTTCACGAGGAGTCAGACATCGTCTCCTTTGGAGGCACTGATCTCCGCGTACCTCTGGAGTTTTCAAAGGATGTGAGGCCTCCGGTCGCGATGAGGTGGGGAACTAGGTCTTTCTCTGTGGTCTCCACAGGGGATTCAGACATCCTTTCATCTTGGGAGATGCAAGACGAGCCTGCATTCAAGTCACTGCAGGGATATCCAGCCTTATTTCCCGTCAGGGCATCGCGGTGTCCATTCCACTTGAGGCCGCAAACTCAGGGTCCCTCTCACATACCTAGAGCTGAGAGAAGCCTCCTCTTGAGGTGCTTGTGGTAAGGTGGTATTCCTCTGGAGTCGAAGCCAGGGACTAACCTCTCATCTCGAGTTGATTTTTGGTCCACGGAGCTCTTTCGTGTTGCTACAGTGACCTCAGGATCCCTCTAGCCTTGAAACAGTGTTCTTGGGGTTTCTCTGGAGTGCCATCAAGGAAATCAAGGCTCCTTTCATGTGTGATGTGCAACACAGAATTGCTCTGCACGCAGTGCAGGGGAATCGGGCCTCATCTCGCGGCGAGGGGGGAGTCTCATGGTTTTTCTCGAGTTGCGGCGGGAACCTAGGGTATATTCTCGAGTTAAGACGGGGATGGCCCTTCCACCCACGTGTTTGTTCAGCCACGTCAGGACTCCTGCCTAGTTGCGAGGGACAACTCGGGATTCTCCTCGAGGCTTGGCAGGGCAATTGGAATGCCTCTCCAGCTGAGGCGGGAGACCAAGGGTCCCTTTCCACGTGCCACAAGAATCCTGGGACTCCTATCAAGTTTCACGAGGAGTCAGGCATCGTCTCCTTTGGAGGCACTGATCTCCGCGTACCTCTGGAGTTTTCAAAGGATGTGAGGCCTCCGGTCGCGATGAGGTGGGGAACTAGGTCTTTCTCTGTGGTCTCCACAGGGGATTCAGACATCCTTTCTTCTTGGGAGATGCAAGACGAGCCTTCATTCAAGTCACTGCAGGGATATCCGGCCTTATTTCGAGTCAGGGCATCACGGTGTCCATTCCACTTGAGGCCGCAAACTCAACATCCCTCTCACATACCTAGAGCTGAGAGAAGCCTCCTCTTGAGGTGCTTGTGGTAAGGTGGTATTCCTCAGGAGTCGAAGCCAGGGACTAACCTCTCATCTCGTGTTGATTCTTGGTCCACGGAGCTCTTTCGTGTTGCTACAGTGACCTCAGGATCCCTCTAGCCTTGAAACAGTGTTCTTGGGGTTTCTCTGGAGTGCCATCAAGGAAATCAAGGCTCCTTTCATGTGTGATATGCAACACGGAATTGCTCTGCACGCAGTGCAGGGGAATCGGGCCTCATCTCGCGGCGAGGGGGAAGTCTCATGGTTTTTCTCGAGTTGCGGCGGGAACCTGGGGTATATTCTCGAGTTACGACGGGGATGACCCTTCCACCCACGTGTTTCTTCAGCGACGTCAGGACTCCTGCCTACTTGCGAGGGACAACTCGGGATTTTCCTCGAGGCTTTGCAGGGCAATTGGGACGCCTCTCCCGCTGAGACGGGAGACCAAGGGTCCCTTTCCAGGTGCCACAGGAATCCTGGGTCTCCTATCAAGTTTCACGAGGAGTCAGGCATCGTCTCCTTTGGAGGCACTGATCTCCGCATACCTCTGGAGTTTTCAAAGGATTTGAGGCCTCCTGTCGCGATGAGGTGGGGAAGTAGGTCTTTCTCTGTGGTCTCCACAGGGGATTCAGACACCCTTTCGTCTTGGGAGATGCAAGACGAGCCTGCATTCCAGTCACTGCAGGGATATCCGGCCTTATTTCGAGTCAGGGCATCGCGGTGTCCATTCCACTTGAGGCCGCAAACTCAGGGTCCCTCTCACATACCTAGAGCTGAGAGAAGCCTCCTCTTGAGGTGCTTGTGGTAAGGTGGTATTCCTCTGGAGTCGAAGCCAGGGACTAACCTCTCATCTCGAGTTGATTTTTGGCGCACGGAGCTCTTTCGTGTTGCTACAGTGACCTCAGGATCCCTCTAGCCTTGAAACAGTGTTCTTGGGGTTTCTCTGGAGTGCCATCAAGGAAATCAAGGCTCCTTTCATGTGCGATGTGCAACATGGAATTGCTCTGCACGCAGTGCAGGGGAATCGGGCCTCATCTCGCGGCGAGGGGGAAGTCTCATGGTTTTTCTCGAGTTGCGGCGGGAACCTGGGGTATATTCTCGAGTTACGACGGGGATGGCCCTTCCACCCACGTGTTTCTTCAGCGACGTCAGGACTCCTGCCTAGTTGCGAGGGACAACTCTGGATTCTCCTCGAGGCTTGGCAGGGCAATTGGGACGCCTCTCCAGCTGAGGCGGGAGACCAAGTGTCCCTTTCCAAGTGCCACAGGAATCCTGGGACTCCTATCAAGTTTCACGAGGAGTCAGGCATCGTCTCCTTTGGAGGCACTGATCTCCGCGTACCTCTGGAGTTTTCAATGGATGTGAGGCTATCGGTCGCGATGAGGTGGGGAACTAAGTCTTTCTCTGTGCTTTCCACAGGGGATTCAGACATCCTTTCGTCCTGGGAGATGCAAGACGAGCCTGCATTGAAGTCACTGCAGGGATATCCGGCCTTATTTCGAGTCAGGGCATCGCGGTGTCCATTCCACTTGAGGCCGCAAACTCAGGGTCCCTCTCACATACCTAGAGCTGAGAGAAGCCTCCTCTTGAGGTGCTTGTGGTAAGGTGGTATTCCTCTGGAGACGAATCCAGGGACTAACCTCTCTTTTCGAGTTGATTTTTGGTCCACAGAATTCTTTCGTGTTGCTACAGTGACCTCAGGATCCCTCTAGCCTGGAAACAGTGTTCTTGGGGTTTCTCTGGAGTGCCATCAAGGAAATCAAGGCTCCTTTCATGTGTGATGTGCAAGACGGAATTGCTCTGCACGCAGTACAGGGGAATCGGGCCTCATCTCGCATCGAGGGGGAAGTCTCATGGTTTTTCTCGAGTTGCGGCGGGAACCTGGGGTATATTCTCGAGTTACGACGGGGATGGCCCTTCCACCCACGTGTTTGTTCAGCCACGTCAGGACTCCTGCCTAGTTGCGAGGGACAACTCGGGATTCTCCTCGAGGCTTGGCAGGGCAATTGGAACGCCTCTCCAGCTGAGGCGGGAGACCAAGGGTCCCTTTCCACGTGCCACAAGAATCCTGGGACTCCTATCAAGTTTCACGAGGAGTCAGGCATCGTCTCCTTTGGAGGCACTGATCTCCGCGTACCTCTGGAGTTTTCAAAGGATGTGAGGCCTCCGGTCGCGATGAGGTGGGGAACTAGGTGTTTCTCTGTGGTCTCCACAGGGGATTCAGACATCCTTTCTTCTTGGGAGATGCAAGACGAGCCTGCATTCAAGTCACTGCAGGGATATCCGGCCTTATTTCGAGTCAGGGCATCACGGTGTCCATTCCACTTGAGGCCGCAAACTCAACATCCCTCTCACATACCTAGAGCTGAGAGAAGCCTCCTCTTGAGGTGCTTGTGGTAAGGTGGTATTCCTCAGGAGTCGAAGCCAGGGACTAACCTCTCATCTCGTGTTGATTCTTGGTCCACGGAGCTCTTTCGTGTTGCTACAGTGACCTCAGGATCCCTCTAGCCTTGAAACAGTGTTCTTGGGGTTTCTCTGGAGTGCCATCAAGGAAATCAAGGCTCCTTTCATGTGTGATATGCAACACGGAATTGCTCTGCACGCAGTGCAGGGGAATCGGGCCTCATCTCGCGGCGAGGGGGAAGTCTCATGGTTTTTCTCGAGTTGCGGCGGGAACCTGGGGGATATTCTCGAGTTACGACGGGGATGACCCTTCCACCCACGTGTTTCTTCAGCGACGTCAGGACTCCTGCCTACTTGCGAGGGACAACTCGGGATTTTCCTCGAGGCTTTGCAGGGCAATTGGGACGCCTCTCCAGCTGAGACGGGAGACCAAGGGTCCCTTTCCAGGTGCCACAGGAATCCTGGGTCTCCTATCAAGTTTCACGAGGAGTCAGGCATCGTCTCCTTTGGAGGCACTGATCTCCGCATACCTCTGGAGTTTTCAAAGGATTTGAGGCCTCCTGTCGCGATGAGGTGGGGAAGTAGGTCTTTCTCTGTGGTCTCCACAGGGGATTCAGACACCCTTTCGTCTTGGGAGATGCAAGACGAGCCTGCATTGAAGTCACTGCAGGGATATCCGGCCTTATTTCGAGTCAGGGCATCGCGGTGTCCATTCCACTTGAGGCCGCAAACTCAGGGTCCCTCTCACATACCTAGAGCTGAGAGAAGCCTCCTCTTGAGGTGCTTGTGGTAAGGTGGTATTCCTCTGGAGTCGAAGCCAGGGACTAACCTCTCATCTCGAGTTGATTTTTGGCGCACGGAGCTCTTTCGTGTTGCTACAGTGACCTCAGGATCCCTCTAGCCTTGAAACAGTGTTCTTGGGGTTTCTCTGGAGTGCCATCAAGGAAATCAAGGCTCCTTTCATGTGCGATGTGCAACACGGAATTGCTCTGCACGCAGTGCAGGGGAATCGGGCCTCATCTCGCGGCGAGGGGGAAGTCTCATGGTTTTTCTCGAGTTGCGGCGGGAACCTGGGGTATATTCTCGAGTTACGACGGGGATGGCCCTTCCACCCACGTGTTTCTTCAGCGACGTCAGGACTCCTGCCTAGTTGCGAGGGACAACTCTGGATTCTCCTCGAGGCTTGGCAGGGCAATTGGGACGCCTCTCCAGCTGAGGCGGGAGACCAAGTGTCCCTTTCCAAGTGCCACAGGAATCCTGGGACTCCTATCAAGTTTCACGAGGAGTCAGGCATCGTCTCCTTTGGAGGCACTGATCTCCGCGTACCTCTGGAGTTTTCAATGGATGTGAGGCTATCGGTCGCGATGAGGTGGGGAACTAAGTCTTTCTCTGTGCTTTCCACAGGGGATTCAGACATCCTTTCGTCCTGGGAGATGCAAGACGAGCCTGCATTGAAGTCACTGCAGGGATATCCGGCCTTATTTCGAGTCAGGGCATCGCGGTGTCCATTCCACTTGAGGCCGCAAACTCAGGGTCCCTCTCACATACCTAGAGCTGAGAGAAGCCTCCTCTTGAGGTGCTTGTGGTAAGGTGGTATTCCTCTGGAGACGAATCCAGGGACTAACCTCTCTTTTCGAGTTGATTTTTGGTCCACAGAATTCTTTCGTGTTGCTACAGTGACCTCAGGATCCCTCTAGCCTGGAAACAGTGTTCTTGGGGTTTCTCTGGAGTGCCATCAAGGAAATCAAGGCTCCTTTCATGTGTGGTGTGCAAGACGGAATTGCTCTGCACGCAGTACAGGGGAATCGGGCCTCATCTCGCATCGAGGGGGAAGTCTCATGGTTTTTCTCGAGTTGCGGCGGGAACCTGGGGTATATTCTCGAGTTACGACGGGGATGGCCCTTCCACCCACGTGTTTGTTCAGCCACGTCAGGACTCCTGCCTAGTTGCGAGGGACAACTCGGGATTCTCCTCGAGGCTTGGCAGGGCAATTGGAACGCCTCTCCAGCTGAGGCGGGAGACCAAGGGTCCCTTTCCACGTGCCACAAGAATCCTGGGACTCCTATCAAGTTTCACGAGGAGTCAGGCATCGTCTCCTTTGGAGGCACTGATCTCCGCGTACCTCTGGAGTTTTCAAAGGATGTGAGGCCTCCGGTCGCGATGAGGTGGGGAACTAGGTCTTTCTCTGTGGTCTCCACAGGGGATTCAGACATCCTTTCTTCTTGGGAGATGCAAGACGAGCCTGCATTCAAGTCACTGCAGGGATATCCGGCCTTATTTCGAGTCAGGGCATCACGGTGTCCATTCCACTTGAGGCCGCAAACTCAACATCCCTCTCACATACCTAGAGCTGAGAGAAGCCTCCTCTTGAGGTGCTTGTGGTAAGGTGGTATTCCTCAGGAGTCGAAGCCAGGGACTAACCTCTCATCTCGTGTTGATTCTTGGTCCACGGAGCTCTTTCGTGTTGCTACAGTGACCTCAGGATCCCTCTAGCCTTGAAACAGTGTTCTTGGGGTTTCTCTGGAGTGCCATCAAGGAAATCAAGGCTCCTTTCATGTGTGATATGCAACACGGAATTGCTCTGCACGCAGTGCAGGGGAATCGGGCCTCATCTCGCGGCGAGGGGGAAGTCTCATGGTTTTTCTCGAGTTGCGGCGGGAACCTGGGAGATATTCTCGAGTTACGACGGGGATGGCCCTTCCACCCACGTATTTCTTCAGCGACGTCAGGACTCCTGCCTACTTGCGAGGGACAACTCGGGATTCTCCTCGAGGCTTTGCAGGGCAATTGGGACGCCTCTCCAGCTGAGACGGGAGACCAAGGGTCCCTTTCCACGTGCCACAGGAATCCTGGGTCTCCTATCAAGTTTCACGAGGAGTCAGGCATCGTCTCCTTTGGAGGCACTGATCTCCGCATACCTCTGGAGTTTTCAAAGGATTTGAGGCCTCCTGTCGCGATGAGGTGGGGAACTAGGTCTTTCTCTGTGGTCTCCACAGGGGATTCAGACACCCTTTCGTCTTGGGAGATGCAAGACGAGCCTGCATTCCAGTCACTGCAGGGATATCCTTCCTTATTTCGCGTCAGGGCATCGCGGTGTCCATTCCACTTGAGGCCGCAAACTCAGGGTCCCTCTCACATACCTAGAGCTGAGAGAAGCCTCCTCTTGAGGTGCTTGTGGTAAGGTGGTATTCCTCTGGAGTCGAAGCCAGGGACTAACCTCTCATCTCGAGTTGATTTTTGGCCCACGGAGCTCTTTCGTGTTGCTACAGTGACCTCAGGATCCCTCTAGCCTTGAAACAGTGTTCTTGGGGTTTCTCTGGAGTGCCATCAAGGAAATCAAGGCTCCTTTCATGTGTGATGTGCAACACGGAATTGCTGTGCACGCAGTGCAGGGGTATCGGGCCTCATCTCGCGGCGAGGGGGAAGTCTCATGGTTTTTCTCGAGTTGCGGCGGGAACCTGGGGTATATTCTCGAGTTACGACGGGGATGGCCCTTCCACCCACGTGTTTCTTCAGCGACGTCAGGACTCCTGCCTAGTTGCGAGGGACAACTCTGGATTCTCCTCGAGGCTTGGCAGGGCAATTGGGACGCCTCTCCAGCTGAGGCGGGAGACCAAGTGTCCCTTTCCAAGTGCCACAGGAATCCTGGGACTCCTATCAAGTTTCACGAGGAGTCAGGCATCATCTCCTTCGGAGGCACTGATCTCCGCGTACCTCTGGAGTTTTCAAAGGATGTGAGGCTATCGGTCGCGATGAGGTGGGGTACTAAGTCTTTCTCTGTGCTTTCCACAGGGGATTCAGACATCCTTTCGTCCTGGGAGATGCAAGACGAGCCTGCATTGAAGTCACTGCAGGGATATCCGGCCTTATTTCGAGTCAGGGCATCGCGGTGTCCATTCCACTTGAGGCCGCAAACTCAGGGTCCCTCTCACATACCTAGAGCTGAGAGAAGCCTCCTCTTGAGGTGCTTGTGGTAAGGTGGTATTCCTCTGGAGACGAATCCAGGGACTAACCTCTCTTTTCGAGTTGATTTTTGGTCCACAGAGTTCTTTCGTGTTGCTACAGTGACCTCAGGATCCCTCTAGCCTTGAAACAGTGTTCTTGGGGTTTCTCTGGAGTGCCATCAAGGAAATCAAGGCTCCTTTCATGTGTGATGTGCAACACAGAATTGCTCTGCACGCAGTGCAGGGGAATCGGGCCTCATCTCGCGGCGAGGGGGAAGTCTCATGGTTTTTCTCGAGTTGCGGCGGGAACCTGGGGTATATTCTCGAGTTACGACGGGGATGGCCCTTCCACCCACGTGTTTGTTCAGCCACGTCAGGACTCCTGCCTAGTTGCGAGGGACAACTCGGGATTCTCCTCGAGGCTTGGCAGGGCAATTGGAACGCCTCTCCAGCTGAGGCGGGAGACCAAGGGTCACTTTCCACGTGCCACAAGAATCCTGGGACTCCTATCAAGTTTCACGAGGAGTCAGGCATTGTCTCCTTTGGAGGCACTGATCTCCGCGTACCTCTGGAGTTTTCAAAGGATGTGAGGCCTCCGGTCGCGATGAGGTGGGGAACTAGGTGTTTCTCTGTGGTCTCCACAGGGGATTCAGACATCCTTTCTTCTTGGGAGATGCAAGACGAGCCTGCATTCATGTCACTGCAGGGATATCCAGCCTTATTTCTCGTCAGGGCATCGCGGTGTCCATTCCATTTGAGGCCGCAAACTCAGGGTCCCTCTCACATACCTAGAGCTGAGAGAAGCTTCCTCTTGAGGTGCTTGTGGTAAGGTGGTATTCCTCTGGAGTCGAAGCCAGGGACTAACCTCTCATCTCGAGTTGATTTTTGGTCCACGGAGCTCTTTCGTGTTGCTACAGTGAACTCAGGATCACTCTAGCCTTGAAACAGTGTTCTTGGGGTTTCTCTGGAGTGCCATCAAGGAAATCAAGGCTCCTTTCATGTGTGATGTGCAACACAGAATTGCTCTGCACGCAGTGCAGGGGAATCGGGCCTCATCTCGCGGCGAGGGGGAAGTCTCATGGTTTTTCTCGAGTTGCGGCGGGAACCTGGGGTATATTCTCGAGTTACGACGGGGATGGCCCTTCCACACACGTGTTTCTTCAGCGACGTCAGGACTCCTGCCTAGTTGCGAGGGACAACTCTGGATTCTCCTCGAGGCTTGGCAGGGCAATTGGGACGCCTCTCCAGCTGAGGCGGGAGACCAAGGGTCCCTTTCCAAGTGCCACAGGAATCCTCGGACTCCTATCAAGTTTCACGAGGAGTCAGGCATCGTCTCCTTTAGAGGCACTGATCTCCGCGTACCTCTGGAGTTTTCAAAGGATGTGAGGCTAACGGTCGCGATGAGGTGGGGAACTAAGTCTTTCTCTGTGCTTTCCACAGGTGATTCAGACATCCTTTCATCCTGAGAGATGCAAGACGAGCCTGCATTGAAGTCACTGCAGGGATATCCGGCCTTATTTCGAGTCAGGGCATCGCGGTGTCCATTCCACATGAGGCCGCAAAATCAGGGTCCCTCTCACATACCTAGAGCTGAGAGAAGCCTCCTCTTGAGGGGCTTATGGTAAGGTGGTATTCCTCTGGAGACGAATCCAGGGACTAACCTCTCTTTTCGAGTTGATTTTTGGTCCACAGAGTTCTTTCGTGTTGCTACAGTGACCTCAGGATCCCTCTAGCCTTGAAACAGTGTTCTTGGGGTTTCTCTGGAGTGCCATCAAGGAAATCAAGGCTCCTTTCATGTGTGATGTGCAACACGGAATTGCTTTGCACGCAGTACAGGGGAATCGGGCCTCATCTCGCATCGAGGGGGAAGTCTCATGGTTTTTCTCGAGTTGCGGCGGGAACCTGGGGTATATTCTCGAGTTACGACGGGGATGGCCCTTCCACCCACGTGTTTGTTCAGCCACGTCAGGACTCCTGCCTAGTTGCGAGGGACAACTCGGGATTCTCCTCGAGGCTTGGCAGGGCAATTGGAACGCCTCTCCAGCTGAGGCGGGAGACCAAGAGTCCCTTTCCACGTGCCACAAGAATCCTGGGACTCCTATCAAGTTTCACGAGGAGTCAGGCATCATCTCCTTTGGAGGCACTGATCTCTGAGTACCTCTGGAATTTTCAAAGGATGTGAGGCCTCCGGTCGCGATGAGGTGGGGAACTAGGTCTTTCTCTGTGGTCTCCACAGGGGATTCAGACATCCTTTCTTCATGGGAGATGCAAGACGAGCCTGCATTCAAGTCACTGCAGGGATATCCGGCCTTATTTCGAGTCAGGGCCTCGTGGTGTCCATTCCACTTGAGGCCGCAAACTCAGGATCCCTCTCACATACCTAGAGCTGAGAGAAGCCTCCTCTTGAGGTGCTTGTGGTACGGTGGTATTCCTCAGGAGTCGAAGCCAGGGACTAACCTCTCATCTCGAGTTGATTCTTGGTCCACGGAGCTCTTTCGTGTTGCTACAGTGACCTCAGGATCCCTCTAGCCTTGAAACAGTGTTCTTGGGGTTTCTCTGGAGTGCCATCAAGGAAATCAAGGCTCCTTTCATGTGTGATGTGCAACACGGAATTGCTCTGCACGCAGTGCAGGGGAATCGGGCCTCTTCTCGCGGCGAGGGGGAAATCTCATGGTTTTTCTCGAGTTGCGGCGGGAACCAGGGGTATATTCTCGAGTTACGACGGGGATGGCCCTTCCACCCACGTGTGTGTTCAGCCATGTCAGGACTCCTGCCTAGTTGCGAGGGACAACTCGGGATTCTCCTCGAGGCTTGGCAGGGCAATTGGGACGCCTCTCCAGCTGAGACGGGAGACCAAGGGTCCCTTTCCACGTGCCACAGGAATCCTGGGTCTCCTATCAAGTTTCACGAGGAGTCAGGCATCGTCTCCGTTGGAGGCACTGATCGCCACATACCTCTGGAGTTTTCAAAGGATTTGAGGCCTCCTGTCGCGATGAGGTGGGGAACTAGGTCTTTCTCTGTGGTCTCCACAGGGGATTCAGACACCCTTTCGTCTTGGGAGATGCAAGACGAGCCTGCATTCCAGTCACTGCAGGGATATCGGGCCTTATTTCGAGTCAGGGCATCGCGGTTTCCATTCCACTTGAGGCCGCAAACTCAGGGTCCCTCTCACATACCTAGAGCTGAGAGAAGCCTCCTCTTGAGGTGCTTGTGGTAAGGTGGTATTCCTCTGGAGTCGAAGCCAGGGACTAACCTCTCATCTCGATTTGATTTTTGGTCCCCGGAGCTCTTTCGTGTTGCTACAGTGACCTCAGGATCCCTCTAGCCTTGAACCAGTGTTCTTGGGGTTTCTCTGGAGTGCCATGAAGGAAATCAAGGCTCCTTTCATGTGTGATGTGCAACACAGAATTGCTCTGCACGCAGTGCAGGGGAATCGGGCCTCATCTCGCGGCGAGGGGGAAGTCTCATGGTTTTTCTCGAGTTACGGCTTGAAACTGGGGTATATTCTCGAGTTACGACGGGGATGGCCCTTCCACACACGTGTTTGTTCAGCCACGTCAGGACTCTTGCCTAGTTGCGAGACACAACTCGGGATTCTCCTCGAGGCTTGGCAAGGCAATTGGGACGCCTCTCCAGCTGAGGCGGGAGACCAAGGGTCCCTTTCCACGTGCCACAGGAATCCTGGGACTCCTATCAAGTTTCACGAGGAGTCAGGCATCGTCTCCTTTGGAGGCACTGATCTCCGCGTACCTCTGGAGTTTTCAAAGGATGTGAGGCCTCCGGTCGCGATGAGGTGGGGAACTAGGTGTTTCTCTGTGGTCTCCACAGGGGATTCAGACATCCTTTCTTCTTGGGAGATGCAAGACGAGCCTGCATTCAAGTGACTGCAGGGATATCCGGCCTTATTTAGAGTCAGGGCATCGCGGTGTCCATTCCACTTGAGGCCGCAAACTCAGGATCCCTCTCACATACCTAGAGCTGAGAGAAGCCTCCTCTTGAGGTGCTTGTGGTACGGTGGTATTCCTCAGGAGTCGAAGCCAGGGACTAACCTCTCATCTCGAGTTGATTCTTGGTCCACGGAGCTCTTTCGTGTTGCTACAGTGACCTCAGGATCCCTCTAGCCTTGAAACAGTGTTCTTGGGGTTTCTCTGGAGTGCCATGAAGGAAATCAAGGCTCCATTCATGTGTGATGTGCAACACGGAATTGCTCTGCACGCAGTGCAGGGGAATCGGGCCTCATCTCGCGGCGAGGGGGAAGTCTCATGGTTTTTCTCGAGTTGCGGCGGGAACCTGGGGTATATTCTCGAGTTACGACGGGGATGGCCCTTCCACCCACGTGTTTGTTCAGCCACGTCAGGACTCCTGCCTAGTTGCGAGGGACAACTCGGGATTCTCCTCGAGGCTTGGCAGGGCAATTGGAACGCCTCTCCAGCTGAGGCGGGAGACCAAGGGTCCCTTTCCACGTGCCACAAGAATCCTGGGACTCCTATCAAGTTTCACGAGGAGTCAGGCATCGTCTCCTTTGGAGGCACTGATCTCCGCGTACCTCTGGAGTTTTCAAAGATGTGAGGCCTCCGGTCGCGATGAAGTGGGGAACTAGGTCTTTCTCTGTGGTCTCCACAGGGGATTCAGACATCCTTTCATCTTGGGAGATGCAAGACGAGCCTGCATTCAAGTCACTGCAGGGATATCCAGCCTCATTTCGCGTCAGGGCATCGCGGTGTTCATTCCACTTGAGGCCGCAAACTCAGGGTCCCTCTCACATACCTAGAGCTGAGAGAAGCCTCCTCTTGAGGTGCTTGTGGTAAGGTGGTATTCCTCTGGAGTCGAAGCCAGGGACTAACCTCTCATCTCGTGTTGATTCTTGGTCCACGGAGCTCTTTTGTGTTGCTACAGTGACCTCAGGATCCCTCTAGCCTTGAAACAGTGTTCTTGGGGTTTCTCTGGAGTGCCATGAAGGAAATCAAGGCTCCTTTCATGTGTGATGTGCAACACGGAATTGCTCTGCACGCAGTGCAGGGGAATCGGGCCTCATCTCGCGGCGAGGGGGAAGTCTCATGGTTTTTCTCGAGTTGCGGCGGGAACCTGGGGTATATTCTCGAGTTACGACGGGGATGGCCCTTCCACACACGTGTGTGTTCAGCCATGTCAGGACTCCTGCCTAGTTGCGAGGGACAACTCGGGATTCTCCTCGAGGCTTTGCAGGGCAATTGGGACGCCTCTCCAGCTGAGACGGGAGACCAAGGGTCCCTTTCCACGTGCCACAGGAATCCTGGGTCTCCTATCAAGTTTCACGAGGAGTCAGGCATCGTCTCCTTTGGAGGCACTGATCTCCGCATACCTCTGGAGTTTTCAAAGGATTTGAGGCCTCCTGTCGCGATGAGGTGGGGAACTAGGTCTTTCTCTGTGGTCTCCACAGGGGATTCAGACACCCTTTCGTCTTGGGAGATGCAAGACGAGCCTGCATTCCAGTCACTGCAGGGATATTCGGCCTTATTTGGAGTCAGGGTATCGCGGTGTCCATTCCACTTGAGGCCGCAAACTCAGGGTCCCTCTCACATACCTAGAGCTGAGAGAAGCCTCCTCTTGAGGTGCTTGTGGTAAGGTGGTATTCCTCTGGAGTCGAAGCCAGGGACTAACCTCTCATCTCGAGTTGATTTTTGGTCCACGGAGCTCTTTCGTGTTGCTACAGTGACCTCAGGATCCCTCTAGCCTTGAAACAGTGTTCTTGGGGTTTCTCTGGAGTGCCATCAAGGAAATCAAGGCTCCTTTCATGTGTGATGTGCAACACAGAATTGCTCTGCACGCAGTGCAGGGGAATCGGGCCTCATCTCGCGGCGAGGGGGAAGTCTCATGGTTTTTCTCGAGTTGCGGCGGGAACCTGGGGTATATTCTCGAGTTACGACGGGGATGGCCCTTCCACCCACGTGTTTCTTCAGCGACGTCAGGACTCCTGCCTAGTTGCGAGGGACAACTCTGGATTCTCCTCGAGGCTTGGCAGGGCAATTGGGACGCCTCTCCAGCTGAGGCGGGAGACCAAGTGTCCCTTTCCAAGTGCCACAGGAATCCTGGGACTCCTATCAAGTTTCACGAGGAGTCAGGCATCGTCTCCTTTGGAGGCACTGATCTCCGCGTACCTCTGGAGTTTTCAAAGGATGTGAGGCTATCGGTCGCGATGAGGTGGGGAACTAAGTCTTTCTCTGTGCTTTCCACAGGGGATTCAGACATCCTTTCGTCCTGGGAAATGCAAGATGGGCCTGCATTGAAGTCACTGCAGGGATATCCGGCCTTATTTCGAGTCAGGGCATCGCGGTGTCCATTCCACTTGAGGCCGCAAACTCAGGATTCCTCTCACATACCTAGAGCTGAGAGAAGCCTCCTCTTGAGGTGCTTGTGGTAAGGTGGTATTCCTCAGGAGTCGAAGCCAGGGACTAACCTCTCATCTCGTGTTGATTCTTGGTCCACGGAGCTCTTTTGTGTTGCTACAGTGACCTCAGGATCCCTCTAGCCTTGAAACAGTGTTCTTGGGGTTTCTCTGGAGTGCCATGAAGGAAATCAAGGCTCCTTTCATGTGTGATGTGCAACACGGAATTGCTCTGCACGCAGTGCAGGGGAATCGGGCCTCATCTCGCGGCGAGGGGGAAGTCTCATGGTTTTTCTCGAGTTGCGGCGGGAACCTGGGGTATATTCTCGAGTTACGACGGGGATGGCGCTTCCACACACGTGTGTGTTCAGCCATGTCAGGACTCCTGCCTAGTTGCGAGGGACAACTCGGGATTCTCCTCGAGGCTTTGCAGGGCAATTGGGACGCCTCTCCAGCTGAGACGGGAGACCAAGGGTCCCTTTCCACGTGCCACAGGAATCCTGGGTCTCCTATCAAGTTTCACGAGGAGTCAGGCATCGTCTCCTTTGGAGGCACTGATCTCCGCATACCTCTGGAGTTTTCAAAGGATTTGAGGCCTCCTGTCGCGATGAGGTGGGGAACTAGGTCTTTCTCTGTGGTCTCCACAGGGGATTCAGACATCCTTTCATCTTGGGAGATGCAAGACGAGCCTGCATTCAAGTCACTGCAGGGATATCCAGCCTTATTTCACGTCAGGGCATCGTGGTGTCCATTCCACTTGAGGCCGCAAACTCAGGGTCCCTCTCACATACCTAGAGCTGAGAGAAGCCTCCTCTTGAGGTGCTTGTGGTAAGGTGGTATTCCTCTGGAGTCGAAGCCAGGGACTAACCTCTCATCTCGAGTTGATTTTTGGCCCACGGAGCTCTTTCGTGTTGCTACAGTGACCTCAGGATCCCTCTATCCTTGAAACAGTGTTCTTGGGGTTTCTCTGGAGTGCCATCAAGGAAATCAAGGCTCCTTTCATGTGTGATGTGCAACACGGAATTGCTCTGCACGCAGTGCAGGGGAATCGGGCCTCATCTCGCGGCGAGGGGGAAGTCTCATGGTTTTTCTCGAGTTGCGGCCGGAACCTGGGGTATATTCCCGAGTTACGACGGGGATGGCCCTTCCACACACGTGTTTGTTCAGCCACATCAGGACTCTTGCCTAGTTGCGAGACACAACTCGGGATTCTCCTCGAGGCTTGGCAAGGCAATTGGGACGCCTCTCCATCTGAGGCGGGAGACCAAGGGTCCCTTTCCACGTGCCACAGGAATTCTGGGACTCCTATCAAGTTTCACGAGGAGTCAGGCATCGTCTCCTTTGGAGGCACTGATCTCCGCGTACCTCTGGAGTTTTCAAAGGATGTGAGGCCTCCGGTCGCGATGAGGTGGGGAACTAGGTGTTTCTCTGTGGTCTCCACAGGGGATTCAGACATCCTTTCTTCTTGGGAGATGCAAGACGAGCCTGCATTCAAGTGACTGCAGGGATATCCGGCCTTATTTAGAGTCAGGGCATCGCGGTGTCCATTCCACTTGAGGCCGCAAACTCAGGATCCCTCTCACATACCTAGAGCTGAGAGAAGCCTCCTCTTGAGGTGCTTGTGGTACGGTGGTATTCCTCAGGAGTCGAAGCCAGGGACTAACCTCTCATCTCGAGTTGATTCTTGGTCCACGGAGCTCTTTCGTGTTGCTACAGTGACCTCAGGATCCCTCTAGCCTTGAAACAGTGTTCTTGGGGTTTCTCTGGAGTGCCATGAAGGAAATCAAGGCTCCTTTCATGTGTGATGTGCAACACGGAATTGCTCTGCACGCAGTGCAGGGGAATCGGGCCTCATCTCGCGGCGAGGGGGAAGTCTCATGGTTTTTCTCGAGTTGCGGCGGGAACCTGGGGTATATTCTCGAGTTACGACGGGGATGGCCCTTCCACCCACGTGTTTGTTCAGCCACGTCAGGACTCCTGCCTAGTTGCGAGGGACAACTCGGGATTCTCCTCGAGGCTTGACAGGGCAATTGGAACGCCTCTCCAGCTGAGGCGGGAGACCAAGGGTCCCTTTCCACGTGCCACAAGAATCCTGGGACTCCTATCAAGTTTCACGAGGAGTCAGGCATCGTCTCCTTTGGAGGCACTGATCTCCGCGTACCTCTGGAGTTTTCAAAGATGTGAGGCCTCCGGTCGCGATGAAGTGGGGAACTAGGTCTTTCTCTGTGGTCTCCACAGGGGATTCAGACATCCTTTCATCTTGGGAGATGCAAGACGAGCCTGCATTCAAGTCACTGCAGGGATATCCAGCCTCATTTCGCGTCAGGGCATCGCGGTGTTCATTCCACTTGAGGCCGCAAACTCAGGGTCCCTCTCACATACCTAGAGCTGAGAGAAGCCTCCTCTTGAGGTGCTTGTGGTAAGGTGGTATTCCTCTGGAGTCGAAGCCAGGGACTAACCTCTCATCTCGTGTTGATTCTTGGTCCACGGAGCTCTTTTGTGTTGCTACAGTGACCTCAGGATCCCTCTAGCCTTGAAACAGTGTTCTTGGGGTTTCTCTGGAGTGCCATGAAGGAAATCAAGGCTCCTTTCATGTGTGATGTGCAACACGGAATTACTCTGCACGCAGTGCAGGGGAATCGGGCCTCATCTCGCGGCGAGGGGGAAGTCTCATGGTTTTTCTCGAGTTGCGGCGGGAACCTGGGGTATATTCTCGAGTTACGACGGGGATGGCCCTTCCACACACGTGTGTGTTCAGCCATGTCAGGACTCCTGCCTAGTTGCGAGGGGCAACTCGGGATTCTCCTCGAGGCTTTGCAGGGCAATTGGGACGCCTCTCCAGCTGAGACGGGAGACCAAGGGTCCCTTTCCACGTGCCACAGGAATCCTGGGTCTCCTATCAAGTTTCACGAGGAGTCAGGCATCGTCTCCTTTGGAGGCACTGATCTCCGCATACCTCTGGAGTTTTCAAAGGATTTGAGGCCTCCTGTCGCGATGAGGTGGGGAACTAGGTCTTTCTCTGTGGTCTCCACAGGGGATTCAGACACCCTTTCGTCTTGGGAGATGCAAGACGAGCCTGCATTCCAGTCACTGCAGGGATATCCGGCCTTATTTCGAGTCAGGGCATCGCGGTGTCCATTCCACTTGAGGCCGCAAACTCAGGGTCCCTCTCACATACCTAGAGCTGAGAGAAGCCTCCTCTTGAGGTGCTTGTGGTAAGGTGGTATTCCTCTGGAGTCGAAGCCAGGGACTAACCTCTCATCTCGAGTTGATTTTTGGTCCACGGAGCTCTTTTGTGTTGCTACAGTGACCTCAGGATCCCTCTAGCCTTGAAACAGTGTTCTTGGGGTTTCTCTGGAGTGCCATCAAGGAAATCAAGGCTCCTTTCATGTGTGATGTGCAACACGGAATTGCTCTGCACGCAGTGCAGGGGAATCGGGCCTCATCTCGCGGCGAGGGGGAAGTCTCATGGTTTTTCTCGAGTTGCGGCAGGAACCTGGGGTATATTCTCGAGTTACGACGGGGATGGCGCTTCCACACACGTGTGTGTTCAGCCATGTCAGGACTCCTGCCTAGTTGCGAGGGACAACTCGGGATTCTCCTCGAGGCTTTGCAGGGCAATTGGGACGCCTCTCCAGCTGAGACGGGAGACCAAGGGTCCCTTTCCACGTGCCACAGGAATTCTGGGTCTCCTATCAAGTTTCACGAGGAGTCAGGCATCGTCTCCTTTGGAGGCACTGATCTCCGCATACCTCTGGAGTTTTCAAAGGATTTGAGGCCTCCTGTCGCGATGAGGTGGGGAACTAGGTCTTTCTCTGTGGTCTCCAAAGGGGATCAGAAATCCTTTCATCTTGGGAGATGCAAGACGAGCCTGCATTCAAGTCACTGCAGGGATATCCAGCCTTATTTCACGTCAGGGCATCGTGGTGTCCATTCCACTTGAGGCCGCAAACTCAGGGTCCCTCTCACATACCTAGAGCTGATAGAAGCCTCCTCTTGAGGTGCTTGTGGTATGGTGGTATTCCTCTGGAGTCGAAGCCAGGGACTAACCTCTCATCTCGAGTTGATTTTTGGCCCACGGAGCTCTTTCGTGTCGCTACAGTGACCTCAGGATCCCTCTAGCCTTGAAACAGTGTTCTTGGGGTTTCTCTGGAGTGCCATGAAGGAAATCAAGGCTCCTTTCATGTGTGATGTGCAACACGGAATTGCTCTGCACGCAGTGCAGGGGAATCGGGCCTCATCTCGCGGCGAGGGGGAAGTCTCATGGTTTTTCTCGAGTTGCGGCGGGAACCTGGGGTATATTCCCGAGTTACGACGGGGATGGCCCTTCCACACACGTGTTTGTTCAGCCACGTCAGGACTCTTGCCTAGTTGCGAGACACAACTCGGGATTCTCCTCGAGGCTTGGCAAGGCAATTGGGACGCCTCTCCAGCTGAGGCGGGAGACCAAGGGTCCCTTTCCACGTGCCACAGGAATCCTGGGACTCCTATCAAGTTTCACGAGGAGTCAGGCATCGTCTCCTTTGGAGGCACTGATCTCCGCGTACCTCTGGAGTTTTCAAAGGATGTGAGGCCTCCGGTCGCGATGAGGTGGGGAACTAGGTGTTTCTCTGTGGTCTCCACAGGGGATTCAGACATCCTTTCTTCTTGGGAGATGCAAGACGAGCCTGCATTCAAGTGACTGCAGGGATATCCGGCCTTATTTAGAGTCAGGGCATCGCGGTGTCCATTCCACTTGAGGCCGCAAACTCAGGATCCCTCTCACATACCTAGAGCTGAGAGAAGCCTCCTCTTGAGGTGCTTGTGGTAAGGTGGTATTCCTCAGGAGTCGTAGCCAGGGACTAACCTCTCATCTCGTGTTGATTCTTGGTCCACGGAGCTCTTTCGTGTTGCTACAGTGACCTCAGGATCCCTCTAGCCTTGAAACAGTGTTCTTGGGGTTTCTCTGGAGTGCCATCAAGGAAATCAAGGCTCCTTTCATGTGTGATGTGCAACACGGAATTGCTCTGCACGCAGTGCAGGGGAATCGGGCCTCATCTCGTGGCGAGGGGGAAGTCTCATGGTTTTTCTCGAGTTGCGGTGGGAACCTGGGGTATATTCTCGAGTTACGACGGGGATGGCCCTTCCACACAAGTGTGTGTTCAGCCATGTCAGGACTCCTGCCTAGTTGCGAGGGACAACTCGGGATTCTCCTCGAGGCTTGGCAGGGCAATTGGGACGCCTCTCCAGCTGAGACGGGAGACCAAGGGTCCCTTTCCACGTGCCACAGGAATCCTGGGTCTCCTATCAAGTTTCACGAGGAGTCAGGTATCGTCTCCTTTGGAGGCACTGATCTCCGCATACCTCTGGAGTTTTCAAAGGATTTGAGGCCTCCTGTCGCGATGAGGTGGGGAACTAGGTCTTTCTCTGTGGTCTCCACAGGGGATTCAGACACCCTTTCGTCTTGGGAGATGCAAGACGAGCCTGCATTCCAGTCACTGCAGGGATATCCGGCCTTATTTCGAGTCAGGGCATCGCGGTGTCCATTCCACTTTAGGCCGCAAACTCAGGGTCCCTCTCACATACCTAGAGCTGAGAGAAGCCTCCTCTTGAGGTGCTTGTGGTAAGGTGGTATTCCTCTGGAGTCGAAGCCAGGGACTAACCTCTCATCTCGAGTTGATTTTTGGTCCACGGAGCTCTTTCTTGTTGCTACAGTGACCTCAGGATCCCTCTATCCTTGAAACAGTGTTCTTGGGGTTTCTCTGGAGTGCCATCAAGGAAATCAAGGCTCCTTTCATGTGTGATGTGCAAGACGGAATTGCTCTGCACGCAGTACAGGGGAATGGGGCCTCATCTCGCGGCGAGGGGGAAGTCTCATGGTTTTTCTCGAGTTGAGGCGGGAACCTGGGGTATATTCTCGAGTTACGACGGGGATGGCCCTTCCACACACGTGTTTGTTCAGCCACGTCAGGACTCCTGCCTAGTTGCAAGGGACAACTCGGGATTCTCCTCGAGGCTTGGCAAGGCAATTGGGACGCCTCTCCAGCTGAGGCGGGAGACCAAGGGTCCCTTTCCACGTGCCACAGGAATCCTGGGACTCCTATCAAGTTTCACGAGGAGTCAGGCATCGTCTCCTTTGGAGGCACTGATCTCCGCGTACCTCTGGAGTTTTCAAAGGATGTGAGGCCTCCGGTCGCGATGAGGTGGGGAACTAGGTCTTTCTCTGTGGTCTCCACAGGGGATTCAGACATCCTTTCATCTTGGGAGATGCAAGACGAGCCTGCATTCAAGTCACTGCAGGGATATCCAGCCTTATTTCGCGTCAGGGCATCGGGGTGTCCATTCCACTTGAGGCCGCAAACTCAGGGTCCCTCTCACATACCTAGAGCTGAGAGAAGCCTCCTCTTGAGGTGCTTGTGGTAAGGTGGAATTCCTCTGGAGTCAAAGCCAGGGACTAACCTCTCATCTCGAGTTGATTTTTGGCCCACGGAGCTCTTTCGTGTTGCTACAGTGACCTCAGGATCCCTCTAGCCTTGAAACAGTTGTCTAGGGGATTCTCTGGAGTGCCATCAAGGAAATCAAGGCTCCTTTCATGTGTGATGTGCAAAACGGAATTGTTCTGCACGCAGTACAGGGGAATCGGGCCTCATCTCGCTATGAGGGGGAAGTCTCATGGTTTTACTCGAGTTGCGGCGGGAACCTGGGGTATATTCTCGAGTTACGACGGGGATGGCCCTTCCACCCACGTGTTTGTTCAGCCACGTCAGGACTCCTGCCTAGTTGCGAGGGACAACTCGGGATTCACCTCGAGGCTTGACAGGGCAATTGGAACGCCTCTCCAGCTGAGGCGGGAGACCAAGGGTCCCTTTCCACGTGCCACAAGAATCCTGGGACTCCTATCAAGTTTCACGAGGAGTCAGGCATCGTCTCCTTTGGAGGCACTGATCTCCGCGTACCTCTGGAGTTTTCAAAGATGTGAGGCCTCCGGTCGCGATGAAGTGGGGAACTAGGTCTTTCTCTGTGGTCTCCACAGGGGATTCAGACATCCTTTCATCTTGGGAGATGCAAGACGAGCCTGCATTCAAGTCACTGCAGGGATATCCAGCCTCATTTCGCGTCAGGGCATCGCGGTGTTCATTCCACTTGAGGCCGCAAACTCAGGGTCCCTCTCACATACCTAGAGCTGAGAGAAGCCTCCTCTTGAGGTGCTTGTGGTAAGGTGGTATTCCTCTGGAGTCGAAGCCAGGGACTAACCTCTCATCTCGTGTTGATTCTTGGTCCACGGAGCTCTTTTGTGTTGCTTCAGTGACCTCAGGATCCCTCTAGCCTTGAAACAGTGTTCTTGGGGTTTCTCTGGAGTGCCATGAAGGAAATCAAGGCTCCTTTCATGTGTGATGTGCAACACGGAATTACTCTGCACGCAGTGCAGGGGAATCGGGCCTCATCTCGCGGCGAGGGGGAAGTCTCATGGTTTTTCTCGAGTTGCGGCGGGAACCTGGGGTATATTCTCGAGTTACGACGGGGATGGCCCTTCCACACACGTGTGTGTTCAGCCATGTCAGGACTCCTGCCTAGTTGCGAGGGGCAACTCGGGATTCTCCTCGAGGCTTTGCAGGGCAATTGGGACGCCTCTCCAGCTGAGACGGGAGACCAAGGGTCCCTTTCCACGTGCCACAGGAATCCTGGGTCTCCTATCAAGTTTCACGAGGAGTCAGGCATCGTCTCCTTTGGAGGCACTGATCTCCGCATACCTCTGGAGTTTTCAAAGGATTTGAGGCCTCCTGTCGCGATGAGGTGGGGAACTAGGTCTTTCTCTGTGGTCTCCACAGGGGATTCAGACACCCTTTCGTCTTGGGAGATGCAAGACGAGCCTGCATTCCAGTCACTGCAGGGATATCCGGCCTTATTTCGAGTCAGGGCATCGCGGTGTCCATTCCACTTGAGGCCGCAAACTCAGGGTCCCTCTCACATACCTAGAGCTGAGAGAAGCCTCCTCTTGAGGTGCTTGTGGTAAGGTGGTATTCCTCTGGAGTCGAAGCCAGGGACTAACCTCTCATCTCGAGTTGATTTTTGGTCCACGGAGCTCTTTTGTGTTGCTACAGTGACCTCAGGATCCCTCTAGCCTTGAAACAGTGTTCTTGGGGTTTCTCTGGAGTGCCATCAAGGAAATCAAGGCTCCTTTCATGTGTGATGTGCAACACGGAATTGCTCTGCACGCAGTGCAGGGGAATCGGGCCTCATCTCGCGGCGAGGGGGAAGTCTCATGGTTTTTCTCGAGTTGCGGCAGGAACCTGGGGTATATTCTCGAGTTACGACGGGGATGGCGCTTCCACACACGTGTGTGTTCAGCCATGTCAGGACTCCTGCCTAGTTGCGAGGGACAACTCGGGATTCTCCTCGAGGCTTTGCAGGGCAATTGGGACGCCTCTCCAGCTGAGACGGGAGACCAAGGGTCCCTTTCCACGTGCCACAGGAATTCTGGGTCTCCTATCAAGTTTCACGAGGAGTCAGGCATCGTCTCCTTTGGAGGCACTGATCTCCGCATACCTCTGGAGTTTTCAAAGGATTTGAGGCCTCCTGTCGCGATGAGGTGGGGAACTAGGTCTTTCTCTGTGGTCTCCAAAGGGGATCAGAAATCCTTTCATCTTGGGAGATGCAAGACGAGCCTGCATTCAAGTCACTGCAGGGATATCCAGCCTTATTTCACGTCAGGGCATCGTGGTGTCCATTCCACTTGAGGCCGCAAACTCAGGGTCCCTCTCACATACCTAGAGCTGAGAGAAGCCTCCTCTTGAGGTGCTTGTGGTATGGTGGTATTCCTCTGGAGTCGAAGCCAGGGACTAACCTCTCATCTCGAGTTGATTTTTGGCCCACGGAGCTCTTTCGTGTCGCTACAGTGACCTCAGGATCCCTCTAGCCTTGAAACAGTGTTCTTGGGGTTTCTCTGGAGTGCCATCAAGGAAATCAAGGCTCCTTTCATGTGTGATGTGCAACACGGAATTGCTCTGCACGCAGTGCAGGGGAATCGGGCCTCATCTCGCGGCGAGGGGGAAGTCTCATGGTTTTTCTCGAGTTGCGGCGGGAACCTGGGGTATATTCCCGAGTTACGACGGGGATGGCCCTTCCACACACGTGTTTGTTCAGCCACGTCAGGACTCTTGCCTAGTTGCGAGACACAACTCGGGATTCTCCTCGAGGCTTGGCAAGGCAATTGGGACGCCTCTCCAGCTGAGGCGGGAGACCAAGGGTCCCTTTCCACGTGCCACAGGAATCCTGGGACTCCTATCAAGTTTCACGAGGAGTCAGGCATCGTCTCCTTTGGAGGCACTGATCTCCGCGTACCTCTGGAGTTTTCAAAGGATGTGAGGCCTCCGGTCGCGATGAGGTGGGGAACTAGGTGTTTCTCTGTGGTCTCCACAGGGGATTCAGACATCCTTTCTTCTTGGGAGATGCAAGACGAGCCTGCATTCAAGTGACTGCAGGGATATCCGGCCTTATTTAGAGTCAGGGCATCGCGGTGTCCATTCCACTTGAGGCCGCAAACTCAGGATCCCTCTCACATACCTAGAGCTGAGAGAAGCCTCCTCTTGAGGTGCTTGTGGTAAGGTGGTATTCCTCAGGAGTCGTAGCCAGGGACTAACCTCTCATCTCGTGTTGATTCTTGGTCCACGGAGCTCTTTCGTGTTGCTACAGTGACCTCAGGATCCCTCTAGCCTTGAAACAGTGTTCTTGGGGTTTCTCTGGAGTGCCATCAAGGAAATCAAGGCTCCTTTCATGTGTGATGTGCAACACGGAATTGCTCTGCACGCAGTGCAGGGGAATCGGGCCTCATCTCGTGGCGAGGGGGAAGTCTCATGGTTTTTCTCGAGTTGCGGTGGGAACCTGGGGTATATTCTCGAGTTACGACGGGGATGGCCCTTCCACACAAGTGTGTGTTCAGCCATGTCAGGACTCCTGCCTAGTTGCGAGGGACAACTCGGGATTCTCCTCGAGGCTTGGCAGGGCAATTGGGACGCCTCTCCAGCTGAGACGGGAGACCAAGGGTCCCTTTCCACGTGCCACAGGAATCCTGGGTCTCCTATCAAGTTTCACGAGGAGTCAGGTATCGTCTCCTTTGGAGGCACTGATCTCCGCATACCTCTGGAGTTTTCAAAGGATTTGAGGCCTCCTGTCGCGATGAGGTGGGGAACTAGGTCTTTCTCTGTGGTCTCCACAGGGGATTCAGACACCCTTTCGTCTTGGGAGATGCAAGACGAGCCTGCATTCCAGTCACTGCAGGGATATCCGGCCTTATTTCGAGTCAGGGCATCGCGGTGTCCATTCCACTTGAGGCCGCAAACTCAGGGTCCCTCTCACATACCTAGAGCTGAGAGAAGCCTCCTCTTGAGGTTCTTGTGGTTAGGTGGTATTCCTCTGGAGTCGAAGCCAGGGACTAACCTCTCATCTCGAGTTGATTTTTGGTCCACGGAACTCTTTCGTGTTGCTACAGTGACCTCAGGATCCCTCTAGCCTTGAAACAGTGTTCTTGGGGTTTCTCTGGAGTGCCATCAAGGAAATCAAGGCTCCTTTCATGTGTGATGTGCAACCCAGAATTGCTCTGCACGCAGTGCAGGGGAATCGGGCCTCATCTCGCGGCGAGGGGGAAGTCTCATGGTTTTTCTCGAGTTGCGGCGGGAACCTGGGGTATATTCTCGAGTTACGACGGGGATGGCCCTTCCACACACGTGTGTGTTCAGCCATGTCAGGACTCCTGCCTAGTTGCGAGGGACAACTCGGGATTCTCCTCGAGGCTTTGCAGGGCAATTGGGACGCCTCTCCAGCTGAGACGGGAGACAAAGGGTCCCTTTCCACGTGCCACAGGAATCCTGGGTCTCCTATCAAGTTTCACGAGGAGTCAGGCATCGTCTCCTTTGGAGGCACTGATCTCCGCATACCTCTGGAGTTTTCAAAGGATTTGAGGCCTCCTGTCGCGATGAGGTGGGGAACTAGGTCTTTCTCTGTGGTCTCCACAGGGGATTCAGACACCCTTTCGTCTTGGGAGATGCAAGACGAGCCTGCATTCCAGTCACTGCAGGGATATCCGGCCTTATTTCGAGTCAGGGCATCGCGGTGTCCATTCCACTTTAGGCCGCAAACTCAGGGTCCCTCTCACATACCTAGAGCTGAGAGAAGCCTCCTCTTGAGGTGCTTGTGGTAAGGTGGTATTCCTCTGGAGTCGAAGCCAGGGACTAACCTCTCATCTCGAGTTGATTTTTGGTCCACGGAGCTCTTTCTTGTTGCTACAGTGACCTCAGGATCCCTCTATCCTTGAAACAGTGTTCTTGGGGTTTCTCTGGAGTGCCATCAAGGAAATCAAGGCTCCTTTCATGTGTGATGTGCAAGACGGAATTGCTCTGCACGCAGTACAGGGGAATGGGGCCTCATCTCGCGGCGAGGGGGAAGTCTCATGGTTTTTCTCGAGTTGCGGCGGGAACCTGGGGTATATTCTCGAGTTACGACGGGGATGGCCCTTCCACACACGTGTTTGTTCAGCCACGTCAGGACTCCTGCCTAGTTGCAAGGGACAACTCGGGATTCTCCTCGAGGCTTGGCAAGGCAATTGGGACGCCTCTCCAGCTGAGGCGGGAGACCAAGGGTCCCTTTCCACGTGCCACAGGAATCCTGGGACTCCTATCAAGTTTCACGAGGAGTCAGGCATCGTCTCCTTTGGAGGCACTGATCTCCGCGTACCTCTGGAGTTTTCAAAGGATGTGAGGCTATCGGTCGCGATGAGGTGGGGAACTAGGTCTTTCTCTGTGGTCTCCACAGGGGATTCAGACATCCTTTCATCTTGGGAGATGCAAGACGAGCCTGCATTCAAGTCACTGCAGGGATATCCAGCCTTATTTCGCGTCAGGGCATCGGGGTGTCCATTCCACTTGAGGCCGCAAACTCAGGGTCCCTCTCACATACCTAGAGCTGAGAGAAGCCTCCTCTTGAGGTGCTTGTGGTAAGGTGGAATTCCTCTGGAGTCAAAGCCAGGGACTAACCTCTCATCTCGAGTTGATTTTTGGCCCACGGAGCTCTTTCGTGTTGCTACAGTGACCTCAGGATCCCTCTAGCCTTGAAACAGTTGTCTAGGGGATTCTCTGGAGTGCCATCAAGGAAATCAAGGCTCCTTTCATGTGTGATGTGCAAAACGGAATTGCTCTGCATGCAGTACAGGGGAATCGGGCCTCATCTCGCTATGAGGGGGAAGTCTCATGGTTTTACTCGAGTTGCGGCGGGAACCTGGGGTATATTCTCGAGTTACGACGGGGATGGCCCTTCCACCCACGTGTTTGTTCAGCCACGTCAGGACTCCTGCCTAGTTGCGAGGGACAACTCGGGATTCACCTCGAGGCTTGGCAGGGCAATTGGAACGCCTCTCCAGCTGAGGCGGAAGACCAAGGGTCCCTTTCCACGTGCCACAAGAATTCTGGGACTCCTATCAATTTTCACGAGGAGTCATACATCGTCTCCTTTGGAGGCACTGATCTCCGCGTACCTCTGGAGTTTTCAAAGGATGTGAGGCCTCCGGTCGCGAAGAGGTGGGGAACTAGGTGATTCTCTGTGGTCTCCACAGGGGATTCAGACATCCTTTCTTCTTGGGAGATGCAAGACGAGCCTGCATTCCAGTCACTGCAGGAATATCCGGCCTTATTTCGAGTCAGGGCATCGCGGTGTCCATTCCACTTGAGGCCGCAAACTCAGGATCCCTTTCACATACCTAGAGCTGAGAGAAGCCTCCTCTTGAGGTGCTTGTGGTAAGGTGGTATTCCTCAGGAGTCGAAGCCAGGGACTAACCTCTCATCTTGTGTTGATTCTTGGTCCACGGAGCTCTTTCGTGTTGCTACAGTGACCTCAGGATCCCTCTAGCCTTGAAACAGTGTTCTTGGGGTTTCTCTGGAGTGCCATCAGGAAATCAAGGCTCCTTTCATGTGTGATGTGCAACACGGAATTGCTCTGCACGCAGTGCAGGGGAATCGGGCCTCATCTCGCGGCGAGGGGGAAGTCTCATGGTTTTTCTCGAGTTGCGGCGGGAACCTGGGGTATATTCTCGAGTTACGACGGGGATGGCCCTTCCACCCACGTGTTTCTTCACCGACGTCAGGACTCCTGCCTAGTTGCGAGGGACAACTCTCGATTCTCCTCGAGGCTTGGCAGGGCAATTGGGACGCCTCTCCAGCTGAGACGGGAGACCAAGGGTCCCTTTCCACGTGCCACAGGAATCCTGGGTCTCCTATCAAGTTTCACGAGGAGTCAGGCATCGTCTCCTTTGGAGGCACTGATCTCCGCATACCTCTGGAGTTTTCAAAGGATGTGAGGCCTCCGGTCGCGATGAGGTGGGGAACTGGTTCTTTCTCTGTGGTCTCCACAGGGGATTCAGACATCCTTTCATCTTGGGAGATGCAAGACGAGCCTACATTCAAGTCACTGCAGGGATATCCAGCCTTATTTCGCGTCAGGGCATCGCGGTGTCCATTCCACTTGAGGCCGCAAACTCAGGGTCCCTCTCACATACCTAGAGCTGAGAGAAGCCTCCTCTTGAGGTGCTTGTGGTAAGGTATTATTCCCCTGGAGTCGAAGCCAGGGACTAACCTCTCATCTCGAGTTGATTTTTGGCCCACGGAGCTCTTTCGTGTTGCTACAGTGACCTCAGGATCCCTCTAGCCTTGAAACAGTGTTCTTGGGGTTACTCTGGAGTGCCATCAAGGAAATCAAGGCTCCTTTCATGTGTGATGTGCAACACGGAATTGCTCTGCACGCAGTGCAGGGGAATCGGGCCTCATCTCGCGGCGAGGAGGAAGTCTCATGGTTTTTCTCGAGTTGCGGCGGGAACCTGGGGTATATTCTCGAGTTACGACGGGGATGGCCCTTCCACACACGTGTTTCTTCAGCGACGTCAGGACTCCTGCCTAGTTGCGAGGGACAACTCTGGATTCTCCTCGAGGCTTGGCAGGGCAATTGGGACGCCTCTCCAGCTGAGGCGGGAGACCAAGTGTCCCTTTCCAAGTGCCACAGGAATCCTGGGACTCCTATCAAGTTTCACGAGGAGTCAGGCATCGTCTCCTTTGGAGGCACTGATCTCCGCGTACCTCTGGAGTTTTCAAAGGATGTGAGGCCTCCGGTCTCGATGAGGTGGGGAACTAGGTGTTTCTCTGTGGTCTCCACAGGGGATTCAGACATCCTTTCTTCTTGGGAGATGCAAGACGAGCCTGCATTCAAGTCACTGCAGGGATATCCGGCCTTATTTCGAGTCAGGGGATCACGGTGTCCATTCCACTTGTGGCCGCAAACTCAGGATCCCTCTCACATACCTAGAGCTGAGAGAAGCCTCCTCTTGAGATGCTTGTGGTAAGGTGGTATTCCTCAGGAGTCGAAGCCAGGGACTAACCTCTCATCTCGTGTTGATTCTTGGTCCACGGAGCTCTTTCGTGTTGCTACAGTGACCTCAGGATCCCTCTAGCCTTGAAACAGTGTTCTTGGGGTTTCTCTGGAGTGCCATCAAGGAAATCAAGGCTCCTTTCATGTGTGATGTGCAACACGTAATTGCTCTGCACGCAGTGCAGGGGAATCGGGCCTCATCTCGCGGCGAGGGGGAAGTCTCATGGTTTTTCTCGAGTTGCGGCGGGAACCTGGGGTATATTCTCGAGTTACGACGGGGATGGCCCTTCCACCCACGTGTTTCTTCAGCGACGTCAGGACTCCTGCCTAGTTGCGAGGGACAACTCGGGATTCTCCTCGAGGTTTGGCAGGGCAACTGGGACGCCTCTCCAGCTGAGGCGGGAGACCAAGTGTCCCTTTCCAAGTGCCACAGGAATCCTGGGTCTTCTATCAAGTTTCACGAGGAGTCAGGCATCGTCTCCTTTGGAGGCACTGATCTCCGCATACCTCTGGAGTTTTCAAAGGATGTGAGGCTATCGGTCGCGATGAGGTGGGGAACTAAGTCTTTCTCTGTGCTTTCCACAGGGGATTCAGACATCCTTTCGTCCTGGGAGATGCAAGACGAGCCTGCATTGAAGTCACTGCAGGGATATCCGGCCTTATTTCGAGTCAGGGCATCGCGGTGTCCATTCCACTTGAGGCCGCAAACTCAGGGTCCCTCTCACATACCTAGAGCTGAGAGAAGCCTCCTCTTGAGGTGCTTGTGGTAAGGTGGTATTCCTCTGGAGACGAATCCAGGGACTAACCTCTCTTTTCGAGTTGATTTTTGGTCCACAGAGTTCTTTCGTGTTGCTACAGTGACCTCAGGATCCCTCCATCCTTGAAACAGTGTTCTTGGGGTTTCTCTGGAGTGCCATCAAGGAAATCAAGGCTCCTTTCATGTGTGATGTGCAAGACGGAATTGCTCTGCACGCAGTACAGGGGAATCGGGCCTCATCTCGCGGCAAGGGGGAAGTCTCATGGTTTTTCTCGAGTTGCGGCGGGAACCTGGGGTATATTCCCGAGTTACGACGGGGATGGCCCTTCCACCCACGTGTTTGTTCAGCCACGTCAGGACTCCTGCCTAGTTGCGAGGGACAACTCTGGATTCTCCTCGAGGCTTGGCAGGGCAATTGGAACGCCTCTCCAGCTGAGGCAGGAGACCAAGGGTCCCTTTCCACGTGCCACAAGAATCCTGGGACTCCTATCAAGTTTCACGAGGAGTCAGGCATCGTCTCCTTTGGAGGCACTGATCTCCGCGTACCTCTGGAGTTTTCAAAGGATGTGAGGCCTCCGGTCGCGATGAGGTGGGGAACTAGGTGTTTCTCTGTGGTCTCCACAGGGGATTCAGACATCCTTTCTTCTTGGGAGATGCAAGACGAGCCTGCATTCCAGTCACTGCAGGGATATCCGGCCTTATTTCGAGTCAGGGCATCGCGGTGTCCATTCCACTTGAGGCCGCAAACTCAGGATCCCTCTCACATACCTAGAGCTGAGAGAAGCCTCCTCTTGAGGTGCTTGTGGTAAGGTGGTATTCCTCAGGAGTCGAAGCCAGTGACTAACCTCTCATCTCGTGTTGATTCTTGGTCCACGGAGCTCTTTCGTGT
This sequence comes from Cervus elaphus, assembly GCF_910594005.1. Taxonomy (NCBI): domain Eukaryota; kingdom Metazoa; phylum Chordata; class Mammalia; order Artiodactyla; family Cervidae; genus Cervus; species Cervus elaphus. The sequence continues at coordinate 2,617,771 of NW_025316789.1, forward strand.
TGCTACAGTGACCTCAGGATCCCTCTAGCCTTGAAACAGTGTACTTGGGGTTTCTCTGGAGTGCCATCAAGGAAATCAAGGCTCCTTTCATGTGTGATGTGCAACACGGAATTGCTCTGCACGCAGTGCAGGGGAATCGGGCCTCATCTGGCGGCGAGGGGGAAGTCTCATGGTTTTTCTCGAGTTGCGGCGGGAACCTGGGGTATATTCTCGAGTTACGACGGGGATGGCCCTTCCACACACGTGTGTGTTCAGCCATGTCAGGACTCCTGCCTAGTTGCGAGGGACAACTCGGGATTCTCCTCGAGGCTTTACAGGGCAATTGGGACGCCTCTCCAGCTGAGACGGGAGACAAAGGGTCCCTTTCCACGTGCCACAGGAATCCTGGGTCTCCTATCAAGTTTCACGAGGAGTCAGGCATCGTCTCCTTTGGAGGCACTGATCTCCGCATACCTCTGGAGTTTTCAAAGGATTTGAGGCCTCCTGTCGCGATGAGGTGGGGAACTAGGTCTTTCTCTGTGGTCTCCACAGGGGATTCAGACACCCTTTCGTCTTGGGAGATGCAAGACGAGCCTGCATTCCAGTCACTGCAGGGATATCCGGCCTTATTTCGAGTCAGGGCATCGCGGTGTGCATTCCACTTGAGGCCGCAAACTCAGGGTCCCTCTCACATACCTAGAGCTGAGAGAAGCCTCCTCTTGAGGTGCTTGTGGTAAGGTGGTATTCCTCTGGAGTCGAAGCCAGGGACTAACCTCTCATCTCGAGTTGATTTTTGGTCCACGGAACTCTTTCTTGTTGCTACAGTGACCTCAGGATCCCTCTAGCCTTGAAACAGTGTTCTTGGGGTTTCTCTGGAGTGCCATCTAGGAAATCAAGGCTCCTTTCATGTGTGATGTGCAAGACGGAATTGCTCTGCACGCAGTACAGGGGAATCGGGCCTCATCTCGAGGCGAGGGGGAAGTCTCATGGTTTTTCTCGAGTTGCGGCGGGAACCTGGGGTATATTCTCGAGTTACGACGGGGATGGCCCTTCCACACACGTGTTTGTTCAGCCACGTCAGGACTCCTGCCTAGTTGCGAGACACAACTCGGGATTCTCCTCGAGGCTTGGCAAGGCAATTGGGACGCCTCTCCAGCTGAGGCGGGAGACCAAGGGTCCCTTTCCACGTGCCACAGGAATCCTGGGACCCCTATCAAGTTTCACGAGGAGTCAGGCATCGTCTCCTTTGGAGGCACTGATCTCCGCGTACCTCTGGAGTTTTCAAAGGATGTGAGGCCTCCGGTCGCGATGAAGTGGGGAACTAGGTGTTTCTCTGTGGTCTCCACAGGGGATTCAGACATCCTTTCATCTTGGGAGATGCAAGACGAGCCTGCATTCAAGTTACTGCAGGGATATCCAGCCTTATTTCGCGTCAGGGCATCGTGGTGTCCATTCCACTTGAGGCCGCAAACTCAGGGTCCCTCTCACATACCTAGAGCTGAGAGAAGCCTCCTCTTGAGGTGCTTGTGGTAAGGTGGAATTCCTCTGGATTCAAAGCCAGGGACTAACCTCTCATCTCGAGTTGATTTTTGGCCCACGGAGCTCTTTCGTGTTGCTACAGTGACCTCAGGATCCCTCTAGCCTTGAAACAGTGTTCTTGGGGTTTCTCTGGAGTGCCATCAAGGAAATCAAGGCTCCTTTCATGTGTGATGTGCAACACGAAATTGCTCTGCACGCAGTGCAGGGGAATCGGGCCTCATCTCGCGGCGAGGGGGACGTCTCATGGTTTTTCTCGAGTTGCGGCGGGAACCTGGGGTATATTCTCGAGTTACGACGGGGATGGCCCTTCCACACACGTGTTTCTTCAGCGACGTCAGGACTCCTGCCTAGTTGCGAGGGACAACTCTGGATTCTCCTCGAGGCTTGGCAGGGCAATTGGGACGCCTCTCCAGCTGAGGCGGGAGACCAAGTGTCCCTTTCCAAGTGCCACAGGAATCCTGGGACTCCTATCAAGTTTCACGAGGAGTCAGGCATCGTCTCCTTTGGAGGCACTGATCTCCGCGTACCTCTGGAGTTTTCAAAGAATGTGAGGCTATTGGTCGCGATGAGGTGGGGAACTAAGTCTTTCTCTGTGCTTTCCACAGGGGATTCAGACATCCTTTCGTCCTGGGAGATGCAAGACGAGCCTACATTGAAGTCACTGCAGGGATATCCGGCCTTATTTCGAGTCAGGGCATCGCGGTGTCCATTCCACTTGAGGCCGCAAACTCAGGGTCCCTCTCACATACCTAGAGCTGAGAGAAGCCTCCTCTTGAGGTGCTTGTGGTAAGGTGGTATTCCTCTGGAGTCGAAGCCAGGGACTAACCTCTCTTTTCGAGTTGATTTTTGGTCCACAGAGTTCTTTCTTGTTGCTACAGTGACCTCAGGATCCCTCTATCCTTGAAACAGTGTTCTTGGGGTTTCTCTGGAGTGCCATCAAGGAAATCAAGGCTCCTTTCATGTGTGATGTGCAAGACGGAATTGCTCTGCACGCAGTACAGGGGAATCGGGCCTCATCTCGCATCGAGGGGGAAGTCTCATGGTTTTTCTCGAGTTGCGGCGGGAACCTGGGGTATATTCTCGAGTTACGACGGGGATGGCCCTTCCACCCACGTGTTTGTTCAGCCACGTCAGGACTCCTGCCTAGTTGCGAGGGACAACTCGGGATTCTCCTCGAGGCTTGGCAGGGCAATTGGAACGCCTCTCCAGCTGAGGCGGGAGACCAAGGGTCCCTTTCCACGTGCCACAAGAATCCTGGGACTCCTATCAAGTTTCACGAGGAGTCAGGCATCGTCTCCTTTGGAGGCACTGATCTCCGTGTACCTCTGGAGTTTTCAAAGGATGTGAGGCCTCCGGTCTCGATGAGGTGGGGAACTAGGTGTTTCTCTGTGGTCTCCACAGGGGATTCAGACATCCTTTCTTCTTGGGAGATGCAAGACGAGCCTGCATTCAAGTCACTGCAGGGATATCCGGCCTTATTTCGAGTCAGGGGATCACGGTGTCCATTCCACTTGAGGCCGCAAACTCAGGATCCCTCTCACATACCTAGAGCTGAGAGAAGCCTCCTCTTGAGATGCTTGTGGTAAGGTGGTATTCCTCAGGAGTCGAAGCCAGGGACTAACCTCTCATCTCGTGTTGATTCTTGGTCCACGGAGCTCTTTCGTGTTGCTACAGTGACCTCAGGATCCCTCTAGCCTTGAAACAGTGTTCTTGGGCTTTCTCTGAAGTGCCATCAAGGAAATCAAGGCTCCTTTCATGTGTGATGTGCAACACGGAATTGCTCTGCACGCAGTGCAGGGGAATCGGGCCTCATCTCGCGGCGAGGGGGAAGGCTCATGGTTTTTCTCGAGTTGCGGCGGGAACCTGGGGTATATTCTCGAGTTACGACGGGGATGGCCCTTCCACACACGTGTGTGTTCAGCCATGTCAGGACTCCTGCCTAGTTGCGAGGGACAACTCGGGATTCTCCTCGAGGCTTTGCAGGGCAATTGGGACGCCTCTCCAGCTGAGACGGGAGACCAAGGGTCCCTTTCCAGGTGCCACAGGAATCCTGGGTCTCCTATCAAGTTTCACAAGGAGTCAGGCATCGTCTCCTTTGGAGGCACTGATCTCCGCATACCTCTGAAGTTTTCAAAGGATTTGAGGCTCCTGTCACGATGAGGTGCGGAACTAGGTCTTTCTCTGTGGTCTCCACAGGGGATTCAGACACCCTTTCGTCTTGGGAGATGCAAGACGAGCCTGCATTCAAGTCACTGCAGGGATATCCGGCCTTATTTCGAGTCAGGACATCGCGGTGTCCATTCCACTTGAGGCCGCAAACTCAGGGTCCCTCTCACATACCTAGAGCTGAGAGAAGCCTCCTCTTGAGGTGCTTGTGGTAAGGTGGTATTCCTCTGGAGTCGAAGCCAGGGACTAACCTCTCATCTCGAGTTGATTTTTGGTCCACGGAGCTCTTTCGTGTTGCTACAGTGACCTCAGGATCCCTCTAGCCTTGAAACAGTGTTCTTGGGGTTTCTCTGGAGTGCCATGAAGGAAATCAAGGCTCCTTTCATGTGTGATGTGCAACCCAGAATTGCTCTGCACGCAGTGCAGGGGAATCGGGCCTCATCTCGCGGCGAGGGGGAAGTCTCATGGTTTTTCTCGAGTTGCGGCGGGAACCTGGGGTATATTCTCGAGTTACGACGGGGATGGCCCTTCCACACACGTGTTTGTTCAGCCACGTCAGGACTCCTGCCTAGTTGCGAGACACAACTCGGGATTTTCCTCTAGGCTTGGCAAGGCAATTGGGACGCCTCTCCAGCTGAGGCGGGAGACCAAGGGTCCCTTTCCACGTGCCACAGGAATCCTGGGACTCCTATCAAGTTTCACGAGGAGTCAGGCATCGTCTCCTTTGGAGGCACTGATCTCCGCGTACCTCTGGAGTTTTCAAAGGATGTGAGGCCTCCGGTCGCGATGAGGTGGGGAACTAGGTGTTTCTCTGTGGTCTCCACAGGGGATTCAGACATCCTTTCATCTTGGGAGATGCAAGACGAGCCTGCATTCAAGTCACTGCAGGGATATCCAGCCTTATTTCGCGTCAGGGCATCGCGGTGTCCATTCCACTTGAGGCCGCAAACTCAGGGTCCCTCTCACATACCTAGAGCTGAGAGAAGCCTCCTCTTGAGGTGCTTGTGGTAAGGTGGTATTCCTCTGGAGTCGAAGCCAGGGACTAACCTCTCTTTTCGAGTTGATTTTTGGTCCACAGAGTTCTTTCGTGTTGCTACAGTGACCTCAGGATCCCTCTAGCCTTGAAACAGTGTTCTTGGGGTTTCTCTGGAGTGCCATCAAGGAAATCAAGGCTCCTTTCATGTGTGATGTGCAACACGGAATTGCTCTGCACGCAGTGCAGGGGAATCGGGCCTCATCTCGCGGCGAGGGGGAAGTCTCATGGTTTTTCTCGAGTTGCGGCGGGAACCTGGGGTATATTCTCGAGTTACGACGGGGATGGCCCTTCCACACACGTGTGTGTTCAGCCATGTCAGGACTCCTGCCTACTTGCGAGGGACAACTCGGGATTCTCCTCGACGCTTTGCAGGGCAATTGGGACGCCTCTCCAGCTGAGACGGGAGACCAAGGGTCCCTTTCCACGTGCCACAGGAATCCTGGGTCTCCTATCAAGTTTCACGAGGAGTCAGGCATCGTCTCCTTTGGAGGCACTGATCTCCGCGTACCTCTGGAGTTTTCAAAGGATGTGAGGCCTCCGGTCGCGATGAGGTGGGGAACTGGTTCTTTCTCTGTGGTCTCCACAGGGGATTCAGACATCCTTTCATCTTGGGAGATGCAAGACGAGCCTGCATTCAAGTCACTGCAGGGATATCCAGCCTTATTTCGCGTCAGGGCATCGCGGTGTCCATTCCACTTGAGGCCGCAAACTCAGGGTCCCTCTAACATACCTAGAGCTGAGAGAAGCCTCCTCTTGAGGTGCTTGTGGTAAGGTGGTATTCCCCTGGAGTCGAAGCCAGGGACTAACCTCTCATCTCGAGTTGATTTTTGGCCCACGGAGCTCTTTCGTGTTGCTACAGTGACCTCAGGATCCCTCTAGCCTTGAAACAGTGTTCTTGGGGTTTCTCTGGAGTGCCATCAAGGAAATCAAGGCTCCTTTCATGTGTGATGTGCAACACGAAATTGCTCTGCACGCAGTGCAGGGGAATCGGGCCTCATCTCGCGGCGAGGGGGAAGTCTCATGGTTTTTCTCGAGTTGCGGCGGGAACCTGGGGTATATTCTCGAGTTACGACGGGGATGGCCCTTCCACACACGTGTTTGTTCAGCCACGTCAGGACTCCTGCCTAGTTGCGAGACACAACTCGGGATTTTCCTCTAGGCTTGGCAAGGCAATTGGGACGCCTCTCCAGCTGAGGCGGGAGACCAAGGGTCCCTTTCCACGTGCCACAGGAATCCTGGGACTCCTATCAAGTTTCACGAGGAGTCAGGCATCGTCTCCTTTGGAGGCACTGATCTCCGCGTACCTCTGGAGTTTTCAAAGGATGTGAGGCCTCCGGTCGCGATGAGGTGGGGAACTAGGTGTTTCTCTGTGGTCTCCACAGGGGATTCAGACATCCTTTCATCTTGGGAGATGCAAGACGAGCCTGCATTCAAGTCACTGCAGGGATATCCAGCCTTATTTCGCGTCAGGGCATCGCGGTGTCCATTCCACTTGAGGCCGCAAACTCAGGGTCCCTCTCACATACCTAGAGCTGAGAGAAGCCTCCTCTTGAGGTGCTTGTGGTAAGGTGGTATTCCTCTGGAGTCGAAGCCAGGGACTAACCTCTCTTTTCGAGTTGATTTTTGGTCCACAGAGTTCTTTCGTGTTGCTACAGTGACCTCAGGATCCCTCTAGCCTTGAAACAGTGTTCTTGGGGTTTCTCTGGAGTGCCATCAAGGAAATCAAGGCTCCTTTCATGTGTGATGTGCAACACGGAATTGCTCTGCACGCAGTGCAGGGGAATCGGGCCTCATCTCGCGGCGAGGGGGAAGTCTCATGGTTTTTCTCGAGTTGCGGCGGGAACCTGGGGTATATTCTCGAGTTACGACGGGGATGGCCCTTCCACACACGTGTTTCTTCAGCGACGTCAGGACTCCTGCCTAGTTGCGAGGGACAACTCGAGATTCTCCTCGAGACTTTGCAGGGCAATTGGGACGCCTCTCCAGCTGAGACGGGAGACCAAGGGTCCCTTTCCACGTGCCACAGGAATCCTGGGTCTCCTATCAAGTTTCACGAGGAGTCAGGCATCGTCTCCTTTGGAGGCACTGATCTCCGCGTACCTCTGGAGTTTTCAAAGGATGTGAGGCCTCCGGTCGCGATGAGGTGGGGAACTAGGTGTTTCTCTGTGGTCTCCACAGGGGATTCAGACATCCTTTCGTCTTGGGAGCTGCAAAACGAGCCTGCATTCAAGTCACTGCAGGGATATCTGGCCTTATTTCGAGTCAGGGCATCGCGGTGTCCATTCCACTTGAGGCCGCAAACTCAGGGTCCCTCTCACATACCTAGAGCTGAGAGAAGCCTTCTCTTGAGGTGCTTGTGGTAAGGTGGTATTCCTCTGGAGTCGAAGCCAGGGACTAACCTCTCATCTCGAGTTGATTTTTGGTCCACGGAGCTCTTTCGTGTTGCTACAGTGACCTCAGGATCCCTCTAGCCTTGAAACAGTGTTCTTGGGGTTTCTCTGGAGTGCCATGAAGGAAATCAAGGCTCCTTTCATGTGTGATGTGCAACACAGAATTGCTCTGCAGGCAGTGCAGGGGAATCGGGCCTCATCTCGCGGCGAGGGGGAAGTCTCATGGTTATTCTCGAGTTGCGGTGGGAACCTGGGGTATATTCTCGAGTTACGACGGGGATGGCCCTTCCACCCACGTGTTTCTTCAGCGACGTCAGGACTCCTGCCTAGTTGCGATGGACAACTCTGGATTCTCCTCGAGGCTTGGCAGGGCAATTGGGACGCCTCTCCAGCTGAGGCGGGAGACCAAGGGTCCCTTTCCAAGTGCCACAGGAATCCTGGGACTCCTATCAAGTTTCACGAGGAGTCAGGCATCGTCTCCTTTGGAGGCACTGATCTCCGCATACCTCTGGAGTTTTCAAAGGATGTGAGGCCTCCGGTCGCGATGAGGTGGGGAACTAGGTGTTTCTCTGTGGTCTCCACAGGGGATTCAGACATCCTTTCGTCTTGGGAGCTGCAAAACGAGCCTGCATTCAAGTCACTGCAGGGATATCTGGCCTTATTTCGAGTCAGGTCATCGCAGTGTCCATTCCACTTGAGGCCGCAAACTCAGGGTCCCTCTCACATACCTAGAGCTGAGAGAAGCCTTCTCTTGAGGTGCTTGTGGTAAGGTGGTATTCCTCTGGAGTCGAAGCCAGGGACTAACCTCTCATCTCGAGTTGATTTTTGGTCCCCGGAGCTCTTTCGTGTTGCTACAGTGACCTCAGGATCCCTCTAGCCTTGAAACAGTGTTCTTGGGGTTTCTCTGGAGTGCCATGAAGGAAATCAAGGCTCCTTTCATGTGTGATGTGCAACACAGAATCGCTCTGCACGCAGTGCAGGGGAATCGGGCCTCATCTCGCGGCGAGGGGGAAGTCTCATGGTTATTCTCGAGTTGCGGCGGGAACCTGGGGTATATTCTCGAGTTACGACGGGGATGGCCCTTCCACCCACGTGTTTCTTCAGCGACGTCAGGACTCCTGCCTAGTTGCGATGGACAACTCTGGATTCTCCTCAAGGCTTGGCAGGGCAATTGGGACGCCTCTCCAGCTGAGGCGGGAGACCAAGTGTCCCTTTCCAAGTGCCACAGGAATCCTGGGACTCCTATCAAGTTTCACGAGGAGTCAGGCATCCTCTCCTTTGGAGGCACTGATCTCCGCGTACCTCTGGGGTTTTGAAAGGATGTGAGGCTATCGGTCACGATGAGGTGGGGAACTAAGTCTTTCTCTGTGCTTTCCACAGGGGATTCAGACATCCTTTCGTCCTGGGAGATGCAAGACGAGCCTGCATTCAAGTCACTGCAGGGATATCCGGCCTTATTTCGAGTCAGGGCATCGCGGTGTCCATTCCACTTGAGGCCGCAAACTCAGGGTCCCTCTCACATACCTAGAGCTGAGAGAAGCCTGCTTTTGAGGTGCTTGTGGTAAGGTGGTATTCCTGTGGAGACAAAGCCAGGGACTAACCTGTCATCTCGAGTTGATTTTTGGTCCACGGAGCTCTATCGTGTTGCTACAGTGACCTCAGGATCCCTCTAGCCTTGAAACAGTGTTCTTGGGGTTTCTCTGGAGTGCCATGAAGGAAATCAAGGCTCCTTTCATGTGTGATGTGCAACACAGAATCGCTCTGCACGCAGTGCAGGGGAATCGGGCCTCATCTCGCGGCGAGGGGGAAGTCTCATGGTTTTTCTCGAGTTGCGGCGGGAACCTGGGGTATATTCTCGAGTTACGACGGGGATGGCCCTTCCACCCACGTGTTTGTTCAGCCACGTCAGGACTCTTGCCTAGTTGCGAGACACAACTCGGGATTCTCCTCGAGGCTTGGCAGGGCAATTGGGACGCCTCTCCAGCTGAGGCGGGAGACCAAGTGTCCCTTTCCAAGTGCCACAGGAATCCTGGGACTCCTATCAAGTTTCACGAGGAGTCAGGCATCGTCTCCTTTGGAGGCACTGATCTCCGCGTACCTCTGGGGTTTTCAAAGGATGTGAGGCTATCGGTCACGATGAGGTGGGGAACTAAGTCTTTCTCTGTGCTTTCCACAGGGGATTCAGACATCCTTTCGTCCTGGGAGATGCAAGACGAGCCTGCATTGAAGTCACTGCAGGGATATCCGGCCTTATTTCGAGTCAGGGCATCGCGGTGTCCATTCCACTTGAGGCCGCAAACTCAGGGTCCCTCTCACATACCTAGAGCTGAGAGAAGCCTGCTTTTGAGGTGCTTGTGGTAAGGTGGTATTCCTGTGGAGACAAAGCCAGGGACTAACCTGTCATCTCGAGTTGATTTTTGGTCCACGGAGCTCTTTCGTGTTGCTACAGTGACCTCAGGATCCCTCTAGCCTTGAAACAGTGTTCTTGGGGTTTCTCTGGAGTGCCATGAAGGAAATCAAGGCCTCCTTTCATGTGTGATGTGCAACACAGAATCGCTCTGCACGCAGTGCAGGGGAATCGGGCCTCATCTCGCGGCGAGGGGGAAGTCTCATGGTTTTTCTCGAGTTGCGGCGGGAACCTGGGGTATATTCTCGAGTTACGACGGGGATGGCCCTTCCACCCACGTGTTTGTTCAGCCACGTCAGGACTCTTGCCTAGTTGCGAGACACAACTCGGGATTCTCCTCGAGGCTTGGCAAGGCAATTGGGACGCCTCTCCAGCTGAGGCGGGAGACCAAGGGTCCCTTTCCACGTGCCACAGGAATCCTGGGACTCCTATCAAGTTTCACGAGGAGTCAGGCATCGTCTCCTTTGGAGGCACTGATCTCCGCATACCTCTGGAGTTTTCAAAGGATGTGAGGCCTCCGGTCGCGATGAGGTGGGGAACTAGGTCTTTCTCTGTGGTCTCCACAGGGGATTCAGACATCCTTTCATCTTGGGAGATGCAAGACGAGCCTGCATTCAAGTCACTGCAGGGATATCCAGCCTTATTTCGAGTCAGGGCATCGCGGTGTCCATTCCACTTGAGGCCGCAAACTCAGGGTCCCTCTCACATACCTAGAGCTGAGAGAAGCCTCCTCTTGAGGTGCTTGTGGTAAGGTGGTATTCCTCTGGAGTCGAAGCCAGGGACTAACCTCTCATCTCGAGTTGATTTTTGGCCCACGGAGCTCTTTAGTGTTGCTACAGTGACCTCAGGATCCCTCTAGCCTTGAAACAGTGTTCTTGGGGTTTCTCTGGAGTGCCATCAAGGAAATCAAGGCTCCTTTCATGTGTGATGTGCAACACGGAATTGCTCTGCACGCAGTGCAGGGGAATCGGGCCTCATCTCGCATCGAGGGGGAAGTCTCATGGTTTTTCTCGAGTTGCGGCGGGAACCTGGGGTATATTCTCGAGTTACGACGGGGATGGCCCTTCCACCCACGTGTTTCTTCAGCGACGTCAGGACGCCTGCCTAGTTGCGAGGGACAACTCTGGATTCTCCTCGAGGCTTGACAGGGCAATTGGGACGCCTCTCCAGCTGAGGCGGGAGACCAAGTGTCCCTTTCCAAATGCCACAGGAATCCTGGGACTCCTATCAAGTTTCACGAGGAGTCAGGCATCGTCTCCTTTGGAGGCACTGATCTCCGCGTACCTCTGGAGTTTTCAAAGGATGTGAGGCTATCGGTCGCGATGAGGTGGGGAACTAAGTCTTTCTCTGTGCTTTCCACAGGGGATTCAGACATCCTTTCGTCCTGGGAGATGCAAGACGAGCCTGCACTGAAGTCACTGCAGGGATATCCGGCCTTATTTCGAGTCAGGGCATCGCGGTGTCCATTCCACTTGAGGCCGCAAACTCAGGGTCCCTCTCACATACCTAGAGCTGAGAGAAGCCTCCTCTTGAGGTGCTTGTGGTAAGGTGGTATTCCTCTGGAGACGAATCCAGGGACTAACCTCTCTTTTCGAGTTGATTTGTGGTCCACAGAGTTCTTTCGTGTTGCTACAGTGACCTCAGGATCCCTCTAGCCTTGAAACAGTGTTCTTGGGGTTTCTCTGGAGTGCCATCAAGGAAATCAAGGCTCCTTTCATGTGTGATGTGCAACACGGAATTGCTCTGCACGCAGTGCAGGGGAATCGGGCCTCATCTCGCGGCGAGGGCGAAGTCTCATGGTTTTTCTCGAGTTGCGGCGGGAACCTGGGGTATATTCTCGAGTTACGACGGGGATGGCCCTTCCACACACGTGTTTCTTCAGCGACGTCAGGACTCCTGCCTAGTTGCGAGGGACAACTCGAGATTCTCCTCGAGACTTTGCAGGGCAATTGGGACGCCTCTCCAGCTGAGACGGGAGACCAAGGGTCCCTTTCCACGTGCCACAGGAATCCTGGGTCTCCTATCAAGTTTCACGAGGAGTCAGGCATCGTCTCCTTTGGAGGCACTGATCTCCGCGTACCTCTGGGGTTTTGAAAGGATGTGAGGCTATCGGTCACGATGAGGTGGGGAACTAAGTCTTTCTCTGTGCTTTCCACAGGGGATTCAGACATCCTTTCATCTTGGGAGATGCAAGACGAGCCTGCATTCAAGTCACTGCAGGGATATCCGGCCTTATTTCGAGTCAGGGCATCGCGGTGTCCATTCCACTTGAGGCCGCAAACTCAGGGTCCCTCTCACATACCTAGAGCTGAGAGAAGCCTGCTTTTGAGGTGCTTGTGGTAAGGTGGTATTCCTCTGGAGTCAAAGCCAGGGACTAACCTCTCATCTCGAGTTGATTTTTGGTCCACGGAGCTCTTTCGTGTTGCTACAGTGACCTCAGGATCCCTCTAGCCTTGAAACAGTGTTCTTGGGGTTTCTCTGGAGTGCCATGAAGGAAATCAAGGCTCCTTTCATGTGTGATGTGCAACACAGAATCGCTCTGCACGCAGTGCAGGGGAATCGGGCCTCATCTCGCGGCGAGGGGGAAGTCTCATGGTTTTTCTCGAGTTGTGGCGGGAACCTGGGGTATATTCTCGAGTTACGACGGGGATGGCCCTTCCACCCACGTGTTTGTTCAGCCACGTCAGGACTCTTGCCTAGTTGCGAGACACAACTCGGGATTCTCCTCGAGGCTTGGCAAGGCAATTGGGACGCCTCTCCAGCTGAGGCGGGAGACCAAGGGTCCCTTTCCACGTGCCACAGGAATCCTGGGACTCCTATCAAGTTTCACGAGGAGTCAGGCATCGTCTCCTTTGGAGGCACTGATCTCCGCATACCTCTGGAGTTTTCAAAGGATGTGAGGCCTCCGGTCGCGATGAGGTGGGGAACTAGGTCTTTCTCTGTGGTCTCCACAGGGGATTCAGACATCCTTTCATCTTGGGAGATGCAAGACGAGCCTGCATTCAAGTCACTGCAGGGATATCCAGCCTTATTTCGCGTCAGGGCATCGCGGTGTCCATTCCACTTGAGGCCGCAAACTCAGGGTCCCTCTCACATACCTAGAGCTGAGAGAAGCCTCCTCTTGAGGTGCTTGTGGTAAGGTGGTATTCCTCTGGAGTCGAAGCCAGGGACTAACCTCTCATCTCGAGTTGATTTTTGGCCCACGGAGCTCTTTAGTGTTGCTACAGTGACCTCAGGATCCCTCTAGCCTTGAAACAGTGTTCTTGGGGTTTCTCTGGAGTGCCATCAAGGAAATCAAGGCTCCTTTCATGTGTGATGTGCAACACGGAATTGCTCTGCACGCAGTGCAGGGGAATCGGGCCTCATCTCGCATCGAGGGGGAAGTCTCATGGTTTTTCTCGAGTTGCGGCGGGAACCTGGGGTATATTCTCGAGTTACGACGGGGATGGCCCTTCCACCCACGTGTTTCTTCAGCGACGTCAGGACTCCTGCCTAGTTGCGAGGGACAACTCTGGATTCTCCTCGAGGCTTGACAGGGCAATTGGGACGCCTCTCCAGCTGAGGCGGGAGACCAAGTGTCCCTTTCCAAATGCCACAGGAATCCTGGGACTCCTATCAAGTTTCACGAGGAGTCAGGCATCGTCTCCTTTGGAGGCACTGATCTCCGCGTACCTCTGGAGTTTTCAAAGGATGTGAGGCTATCGGTCGCGATGAGGTGGGGAACTAAGTCTTTCTCTGTGCTTTCCACAGGGGATTCAGACATCCTTTCGTCCTGGGAGATGCAAGACGAGCCTGCACTGAAGTCACTGCAGGGATATCCGGCCTTATTTCGAGTCAGGGCATCGCGGTGTCCATTCCACTTGAGGCCGCAAACTCAGGGTCCCTCTCACATACCTAGAGCTGAGAGAAGCCTCCTCTTGAGGTGCTTGTGGTAAGGTGGTATTCCTCTGGAGACGAATCCAGGGACTAACCTCTCTTTTCGAGTTGATTTGTGGTCCACAGAGTTCTTTCGTGTTGCTACAGTGACCTCAGGATCCCTCTAGCATTGAAACAGTGTTCTTGGGGTTTCTCTGGAGTGCCATGAAGGAAATAAAGGCTCCTTTCATGTGTGATGTGCAACACGGAATTGCTCTGCACGCAGTGCAGGGGAATCGGGCCTCATCTCGCGGCGAGGGGGAAGTCTCATGGTTTTTCTCGAGTTGCGGCGGGAACCTGGGGTATATTCTCGAGTTACGACGGGGATGGCCCTTCCACACACGTGTTTCTTCAGCGACGTCAGGACTCCTGCCTAGTTGCGAGGGACAACTCGAGATTCTCCTCGAGACTTTGCAGGGCAATTGGGACGCCTCTCCAGCTGAGACGGGAGACCAAGGGTCCCTTTCCACGTGCCACAGGAATCCTGGGTCTCCTATCAAGTTTCACGAGGAGTCAGGCATCGTCTCCTTTGGAGGCACTGATCTCCGCGTACCTCTGGGGTTTTGAAAGGATGTGAGGCTATCGGTCACGATGAGGTGGGGAACTAAGTCTTTCTCTGTGCTTTCCACAGGGGATTCAGACATCCTTTCGTCCTGGGAGATGCAAGACGAGCCTGCATTCAAGTCACTGCAGGGATATCCGGCCTTATTTCGAGTCAGGGCATCGCGGTGTCCATTCCACTTGAGGCCGCAAACTCAGGGTCCCTCTCACATACCTAGAGCTGAGAGAAGCCTGCTTTTGAGGTGCTTGTGGTAAGGTGGTATTCCTCTGGAGTCAAAGCCAGGGACTAACCTCTCATCTCGAGTTGATTTTTGGTCCACGGAGCTCTTTCGTGTTGCTACAGTGACCTCAGGATCCCTCTAGCCTTGAAACAGTGTTCTTGGGGTTTCTCTGGAGTGCCATGAAGGAAATCAAGGCTCCTTTCATGTGTGATGTGCAACACAGAATCGCTCTGCACGCAGTGCAGGGGAATCGGGCCTCATCTCGCGGCGAGGGGGAAGTCTCATGGTTATTCTCGAGTTGCGGCGGGAACCTGGGGTATATTCTCGAGTTACGACGGTGATGGCCCTTCCACCCACGTGTTTCTTCAGCGACGTCAGGACTCCTGCCTAGTTGCGATGGACAACTCTGGATTCTCCTCGAGGCTTGGCAGGGCAATTGGGACGCCTCTCCAGCTGAGGCGGGAGACCAAGTGTCCCTTTCCAAGTGCCACAGGAATCCTGGGACTCCTATCAAGTTTCACGAGGAGTCAGGCATCGTCTCCTTTGGAGGCACTGATCTCCGCGTACCTCTGGGGTTTTCAAAGGATGTGAGGCTATCGGTCACGATGAGGTGGGGAACTAAGTCTTTCTCTGTGCTTTCCACAGGGGATTCAGACATCCTTTCGTCCTGGGAGATGCAAGACGAGCCTGCATTGAAGTCACTGCAGGGATATCCGGCCTTATTTCGAGTCAGGGCATCGCGGTGTCCATTCCACTTGAGGCCGCAAACTCAGGGTCCCTCTCACATACCTAGAGCTGAGAGAAGCCTGCTTTTGAGGTGCTTGTGGTAAGGTGGTATTCCTGTGGAGACAAAGCCAGGGACAAACCTGTCATCTCGAGTTGATTTTTGGTCCACGGAGCTCTTTCGTGTTGCTACAGTGACCTCAGGATCCCTCTAGCCTTGAAACAGTGTTCTTGGGGTTTCTCTGGAGTGCCATGAAGGAAATCAAGGCTCCTTTCATGTGTGATGTGCAACACAGAATCGCTCTGCACGCAGTGCAGGGGAATCGGGCCTCATCTCGCGGCGAGGGGGAAGTCTCATGGTTTTTCTCGAGTTGCGGCGGGAACCTGGGGTATATTCTCGAGTTACGACGGGGATGGCCCTTCCACCCACGTGTTTGTTCAGCCACGTCAGGACTCTTGCCTAGTTGCGAGACACAACTCGGGATTCTCCTCGAGGCTTGGCAAGGCAATTGGGACGCCTCTCCAGCTGAGGCGGGAGACCAAGGGTCCCTTTCCACGTGCCACAGGAATCCTGGGAATCCTATCAAGTTTCACGAGGAGTCAGGCATCGTCTCCTTTGGAGGCACTGATCTCCGCATACCTCTGGAGTTTTCAAAGGATGTGAGGCCTCCGGTCGCGATGAGGTGGGGAACTAGGTCTTTCTCTGTGGTCTCCACAGGGGATTCAGACATCCTTTCATCTTGGGAGATGCAAGACGAGCCTGCATTCAAGTCACTGCAGGGATATCCAGCCTTATTTCGAGTCAGGGCATCGCGGTGTCCATTCCACTTGAGGCCGCAAACTCAGGGTCCCTCTCACATACCTAGAGCTGAGAGAAGCCTCCTCTTGAGGTGCTTGTGGTAAGGTGGTATTCCTCTGGAGTCGAAGCCAGGGACTAACCTCTCATCTCGAGTTGATTTTTGGCCCACGGAGCTCTTTAGTGTTGCTACAGTGACCTCAGGATCCCTCTAGCCTTGAAACAGTGTTCTTGGGGTTTCTCTGGAGTGCCATCAAGGAAATCAAGGCTCCTTTCATGTGTGATGTGCAACACGGAATTGCTCTGCACGCAGTGCAGGGGAATCGGGCCTCATCTCGCATCGAGGGGGAAGTCTCATGGTTTTTCTCGAGTTGCGGCGGGAACCTGGGGTATATTCTCGAGTTACGACGGGGATGGCCCTTCCACCCACGTGTTTCTTCAGCGACGTCAGGACGCCTGCCTAGTTGCGAGGGACAACTCTGGATTCTCCTCGAGGCTTGACAGGGCAATTGGGACGCCTCTCCAGCTGAGGCGGGAGACCAAGTGTCCCTTTCCAAATGCCACAGGAATCCTGGGACTCCTATCAAGTTTCACGAGGAGTCAGGCATCGTCTCCTTTGGAGGCACTGATCTCCGCGTACCTCTGGAGTTTTCAAAGGATGTGAGGCTATCGGTCGCGCTGAGGTGGGGAACTAAGTCTTTCTCTGTGCTTTCCACAGGGGATTCAGACATCCTTTCGTCCTGGGAGATGCAAGACGAGCCTGCACTGAAGTCACTGCAGGGATATCCGGCCTTATTTCGAGTCAGGGCATCGCGGTGTCCATTCCACTTGAGGCCGCAAACTCAGGGTCCCTCTCACATACCTAGAGCTGAGAGAAGCCTCCTCTTGAGGTGCTTGTGGTAAGGTGGTATTCCTCTGGAGACGAATCCAGGGACTAACCTCTCTTTTCGAGTTGATTTGTGGTCCACAGAGTTCTTTCGTGTTGCTACAGTGACCTCAGGATCCCTCTAGCCTTGAAACAGTGTTCTTGGGGTTTCTCTGGAGTGCCATCAAGGAAATCAAGGCTCCTTTCATGTGTGATGTGCAACACGGAATTGCTCTGCACGCAGTGCAGGGGAATCGGGCCTCATCTCGCGGCGAGGGCGAAGTCTCATGGTTTTTCTCGAGTTGCGGCGGGAACCTGGGGTATATTCTCGAGTTACGACGGGGATGGCCCTTCCACACACGTGTTTCTTCAGCGACGTCAGGACTCCTGCCTAGTTGCGAGGGACAACTCGAGATTCTCCTCGAGACTTTGCAGGGCAATTGGGACGCCTCTCCAGCTGAGACGGGAGACCAAGGGTCCCTTTCCACGTGCCACAGGAATCCTGGGTCTCCTATCAAGTTTCACGAGGAGTCAGGCATCGTCTCCTTTGGAGGCACTGATCTCCGCGTACCTCTGGGGTTTTGAAAGGATGTGAGGCTATCGGTCACGATGAGGTGGGGAACTAAGTCTTTCTCTGTGCTTTCCACAGGGGATTCAGACATCCTTTCGTCCTGGGAGATGCAAGACGAGCCTGCATTCAAGTCACTGCAGGGATATCCGGCCTTATTTCGAGTCAGGGCATCGCGGTGTCCATTCCACTTGAGGCCGCAAACTCAGGGTCCCTCTCACATACCTAGAGCTGAGAGAAGCCTGCTTTTGAGGTGCTTGTGGTAAGGTGGTATTCCTCTGGAGTCAAAGCCAGGGACTAACCTCTCATCTCGAGTTGATTTTTGGTCCACGGAGCTCTTTCGTGTTGCTACAGTGACCTCAGGATCCCTCTAGCCTTGAAACAGTGTTCTTGGGGTTTCTCTGGAGTGCCATGAAGGAAATCAAGGCTCCTTTCATGTGTGATGTGCAACACAGAATCGCTCTGCACGCAGTGCAGGGGAATCGGGCCTCATCTCGCGGCGAGGGGGAAGTCTCATGGTTTTTCTCGAGTTGTGGCGGGAACCTGGGGTATATTCTCGAGTTACGACGGGGATGGCCCTTCCACCCACGTGTTTGTTCAGCCACGTCAGGACTCTTGCCTAGTTGCGAGACACAACTCGGGATTCTCCTCGAGGCTTGGCAAGGCAATTGGGACGCCTCTCCAGCTGAGGCGGGAGACCAAGGGTCCCTTTCCACGTGCCACAGGAATCCTGGGACTCCTATCAAGTTTCACGAGGAGTCAGGCATCGTCTCCTTTGGAGGCACTGATCTCCGCATACCTCTGGAGTTTTCAAAGGATGTGAGGCCTCCGGTCGCGATGAGGTGGGGAACTAGGTCTTTCTCTGTGGTCTCCACAGGGGATTCAGACATCCTTTCATCTTGGGAGATGCAAGACGAGCCTGCATTCAAGTCACTGCAGGGATATCCAGCCTTATTTCGCGTCAGGGCATCGCGGTGTCCATTCCACTTGAGGCCGCAAACTCAGGGTCCCTCTCACATACCTAGAGCTGAGAGAAGCCTCCTCTTGAGGTGCTTGTGGTAAGGTGGTATTCCTCTGGAGTCGAAGCCAGGGACTAACCTCTCATCTCGAGTTGATTTTTGGCCCACGGAGCTCTTTAGTGTTGCTACAGTGACCTCAGGATCCCTCTAGCCTTGAAACAGTGTTCTTGGGGTTTCTCTGGAGTGCCATCAAGGAAATCAAGGCTCCTTTCATGTGTGATGTGCAACACGGAATTGCTCTGCACGCAGTGCAGGGGAATCGGGCCTCATCTCGCATCGAGGGGGAAGTCTCATGGTTTTTCTCGAGTTGCGGCGGGAACCTGGGGTATATTCTCGAGTTACGACGGGGATGGCCCTTCCAACCACGTGTTTCTTCAGCGACGTCAGGACTCCTGCCTAGTTGCGATGGACAACTCGGGATTCTCCTCGAGGCTTGACAGGGCAATTGGGACGCCTCTCCAGCTGAGGCGGGAGACCAAGTGTCCCTTTCCAAATGCCACAGGAATCCTGGGACTCCTATCAAGTTTCACGAGGAGTCAGGCATCGTCTCCTTTGGAGGCACTGATCTCCGCGTACCTCTGGAGTTTTCAAAGGATGTGAGGCTATCGGTCGCGATGAGGTGGGGAACTAAGTCTTTCTCTGTGCTTTACACAGGGGATTCAGACATCCTTTCGTCCTGGGAGATGAAAGACGAGCCTGCACTGAAGTCACTGCAGGGATATCCGGCCTTATTTCGAGTCAGGGCATCGCGGTGTCCATTCCACTTGAGGCCGCAAACTCAGGGTCCCTCTCACATACCTAGAGCTGAGAGAAGCCTCCTCTTGAGGTGCTTGTGGTAAGGTGGTATTCCTCTGGAGACGAATCCAGGGACTAACCTCTCTTTTCGAGTTGATTTGTGGTCCACAGAGTTCTTTCGTGTTGCTACAGTGACCTCAGGATCCCTCTAGCCTTGAAACAGTGTTCTTGGGGTTTCTCTGGAGTGCCATGAAGGAAATCAAGGCTCCTTTCATGTGTGATGTGCAACACGGAATTGCTCTGCACGCAGTGCAGGGGAATCGGGCCTCATCTCGCGGCAAGGGGGAAGTCTCATGGTTTTTCTCGAGTTGCGGCGGGAACCTGGGGTATATTCTCGAGTTACGACGGGGATGGCCCTTCCACACACGTGTTTCTTCAGCGACGTCAGGACTCCTGCCTAGTTGCGAGGGACAACTCGAGATTCTCCTCGAGACTTTGCAGGGCAATTGGGACGCCTCTCCAGCTGAGACGGGAGACCAAGGGTCCCTTTCCACGTGCCACAGGAATCCTGGGTCTCCTATCAAGTTTCACGAGGAGTCAGGCATCGTCTCCTTTGGAGGCACTGATCTCCACGTACCTCTGGAGTTTTCAAAGGATGTGAGGCCTCCGGTCGCGATGAGGTGGGGAACTAGGTGTTTCTCTGTGGTCTCCACAGGGGATTCAGACATCCTTTCGTCTTGGGAGATGCAAAACGAGCCTGCATTCAAGTCACTGCAGGGATATCTGGCCTTATTTCGAGTCAGGGCATCGCGGTGTCCATTCCACTTGAGGCCGCAAACTCAGGGTCCCTCTCACATACCTAGAGCTGAGAGAAGCCTTCTCTTGAGGTGCTTGTGGTAAGGTGGTATTCCTCTGGAGTCGAAGCCAGGGACTAACCTCTCATCTCGAGTTGATTTTTGGTCCCCGGAGCTCTTTCGTGTTGCTACAGTGACCTCAGGATCCCTCTAGCCTTGAAACAGTGTTCTTGGGGTTTCTCTGGAGTGCCATGAAGGAAATCAAGGCTCCTTTCATGTGTGATGTGCAACACAGAATCGCTCTGCACGCAGTGCAGGGGAATCGGGCCTCATCTCGCGGCGAGGGGGAAGTCTCATGGTTATTCTCGAGTTGCAGCGGGAACCTGGGGTATATTCTCGAGTTACGACGGGGATGGCCCTTCCACCCACGTGTTTCTTCAGCGACGTCAGGACTCCTGCCTAGTTGCGATGTACAACTCTGGATTCTCCTCGAGGCATGGCAGGGCAATTGGGACGCCTCTCCAGCTGAGGCGGGAGACCAAGTGTCCCTTTCCAAGTGCCACAGGAATCCTGGGACTCCTATCAAGTTTCACGAGGAGTCAGGCATCGTCTCCTTTGGAGGCACTGATCTCCGCGTACCTCTGGGGTTTTGAAAGGATGTGAGGCTATCGGTCACGATGAGGTGGGGAACTAAGTCTTTCTCTGTGCTTTCCACAGGGGATTCAGACATCCTTTCGTCCTGGGAGATGCAAGACGAGCCTGCATTCCAGTCACTGCAGGGATATCCGGGCTTATTTCGAGTCAGGGCATCGCGGTGTCCATTCCACTTGAGGCCGCAAACTCAGGGTCCCTCTCACATACCTAGAGCTGAGAGAAGCCTGCTTTTGAGGTGCTTGTGGTAAGGTGGTATTCCTCTGGAGTCAAAGCCAGGGACTAACCTCTCATCTCGAGTTGATTTTTGGTCCACGGAGCTCTTTCGTGTTGCTACAGTGACCTCAGGATCCCTCTAGCCTTGAAACAGTGTTCTTGGGGTTTCTCTGGAGTGCCATGAAGGAAATCAAGGCTCCTTTCATGTGTGATGTGCAACACAGAATCGCTCTGCACGCAGTGCAGGGGAATCGGGCCTCATCTCGCGGCGAGGGGGAAGTCTCATGGTTTTTCTCGAGTTGCGGCGGGAACCTGGGGTATATTCTCGAGTTACGACGGGGATGGCCCTTCCACCCACGTGTTTGTTCAGCCACGTCAGGACTCTTGCCTAGTTGCGAGACACAACTCGGGATTCTCCTCGAGGCTTGGCAAGGCAATTGGGACGCCTCTCCAGCTGAGGCGGGAGACCAAGGGACCCTTTCCACGTGCCACAGGAATCCTGGGACTCCTATCAAGTTTCACGAGGAGTCAGGCATCGTCTCCTTTGGAGGCACTGATCTCCGCATACCTCTGGAGTTTTCAAAGGATGTGAGGCCTCCGGTCGCGATGAGGTGGGGAACTAGGTCTTTCTCTGTGGTCTCCACAGGGGATTCAGACATCCTTTCATCTTGGGAGATGCAAGACGAGCCTGCATTCAAGTCACTGCAGGGATATCCAGCCTTATTTCGCGTCAGGGCATCGCGGTGTCCATTCCACTTGAGGCCGCAAACTCAGGGTCCCTCTCACATACCTAGAGCTGAGAGAAGCCTCCTCTTGAGGTGCTTGTGGTAAGGTGGTATTCCTCTGGAGTCGAAGCCAGGGACTAACCTCTCATCTCGAGTTGATTTTTGGCCCACGGAGCTCTTTAGTGTTGCTACAGTGACCTCAGGATCCCTCTAGCCTTGAAACAGTGTTCTTGGGGTTTCTCTGGAGTGCCATCAAGGAAATCAAGGCTCCTTTCATGTGTGATGTGCAACACGGAATTGCTCTGCACGCAGTGCAGGGGAATCGGGCCTCATCTCGCATCGAGGGGGAAGTCTCATGGTTTTTCTCGAGTTGCGGCGGGAACCTGGGGTATATTCTCGAGTTACGACGGGGATGGCCCTTCCACCCACGTGTTTCTTCAGCGACGTCAGGACTCCTGCCTAGTTGCGAGGGACAACTCTGGATTCTCCTCGAGGCTTGGCAGGGCAATTGGGACGCCTCTCCAGCTGAGGCGGGAGACCAAGTGTCCCTTTCCAAATGCCACAGGAATCCTGGGACTCCTATCAAGTTTCACGAGGAGTCAGGCATCGTCTCCTTTGGAGGCACTGATCTCCGCGTACCTCTGGAGTTTTCAAAGGATGTGAGGCTATCGGTCGCGATGAGGTGGGGAACTAAGTCTTTCTCTGTGCTTTCCACAGGGGATTCAGACATCCTTTCGTCCTGGGAGATGCAAGACGAGCCTGCACTGAAGTCACTGCAGGGATATCCGGCCTTATTTCGAGTCAGGGCATCGCGGTGTCCATTCCACTTGAGGCCGCAAACTCAGGGTCCCTCTCACATACCTAGAGCTGAGAGAAGCCTCCTCTTGAGGTGCTTGTGGTAAGGTGGTATTCCTCTGGAGTCGAAGCCAGGGACTAACCTCTCATCTCGAGTTGATTTTTGGTCCACGGAGCTCTTTCGTGCTGCTACAGTGACCTCAGGATCCCTCTAGCCTTGAAACAGTGTTCTTGGGGTTTCTCTGGAGTGCCATCAAGGAAATCAAGGCTCCTTTAATGTGTGATGTGCAACACAGAATTGCTCTGCACGCAGTGCAGGGGAATCGGGCCTCATCTCGCAGCGAGGGGGTAGTCTCATGATTTTTCTCGAGTTGCGGCGGGAACCTGGGGTATATTCTCGAGTTACGACGGGGATGGCCCTTCCACCCACGTGTTTCTTCAGCGACGTCAGGACTCCTGCCTAGTTGCGAGGGACAACTCGGGATTCTCCTCGAGGCTTGGCAGGGCAATTGGGACGCCTCTCCAGCTGAGACGGGAGACCAAGGGTCCCTTTCCACGTGCCACAGGAATCCTGGGTCTCCTATCAAGTTTCACGAGGGGTCAGGCATCGTCTCCTTTGGAGGCACTGATCTCCGCGTACCTCTGGAGTTTTCAAAGGATGTGAGGCCTCCGGTCGCGATGAGGTGGGGAACTAGGTGTTTCTCTGTGGTCTCCACAGGGGATTCAGACACCCTTTCGTCTTGGGAGATGCAAGACGAGCCTGCATTCCAGTCACTGCAGGGATATCCGGCCTTATTTCGAGTCAGGGCATCGCGGTGTCCATTCCACTTGAGTCCGCAAACTCAGGGTCCCTCTCACATACCTAGAGCTGAGAGAATCCTTCTCTTGAGGTGCTTGTGGTAAGGTGGTATTCCTCTGGAGTCGAAGCCAGGGACTAACCTCTCATCTCGAGTTGATTTTTGGTCCACGGAGCTCTTTCGTGTTGCTACAGTGACCTCAGGATCCCTCTAGCCTTGAAACAGTGTTCTTGGGGTTTCTCTGGAGTGCCATCAAGGAAATCAAGGCTCCTTTCATGTGTGATGTGCAACACAGAATTACTCTGCAGGCAGTGCAGGGGAATCGGGCCTCATCTCGCGGCGAGGGGGAAGTCTCATGGTTTTTCTCGAGTTGCGGCGGGAACCTGGGGTATATTCTCGAGTTACGACGGGGATGGCCCTTCCACCCTCGTGTTTCTTCAGTGACGTCAGGACTCCTGCCAAGTTGCGAGGGACAACTCTGGATTCTCCTCGAGGCTTGGCAGGGCAATTGGGACACCTCTCCAGCTGAGGCGGGAGACCAAGTGTCCCTTTCCAAGTGCCACAGGAATCCTGGGACTCCTATCAAGTTTCACGAGGAGTCAGGCATCGTCTCCTTTGGAGGCACTGATCTCCGCGTACCTCTGGGGATTTCAAAGGATGTGAGGCTATCGGTCGCGATGAGGTGGGGAACTAAGTCTTTCTCTGTGCTTTCCACAGGGGATTCAGACATCCTTTCGTCCTGGGAGATGCTAGACGAGCCTGCATTCAAGTCACTGCAGGGATATCCGGCCTTATTTCGAGTCAGGGCATCGCGGTGTCCATTCCACTTGAGACCGCAAACTCAGGGTCCCTCTCACAGGCCTAGAGCTGAGAGAAGCCTCCTCTTGAGGTGCTTGTGGTAAGGTGGTATTCCTCTGGAGACGAATCCAGGGACTAACCTCTCTTTTTGAGTTGATTTTTGGTCCACAGAGTTCTTTCGTGTTGCTACAGTGACCTCAGGATCCCTTTATCCTTGAAACAGTGTTCTTGGGGTTTCTCTGGAGTGCCATCAAGGAAATCAAGGCTCCTTTCATGTGTGATGTGCAAGACGGAATTGCTCTGCACGCAGTACAGGGGAATCGGGCCTCATCTCGCATCGAGGGGGAAGTCTCATGGTTTTTCTCGAGTTGCGGCGGGAACCTGGGGTATATTCTCGAGTTACGATGGGGATGGCCCTTCCACCCACGTGTTTGTTCAGCCACGTCAGGACGCCTGCCTAGTTGCGAGGGACAACTCGGGATTCTCCTCGAGGCTTGGCAGGGCAATTGGGACGCCTCTCCAGCTGAGGCGGGAGACCAAGGGTCCCTTTCCACGTGCCACAAGAATCCTGGGACTCCTATCAAGTTTCACGAGGAGTCAGGCATCGTCTCCTTTGGAGGCACTGATCTCCGCGTACCTCTGGAGTTTTCAAAGGATGTGAGGCTATCGGTCGCGATGAGGTGGGGAAATAAGTCTTTCTGTGCTTTCCACAGGGGATTCAGACATCCTTTCGTCCTGGGAGATGCAAGACGAGCCTGCATTGAAGTCACTGCAGGGATATCCGGCCTTATTTGGAGTCAGGGCATCGCGGTGTCCATTCCACTTGAGGCCGCAAACTCAGGGTCCCTCTCACATACCTAGAGTTGAGAGAAGCCTCCTCTTGAGGTGCTTGTGGTAAGGTGGTATTCCTCTGGAGACGAATCCAGGGACTAACCTCTCTTTTCAAGTAGATTTTTGGTCCACAGAGTTCTTTCATGTTGCTACAGTGACCTCAGGATCCCTCTATCCTTGAAACAGTGTTCTTGGGGTTTCTCTGGAGTGCCATCAAGGAAATCAAGGCTCCTTTCATGTGTGATGTGCAAGACGGAATTGCTCTGCACGCAGTACAGGGGAATCGGGCCTCATCTCGCATCGAGGGGGAAGTCTCATGGTTTTTCTCGAGTTGCGGCGGGAACCTGGGTTATATTCTCGAGTTACGACGGGGATGGCCCTTCCACCCACGTGTTTGTTCAGCCACGTCAGGACTCCTGCCTAGTTGCGAGGGACAACTCGGGATTCTCCTCGAGGCTTGGCAGGGCAATTGGAACGCCTCTCCAGCTGAGGCGGGAGACCAAGGGTCCCTTTCCACGTGCCACAGGAATCCTGGGACTCCTATCAAGTTTCACGAGGAGTCAGGCATCGTCTCCTTTGGAGGCACTGATCTCCGCGTACCTCTGGAATTTTCAAAGGATGTGAGGCCTGCGGTCGCGATGAGGTGGGGAACTAGGTGTTTCTCTGTGGTCTCCACAGGGGATTCAGACATCCTTTCTTCTTGGGCGATGCAAGACGAGCCTGCATTCAAGTCACTGCAGGGATATCCGTCCTTATTTCGAGTCAGGGCATCGCGGTGTCCATTCCACTTGAGGCCGCAAACTCAGGGTCCCTCTCACATACCTAGAGCTGAGAGAAGCCTCCTCTTGAGGTGCTTGTGGTAAGTTGGTATTCCTCAGGAGTCGAAGCCAGGGACTAACCTCTCATCTCGTGTTGATTCTTGGTCCACGGAGCTCTTTCGTGTTGCTACAGTGACCTCAGGATCCCTCTATCCTTGAAACAGTGTTCTTGGGGTTTCTCTGGAGTGCCATCAAGGAAATCAAGTCTCCTTTCATGTTTGATGTGCAACAAGGAATTGCTCTGCACGCAGTGCATGGGAATTGGGCCTCATCTCGCGGCGAGGGGGAAGTCTCATGGTTTTTCTCGAGTTGCGGCGGGAACCTGGGGTATATTCTCGAGTTACGACGGGGATGGCCCTTCCACCCACGTGTTTCTTCAGCGACGTCAGGATTCCTGCCTAGTTGCGAGGGACAACTCGGGATTCTCCTCGAGGCTTGGCAGGGCAATTGGGACGCCTCTCCAGGTGAGGCGGGAGACCAAGTGTCCCTTTCCAAGTGCCACAGGAATCCTGGGACTCCTATCAAGTTTCACGAGGAGTCAGGCATCGTCTCCTTTGGAGGCACTGATCTCCGCGTACCTCTGGAGATTTCAAAGGATTTGAGGCCTCCTGTCGCGATGAGGTGGGGAACTAGGTCTTTCTCTGTGGTCTCCACAGGGGATTCAGACACCCTTTCGTCTTGGGAGATGCAAGACGAGCCTGCATTCCAGTCACTGCAGGGATATCCGGCCTTATTTCGAGTCAGGGCATCGTGGTGTCCATTCCACTTGAGTCCGCAAACTCAGGGTCCCTCTCACATACCTAGAGCTGAGAGAAGCCTCCTTTTGAGGTGCTTGTGGTAAGGTGGTATTCCTCTGGATTCGAAGCCAGGGACTAACCTCTCATCTCGAGTTGATTTTTGGTCCACGGAGCTCTTTCGTGTTGCTACAGTGACCTCAGGATCCCTCTAGCCTTGAAACAGTGTTCTTGGGGTTTCTCTGGAGTGCCATCAAGGAAATCAAGGCTCCTTTCATGTGTGATGTGCAACACAGAATTGCTCTGCATGAAGTGCAGGGGAATCGGGCCTCATCTCGCGGCGAGGGGGAAGTCTCATGGTTTTTCTCGAGTTGCGGCGGGAACCTGGGGTATATTCTCGAGTTACGACGGTGATGGCCCTTCCACACACGTGTGTGTTCAGCCACGTCAGGACTCTTGCCTAGTTGCGAGACACAACTCGGGATTCTCCTCGAGGCTTGCAAGGCAATTGGGACGCCTCTCCAGCTGAGGCGGGAGACCAAGTGTCCCTTTCCACGTGCCACAGGAATCCTGGGACTCCTATCAAGTTTCACGAGGATTCAGGCATCGTCTCCTTTGGAGGCACTGATCTCCGCATACCTCTGGAGTTTTCAAAGGATGTGAGGCCTCCGGTCGCGATGAGGTGGGGAACTAGTTCTTTCTCTGTGGTCTCCACAGGGGATTCAGACAACCTTTCATCTTGGCAGATGCAAGACGAGCCTGCATTCAAGTCACTGCAGGGATATCCAGCCTTATTTCGCGTCAGGGCATCGCGGTGTCCATTCCACTTGAGGCCGCAAACTCAGGGTCCCTCTCACATACCTAGAGCTGAGAGAAGCCTCCTCTTGAGGTGCTTGTGGTAAGGTGGTATTCCTCTGGAGACGAATCCAGGGACTAACCTCTCTTTTCGAGTTGATTTTTGGTCCACAGAGTTCTTTCGTGTTGCTACAGTGACCTCAGGATCCCTCTAGCCTTGAAACAGTGTTCTTGGGGTTTCTCTGGAGTGCCATCAAGGAAATCAAGGCTCCTTTCATGTGTGATGTGCAAGACGGAATTGCTCTGCACGCAGTACAGGGGAATCGGGCCTCATCTCGCATCGAGGGGGAAGTCTCATGGTTTTTCTCGAGTTGCGGCGGGAGCCTGGGGTATATTCTCGAGTTACGACGGGGATGGCCCTTCCACACACGTGTTTGTTCAGCCACGTCAGGACTCTTGCCTAGGTGCGAGACACAACTGGGGATTCTTCTCGAGGCTTGGCAAGTCAATTGGGACGCCTCTCCAGCTGAGGCGGGAGACCAAGTGTCCCTTTCCACGTGCCACAGGAATCCTGGGACTCCTATCAAGTTTCACGAGGAGTCAGGCAGGCATCGTCTCCTTTGGAGGCACTGATCTCCGCGTACCTCTGGAGTTTTCAAAGGATGTGAGGCCTCCGGTCGCGATGAGGTGGGGAACTAGGTCTTTCTCTGTGGTCTCCACAGGGGATTCAGACATCCTTTCTTCTTGGGAGATGCAAGACGAGCCTGCATTCAAGTCACTGAAGGGATATCAAGCCTTATTTCACGTCAGGGCATCGCGGTGTCCATTCCACTTGAGGCCGCAAACTCAGGGTCCCTCTCACATCCCTAGAGCTGAGAGAAGCCTCCTCTTGAGGTGCTTGTGGTAAGGTGGTATTCCTCTGGAGTCAAAGCCAGGGACTAACCTCTCATCTCGAGTTGATTTTTGGCCCACGGAGCTCTTTCGTGTTGCTACAGTGACCTCAGGATCCCTCTAGCCTTGAAACAGTGTTCTTGGGGTTTCTCTGGAGTGCCATCAAGGAAATCAAGGCTCCTTTCATGTGTGATGTGCAACACGGAATTGCTCTGCACGCAGTGCAGGGGAATCGGGCCTCATCTCGCGGCGAGGGGGAAGTCTCATGGTTTTTCTCGAGTTGCGGCGGGAACCTGGGGTATATTCTCGAGTTACGACGGGGATGGCCCTTCCACCCACGTGTTTGTTCAGCCACGTCAGGACGCCTGCCTAGTTGCGAGGGACAACTCGGGATTCTCCTCGAGGCTTGGCAGGGCAATTGGAACGCCTCTCCAGCTGAGGCGGGAGACCAAGGGTCCCTTTCCACGTGCCACAGGAATCCTGGGACTCCTATCAAGTTTCACGAGGAGTCAGGCATCGTCTCCTTTGGAGGCACTGATCTCCGCGTACCTCTGGAATTTTCAAAGGATGTGAGGCCTGCGGTCGCGATGAGGTGGGGAACTAGGTGTTTCTCTGTGGTCTCCACAGGGGATTCAGACATCCTTTCTTCTTGGGAGATGCAAGACGAGCCTGCATTCAAGTCACTGCAGGGATATCCGTCCTTATTTCGAGTCAGGGCATCGCGGTGTCCATTCCACTTGAGGCCGCAAACTCAGGGTCCCTCTCACATACCTAGAGCTGAGAGAAGCCTCCTCTTGAGGTGCTTGTGGTAAGTTGGTATTCCTCAGGAGTCGAAGCCAGGGACTAACCTCTCATCTCGTGTTGATTCTTGGTCCACGGAGCTCTTTCGTGTTGCTACAGTGACCTCAGGATCCCTCTATCCTTGAAACAGTGTTCTTGGGGTTTCTCTGGAGTGCCATCAAGGAAATCAAGTCTCCTTTCATGTTTGATGTGCAACAAGGAATTGCTCTGCACGCAGTGCATGGGAATTGGGCCTCATCTCGCGGCGAGGGGGAAGTCTCATGGTTTTTCTCGAGTTGCGGCGGGAACCTGAGGTATATTCTCGAGTTACGACGGGGATGGCCCTTCCACCCACGTGTTTCTTCAGCGACGTCAGGATTCCTGCCTAGTTGCGAGGGACAACTCGGGATTCTCCTCGAGGCTTGGCAGGGCAATTGGGACGCCTCTCCAGGTGAGGCGGGAGACCAAGTGTCCCTTTCCAAGTGCCACAGGAATCCTGGGACTCCTATCAAGTTTCACGAGGAGTCAGGCATCGTCTCCTTTGGAGGCACTGATCTCCGCGTACCTCTGGAGATTTCAAAGGATTTGAGGCCTCCTGTCGCGATGAGGTGGGGAACTAGGTCTTTCTCTGTGGTCTCCACAGGGGATTCAGACACCCTTTCGTCTTGGGAGATGCAAGACGAGCCTGCATTCCAGTCACTGCAGGGATATCCGGCCTTATTTCGAGTCAGGGCATCGTGGTGTCCATTCCACTTGAGTCCGCAAACTCAGGGTCCCTCTCACATACCTAGAGCTGAGAGAAGCCTCCTTTTGAGGTGCTTGTGGTAAGGTGGTATTCCTCTGGATTCGAAGCCAGGGACTAACCTCTCATCTCGAGTTGATTTTTGGTCCACGGAGCTCTTTCGTGTTGCTACAGTGACCTCAGGATCCCTCTAGCCTTGAAACAGTGTTCTTGGGGTTTCTCTGGAGTGCCATCAAGGAAATCAAGGCTCCTTTCATGTGTGATGTGCAACACAGAATTGCTCTGCATGAAGTGCAGGGGAATCGGGCCTCATCTCGCAGCGAGGGGGAAGTCTCATGGTTTTTCTCGAGTTGCGGCGGGAACCTGGGGTATATTCTCGAGTTATGACGGGGATGGCCCTTCCACACACGTGTGTGTTCAGCCACGTCAGGACTCTTGCCTAGTTGCGAGACACAACTCGGGATTCTCCTCGAGGCTTGGCAAGGCAATTGGGACGCCTCTCCAGCTGAGGCGGGAGACCAAGTGTCCCTTTCCACGTGCCACAGGAATCCTGGGACTCCTATCAAGTTTCACGAGGATTCAGGCATCGTCTCCTTTGGAGGCACTGATCTCCGCATACCTCTGGAGTTTTCAAAGGATGTGAGGCCTCCGGTCGCGATGAGGTGGGGAACTAGTTCTTTCTCTGTGGTCTCCACAGGGGATTCAGACAACCTTTCATCTTGGCAGATGCAAGACGAGCCTGCATTCAAGTCACTGCAGGGATATCCAGCCTTATTTCGCGTCAGGGCATCGCGGTGTCCATTCCACTTGAGGCCGCAAACTCAGGGTACCTCTCACATACCTAGAGCTGAGAGAAGCCTCCTCTTGAGGTGCTTGTGGTAAGGTGGTATTCCTCTGGAGACGAATCCAGGGACTAACCTCTCTTTTCGAGTTGATTTTTGGTCCACAGAGTTCTTTCGTGTTGCTACAGTGACCTCAGGATCCCTCTAGCCTTGAAACAGTGTTCTTGGGGTTTCTCTGGAGTGCCATCAAGGAAATCAAGGCTCCTTTCATGTGTGATGTGCAAGACGGAATTGCTCTGCACGCAGTACAGGGGAATCGGGCCTCATCTCGCATCGAGGGGGAAGTCTCATGGTTTTTCTCGAGTTGCGGCGGGAGCCTGGGGTATATTCTCGAGTTACGACGGGGATGGCCCTTCCACACACGTGTTTGTTCAGCCACGTCAGGACTCTTGCCTAGGTGCGAGACACAACTGGGGATTCTTCTCGAGGCTTGGCAAGTCAATTGGGACGCCTCTCCAGCTGAGGCGGGAGACCAAGAGTCCCTTTCCACGTGCCACAGGAATCCTGGGACTCCTATCAAGTTTCACGAGGAGTCAGGCAGGCATCGTCTCCTTTGGAGGCACTGATCTCCGCGTACCTCTGGAGTTTTCAAAGGATGTGAGGCCTCCGGTCGCGATGAGGTGGGGAACTAGGTCTTTCTCTGTGGTCTCCACAGGGGATTCAGACATCCTTTCTTCTTGGGAGATGCAAGACGAGCCTGCATTCAAGTCACTGAAGGGATATCAAGCCTTATTTCACGTCAGGGCATCGCGGTGTCCATTCCACTTGAGGCCGCAAACTCAGGGTCCCTCTCACATACCTAGAGCTGAGAGAAGCCTCCTCTTGAGGTGCTTGTGGTAAGGTGGTATTCCTCTGGAGTCAAAGCCAGGGACTAACCTCTCATCTCGAGTTGATTTTTGGCCCACGGAGCTCTTTCGTGTTGCTACAGTGACCTCAGGATCCCTCTAGCCTTGAAACAGTGTTCTTGGGGTTTCTCTGGAGTGCCATCAAGGAAATCAAGGCTCCTTTCATGTGTGATGTGCAACACGGAATTGCTCTGCACGCAGTGCAGGGGAATCGGGCCTCATCTCGCGGCGAGGGGGAAGTCTCATGGTTTTTCTCGAGTTGCGGCGGGAACCTGGGGTATATTCTCGAGTTACGACGGGGATGCCCCTTCCACCCACGTGTTTCTTCAGCGACGTCAGGACTCCTGCCTAGTTGCGAGGGACAACTCTGGATTCTCCTCGAGGCTTGACAGGGCAATTGGGACGCCTCTCCACCTGACGCGGGAGACCAAGTGTCCCTTTCCAAATGCCACAGGAATCCTGGGACTCCTATCAAGTTTCACGAGGAGTCAGGCATCGTCTCCTTTGGAGGCACTGATCTCCCCATACCTCTGGAGTTTTCAAAGGATGTGAGGCTATCGGTCGCGATGAGGTGGGGAACTAAGTCTTTCTCTGTGCTTTCCAAAGGGGATTCAGACATCCTTTCGTCCTGGGAGATGCAAGACGAGCCTGCATTCAAGTCACTGCAGGGATATCCGGCCTTATTTCGAGTCAGGGCATCGCGGTGTCCATTCCACTTGAGGCGGCAAACTCAGGGTCCCTCTCACATACCTAGAGCTGAGAGAAGCCTCCTCTTGAGGTGCTTGTGGTAAGGTGGTATTCCTCTGGAGACGAATCCAGGGACTAACCTCTCTTTTCGAGTTGATTTTTGGTCCAGAGAGTTCTTTCGTGTTGCTACAGTGACCTCAGGATCCCTCTAGCCTTGAAACAGTGTTCTTGGGGTTTCTCTGGAGTGCCATGAAGGAAATCAAGGCTCCTTTCATGTGTGATGTGCAAGACGGAATTGCTCTGCACGCAGTACAGGGGAATCGGGCCTCATCTCGCATCGAGGGGGAAGTCTCATGGTTTTTCTCGAGTTGCGGCGGGAACCTGGGGTATATTCTCGAGTTACGACGGGGATGGCCCTTCCACACACGTGTTTGTTCAGCCAAGTCAGGACTCTTGCCTAGGTGCAAGACACAACTGGGGATTCTTCTCGAGGCTTGGCAAGTCAATTGGGACGCCTCTCCAGCTGAGGCGGGAGACCAAGGGTCCCTTTCCACGTGCCACAGGAATCCTGGGACTCCTATCAAGTTTCACGAGGAGTCAGGCATCGTCTCCTTTGGAGGCACTGATCTCCGCGTACCTCTGGAGTTTTCAAAGGATGTGAGGCCTCCGGTCGCGATGAGGTGGGGAACTAGGTCTTTCTCTGTGGTCTCCACAGGGGATTCAGACATCCTTTCATCTTGGGAGATGCAAGACGTGCCTGCATTCAAGTCACTGCAGGGATATCCAGCCTTATTTCGCGTCAGGGCATCGCGGTGTCCATTCCACTTGAGGCCGCAAACTCAGGTTCCCTCTCACATACCTAGAGCTGAGAGAAGCCTCCTCTTGAGGTGCTTGTGGTAAGGTGGTATTCCTCTGGAGTCGAAGCCAGGGACTAAGCTCCCATCTCGAGTTGATTCTTGGTCCACGGAGCTCTTTCGTGTTGCTACAGTGACCTCAGAATCCCTCTGGCCTTGAAACAGTGTTCTTGGGTTTTCTCTAGAGTGCCATCAAGAAAATCAAGGCTCCTTTCATGTTTGATGTGCAACACGAAATTGCTCTGCATGCAGTGCAGGAGAATCGAGCCTCATCTCGCGGCGAGGGGGAAGTCTCCTGGTTTTTCTCGAGTTGCGGCGGGACCCTGGGGTATATTCTCGAGTTATGACGGGGATGGGCTTCCACCCACGTGTTTGTTCAGCCACGTATGGACTCCTGCCTAGTTGCGAGGGACAACTCGGGATTCTCCTCGAGGCTTGGCAGGGCAATTGGGACGCCTCTCCATCTGAGGCGGTAGACCAAGGGTCCATTTCCACGTGCCACAGGAATCCTGGGACTCCTATCAAGTTTCACGAGGAGTCAGGCATCGTCTCCATTGAAACCACTGATCTCCGCGTACCTTTGGAGTTTTCAAACGATGTGAGGCCTCCGGTCGCGATGAGGTGGGGAAATAGGTCTTTCTCTGTGGTCTCCACAGGGGATTCAGACATCCTTTCATCCTGGGAGATGCAAGACGAGCCTGCATTCAAGTCACTGCAGGGATATCCGGCCTTATTTCGAGTCAGGGCATCGCGGTGTCCATTCCACTTGAGGCCGCAAAATCAGGGTCCCTCTCACATACATAGAGCTGAGAGAAGCCTCCTCTTGAGGTGCTTGTGGTAAGGTGATATTCCTCTGGAGTCGAAGACGGGGACTAACCACTCATCTCGAGTTGATTTTTGGTCCACGGAGCTCTTTCGTGTTGCTACAGTGACCTCAGGATCCCTCTAGTATGGAATCAGTGTTCTTGGGGTTTCTCTGGAGTGCCATCAAGGAAATCAAGGCTCCTTTCATGTGTGATGTGCAACACGGAATTGCTCTGCACGCAGTGCAGGATATCGGGCCTCATTTTGCGGCGAGGGGGAAGTCTCCTGGTTTTTATCGAGTTACGGTGGGAACCTGGGGTATATTCTCGAGTTACGACGGGGATGGCCCTTCCACACACGTGTTTGTTCAGCGACGTCAGGACTCCTGCCTAGTTGCAAGGGACAACTCGGAATTCTCCTCGAGGCTTGGCAGGGCAATTGGGACGCCTCTCCAGCTGAGGCGGGAGACCAAGGGTCCCTTTCCACGTACCACAGGAATCCTGGGACTCCTATCAAGTTTCATGAGGAGTCAGGCATTGTTTCCTTTGGAGGCACTGATCTCCGCGTACCTCTGGAGTTTTCAAAGGATGTGAGGCCTCCGGTCGTGATGTGGTGGGGAACTAGGTCTTTCTCTGTGGTCTCCACAGAGGATTCAGACATCCTTTCGTCTTGGGAGATGCAAGACGAGCCTGCATTTATGTCAATGCAGGGATATCCGGCCTTATTTTGAGTCAGGGCATTGCGGTGTCCATTCCACTTGAGGCCGCAAACTCAGGGTCCCTCTCACATACCTAGAGCTGAGAGAAGCCTCCCCTTGACGTGCTTGTGATAAGGTGGTAGTCCTCTGGAGTCGAAGCCAGGGACTAACCTCTCATCTCGAGTTGATTCTTGGTCCACGGAGCTCTTTCATTTTGCTACAGTGACCTCAGGATCCCTCTCGCCTTGAAACAGTGTTCTTGGGGTTTCTCTGGAGTGCCATTAAGGAAATCAAGGCTCCTTTCATGTGTGATGTGCAACACGGTACTGCTCCTCACGCAGTGCAGGGGAATCGGGCCTCATCTCGCGGCGAGGGGGAAGTCTCATGGTTTTTCTCGAGTTGTGGCGGGAACCTGGGGTATATTCTCGAGTTACGACGGGGATGGCCCTTCCACCCACGTGTTTGTTCAGCGACGTCAGGACTCCTGCCTAGTTGCGAGGGACAACTCGAGATTCTCCTCGAGGCTTGGTAGGGCAATTGGGACGCCTCTCCAGCTGAGGCGGGAGACCAAGGGTCCCTTTCCACGTGCCACAGGAATCCTGGGACTCCTATCAAGTTTCATGAGGTGTCAGGCATCGTCACCTTTGGAGGCACTGATCTCCGCGTACCTCTGAAGTTTTCAAAGGATGTGAGGCCTCCGGTCGCGATGAGGTGGGGAACTAGGTCTTTCTCTGTGGTCTCCACAGGGGATTCAGACATCCTTTCGTCTTGGGAGATGCAAGACGAGCCTGCATTCAAGTCACTGCAGGGATATCCGGCCTTATTTTGAGTCAAGGCATCGCAGTGTCCATTCCACTTGAGGCCGCAAACTCAGGGTCCCTCTCACATACCTAGAGCTGAGAGAAGCCTCCTCTTGAGGTGCTTGTGGTAAGGTGGTATTCCTCTGGAGTCGAAGCCAGGGACTAACCTCTCATCTCGAGTTGATTCTTGGTCCACGGAGCTCTTTTGTGTTGCTACAGTGACCTCAGGATCCCTCTAGACTTGAAACAGTGTTCTTTGGGTTTCTCTGGAGTGCCATCAAGGAAATCAAGGCTCCTTTCAAGTGTGATGTGCAACACGGAATTGCTCTGCACGCAGTGCAGGGGAATCGGGCCTCATCTCGCGGCGAGGGGGAAGTCTCATGGTTTTTCTCAAGTTGCGGCGGGAACCTGGGTTATATTCTCGAGTTAAGACAGGGATGGCCCCTCCATCCACGTGTTTGTTCAGCGACGTCAGGACTCCTGCCTAGTTGCGAGGGACAACTCGGGATTCTCCTCGAGGCTTGGCAGGGCAATTGGGACGCCTCTCCAGCTGAGGCGGGAGACCAAGGGTCCCTTTCCACGTGCCACAGGAATCCTGGGACTCCTATCAAGTTTCACGAGGAGTCAGGCATCGTCTCCTTTGGAGGCACTGATCTCCGTGTACCTCTGGAGTTTTCAAAGGATGTGAGGCCTCCTGTCGCGATGAGGTGGGGAACTAGGTCTTTCTCTGTGGTCTCCACAGGGGATTCAGACATCCTTTCGTCTTGGGAGTTGCTAGACGAGCCTGCATTCAAGTCACTGCAGGGATATCCTGCCTTATTTTGAGTCAAGGCATCGCAGTGTCCATTCCACTTGAGGCCGCAAACTCAGGTTCCCTCTCACATACCTAGAGCTGAGAGAAGCCTCCTCTTGAGGTGCTTGTGGTAAGGTGGTATTCCTCTGGAGTCGAAGCCAGGGACTAACCTCCCATCTCGAGTTGATTCTTGGTCCACGGAGCTCTTTCGTGTTGCTACAGTGACCTCAGGATCCCTCTGGCCTTGAAACAGTGTTCTTGGGTTTTCTCTAGAGTGCCATCAAGAAAATCAAGGCTCCTTTCATGTTTGATGTGCAACACGAAATTGCTCTGCATGCAGTGCAGGAGAATCGAGCCTCATCTCGCGGCGAGGGGGAAGTCTCCTGGTTTTTCTCGAGTTGCGGCGGGAACCTGGGGTATATTCTCGAGTTATGACGGGGATGGGCTTCCACCCACGTGTTTGTTCAGCCACGTATGGACTCCTGCCTAGTTGCGAGGGACAACTCGGGATTCTCCTCGAGGCTTGGCAGGGCAATTGGGACGCCTCTCCATCTGAGGCGGTAGACCAAGGGTCCGTTTCCACGTGCCACAGGAATCCTGGGACTCCTATCAAGTTTCACGAGGAGTCAGGCATCGTCTCCATTGAAACCACTGATCTCCGCGTACCTTTGGAATTTTCAAACGATGTGAGGCCTCCGGTCGCGATGAGGTGGGGAAATAGGTCTTTCTCTGTGGTCTCCACAGGGGATTCAGACATCCTTTCATCTTGGGAGATGCAAGACGAGCCTGCATTCAAGTCACTGCAGGGATATCCGGCCTTATTTCGCGTCAGGGAATCGCGGTGTCCATTCCACTTGAGGCCGCAAAATCAGGGTCCCTCTCACATACATAGAGCTGAGAGAAGCCTCCTCTTGAGGTGCTTGTGGTAAGGTGATATTCCTCTGGAGTCGAAGACGGGGACTAACCACTCATCTCGAGTTGATTTTTGGTCCACGGAGCTCTTTCGTGTTGCTACAGTGACCTCAGGATCCCTCTAGTATGGAATCAGTGTTCTTGGGGTTTCTCTGGAGTGCCATCAAGGAAATCAAGGCTCCTTTCATGTGTGATGTGCAACACGGAATTGCTCTGCACGCAGTGCAGGATATCGGGCCTCATTTTGCGGCGAGGGGGAAGTCTCATGGTT
Organism: Cervus elaphus; assembly: GCF_910594005.1. NCBI lineage: Eukaryota > Metazoa > Chordata > Mammalia > Artiodactyla > Cervidae > Cervus > Cervus elaphus. Next base: position 2,654,563 of record NW_025316789.1, read on the forward strand.
TTTCTCGAGTTGCGGCGGGAACCTGGGGTATATTCTCGAGTTACGACGGGGATGGCCCTTCCACACACGTGTTTGTTCAGCGACGTCAGGACTCCTGCCTAGTTGCAAGGGACAACTCGGGATTCTCCTCGAGGCTTGGCAGGGCAATTGGGACGCCTCTCCAGCTGAGGCGGGAGACCAAGGGTCCCTTTCCACGTACCACAGGAATCCTGGGACTCCTATCAAGTTTCATGAGGAGTCAGGCATCGTTTCCTTTGGAGGCACTGATCTCCGCGTACCTCTGGAGTTTTCAAAGGATGTGAGGCCTCCGGTCGTGATGTGGTGGGGAACTAGGTCTTTCTCTGTGGTCTCCACAGAGGATTCAGACATCCTTTCGTCTTGGGAGATGCAAGACGAGCCTGCATTTATGTCAAAGCAGGGATATCCGGCCTTATTTTGAGTCAGGGCATTGCGGTGTCCATTCCACTTGAGGCCGCAAACTCAGGGTCCCTCTCACATACCTAGAGCTGAGAGAAGCCTCCCCTTGACGTGCTTGTGATAAGGTGGTATTCCTCTGGAGTCGAAGCCAGGGACTAACCTCTCATCTCGAGTTGATTTTTGGCCCCCGGAGCTCTTTCGTGTTGCTACAGTGACCTCAGGATCCCTCTAGCCTTGAAACAGTGTTCTTGGCGTTTCTCTGGAGTGCCATGAAGGAAATCAAGGCTCCTTTCATGTGTGATGTGCAAGACGGAATTGCTCTGCACGCAGTGCAGGGGAATCGGGCCTCATCTCGCGGGGAGGGGAAAGTCTCATGGTTTTTCTCGAGTTGCGGCGGGAACCTGGGGTATATTCTCGAGTTACGACGGGGATGGCCCTTCCACCCACGTGTTTCTTCAGCGACGTCAGGACTCCTGCCTAGTTGCAAGGGACAACTCTGGATCCTCCTCGAGGCTTGGCAGGGCAATTGGGACGCCTCTCCAGCTGAGGCGGGAGACCAAGTGTCCCTTTCCAAGTGCCACAGATATCCTGGGACTCCTATCAAGTTTCACGAGGAGTCAGGCATCGTCTCCTTTTGAGGCACTGATCTCCGCGTACCTCTGGAGTTTTCAAAGGATGTGAGGCTATCGGTCGCGATGAGGTGGGGAACTAAGTCTTTCTCTGTGCTTTCCACAGGGGATTCAGACATCCTTTCGTCCTGGGAGATGCAAGACGAGCCTGCATTGAAGTCACTGTAGGGATAACCGGCCTTATTTCGAGTCAGGGCATCGCGGTGTCCATTCCACTTGAGGCCGCAAACTCAGGGTCCCTCTCACATACCTAGAGCTGAGAGAAGCCTCCTCTTGAGGTGCTTGTGGTAAGGTGGTATTCCTCTGGAGACGAATCCAGGGACTAACCTCTCTTTTCGAGTTGATTTTTGGTCCACAGAGTTCTTTCGTGTTCCTACAGTGACCTCAGGATCCCTCTATCCTTGAAACAGTGTTCTTGGGGTTTCTCTGGAGTGCCATCAAGGAAATCAAGGCTCCTTTCATGTGTGATGTGCAAGACGGAATTGCTCTGCACGCAGTACAGGGGAATCGGGCCTCATCTCGCATCGAGGGGGAAGTCTCATGGTTTTTCTCGAGTTGCGGCGGGAACCTGGGGTATATTCTCGAGTTACGACGGGGATGGCCCTTCCACCCACGTGTTTGTTCAGCCACGTCAGGACTCTTGCCTAGTTGCGAGGGACAACTCGGGATTCTCCTCGAGGCTTGGCACGGCAATTGGAACGCCTCTCCAGCTGAGGCGGGAGACCAAGGGTCCCTTTCCACGTGCCAAAAGAATCCTGGGACTCCTATCAAGTTTCACGAGGAGTCAGGCATCGTCTCCTTTGGAGGCACTGATCTCCGCGTACCTCTGGAGTTTTCAAAGGATGTGAGGCCTCCGGTCGCGATGAGGTGGGGAACTAGGTGTTTCTCTGTGGTCTCCACAGGGGATTCAGACATCCTTTCTTCTTGGGAGATGCAAGACGAGCCTGCATTCAAGTCACTGCAGGGATATCCGGCCTTATTTCGAGTCAGGGCATCGCGGTGTCCATTCCACTTGAGGCCGCAAACTCAGGATCCCTCTCACATACCTAGAGCTGAGAGAAGCCTCCTCTTGAGGTGCTTGTGGTAAGGTGGTATTCCTCAGGAGTCGAAGCCAGGGACTAACCTCTCATCTCGTGTTGATTCTTGGTCCACGGAGCTCTTTCGTGTTGCTACAGTGACCTCAGGATCCCTCTAGCCTTGAAACAGTGTTCTTGGGGTTTCTCTGGAGTGCCATGAAGGAAATCAAGGCTCCTTTCATGTGTGATGTGCAACACGGAACTGCTCTGCACGCAGTGCAGGGGAATCGGGCCTCATCTCGCGGCGAGGGGGAAGTCTCATGGTTTTTCTCGAGTTGCGGCGGGAACCTGGGGTATATTCTCGAGTTACGACCTGGATGGCCCTTCCACACACGTGTGTGTTCAGCCATGTCAGGACTCCTGCCTAGTTGCGAGGGACAACTCGGGATTCTCCTGGAGGCTTTGCAGGGCAATTGGGATGCCTCTCCAGCTGAGACGGGAGACCAAGGGTCCCTTTCCACGTGCCACAGGAATCCTGGGTCTCCTATCAAGTTTCACGAGGAGTCAGGCATCGTCTCCTTTGGAGGCACTGATCTCCGCATACCTCTGGAGTTTTCAAAGAATTTGAGGCCTCCTGTCGCGATGAGGTGGGGAACTAGGTCTTTCTCTGTGGTCTCCACAGGGGATTCAGACACCCTTTCGTCTTGGGAGATGCAAGACGAGCCTGCATTCCAGTCACTGCAGGTATATCCGGCCTTATGTCGAGTCAGGGCATCGCGGTGTCCATTCCACTTGACGCCGCAAACTCAGGGTCCCTCTCACATACCTAGAGCTGAGAGAAGCCTCCTCTTGAAGTGCTTGTGGTAAGGTGGTATTCCTCAGGAGTCGAAGCCAGGGACTAACCTCTCATCTCGTGTTGATTCTTGGTCCACGGAGCTCTTTCGTGTTGCTACAGTGACCTCAGGATCCCTCTAGCCTTGAAACAGTGTTCTTGGGGTTTCTCTGGAGTGCCATGAAGGAAATCAAGGCTCCTTTCATGTGTGATGTGCAACACGGAACTGCTCTGCACGCAGTGCAGGGGAATCGGGCCTCATCTCGCGGCGAGGGGGAAGTCTCATGGTTTTTCTCGAGTTGCGGCGGGAACCTGGGGTATATTCTCGAGTTACGACCTGGATGGCCCTTCCACACACGTGTGTGTTCAGCCATGTCAGGACTCCTGCCTAGTTGCGAGGGACAACTCGGGATTCTCCTCGAGGCTTTGCAGGGCAATTGGGACACCTCTCCAGCTGAGACGGGAGACCAAGGGTCCCTTTCCACGTGCCACAGGAATCCTGGGTCTCCTATCAAGTTTCACGAGGAGTCAGGCATCGTCTCCTTTGGAGGCACTGATCTCCGCATACCTCTGGAGTTTTCAAAGAATTTGAGGCCTCCTGTCGCGATGAGGTGGGGAAGTAGGTCTTTCTCTGTGGTCTCCACAGGGGATTCAGACACCCTTTCGTCTTGGGAGATGCAAGACGAGCCTGCATTCCAGTCACTGCAGGTATATCCGGCCTTACTTCGAGTCAGGGTATCGCGGTGTCCATTCCACTTGACGCCGCAAACTCAGGGTCCCTCTCACATACCTAGAGCTGAGAGAAGCCTCCTCTTGAGGTGCTTGTGGTAAGGTGGTATTCCTCTGGAGACGAATCCAGGGACTAACCTCTCTTTTCGAGTTGATTTTTGGTCCACAGAGTTCTTTCGTGTTCCTACAGTGACCTCAGGATCCTTCTATCCTTGAAACAGTGTTCTTGGGGTTTCTCTGGAGTGCCATCAAGGAAATCAAGGCTCCTTTCATGTGTGATGTGCAACACAGAATTGCTCTGCACGCAGTGCAGGGGAATCGGGCCTCATCTCGCGGCGAGGGGGAAGTCTCATGGTTTTTCTCGAGTTGCGGCGGGAACCTGGGGTATATTTTCGAGTTACGACGGGGATGGCCCTTCCACACACGTGTGTGTTCAGCCACGTCAGGACTCTTGCCTAGTTGCGAGACACAACTCGGGATTCTCCTCGAGGCTTGGCAAGACAATTGGGACGCCTCTCCAGCTGAGGCGGGAGACCAAGGGTCCCTTTCCACGTGCCACAGGAATCCTGGGACTCCTATCAAGTTTCACGAGGAGTCAGGCATCGTCTCCTTTGGAGGCACTGATCTCCGCGTACCTCTGGAGTTTTCAAAGGATGTGAGGCCTCCGGTTGCGATGAGGTGGGGAACGAGGTCTTTCTCTGTGGTCTCCACAGGGGATTCAGACATCCTTTCATCTTGGGAGATGCAAGACGAGCCTGCATTCAAGTCACTGCAGGGATATCCAGCCTTACTTCGCGTCAGGGCATCGCGGTGTCCATTCCACTTGAGGCCGCAAACTCAGGGACCCTCTCACATACCTAGAGCTGAGAGAAGCCTCCTCTTGAGGTGCTTGTGGTAAGGTGGTATTCCTCTGGAGTCGAAGCCAGGGACTAACCTCTCATCTCGAGTTGAATTTTGGCCCACGGAGCTCTTTCGTGTTGCTACAGTGACCTCAGGATCCCTTTAGCCTTGAAACAGTGTTCTTGGGGTTTCTCTGGAGTGCCATCAAGGAAATCAAGGCTCCTTTCATGTGTGATGTGCAACACGGAATTGCTCTGCACGCAGTGCAGGGGAATCGGGCCTCATCTCGCGGCGAGGGGGAAGTCTCATGGTTTTTCTCGAGTTGCGGCGGGAACCTGGGGTATATTCTCGAGTTACGACGGGGATGGCCCTTCCACACACGTGTTTCTTCAGCAACGTCTGGACTCCTGCCTAGTTGCGGGGGACAACTCTGGATTCTCCTCGAGGCTTGGCAGGGCAATTGGGACGCCTCTCCAGGTGAGGCGGGAGACCAAGTGTCCCTTTCCAAGTGCCACAGATATACTGGGACTCCTATCAAGTTTCACGAGGAGTCAGGCATCGTCTCCTTTGGAGGCACTGATCTCCGCGTACCTCTGGAGTTTTCAAAGAATGTGAGGCTATCAGTAGCGATGAGGTTGGGAACTAAGTCTTTCTCTGTGATTTCCACAGGGAATTCAGACATCCTTTCGTCCTGGGAGATGCAAGACGAGCCTGCATTGAAGTCACTGCAGGGATATCCGGCCTTATTTCGAGTCAGGGCATCGCGGTGTCCATTCCACTTGAGGCCGCAAACTCAGGGTCCCTCTCACATACCTAGAGCTCAGAGAAGCCTCCTCTTGAGGTGCTTGTGGTAAGGTGGTATTCCTCTGGAGACGAATCCAGGGACTAACCTCTCTTTTCGAGTTGATTTTTGGTCCACAGAGTTCTTTCGTGTTGCTACAGTGACCTCAGGATCCCTCTATCCTTGAAACAGTGTTCTTGGGGTTTCTCTGGAGTGCCATCAAGGAAATCAAGGCTCCTTTCATGTGTGATGTGCAAGACGGAATTGCTCTGCACGCAGTACAGGGGAATCGGGCCTCATCTCGCATCGAGGGGGAAGTCTCATGGTTTTTCTCGAGTTGCGGTGGGAACCTGGGGTATATTCTCGAGTTACGACGGGGATGGCCCTTCCACCCACGTGTTTGTTCAGCCACGTCAGGACTCCTGCCTAGTTGCGAAGGACAACTCGGGATTCTCCTCGAGGCTTAGCAGGGCAATTGGAACGCCTCTCCAGCTGAGGCGGGAGACCAAGGGTCCCTTTCCACGTGCCACAAGAATTCTGGGACTCCTATCAATTTTCACGAGGAGTCAGGCATCGTCTCCTTTGGAGGCACTGATCTCCGCATACCTCTGGAGTTGTCAAAGGATGTGAGGCCTCCGGTCGCGATGAGGTGGGGAACTAGGTGTTTCTCTGTGGTCTCCACAGGGGATTCAGACATCCTTTCTTCTTGGGAGATGCAAGACGAGCCTGCATTCAAGTCACTGCAGGGATATCCGGCCTTATTTCGAGTCAGGGCATCGCGGTGTCCATTCCACTTGAGGCCGCAAACTCAGGATCCCTCTCACATACCTAGAGCTGAGAAAAGCCTCCTCTTGAGGTGCTTGTGGTAAGGTGGTATTCCTCAGGAGTCGAAGCCAGGGACTAACCTCTCATCTCGTGTTGATTCTTGGTCCACGGAGCTCTTTCGTGTTGCTACAGTGACCTCAGGATCCCTCTAGCCTTGAAACAGTGTTCTTGGGGTTTCTCTGGAGTGCCATGAAGGAAATCAAGGCTCCTTTCATGTGTGATGTGCAACACAGAATTGCACTGCACGCAGTGCAGGGGAATCGGGCCTCATCTTGCGGCGAGGGGGAAGTCTCATGGTTTTTCTCGAGTTGCGGCGGGAACCTGGGGTATATTCTCGAGTTACGACGGGGATGGCCCTTCCACACACGTGTGTGTTCAGCCATGTCAGGACTCCTGCCTAGTTGCGAGGGACAACTCGGGATTCTCCTCGAGGCTTTGCAGGGCAATTGGGACGCCTCTCCAGCTGAGACGGGAGACCAAGGGTCCCTTTCCACGTGCCATAGGAATCCTGGGTCTCCTATCAAGTTTCACGAGGAGTCAGGCATCGTCTCCTTTGGAGGCACTGATCTCCGCATACCTCTGGAGTTTTCAAAGGATTTGAGGCCTCCTGTCGCGATGAGGTGGGGAACTAGGTCTTTCTCTGTGGTCTCCACAGGGGATTCAGACACACTTTCGTCTTGGGAGATGCAAGACGAGCCTGCATTCCAGTCACTGCAGGGATATCCAGCCTTATTTCGAGTCAGGGCATCGCGGTGTACATTCCACTTGAGGCCGCAAACTCAGGGTCCCTCTCACATACCTAGAGCTGAGAGAAGCCTCCTCTTGAGGTGCTTGTGGTAAGGTGGTATTCCTCTGGAGTCGAAGCCAGGGACTAACCTCTCATCTCGAGTTGATTTTTGGTCCACAGTGCTCTTTCGTGTTGCTACAGTGACCTCAGGATCCCTCTAGCCTTGAAACAGTGTTCTTGGGGTTTCTCTGGAGTGCCATGAAGGTAATCAAGGCTCCTTTCATGTGTGATGTGCAACACAGAATTGCTCTGCACGCAGTGCAGGGGAATCGGGCGTCATCTCGCGGCGAGGGGGAAGTCTCATGGTTTTTCTCGAGTTGCGGTGGGAACCTGGGGTATATTCTCGAGTTACGACGGGGATGGCCCTTCCACACACGTGTTTGTTCAGCCACGTCAGGACTCTTGCCTAGTTGCGAGACACAACTCGGGATTCTCCTCAAGGCTTGGCAAGGCAATTGGGACGCCTCTCCAGCTGAGGCGGGAGACCAAAGGTCCCTTTCCACGCGCCACAGGAATCCTGGGACTCCTATCAAGTTTCACGAGGAGTCAGGCATCGTCTCCTTTGGAGGCACTGATCTCCGCGTACCTCTGGAGTTTTCAAAGGATGTGAGGCTATCGGTCGCGATGAGGTGGGGAACTAAGTCTTTCTCTGTGCTTTCCACAGGGGATTCAGACATCCTTTCGTCCTGGGAGATGCAAGACGAGCCTGCATTGAAGTCACTGCAGGGATATCCGGCCTTATTTCGAGTCAGGGCATCGCGGTTTCCATTCCACTTGAGGCCGCAAGCTCAGGGTCCCTCTCACATACCTAGAGCTGAGAGAAGCCTCCTCTTGAGGTGCTTGTGGTAAGGTGGTATTCCTCTGGAGACGAATCCAGGGACTAACCTCTCTTTTCGAGTTGATTTGTGGTCCACAGAGTTCTTTCGTGTTGCTACAGTGACCTCAGGATCCCTCTATCCTTGAAACAGTGTTCTTGGGGTTTCTCTGGAGTGCCATCAAGGAAATCAAGGCTCCTTTCATGTGTGATGTGCAAGACGGAATTGCTCTGCACGCAGTGCAGGGGAATCGGGCCTCATCTCGCGGCGAGGGGGAAGTCTCATGGTTTTTCTCGAGTTGCGGCGGGAACCTGGGGTATATTCTCGAGTTACGACGGGGATGGCCCTTCCACCCACGTGTTTGTTCAGCCACGTCAGGACTCCTGCCTAGTTGCGAGGGACAACTCGGGATTCTCCTCGAGGCTTGGCAGGGCAATTGGAACGCCTCTCCAGCTGAGGCGGGAGACCAAGGGTCCCTTTCCACGTGCCACAAGAATCCTGGGACTCCTATCAAGTTTCACGAGGAGTCAGGCATCGTCTCCTTTGGAGGCACTGATCTCCGCGTACCTCTGGAGTTTTCAAAGGATGTGAGGCCTCCGGTCGCGATGAGGTGGGGAATTAGGTGTTTCTCTGTGGTCTCCACAGGGGATTCAGACATCCTTTCTTCTTGGGAGTTGCAAGACGAGCCTGCATTCAAGTCACTGCAGGGGTATCCGGCCTTATTTCGAGTCAGGGCATCACGGTGTCCATTCCACTTGAGGCCGCATACTCAGGATCCCTCTCACATACCTAGAGCTGAGAGAAGCCTCCTCTTGAGGTGCTTGTGGTAAGGTGGTATTCCTCAGGAGTCGAAGCCAGGGACTAACCTCTCATCTCGTGTTGATTCTTGGTCCACGGAGCTCTTTCATGTTGCTACAGTGACCTCAGGATCCCTCTAGCCTTGAAACAGTGTTCTTGGGGTTTCTCTGGAGTGCCATGAAGGAAATCAAGGCTCCTTTCATGTGTGATGTGCAACACGGAATTGCTCTGCACGCAGTGCAGGGGAATCGGGCCTCATCTCACGGCGAGGGGGAAGTCTCATGGTTTTTCTCGAGTTGCGGCGGGAACCTGGGGTATATTCTCGAGTTACGACGGGGATGGCCCTTCCACACACGTGTTTCTTCAGCGACGTCAGGACTCCTGCCTAGTTGCGAGGGAAAACGCGGGATTCTCCTCGAGGCTTTGCAGGGCAATTGGGACGCCTCTCCAGCTGAGACGGGAGACCAAGGGTCCCTTTCCACGTGCCACAGGAATCCTGGGTCTCCTATCAAGTTTCACGAGGAGTCAGGCATCGTCTCCTTTGGAGGCACTGATCTCCGCGTACCTCTGGAGTTTTCAAAGGATTTGAGGCCTCCTGTCGCGATGAGGTGGGGAACTAGGTCTTTCTCTGTGGTCTCCAAAGGGGATTCAGACACCCTTTCGTCTTGGGAGATGCAAGACGAGCCTGCATTCCAGTCACTGCCGGGATATCCGGCCTTATTTCGAGTCAGGGCATCGCAGTGTCCATTCCACTTGAGGCCGCAAACTCAGGGTCCCTCTCACATACCTAGAGCTGAGAGAAGCCTCCTCTTGAGGTGCTTGTGGTAAGGTGGTTTTCCTCTGGAGTCGAAGCCAGGGACTAACCTCTCATCTCGAGTTGATTTTTGGCCCACGGAGCTCTTTCGTGTTGCTACAGTGACCTCAGGTTCCCTCTAGCCTTGAAACAGTGTTCTTGGGGTTTCTCTGGAGTGCCATCAAGGAAATCAAGGCTCCTTTCATGTGTGATGTGCAACACGGAATTGCTCTGCACGCAGTGCAGGGGAATCGGGCCTCATCTCGCGGCGAGGGGGAAGTCTCATGGTTTTTCTCGAGTTGCGGCGGGAACCTGGGGTATATTCTCGAGTTACGACGGGGATGGCCCTTCCACCCACGTGTTTCTTCAGCGACGTCAGGACTCCTGCCTAGTTGCGAGGGACAACTCTGGATTCTCCTCGAGGCTTGGCAGGGCAATTGGGACCCCTCTCCAGCTCAGGCGGGAGACCAAGCGTCCCTTTCCAAGTGCCACAGGAATCCTGGGACTCCTATCAAGTTTCATGAGGAGTCAGGCATCGTCTCCTTTGGAGGCACTGATCTCCGCGTACCTCTGGAGTTTTCAAAGGATGTGAGGCCTCCCGTCGCGATGAGGTGGGGAACTAAGTCTTTCTCTGTGCTTTCCACAGGGAATTCAGACATCCTTTCGTCCTGGGAGATGCAAGACGAGCCTGCATTGAAGTCACTGCAGGGATATCCGGCCTTATTTCGAGTCAGGGCATCGCGGTGTCCATTCCACTTGAGGCCGCAAACTCAGGGTCCCTCTCACATACCTAGAGCTGAGAGAAGCCTCCTCTTGAGGTGCTTGTGGTAAGGTGGTATTCCTCTGGAGACGAATCCAGGGACTAACCTCTCTTTTCGAGTTGATTTTTGGTCCACAGAGTTCTTTCGTGTTGCTACAGTGACCTCAGGATCCCTCTATCCTTGAAACAGTGTTCTTGGGGTTTCTCTGGAGTGCCATCAAGGAAATCAAGGCTCCTTTCATGTGTGATGTGCAACACAGTATTGCTCTGCACGCAGTACAGGGGAATCGGGCCTCATCTCGCATCGAGGGGGAAGTCTCATGGTTTTTCTCGAGTTGCGGCGGGAACCTGGGGTATATTCTCGAGATACGACTGGGATGGCCCTTCCACCCACGTGTTGGTTCAGCCACGTCAGGACTCCTGTCGAGTTGCGAAGGACAACTCTGGATTCTCCTCGAGGCTTGGCAGGGCAATTGGAACGCCTCTCCAGCTGAGGCGGGAGACCAAGTGTCCCTTTCCACGTGCCACAAGAATCCTGGGACTCCTATCAAGTTTCACGAGGAGTCAGGCATCGTCTCCTTTGGAGGCACTGATCTCCGCGTACCTCTGGAGTTTTCAAAGGATGTGAGGCCTCCGGTCGCGATGAGGTGGGGAACTAGGTGTTTCTCTGTGGTCTCCACAGGGGATTCAGACATCCTTTCTTCTTGGGAGATGCAAGACGAGCCTGCATTCAAGTCACTGCAGGGATATCCGGCCTTATTTCGAGTCAGGGCATCGCGGTGTCCATTCCACTTGAGGCCACAAACTCAGGGTCCCTCTCACATACCTAGAGCTGAGAGAAGCCTCCTCTTGAGGTGCTTGTGGTAAGGTGGTATTCCTCTGGAGTCGAAGCCAGAGACTAACCTCTCATCTCGAGTTGATTTTTGGCCCACGGAGCTCTTTCGTGTTGCTACAGTGACCTCAGGATCCCTCTAGCCTTGAAACAGTGTTCTTGGGGTTTCTCTGGAGTGCCATCAAGGAAATCAAGGCTCCTTTCATGTGTGATGTGCAACACAGAATTGCTCTGCACGCACTGCAGGGAAATCGGGCCTCATCTCGCGGCGAGTGGGAAGTCTCATGGTTTTTCTCGAGTTGCGGCGGGAACCTGGGGTATATTCTCGAGATACGACGGGGATGGCCCTTCCACACACGTGTTTGTTCAGCCACGTCAGGACTCCTGCCTAGTTGCGAGGGACAACTCGGGATTCTCCTCGAGGCTTTGCAGGGCGATTGGGACGCCTCTCCAGCTGAGACGGGAGACCAAGGGTCCCTTTCCAAGTGCCACAGGAATCCTGGGTCTCCTATCAAGTTTCACGAGGAGTCAGGCATCGTCTCCTTTGGAGGCACTGATCTCCGCATACCTCTGGAGTTTTCAAAGGATTTGAGGCCTCCGGTCGCGATGAGGTGGGGTACTAGGTCTTTCTCTGTGGTCTCCACAGGGGATTCAGACACCCTTTCGTCTTGGGAGATGCAAGACGAGCCTGCATTCCAGTCACTGCAGGGATATCCGGCCTTATTTCGAGTCAGGGCATCGCGGTGTCCATTCCACTTGAGGCCGCAAACTCAGGGACCCTCTCACATACCTAGAGCTGAGAGAAGCCTCCTCTTGAGGTGCTTGTGGTAAGGTGGTATTCCTCTGGAGTCAAAGCCAGGGACTAACCTCTCATCTCGAGTTGATTTTTGGTCCACGGAGCTCTTTCGTGTTGCTACAGGGACCTCAGGATCCCTCTAGCCTTGAAACAGTGTTCTTGGGGTTTCTCTGGAGTGCCATCAAGGAAATCAAGGCTCCTTTCATGTGTGATGTGCAACACGGAATTGCTCTGCACGCAGTGCAGGGGAATCGGGCCTCATCTCGAGGCGAGGGGGAAGTCTCATGGTTTTTCTCGAGTTGCGGCGGGAACCTGGGGTATATTCTCGAGTTACGACGGGGATGGCCCTTCCACCCACGTGTTTCTTCAGCGACGTCAGGACTCCTGCCTAGTTGCGAGGGACAACTCTGGATTCTCCTCGAGGCTTGGCAGGGCAATTGGGACGCCTCTCCAGCTGAGGCAGGAGACCAAGTGTCCCTTTCCAAGTGCCACAGGAATCCTGGGACTCCTATCAAATTTCACGAGGAGTCAGGCATCGTCTCCTTTGGAGGCACTGATCTCCGCGTACCTCTGGAGTTTTCAAAGGATGTGAGGCTATCGGTCGCGATGAGGTGGGGAACTAAGTCTTTCTCTGTGCTTTCCACAGGGGATTCAGACATCCTTTCGTCCTGGGAGATGCAAGACGAGCCTGCATTGAAGTCACTGCAGGGATATCCGGCCTTATTTCGAGTCAGGGCATCGCGGTGTCCATTCCACTTGAGGCCGCAAACTCAGGGTACCTCTCACATACCTAGAGCTGAGAGAAGCCTCCTCTTGAGGTGCTTGTGGTAAGGTGGTATTCCTCTGGAGACGAATCCAGGGACTAACCTCTCTTTTCGAGTTGATTTTTGGTCCACAGAGTTCTTTCGTGTTGCTACAGTGACCTCAGGATCCCTCTATCCTTGAAACAGTGTTCTTGGGGTTTCTCTGGAGTGCCATCAAGGAAATCAAGGCTCCTTTCATGTGTGATGTGCAAGACGGAATTGCTCTGCACGCAGTACAGGGGAATCGGGCCTCATCTCGCATCGAGGGGGAAGTCTCATGGTTTTTCTCGAGTTGCGGCGGGAACCTGAGGTATATTCTCGAGTTACGACGGGGATGGCCCTTCCACCCACGTGTTTGTTCAGCCACGTCAGGACTCCTGCCTAGTTGCGAGGGACAACTCGGGATTCTCCTCGAGGCTTGGCAGGCAATTGGAACGCCTCTCCAGCTGAGGCGGGAGACCAAGGGTCCCTTTCCACGTGCCACAGGAATCCTGGGACTCCTATCAAGTTTCACGAGGAGTCAGGCATCGTCTCCTTTGGAGGCACTGATCTCTGCATACCTCTGGAGTTTTCAAAGGATTTGAGGCCTCCTGTCGCGATCAGGTGGGGAACTAGGTCTTTCTCTGTGGTCTCCACAGGGGATTCAGACACCCTTTTCTCTTGGGAGATGCAAGACGAGCCTGCATTCCAGTCACTGCAGGGATATCCGGCCTTATTTCGAGTCAGGGCATCGCGGTGTCCATTCCACTGAGGCCGCAAACTAAGGGGTCCCTCTCACATACCTAGAGCTGAGAGAAGCCTCCTCTTGAGGTGCTTCTGGTAAGGTGGTATTCCTCTGGAGTCGAAGCCAGGGACTAACCTCTCATCTCGAGTTGATTTTTGGTCCACAGAGCTCTTTCATGTTGCTACAGTGACCTCAGGATCCCTCTAGCCTTGAAACAGTGTTCTTGGGGTTTCTCTGGAGTGCCATCAAGGAAATCAAGGCTCCTTTCATGTGTGATGTGCAACACAGAATTGCTCTGCACGCACTGCAGGGAAATCGGGCCTCATCTCGTGGCGAGGGGGAAGTCTCATGGTTTTTCTCGAGTTGCGGCGGGAACCTGGGGTATATTCTCGAGATACGACGGGGATGGCCCTTCCACACACGTGTTTGTTCAGCCACGTCAGGACTCCTGCCTAGTTGCGAGGGACAACTCGGGATTCTCCTCGAGGCTTTGCAGGGCAATTGGGGCGCCTCTCCAGCTGAGACGGGAGACCAAGGGTCCCTTTCCACGTGCCACAGGAATCCTGGGTCTCCTATCAAGTTTCACGAGGAGTCAGGCATCGTCTCCTTTGGAGGCACTGATCTCCGCATACCTCTGGAGTTTTCAAAGGATTTGAGGCCTCCGGTCGCGATGAGGTGGGGTACTAGGTCTTTCTCTGTGGTCTCCACAGGGGATTCAGACACCCTTTCGTCTTGGGAGATGCAAGACGAGCCTGCATTGAAGTCACTGCAGGGATATCCGGCCTTATTTCGAGTCAGGGCATCGCGGTGTCCATTCCACTTGAGGCCGCAAACTCAGGGTACCTCTCACATACCTAGAGCTGAGAGAAGCCTCCTCTTGAGGTGCTTGTGGTAAGGTGGTATTCCTCTGGAGACGAATCCAGGGACTAACCTCTCTTTTCGAGTTGATTTTTGGTCCACAGAGTTCTTTCGTGTTGCTACAGTGACCTCAGGATCCCTCTATCCTTGAAACAGTGTTCTTGGGGTTTCTCTGGAGTGCCATCAAGGAAATCAAGGCTCCTTTCATGTGTGATGTGCAAGACGGAATTGCTCTGCACGCAGTACAGGGGAATCGGGCCTCATCTCGCATCGAGGGGGAAGTCTCATGGTTTTTCTCGAGTTGCGGCGGGAACCTGGGGTATATTCTCGAGTTACGACGGGGATGGCCCTTCCACCCACGTGTTTGTTCAGCCACGTCAGGACTCCTGCCTAGTTGCGAGGGACAACTCGGGATTCTCCTCGAGGCTTGGCAGGCAATTGGAACGCCTCTCCAGCTGAGGCGGGAGACCAAGGGTCCCTTTCCACGTGCCACAGGAATCCTGGGACTCCTATCAAGTTTCACGAGGAGTCAGGCATCGTCTCCTTTGGAGGCACTGATCTCTGCATACCTCTGGAGTTTTCAAAGGATGTGAGGCCTCCGGTCGCGATGAGGTGGGGAACTAGGTGTTTCTCTGTGGTCTCCACAGGGGATTCAGACATCCTTTCTTCTTGGGAGATGCAAGACGAGCCTGCATTCAAGTCACTGCAGGGATATCCGGCCTTATTTCGAGTCAGGGCATCGCGGTGTCCATTCCACTTGAGGCCGCAAACTCAGGATCCCTCTCACATACCTAGAGCTGAGAGAAGCCTCCTCTTGAGGTGCTTGTGGTAAGGTGGTATTCCTCTGGAGTCGAAGCCAGGGACTAACCTCTCATCTCGAGTTGATTTTTGGTCCACAGAGCTCTTTCATGTTGCTCCAGTGACCTCAGGATCCCTCTAGCCTTGAAACAGTGTTCTTGGGGTTTCTCTGGAGTGCCATCAAGGAAATCAAGGCTCCTTTCATGTGTGATGTGCAACACAGAATTGCTCTGCACGCAGTGCAGGGGAATCGGGCGTCATCTCGCGGCGAGGGGGAAGTTTCATTGTTTTTCTCGAGTTGCGGCGGGAACCTGGGGTATATTCTCGAGTTACGACGGGGATGGCCCTTCCACACACGTGTTTGTTCAGCCACGTCAGGACTCTTGCCTAGTTGCGAGACACAACTCGGGATTCTCCTCGAGGCTTGGCAAGGCAATTGGGACGCCTCTCCAGCTGAGGCGGGAGACCAAGGGTCCCTTTCCACGTGCCACAGGAATCCTGGGTCTCCTATCAAGTTTCACGAGGAGTCAGGCATCGTCTCCTTTGGAGGCACTGATCTCCGCATACCTCTGGAGTTTTCAAAGGATTTGAGGCCTCCTGTCGCGATGAGGTGGGGAACTAGGTCTTTCTCTGTGGTCTCCACAGGGGATTCAGACACCCTTTTCTCTTGGGAGATGCAAGACGAGCCTGCATTCCAGTCACTGCAGGGATATCCGGCCTTATTTCGAGTCAGGGCATCGCGGTGTCCATTCCACTGAGGCCGCAAACTAAGGGGTCCCTCTCACATACCTAGAGCTGAGAGAAGCCTCCTCTTGAGGTGCTTGTGGTAAGGTGGTATTCCTCTGGAGTCGAAGCCAGGGACTAACCTCTCATCTCGAGTTGATTTTTGGTCCACAGAGCTCTTTCATGTTGCTACAGTGACCTCAGGATCCCTCTAGCCTTGAAACAGTGTTCTTGGGGTTTCTCTGGAGTGCCATCAAGGAAATCAAGGCTCCTTTCATGTGTGATGTGCAACACAGAATTGCTCTGCACGCAGTGCAGGGGAATCGGGCCTCATCTCGCGGCGAGGGGGAAGTCTCATGGTTTTTCTCGAGTTGCGGCGGGAACCTGGGGTATATTCTCGAGTTACGACGGGGATGGCCCTTCCACACACGTGTTTGTTCAGCCACGTCAGGACTCTTGCCTAGTTGCGAGACACAACTCGGGATTCTCCTCGAGGCTTGGCAAGGCAATTGGGACGCCTCTCCAGCTGAGGCGGGAGACCAAGGGTCCCTTTCCACGTGCCACAGGAATCCTGGGACTCCTATCAAGTTTCACGAGGAGTCAGGCATCGTCTCCTTTGGAGGCACTGATCTCCGCGTACCTCTGGAGTTTTCAAAGGATGTGAGGCCTCCGGTCGCGATGAGGTGGGGAACTAGGTCTTTCTCTGTGGTCTCCACAGGGGATTCAGACATCCTTTCATCTTGGGAGATGCAAGACGAGCCTGCATTCAAGTCACTGCAGGGATATCCAGCCTTATTTCGCGTCAGGGCATCGCGGTGTCCATTCCACTTGAGGCCGCAAACTCAGGGTCCCTCTCACATACCTAGAGCTGAGAAAAGCCTCCTCTTGAGGTGCTTGTGGTAAGGTGGTGTTCCTCTGGAGTCGAAGCCAGGGACTAACCTCTCATCTCGAGTTGATTTTTGGCCCACGGAGCTCTTTCGTGTTGCTACAGTGACCTCAGGATCCCTCTAGCCTTGAAACAGTGTTCTTGGGGTTTCTCTGGAGTGCCATCAAGGAAATCAAGGCTCCTTTCATGTGTGATGTGCAACACGGAATTGCTCTGCACGCAGTGCAGGGGAATTCGGCCTCATCTCGCGGCGAGGGGGAAGTCTCATGGTTTTTCTCGAGTTGCGGCGGGAACCTGGGGTATATTCTCGAGTTACGACGGGGATGGCCCTTCCACCCACGTGTTTCTTCAGCGACGTCAGGACTCCTGCCTAGTTGCGAGGGACAACTCTGGATTATCCTCGAGGCTTGGCAGGGCAATTGGGACGCCTCTCCAGCTGAGGCGGGAGACCAAGTGTCCCTTTCCAAGTGCCACAGGAATCCTGGGACTCCTATCAAGTTTCACGAGGAGTCAGGCATCGTCTCCTTTGGAGGCACTGATATCCGCGTACCTCTGGAGTTTTCAAAGGATGTGAGGCTATCGGTCGCGATGAAGTGGGGAACTAAGTCTTTCTCTGTGCTTTCCACAGGGGATTCAGACATCCTTTCATCCTGGGAGATGCAAGACGAGCCTGCATTGAAGTCACTGCAGGGATATCCGGCCTTATTTCGAGTCAGGGCATCGCGGTGTCCATTCCACTTGAGGCCGCAAACTCAGGGTCCCTCTCACATACCTAGAGCTGAGAGAAGCCTCCTCTTGAGGTGCTTGTGGTAAGGTGGTATTCCTCTGGAGTCGAAGCCAGGGACAAACCTCTCATCTCGAGTTGATTTTTGGTCCACGGAGCTCTTTTGTGTTGCTACAGTGACCTCAGGATCCCTCTAGCCTTGAAACAGTGTTCTTGGGGATTCTCTGGAGTGCCATCAAGGAAATCAAGGCTCCTTTCATGTGTGATGTGCAACACAGAATTGCTCTGCACGCAGTGCAGGGGAATCGGGCCTCATCTCGCGGCGAGGGGGAAGTCTCATGGTTTTTCTCGAGTTGCGGCGGGAACCTGGGGTATATTCTCGAGTTACGACGGGGATGGCCCTTCCACACACGTGTTTGTTCAGCCACGTCAGGACTCTTGCCTAGTTGCGAGACACAACTCGGGATTCTCCTCGAGGCTTGGCAAGGCAATTGGGACGCCTCTCCAGCTGAGGCGGGAGACCAAGTGTCCCTTTCCACGTGCCACAGGAATCCTGGGACTCCTATCAAGTTTCACGAGGAGTCAGGCATCGTCTCCTTTGGAGGCACTGATCTCCGCGTACCTCTGGAGTTTTCAAAGGATGTGAGGCCTCCGGTCGCGATGAGGTGGGGAATTAGGTGTTTCTCTGTGGTCTCCACAGGGGATTCAGACATCCTTTCTTCTTGGGAGATGCAAGACGAGCCTCCATTCAAGTCACTGCAGGGATATCCGGCCTTATTTCGAGTCAGGGCATCGCGGTGTCCTTTCCCCTTGAGGCCGCAATCTCAGGATCCGTCTCACATACCTAGAGCTGAGAGAAGCCTCCTCTTGAGTTGCTTGTGGTAAGGTGGTATTCCTCAGGAGTCGAAGCCAGGGACTAACCTCTCATTTCGAGTTGATTCTTGGTCCAAGGAGCTCTTTCGTGTTGCTACAGTGACCTCAGGATCCCTCTAGCCTTGAAACAGTGTTCTTGGGGTTTCTCTGGAGTGCCATCAAGGAAATCAAGGCTCCCTTCATGTGTGATGTGCAACACGGAATTGCTCTGCATGCAGTGCAGGGGAATCAGGCCTCATCTCACGGCGAGGGGGAAGTCTCATGGTTTTTCTCGAGTTGCGGCTGGAACCTGGGGTATATTCTCGAGTTACGACGGGGATGGCCCTTCCACCCACGTGTTTGTTCAGCCACGTCAGGACTCCTGCCTAGTTGCGAGGGACAACTCGGGATTCTCCTCGAGGCTTTGCAGGGCAATTGGGACGCCTCTCCAGCTGAGACGGGAGACCAAGGGTCCCTTTCCACGTGCCACAGGAATCCTGGGTCTCCTATCAAGTTTCACGAGGAGTCAGGCATCGTCTCCTTTGGAGGCACTGATCTCCGCATACCTCTGGAGTTTTCAAAGGATTTGAGGCCTCCTGTCGCGATGAGGTGGGGAACTAGGTCTTTCTCTGTGGTCTCCACAGGGGATTCAGACATCCTTTCTTCTTGGGAGATGCAAGACGAGCCTGCATTCCAGTCACTGCAGGGATATCCGGCCTTATTTCGAGTCAGGGCATCGCGGTGTCCATTCCACTTGAGGCCGCAAACTCAGGGTCCCTCTCACATACCTAGAGCTGAGAGAAGCCTCCTCTTGAGGTGCTTGTGGTAAGGTGGTATTCCTCTGGAGTCGAAGCCGGGGACTAACCTCTCATCTCGAGTTGATTTTTGGTCCACGGAGCTCTTTCGTGTTGCTACAGGGACCTCAGGATCCCTCTAGCCTTGAAACAGTGTTCTTGGGGTTTCTCTGGAGTGCCATGAAGGAAATCAAGGCTCCTTTCATGTGTGATGTGCAACACAGAATTGCTCTGCACGCAGTGCAGGGGAATCGGGCCTCATCTCGCGGCGAGGGGGAAGTCTCATGGTTTTTCTCGAGTTGCGGCGGGAACCTGGGGTATATTCTCGAGTTACGACGGGGATGGCCCTTCCACACACGTGTTTGTTCAGCCACGTCAGGACTCTTGCCTAGTTGCGAGACACAACTCGGGATTCTCCTCGAGGCTTGGCAAGGCAATTGGGACGCCTCTCCAGCTGAGGCGGGAGACCAAGGGTCCCTTTCCACGTGCCACAGGAATCCTGGGACTCCTATCAAGTTTCACGAGGAGTCAGGCATCGTCTCCTTTGGAGGCACTGATCTCCGCGTACCTCTGGAGTTTTCAAAGGATGTGAGGCCTCCGGTCGCGATGAGGTGGGGAACTAGGTCTTTCTCTGTGGTCTCCACAGGGGATTCAGACATCCTTTCATCTTGGGAGATGCAAGACGAGCCTGCATTCCAGTCACTGCAGAGATATCCAGCCTTATTTTGCGGCAGGGCATCGCGGTGTCCATTCCACTTGAGGCCGCAAACTCAGGGTCCCTCTCACATACCTAGATCTGAGTGTAGCCTCCTCTTGAGGTGCTTGTGGTAAGGTGGTGTTCCTCTGGAGTCGAAGCCAGGGACTCACCTCTCATCTCGAGTTGATTTTTGGCCCACGGAGCTCTTTCGTGTTGCTACAGTGACCTCAGGATCCCTCTAGCCTTGAAACAGTGTTCTTGGGGTTTCTCTGGAGTGCCATCAAGGAAATCAAGGCTCCTTTCATGTGTGATGTGCAACACGGAATTGCTCTGCACACAGTGCAGGGGAATCGGGCCTCATCTCGCGGCGAGGGGGAAGTCTCATGGTTTTTCTCGAGTTGCGGCGGGAACCTGGGGTATATTCT
Organism: Cervus elaphus; assembly: GCF_910594005.1. Taxonomy (NCBI): domain Eukaryota; kingdom Metazoa; phylum Chordata; class Mammalia; order Artiodactyla; family Cervidae; genus Cervus; species Cervus elaphus. The sequence continues at coordinate 2,674,497 of NW_025316789.1, forward strand.
CGAGTTACGACGGGGATGGCCCTTCCACCCACGTGTTTCTTCAGCGACGTCAGGACTCCTGCCTAGTTGCGAGGGACAACTCTGGATTCTCCTCGAGGCTTGGCAGGGCAATTGGGACGCCTCTCCAGCTGAGGCGGGAGACCAAGTGTCCCTTTCCAAGTGCCACAGGAATCCTGGGACTCCTATCAAGTTTCACGAGGAGTCAGGCATCGTCTCCTTTGGAGGCACTGATCTCCGCGTACCTCTGGAGTTTTCAAAGGATGTGAGGCTATCGGTCGCGATGAGGTGGGGAACTAAGTCTTTCTCTGTGCTTTCCACAGGGGATTCAGACATCCTTTCGTCCTGGGAGATGCAAGACGAGCCTGCATTGAAGTCACTGCAGGGATATCCGGCCTTATTTCGAGTCAGGGCATCGCGGTGTCCATTCCACTTGAGGCCGCAAACTCAGGGTCCCTCTCACATACCTAGAGCTGAGAGAAGCCTCCTCTTGAGGTGCTTGTGGTAAGGTGGTATTCCTCTGGAGACGAATCCAGGGACTAACCTCTCTTTTCGAGTTGATTTTTGGTCCACAGAGTTCTTTCGTGTTGCTACAGTGACCTCAGGATCCCTCTATCATTGAAACAGTGTTCTTGGGGTTTCTCTGGAGTGCCATCAAGGAAATCAAGGCTCCTTTCATGTGTGATGTGCAAGACGGAATTGCTCTGCACGCAGTACAGGGGAATCGGCCCTCATCTCGCATCGAGGGGGAAGTCTCATGGTTTTTCTCGAGTTGCGGCGGGAACCTGGGGTATATTCTCGAGTTACGACGGGGATGGCCCTTCCACCCACGTGTTTGTTCAGCCACGTCAGGACTCCTGCCTAGTTGCGAGGGACAACTCGGGATTCTCCTCGAGGCTTGGCAGGGCAATTGGAACGCCTCTCCAGCTGAGGCGGGAGACCAAGGGTCCCTTTCCACGTGCCACAGGAATCCTGGGACTCCTATCAAGTTTCACGAGGAGTCAGGCATCGTCTCCTTTGGAGGCACTGATCTCCGCGTACCTCTGGAGTTTTCAAAGGATGTGAGGCCTCCGGTCGCGATGAGGTGGGGAACTAGGTCTTTCTCTGTGGTCTCCACAGGGGATTCAGACATCCTTTCTTCCTGGGAGATGCAAGACGAGCCTGCATTCAAGTCACTGCAGGGATATCCAGCCTTATTTCGAGTCAGGGCATCGCGGTGTCCATTCCACTTGAGGCCGCAAACTCAGGATCCCTCTCACATACCTAGAGCTGAGAGAAGCCTCCTCTTGAGGTGCTTGTGGTAAGGTGGTATTCCTCAGGAGTCGAAGCCAGGGACTAACCTCTCATCTCGTGTTGATTCTTGGTCCACGGAGCTCTTTCGTGTTGCTACAGTGACCTCAGGATCCCTCTAGCCTTGAAACAGTTATCTTAGGGTTTCTCTGGAGTGCCATCAAGGAAATCAAGGCTCCTTTCATGTGTGATGTGCAACACGGAATAGCTCTGCACGCAGTGCAGGGGTATTGGGCCTCATCTCGCGGCGAGGGGGAAGTCTCATGGTTTTTCTCGAGTTGCGGCGGGAACCTGGGGTATATTCTCGAGTTACGACGGGGATGGCCCTTCCACACACGTGTTTGTTCAGCCACGTCAGGACTCTTGCCTAGTTGCGAGACACAACTCGGGATTCTCCTCGAGGCTTGGCAAGGCAATTGGGACGCCTCTCCAGCTGAGGCGGGAGACCAAGGTTCCCTTTCCACGTGCCACAGGAATCCTGGGACTCCTATCAAGTTTCACGAGGAGTCAGGCATCGTCTCCTTTGGAGGCACTGATCTCCGCGTACCTCTGGAGTTTTCAAAGGATGTGAGGCCTCCGATCGCGTTGAGGTGGGGAATTAGGTGTTTCTCTGTGGTCTCCACAGGGGATTCAGACATCCTTTCTTCTTGGGAGATGCAAGACGAGCCTGCATTCAAGTCACTGCAGGGATATCCGGCCTTATTTCGAGTCAGGGCATCGCGGTGTCCTTTCCCCTTGAGGCCGCAAACTCAGGATCCCTCTCACATACCTAGAGCTGAGAGAAGCCTCCTCTTGAGTTGCTTGTGGTAAGGTGGTATTCCGCAGGAGTCGAAGCCAGGGACTAACCTCTCATCTCAAGTTGATTCTTGGTCCACGGAGCTCTTTCGTGTTGCTACAGTGACCTCAGGATCCCTCTAGCCTTGAAACAGTGTTCTTGAGGTTTCTCTGGAGTGCCATCAAGGAAATCAAGGCTCCTTTCATGTGTGATGTGCAAGACGGAATTGCTCTGCACGCAGTACAGGGGAATCGGGCCTCATCTCGCATCGAGGGGGAAGTCTCATGGTTTTTCTCGAGTTGCGGCGGGAACCTGGGGTATATTCTCGAGTTACGACGGGGATGGCCCTTCCACCCATGTGTTTGTTCAGCCACGTCAGGACTCCTGCCTAGTTGCGAGGGACAACTCGGGATTCTCCTCGAGGCTTGGCAGGGCAATTGGAACGCCTCTCCAGCTGAGGCGGGAGACCAAGGGTCCCTTTCCACGTGCCACAAGAATCCTGGGACTCCTATCAAGTTTCACGAGGAGTCAGGCATCGTCTCCTTTGGAGGCACTGATCTCTGCATACCTCTGGAGTTTTCAAAGGATATGAGGCCTCCGGTCGCGATGAGGTGGGGAACTAGGTGTTTCTCTGTGGTCTCCACAGGGGATTCAGACATCCTTTCTTCTTGGGAGATGCAAGACGAGCCTGCATTCAAGTCACTGCAGGGATATCCGGCCTTATTTCGAGTCAGGGCATCGCGGTGTCCATTCCACTTGAGGCCGCAAACTCAGGGTCCCTCTCACATACCTAGAGCTGAGAGAAGCCTCCTCTTGAGGTGCTTGTGGTAAGGTGGTATTCCTCTGGAGTCAAAGCCAGGGACTAACCTCTCATCTCGAGTTGATTTTTGGCCCACGGAGCTCTTTCGTGTTGCTACAGTGACCTCAGGATCCCTCTAGCCTTGAAACAGTGTTCTTGGGGTTTCTCTGGAGTGCCATCAAGGAAATCAAGGCTCCTTTCATGTGTGATGTGCAAGACGGAATTGCTCTGCACGCAGTGCAGGGGAATCGGGCCTCATCTCGCGGCGAGGGGGAAGTCTCATGGTTTTTCTCGAGTTGCGGCGGGAACCTGGGGTATATTCTCGAGTTACGACGGGGATGGCCCTTCCACACACGTGTGTGTTCAGCCATGTCAGGACTCCTGCCTAGTTGCGAGGGACAACTCGGGATTCTCCTCGAGGCTTTGCAGGGCAATTGGGACGCCTCTCCAGCTGAGACGGGAGACCAAGGGTCCCTTTCCACGTGCCACAGGAATCCTGGGTCTCCTATCAAGTTTCACGAGGAGTCAGGCATCGTCTCCTTTGGAGGCACTGATCTCCGCATACCTCTGGAGTTTTCAAAGGATTTGAGGCCTCCTGTCGCGATGAGGTGGGGAACTAGGTCTTTCTCTGTGGTCTCCACATGGGATTCAGACACCCTTTTGTCTTGGGAGATGCAAGACGAGCCTGCATTCCAGTCACTGCAGGGATATCCGGCCTTATTTCGAGTCAGGGCATCGCGGTGTCCATTCCACTGAGGCCGCAAACTCAGGGTCCCTCTCACATACCTAGAGCTGAGAGAAGCCTCCTCTTGAGGTGCTTGTGGTAAGGTGGTATTCATCTGGAGTCGAAGCCAGGGACTAACCTCTCATCTCGAGTTGATTTTTGGTCCACAGAGCTCTTTCATGTTGCTACAGTGACCTCAGGATCCCTCTAGCCTTGAAACAGTGTTCTTGGGGTTTCTCTGGAGTGCCATCAAGGAAATCAACGCTCCTTTCATGTGTGATGTGCAACACAGAATTGCTCTGCACGCAGTGCAGGGGAATCGGGCGTCATCTCGCGGCGAGGGGGAAGTCTCATGGTTTTTCTCGAGTTGCGGCGGGAACCTGGGGTATATTCTCGAGTTACGACGGGGATGGCCCTTCCACACACGTGTTTGTTCAGCCACGTCAGGACTCTTGCCTAGTTGCGAGACACAACTCGGGATTCTCCTCGAGGCTTGGCAAGGCAATTGGGACGCCTCTCCAGCTGAGGCGGGAGACCAAGGGTCCCTTTCCACGTGCCACAGGAATCCTGGGACTCCTATCAAGTTTCACGAGGAGTCAGGCATCGTCTCCTTTGGAGGCACTGATCTCCGCGTACCTCTGGAGTTTTCAAAGGATGTGAGGCCTCCGGTCGCGATGAGGTGGGGAACTAGGTCTTTCTCTGTGGTCTCCACAGGGGATTTAGACATCCTTTCATCTTGGGAGATGCAAGACGAGCCTGCATTCAAGTCACTGCAGGGATATTCAGCCTTATTTCGAGTCAGGGCATCGCGGTGTCCATTCCACTTGAGGCCGCAAACTCAGGGTCCCTCTCACATACCTAGAGCTGAGAGAAGCCTCCTCTTGAGGTGCTTGTGGTAAGGTGGTATACCTCTGGAGTCGAAGCCAGGGACTAACCTCTCATCTCGAGTTGATTTTTGGCCCACGGAGCTCTTTCGTCTTACTACAGTGACCTCAGGATCCCTCTAGCCTTGAAACAGTGTTCTTGGGGTTTCTCTGGAGTGCCATCAAGGAAATCAAGGCTCCTTTCATGGGTGATGTGCAACACGGAATTGCTCTGCACGCAGTGCAGGGGAATCGGGCCTCATCTCGCGGCGAGGGGGAAGTCTCATGGTTTTTCTCGAGTTGCGGCGGGAACCTGGGGTATATTCTCGAGTTACGACGGGGATGGCCCTTCCACCCACGTGTTTCTTCAGCGACGTCAGGACTCCTGCCTAGTTGCGAGGGACAACTCTGGATTCTCCTCGAGGCTTGGCAGGGCAATTGGGACGCCTCTCCAGCTGAGGCGGGAGACCAAGTGTCCCTTTCCAAGTGCCACAGGAATCCTGGGACTCCTATCAAGTTTCACGAGGAGTCAGGCATCGTCTCCTTTGGAGGCACTGATCTCCGCGTACCTCTGGTGTTTTCAAAGGATGTGAGGCTATCGGTCGCGATGAGGTGGGGAACTAAGTCTTTCTCTGTGCTTTCCACAGGGGATTCAGACATCCTTTCGTCCTGGGAGATGCAAGACGAGCCTGCATTGAAGGCACTGCAGGGATATCCGGCCTTATTTCGAGTCAGGGCATCGCGGTGTCCATTCCACTTGAGGCCGCAAACTCAGGGTCCCTCTCACATACCTAGAGCTGAGAGAAGCCTCCTCTTGAGGTGCTTGTGGTAAGGTGGTATTCCTCTGGAGACGAATCCAGGGACTAACCTCTCTTTTCGAGTTGATTTTTGGTCCACAGAGTTCTTTCGTGTTGCTACAGTGACCTCAGGATCCCTCTAGCCTTGAAACAGTGTTCTTGGGGTTTCTCTGGAGTGCCATGAAAGAAATCAAGGCTCCTTTCATGTGTGATGTGCAAGACGGAATTGCTCTGCACGCAGTACAGGGGAATCGGGCCTCATCTCGCATCGAGGGGGAAGTCTCATGGTTTTTCTCGAGTTGCGGCGGGAACCTGGGGTATATTCTCGAGTTACGACGGGGATGGCGCTTCCACCCACGTGTTTGTTCAGCCACGGCAGGACTCCTGCCTAGTTGCGAGGGACAACTCGGGATTCTCCTCGAGGCTTGGCAGGGCAATTGGAACGCCTCTCCAGCTGAGGCGGGAGACCAAGGATCCCTTTCCACGTGCCACAGGAATCCTGGGACTCCTATCAAGTTTCACGAGGAGTCAGGCATCGTCTCCTTTGGAGGCACTGATCTCCGCGTACCTCTGGAGTTTTCAAAGGATGTGAGGCCTCCGGTCGCGATGAGGTGGGGAACTAGGTGTTTCTCTGTGGTCTCCACAGGGGATTCAGACATCCTTTCTTCTTGGGAGATGCAAGACGAGCCTGCATTCAAGTCACTGCAGGGATATCCAGCCTTATTTCGAGTCAGGGCATCGCGGTGTCCATTCCACATGAGGCCGCAAACTCAGGATCCCTCTCACATACCTAGAGCTGAGAGAAGCCTCCTCTTGAGGTGCTTGTGGTAAGGTGGTATTCCTCAGGAGTCGAAGCCAGGGACTAACCTCTCATCTCGTGTTGATTCTTGGTCCACGGAGCTCTTTCGTGTTGCTACAGTGACCTCAGGATCCCTCTAGCCTTGAAACAGTGTTCTTGGGGTTTCTCTGGAGTGCCATCAAGGAAATCAAGGCTCCTTTCATGTGTGATGTGCAACACGGAATTGCTCTGCACGCAGTGCAGGGGAATCGGGCCTCATCTCGCGGCGAGGGGGAAGTCTCATGGTTTTTCTCGAGTTGCGGCGGGAACCTGGGGTATATTCTCGAGTTACGACGGGGATGGCCCTTCCACACACGTGTGTGTTCAGCCATGTCAGGACTCCTTCCTAGTTGCGAGGGACAACTCGGGATACTCCTCGAGGCTTTGCAGGGCAATTGGAACGCCTCTCCAGCTGAGACGGGAGACCAAGGGTCCCTTTCCACGTGCCACAGGAATCCTGGGTCTCCTATGAAGTTTCACGAGGAGTCAGGCATCGTCTCCTTTGGAGGCACTGATCTCCGCATACCTCTGGAGTTTTCAAAGGATTTGAGGCCTCCTGTCGCGATGAGGTGGGGAACTAGGTCTTTCTCTGTGGTCTCCACAGGGGATTCAGACACCCTTTCGTCTTGGGAGATGCAAGACGAGCCTGCATTCCAGTCACTGCAGGGATATCCGGCCTTATTTCGAGTCAGGGCATCGCGGTGTCCATTCCACTTGAGGCCGCAAACTCAGGGTCCCTCTCACATACCTAGAGCTGAGAGAAGCCTCCTCTTGAGGTGCTTGTGGTAAGGTGGTATTCCTCTGGAGTCGAAGCCAGGGACTAACCTCTCATCTCGAGTTGATTTTTGGTCCACGGAGCTCTTTCGTGTTGCTACCGTGACCTCAGGATCCCTCTAGCCTTGAAACAGTGTTCTTGGGGTTTCTCTGGAGTGCCATGAAGGAAATCAAGGCTCCTTTCATGTGTGATGTGCAACACAGAATTGCTCTGCACGCAGTGCAGGGGAATCGGGCCTCATCTCGCGGCGAGGGGGAAGTCTCATGGTTTTTCTCGAGTTGCGGCGGGAACCTGGGGTATATTCTCGAGTTACGACGGGGATGGCCCTTCCACACACGTGTTTGTTCAGCCACGTCAGGACTCTTGCCTAGTTGCGAGACACAACTCGGGATTTTCCTCGAGGCTTGGCAAGGCAATTGGGATGCCTCTCCAGCTGAGGCGGGAGACCAAGGGTCCCTTTCCACGTGCCACAGGAATCCTGGGACTCCTATCAAGTTTCACGAGGAGTCAGGCATCGTCTCCTTTGGAGGCACTGATCTCCGCGTACCTCTGGAGTTTTCAAAGGATGTGAGGCCTCCGGTCGCGATGAGGTGGGGAACTAGGTCTTTCTCTGTGGTCTCCACAGGGGATTCAGACATCCTTTCTTCTTGGGAGATGCAAGACGAGCCTGCATTCAAGTCACTGCAGGGATATCCAGCCTTATTTCGCGTCATGGCATCGCGGTGTCCATTCCACTTGAGGCCGCAAACTCAGGGTCCCTCTCACATACCTAGAGCTGAGAGAAGCCTCCTCTTGAGTTGCTTGTGGTAAGGTGGTATTCCTCTGGAGTCGAAGCCAGGGACTAACCTCTCATCTCGAGTTGATTTTTGGCCCACGGAGCTCTTTCGTGTTGCTACAGTGACCTCAGGATCCCTCTAGCCTTGAAACAGTGTTCTTGGGGTTTCTCTGGAGTGCCATGAAGGAAATCAAGGCTCCTTTCATGTGTGATGTGCAACACAGAATCGCTCTGCACGCAGTGCAGGGGAATCGGGCCTCATCTCGCGGCGAGGGGGAAGTCTCATGGTTTTTCTCGAGTTGCGGCGGGAACCTGGGGTATATTCTCGAGTTACGACGGGGATGGCCCTTCCACCCACGTGTTTCTTCAGCGACGTCAGGACTCCTGCCTAGTTGCGAGGGACAACTCTGGATTCTCCTCGAGGCTTGGCAGGGCAATTGGGACGCCTCTCCAGCTGAGGCGGGAGACCAAGTGTCCCTTTCCAAGTGCCACAGGAATCCTGGGACTCCTATCAAGTTTCACGAGGAGTCAGGCATCATCTCCTTTGGAGGCACTGATCTCCGCGTACCTCTGGAGTTTTCAAAGGATGTGAGGCCTCCGGTCGCGATGAGGTGGGGAACTAGATGTTTCTCTGTGGTCTCCACAGGGGATTCAGACATCCTTTCTTCTTGGGAGATGCAAGACGAGCCTGCATTCCAGTCACTGCAGGGATATCCGGCCTTATTTCGAGTCAGGGCATCGCGGTGTCCATTCCACTTGAGGCCGCAAACTCAGGATCCCTCTCACATACCTAGAGCTGAGAGAAGCCTCCTCTTGAGGTGCTTGTGGTAAGGTGGTATTCCTCAGGAGTCGAAGCCAGGGACTAACCTCTCATCTCGTGTTGATTCTTGGTCCACGGAGCTCTTTCGTGTTGCTACAGTGACCTCAGGATCCCTCTAGCCTTGAAACAGTGTTCTTGGGGTTTCTCTGGAGTGCCATCAAGGAAATCAAGGCTCCTTTCATGTGTGATGTGCAACACAGAATTGCTCTGCACGCAGTGCAGGGGAATCGGGCCTCATCTCGTGGCGAGGGGGAAGTCTCATGGTTTCTCTCGAGTTGCGGCGGGAACCTGGGGTATATTCTCGAGTTACGACGGGGATGGCCCTTCCACCCACGTGTTTCTTCAGCGACGTCAGGACTCCTGCCTAGTTGCGAGGGACAACTCGGGATTCTCCTCGAGGCTTTGCAGGGCAATTGGGACGCCTCTCCAGCTGAGACGGGAGACCAAGGGTCCCTTTCCACGTGCCACAGGAATCCTGGGACTCCTATCAAGTTTCACGAGGAGTCAGGCATCGTCTCCTTTGGAGGCACTGATCTCCGCATACCTCTGGAGTTTTCAAAGGATTTGAGGCCTCCTGTCGCGATGAGGTGGGGAACTAGGTCTTTCTCTGTGGTCTCCACAGGGGATTCAGACACCCTTTCGTCTTGGGAGATGCAAGACGAGCCTGCATTCCAGTCACTGCAGGGATATCCGGCCTTATTTCGAGTCAGGGCATCGCGGTGTCCATTCCACTTGAGGCCGCAAACTCAGGGTCCCTATCACATACCTAGAGCTGAGAGAAGCCTCCTCTTGAGGTCCTTGTGGTAAGGTGGTATTCCTCTGGAGACGAATCCAGGGACTAACCTCTCTTTTCGAGTTGATTTTTGGTCCACAGAGTTCTTTCGTGTTGCTACAGTGACTTCAGGATCCCTCTATCCTTGAAAAAGTGTTCTTGGGGTTTCTCTGGAGTGCCATCAAGGAAATCAAGGCTCCTTTCATGTGTGATGTGTAAGACGGAATTGCTCTGCACGCAGTACAGGGGAATCGGGCCTCATCTCGCATCGAGGGGGAAGTCTCATGGTTTTTCTCGAGTTGCGGCGGGAACCTGGGGTATATTCTCGAGTTACGACGGGGATGGCCCTTCCACCCACGTGTTTGTTCAGCCACGTCAGGACTCCTGCCTAGTTGCGAGGGACAACTCTGGATTCTCCTCGAGGCTTGGCAGGGCAATTGGGACGCCTCTCCAGCTGAGACAGGAGACCAAGTGTCCCTTTCCAAGTGCCACAGGAATCCTGGGACTCCTATCAAGTTTCACGAGGAGTCAGGCATCGTCTCCTTTGGAGGCACTGATCTCCGCGTACCTCTGGAGTTTTCAAAGGATGTGAGGCTATCGGTCGCGATGAAGTGGGGAACTAAGTCTTTCTCTGTGCTTTCCACAGGGGATTCAGAAATCCTTTCGTCTTGGGAGATGCAAGACGAGCCTGCATTGAAGTCACTGCAGGGATATCCGGCCTTATTTCGAGTCAGGGCATCGCGGTGTCCATTCCACTTGAGGCCGCAAACTCAGGGTCCCTCTCACATACCTAGAGCTGAGAGAAGCCTCCTCTTGAGGTGTTTGTGGTAAGGTGGTATTCCTCTGGAGACGAATCCAGGGACTAACCTCTCTTTTTGAGTTGATTTTTGGTCCACAGAGTTCTTTCGTGTTGCTACAGTGACCTCAGGATCCCTCTATCCTTGAAACAGTGTTCTTGGGGTTTCTCTGGAGTGCCATCAAGGAAATCAAGGCTCCTTTCATGTGTGATGTGCAAGACGGAATTGCTCTGCACGCAGTACAGGGGAATCGGGCCTCATCTCGCATCGAGGGGGAAGTCTCATGGTTTTTCTCGAGTTGCGGCGGGAACCTGGGGTATATTCTCGAGTTACGACGGGGATGGCCCTTCCACCCACGTGTTTGTTCAGCCACGTCAGGACTCCTGCCTAGTTGCGAGGGACAACTCGGGATTCTCCTCGAGGCTTGGCAGGGCAATTGGAACGCCTCTCCAGCTGAGGCGGGAGACCAAGGGTCCCTTTCCAAGTGCCACAGGAATCCTGGGACTCCTATCAAGTTTCACGAGGAGTCAGGCATCGTCTCCTTTGGAGGCACTGATCTCCGCGTACCTCTGGAGTTTTCAAAGGATGTGAGGCTATCGGTCGCGATGAGGTGGGGAACTAAGTCTTTCTCTGTGCTTTCCACAGGGGATTCAGACATCCTTTCGTCCTGGGAGATGCAAGACGAGACTGCATTGAAGTCACTGCAGGGATATCCGGCCTTATTTCGAGTCAGGGCATCGCGGTGTCCATTCCACTTGAGGCTGCACACTCAGGGTCCCTCTCACATACCTAGAGCTGAGAGAAGCCTCCTCTTGAGGTGCTTGTGGTAAGGTGGTATTCCTCTGGAGTCGAAGCCAGGGACTAACCTCTCATCTCGAGTTGATTTTTGGCCCACGGAGCTCTTTCGTGTTGCTACAGTGACCTCAGGATCCCTCTAGCCTTGAAACAGTGTTCTTGGGGTTTCTCTGGAGTGCCATCAAGGAAATCAAGGCTCCTTTCATGTGTTATGTGCAACACGGAATTGCTCTGCACGCAGTGCAGGGAAATCGGGCCTCATCTCGCGGCGAGGGGGAAGTCTCATGGTTTTTCTCGAGTTGCGGCGGGAACCTGGGGTATATTCTCGAGTTACGATGGGGATGGCCCTTCCACCCACGTGTTTCTTCAGCCACGTCAGGACTCCTGCCTAGTTGCGAGGGACAACTCTGGATTCTCCTCGAGGCTTGGCAGGGCAATTGGGACGCCTCTCCAGCTGAGGCGGGAGACCAAGGGTCCCTTTCCACGTGCCACAGGAATCCTGGGACTCCTATCAAGTTTCACGAGGAGTCAGGCATCGTCTCCTTTGGAGGCACTGATCTCCGCGTACCTCTGGAGTTTTCAAAGGATGTGAGGCCTCCGGTCGCGATGAGGTGGGGAACTAAGTCTTTCTCTGTGGTCTCCACAGGAGATTCAGACATCCTTTCTTCTTGGGAGATGCAAGACGAGCCTGCATTCAAGTCACTGCAGGGATATCCAGCCTTAATTCGCGTCAGGGCATCGCGGTGTCCATTCCACTTGAGGCCGCAAACTCAGGGTCCCTCTCACATACCTAGAGCTGAGAGAAGCCTCCTCTTGAGGTGCTTGTGGTAAGGTGGTATTCCTCTGGAGTCGAAGCCAGCTACTAACCTCTCATCTCGAGTTGATTTTTGGCCCACGGAGCTCTTTCGTGTTGCTACAGTGACCTCAGGATCCCTCTAGCCTTGAAACAGTGTTCTTGGGGTTTCTCTGGAGTGCCATGAAGGAAATCAAGGCTCCTTTCATGTGTGATGTGCAACACAGAATTGCTCTGCATGCAGTGCAGGGGAATCGGGCCTCATCTCGTGGCGAGGGGGAAGTCTCATGGTTTTTCTCAAGTTGCGGCGGGAACCTGGGGTGTATTCTCGAGTTACGACGGGGATGGCCCTTCCACCCACGTGTTTCTTCAGCGACGTCAGGACTCCTGCCTAGTTGCGAGGGACAACTCGGGATTCTCCTCGAGGCTTGGCAGGGCAATTGGAACGCCTCTCCAGGTGAGGCGGGAGACCAAGGGTCCCTTTCCACGTGCCACAAGAATCCTGGGACTCCTATCAAGTTTCACAAGGAGTCAGGCATCGTCTCCTTTGGAGGCACTGATCATCGCGTACCTCTGGAGTTTTCAAAGGATGTGAGGCCTCCGGTCGCGATGAGGTGGGGAACTAGGTGTTTCTCTGTGGTCTCCACAGGGGATTCAGACATCCTTTCTTCTTGGGAGATGCAAGACGAGCCTGCATTCAAGTCACTGCAGGGATATCCGGCCTTATTTCGAGTCAGGGCATCGCGGTGTCCATTCCACTTGAGGCCGCAAACTCAGGATCCCTCTCACATACCTAGAGCTGAGAGAAGCCTCCTCTTGAGGTGCTTGTGGTAAGGTGGTATTCCTCAGGAGTCGAAGCCAGGGACTAACCTCTCATCTCGTGTTGATTCTTGGTCCACGGAGCTCTTTCGTGTTGCTACAGTGACCTCAGGATCCCTCTAGCCTTGAAACAGTGTTCTTGGGGTTTCTCTGGAGTGCCATCAAGGAAATCAAGGCTCCTTTCATGTGTGATGTGCAAAACGGAATTGCTCTGCACGCAGTGCAGGGGAATCGGGCCTCATCTCGCGGCGAGGGGGAAGTCTCATGGTTTTTCTCGAGTTGCGGCGGGAACCTGGGGTATATTCTCGAGTTACGATGGGGATGGCCCTTCCACCCACGTGTTTCTTCAGCGACGTCAGGACTCCTGCCTAGTTCCGAGGGACAACTCTGGATTCTCCTCGAGGCTTGGCAGGGCAATTGGGACGCCTCTCCAGCTGAGGCGGGAGACCAAGTGTCCCTTTCCAAGTTCCACAGGAATCCTGGGACTCCTATCAAGTTTCACGAGGAGTCAGGCATCGTCTCCTTTGGAGGCACTGATCTCCGCGTACCTCTGGAGTTTTCAAAGGATGTGAGGCTATCGGTCGCGATGAGGTGGGGAACTAAGTCTTTCTCTGTGCTTTCCACAGGGGATTCAGACATCCTTTCGTCCTGGGAGATGCAAGACGAGCCTGCATTGAATTCACTGCAGGGATATCCGGCCTTATTTCGAGTCAGGGCATCGCGGTGTCCATTCCACTTGAGGCCGCAAACTCAGGGTCCCTCTCACATACCTAGAGCTGAGAGAAGCCTCCTCTTGAGGTGCTTGTGGTAAGGTGGTATTCCTCTGGAGACGAATCCAGGGACTAATCTCTCTTTTCGAGTTGATTTTTGGTCCACAGAGTTCTTTCGTGTTGCTATAGTGACCTCAGGATCCCTCTATCCTTGAAACAGTGTTCTTGGGGTTTCTCTGGAGTGCCATCAAGGAAATCAAGGCTCCTTTCATGTGTGATGTGCAAGACGGAATTGCTCTGCACGCAGTACAGGGGAATCGGGCCTCATCTCGCGGCGAGGGGGAAGTCTCATGGTTTTTCTCGAGTTCCGGCGGGAACCTGGGGTATATTCTCGAGTTACGACGGGGATGGCCCTTCCACCCACGTGTTTGTTCAGCCACGTCAGGACTCCTGCTTAGTTGTGAGGGACAACTCGGGATTCTCCTCGAGGCTTGGCAGGGCAATTGGAACGCCTCTCCAGCTGAGGCGGGTGACCAAGGGTCTCTTTCCACGTGCCACAAGAATCCTGGGACTCCTATCAAGTTTCACGAGGAGTCAGGCATCGTCTCCTTTGGAGGCACTGATCTCCGCGTACCTCTGGAGTTTTCAAAGGATGTGAGGCTATCGGTCGCGATGAGGTGGGGAACTAAGTCTTTCTCTGTGCTTTCCACAGGGGATTCAGACATCCTTTCGTCCTTGGAGATGCAAGACGAGCCTGCATTCAAGTCACTGCAGGGATATCCAGCCTTATTTCGAGTCAGGGCATAGTGGTGTCCATTCCACTTGAGGCTCCAAACTCAGGGTCCCTCTCACATACCTAGAGCTGAGAGAAGCCTCCTCTTGAGGTGCTTGTGGTAAGGTGGTATTCCTCTGGAGACGAATCCAGGGACTAACCTCTCTTTTTGAGTTGATTTTTGGTCCACAGAGTTCTTTCGTGTTGCTACAGTGACCTCAGGATCCCTCTATCCTTGAAACAGTGTTCTTGGGGTTTCTCTGGAGTGCCATCAAGGAAATCAAGGCTCCTTTCATGTGTGATGTGCAACACGGAATTGCTCTGCACGCAGTACAGGGGAATCGGGCCTCATCTCGCATCGAGGGGGAAGTCTCATGGTTTTTCTCGAGTTGCGGCGGGAACCTGGGGTATATTCTCGAGTTACGACGGGGATGGCCCTTCCACCCACGTGTTTGTTCAGCCACGTCAGGACTCCTGCCTAGTTGCGAGGGACAACTCGGGATTCTCCTCGAGGCTTGGCAGGGCAATTGGAACGCCTCTCCAGCTGAGGCGGGAGACCAAGGGTCCCTTTCCACGTGCCACAAGAATCCTGGGACTCCTATCAAGTTTCACGAGGAGTCAGGCATCGTCTCCTTTGGAGGCACTGATCTCCGCGTACCTCTGGAGTTTTCAAAGGATGTGAGGCCTCCGGTCGCGATGAGGTGGGGAACTAGGTGTTTCTCTGTGGTCTCCACAGGGGATTCAGACATCCTTTCTTCTTGGGAGATGCAAGACGAGCCTGCATTCCAGTCACTGCAGGGATATCCGGCCTTATTTCGAGTCAGGGCATCGCGGTGTCCATTCCACTTGAGGCCGCAAACTCAGGATCCCTCTCACATACCTAGAGCTGAGAGAAGCCTCCTCTTGAGGTGCTTGTGGTAAGGTGGTATTCCTCAGGAGTCGAACCCAGGGACTAACCTCTCATCTCGTGTTGATTCTTGGTCCACGGAGCTCTTTCGTTTGCTACAGTGAGCTCAGGATCCCTCTAGCCTTGAAACAGTGTTCTTGGGGTTTCTCTGGAGTGCCATCAAGGAAATCAAGGCTCCTTTCATGTGTGATGTGCAACACGGAATTGCTCTGCACGCAGTGCAGGGAAATCGGGCCTCATCTCGCGGCGAGGGGGAAGTCTCATGGTTTTTCTCGAGTTGCGGCGGGAACCTGGGGTATATTCTCGAGTTACGACGGGGATGGCCCTTCCACCCACGTGTTTCTTCAGCGATGTCAGGACTCCTGCCTAGTTGCGAGGGACAACTCTGGATTCTCCTCGAGGCTTTGCAGGGCAATTGGGACGCCTCTCCAGCTGAGACGGGAGACTAAGGGTCCCTTTCCACGTGCCACAGGAATCCTGGGTCTCCTATCAAGTTTCACGAGGAGTCAGGCATCGTCTTCTTTGGAGGCACTGATCTCCGCATACCTCTGGAGTTTTCAAAGGATTTGAGGCCTCCTTTCGCGATGAGGTGGGGAACTAAGTCTTTCTCTGTGGTCTCCACAGGGGATTCAGACATCCTTTCGTCCTGGGAGATGCAAGACGAGCCTGCATTGAAGTCACTGCAGGGATATCCGGCCTTATTTCGAGTCAGGGCATCGCGGTGTCCATTCCACTTGAGGCCGCAAACTCAGGGTCCCTCTCACATACCTAGAGCTGAGAGAAGCCTCCTCTTGAGGTGCTTGTGGTAAGGTGGTATTCCTCTGGAGACGAATCCAGGGACTAACCTCTCTTTTTGAGTTGATTTTTGGTCCACAGAGTTCTTTCGTGTTGCTATAGTGACCTCAGGATCCCTCTATCCTTGAAACAGTGTTCTTGGGGTTTCTCTGGAGTGCCATCAAGGAAATCAAGGCTCCTTTCATGTGTGATGTGCAAGACGGAATTGCTCTGCACGCAGTGCAGGGGAATCGGGCCTCATCTCGCGGTGAGGGGGAAGTCTCATGGTTTTTCTCGAGTTGCAGCGGGAACCTGGGGTATATTCTCGAGTTACGACGGGGATGGCCCTTCCACCCACGTGTTTGTTCAGCCACGTCAGGACTCCTGCTTAGTTGTGAGGGACAACTCGGGATTCTCCTCGAGGCTTAGCAGGGCAATTGGAACGCCTCTCCAGCTGAGGCGGGTGACCAAGGGTCCCTTTCCACGTGCCACAAGAATCCTGGGACTCCTATCAAGTTTCACGAGGAGTCAGGCATCGTCTCCTTTGGAGGCACTGATCTCCGCGTACCTCTGGAGTTTTCAAAGGATGTGAGGCCTCCGGTCGCGATGAGGTGGGGAACTAGGTCTTTCTCTGTGCTTTCCACAGGGGATTCAGACATCCTTTCATCTTGGGAGATGCAAGACGAGCCTGCATTCAAGTCACTGCAGGGATATCCAGCCTTATTTCACGTCAGGGCATCGCGGTGTCCATTCCATTTGAGGCCGCAAACTCAGGGTCCCTCTCACATACCTAGAGCTGAGAGAAGCCTCCTCTTGAGGTGCTTGTGGTAAGGTGGTATTCCTCTGGAGTCGAAGCCAGGGACTAACCTCTCATCTCGAGTTGATTTTTGGCCCACGGAGTTCTTTCGTGTTGCTACAGTGACCTCAGGATCCCTCTAGCCTTGAAACAGTGTTCTTGGGGTTTCTCTGGAGTGCCATCAAGGAAATCAAGGCTCCTTTCATGTGTGATGTGCAACACGGAATTGCTCTGCACGCAGTGCAGGGGAATCGGGCCTCATCTCGCGGCGAGGGGGAAGTCTCATGGTTTTTCTCGAGTTGCGGCGGGAACCTGGGGTATATTCTCGAGTTACGACGGGGATGGCCCTTCCACCCACGTGTTTCTTCAGCAACGTCAGGACTCCTGCCTAGTTGCGAGGGACAACTCGGGATTCTCCTCGAGGATTGGCAGGGCAATTGGGACGCCTCTCCAGCTGAGGCGGGTGACCAAGGGTCCCTTTCCACGTGCCACAAGAATCCTGGGACTCCTATCAAGTTTCACGAGGAGTCAGGCATCGTCTCCTTTGGAGGCACTGATCTCCGCGTACCTCTGGAGTTTTCAAAGGATGTGAGGCTATCGGTCGCGATGAGGTGGGGAACTAAGTCTTTCTCTGTGCTTTCCACAGGGGATTCAGACATCCTTTCGTCCTTGGAGATGCAAGACGAGCCTGCATTCAAGTCACTGCAGGGATATCCAGCCTTATTTCGAGTCAGGGCATCGTGGTGTCCATTCCACTTGAGGCTGCAAACTCAGGGTCCCTCTCACATACCTAGAGCTGAGAGAAGCCTCCTCTTGAGGTGCTTGTTGTAAGGTGGTATTCCTCTGGAGACGAATCCAGGGACTAACCTCTCTTTTCGAGTTGATTTTTGGTCCACAGAGTTCTTTCGTGTTGCTACAGTGACCTCAGGATCCCTCTATCCTTGAAACAGTGTTCTTGGGGTTTCTCTGGAGTGCCATCAAGGAAATCAAGGCTCCTTTCATGTGTGATGTGCAAGACGGAATTGCTCTGCACGCAGTACAGGGGAATCGGGCCTCATCTCGCATCGAGGGGGAAGTCTCATGGTTTTTCTCGAGTTGCGGCGGGAACCTGGGGTATATTCTCGAGTTACGACGGGGATGGCCCTTCCACCCACGTGTTTGTTCAGCCACGTCAGGACTCCTGCCTAGTTGCGAGGGACAACTCGGGATTCTCCTCGAGGCTTGACAGGGCAATTGGAACGCCTCTCCAGCTGAGGCGGGAGACCAAGGGTCCCTTTCCACGTGCCACAAGAATCCTGGGACTCCTATCAAGTTTCACGAGGAGTCAGGCATCGTCTCCTTTGGAGGCACTGATCTCCGCGTACCTCTGGAGTTTTCAAAGGATGTGAGGCCTCCGGTCGCGATGAGGTGGGGAACTAGGTGTTTCTCTGTGGTCTCCACAGGGGATTCAGACATCCTTTCTTCTTGGGAGATGCAAGACGAGCCTGCATTCCAGTCACTGCAGGGATATCCGGCCTTATTTCGAGTCAGGGCATCGCGGTGTCCATTCCACTTGAGGCAGCAAACTCAGGATCCCTCTCACATACCTAGAGCTGAGAGAAGCCTCCTCTTGAGGTGCTTGTGGTAAGGTGGTATTCCTCAGGAGTCGAAGCCAGGGACTAACCTCTCATCTCGTGTTGATTCTTGGTCCACGGAGCTCTTTCGTTTGCTACAGTGAGCTCAGGATCCCTCTAGCCTTGAAACAGTGTTCTTGGGGTTTCTCTGGAGTGCCATCAAGGAAATCAAGGCTCCTTTCATGTGTGATGTGCAACACGGAATTGCTCTGCATGCAGTTCAGGGGAATCGGGCCTCATCTCGCGGCGAGGGGGAAGTCTCATGGTTTTTCTCGAGTTGCGGCGGGAACCTGGGGTATATTCTCGAGTTATGACGGGGATGGCCCTTCCACCCACGTGTTTCTTCAGCGACGTCAGGACTCCTGCCTAGTTGCGAGGGACAACTCTGGATTCTCCTCGAGGCTTTGCAGGGCAATTGGGACGCCTCTCCAGCTGAGACGGGAGACTAAGGGTCCCTTTCCACGTGCCACAGGAATCCTGGGTCTCCTATCAAGTTTCACGAGGAGTCAGGCATCGTCTCCTTTGGAGGCACTGATCTCCGCATACCTCTGGAGTTTTCAAAGGATTTGAGGCCTCCTGTCGCGATGAGGTGGGGAACTAGGTCTTTCTCTGTGGTCTCCACAGGGGATTCAGACACCCTTTCGTCTTGGGAGATGCAAGACGAGCCTGCATTCCAGTCACTGCAGGGATATCCGGCCTTATTTCGAGTCAGGGCATCGCGGTGTCCATTCCACTTGAGGCCGCAAACTCAGGGTCCCTCTCACATACCTAGAGCTGAGAGAAGCCTCCTCTTGAGGTGCTTGTGGTAAGGTGGTATTCCTCTGGAGTCGAAGCCAGGGACTAACCTCTCATCTCGAGTTGACTTTTGGCCCACGGAGCTCTTTCGTCTTGCTACAGTGACCTCAGGATCCCTCTAGCCTTGAAACAGTGTTCTTGGGGTTTCTCTGGAGTGCCATCAAGGAAATCAAGGCTCCTTTCATGTGTGATGTGTAACACAGAATTGCTCTGCACGCAGTGCAGGGGAATCGGGCCTCATCTCGCGGCGAGGGGGAAGTCTCATGGTTTTTCTCGAGTTGCGGCGGGAACCTGGGGTATATTCTCGAGTTACGACGGGGATGGCCCTTCCACACACGTGTTTGTTCAGCCACGTCAGTACTTTTGCCTAGTTGCGAGACTCAACTCGCGATTCTCCTCGAGGCTTGGCAAGGCAACTGGGACGCCTCTCCAGCTGAGGCGGGAGACCAAGGGTCCCTTTCCACGTGCCACAGGAATCCTGGGACTCTTATCAAGTTTCACGAGGAGTCAGGCATCGTCTCCTTTGGAGGCACTGATCTCCGCGTACCTCTGGAGTTTTCAAAGGATGTGAGGCCTCCGGTCGCGATGAGGTGGGGAACTAGGTGTTTCTCTGTGGTCTCCACAGGGGATTCAGACATCCTTTCTTCTTGGGAGATGCAAGACGAGCCTGCATTCAAGTCACTGCAGGGATATCCAGCCTTATTTCGCGTCAGGGCATCGCGGTGTCCATTCCACTTGAGGCCGCAAAATCAGGGTCCCTCTCACATACCTAGAGCTGAGAGAAGCCTCCTCTTGAGGTGCTTGTGGTAAGGTGGTATTCCTCTGGAGTCGAAGCCAGCGACTAACCTCTCATCTCGAGTTGATTTTTGGCCCACGGAGCTCTTTCGTGTTGCTACAGTGACCTCAGGATCCCTCTAGCCTTGAAACAGTGTTCTTGGGGTTTCTCTGGAGTGCCATGAAGGAAATCAAGGCTCCTTTCATGTGTGATGTGCAACACAGAATTGCTCTGCATGCAGTGCAGGGGAATCGGGCCTCATCTCGCGGCGAGGGGGAAGTCTCATGGTTTTTCTCAAGTTGCGGCGGGAACCTGGGGTGTATTCTCGAGTTACGACGGGGATGGCCATTCCACCCACGTGTTTCTTCAGCGACGTCAGGACTCCTGCCTAGTTGCGAGGGACAACTCTGGATTCTCCTCGAGGCTTGGCAGGGCAATTGGAACGCCTCTCCAGGGGAGGCGGGAGACCAAGGGTCCCTTTCCACGTGCCACAAGAATCCTGGGACTCCTATCAAGTTTCACAAGGAGTCAGGCATCGTCTCCTTTGGAGGCACTGATCTCCGCATACCTCTGGAGTTTTCAAAGGATGTGAGGCCTCCGGTCGCGATGAGGTGGGGAACTAGGTGTTTCTCTGTGGTCTCCACAGGGGATTCAGACATCCTTTCTTCTTGGGAGATGCAAGACGAGCCTTCATTCAAGTCCCTGCAGGGATATCCGGCCTTATTTCGAGTCAGGGCATCGCGGTGTCCATTCCACTTGAGGCCGCAAACTCAGGATCCCTCTCACATACCTAGAGCTGAGAGAAGCCTCCTCTTGAGGTGCTTGTGGTAAGGTGGTATTCCTCAGGAGTCGAAGCCAGGGACTAACCTCTCATCTCGTGTTGATTCTTGGTCCACGGAGCTCTTTCGTGTTGCTACAGTGACCTCAGGATCCCTCTAGCCTTGAAACAGTGTTCTTGGGGTTTCTCTGGAGTGCCATCAAGGAAATCAAGGCTCCTTTCATGTGTGATGTGCAACACGGAATTGCTCTGCACGCAGTGCAAGGGAATCGGGCCTCATCTCGCGGCGAGGGGGAAGTCTCATGGTTTTTCTCGAGTTGCGGCGGGAACCTGGGGTATATTCTCGAGTTACGATGGGGATGGCCCTTCCACCCACGTGTTTCTTCAGCGACGTCAGGACTCCTGCCTAGTTGCGAGGGACAACTCTGGATTCTCCTCGAGGCTTGGCAGGGCAATTGGGACGCCTCTCCAGCTGAGGCGGGAGACCAAGTGTCCCTTTCCAAGTGCCACAGGAATCCTGGGACTCCTATCAAGTTTCACGAGGAGTCAGGCATCGTCTCCTTTGGAGGCACTGATCTCCGCGTACCTCTGGAGTTTTCAAAGGATGTGAGGCTATCGGTCGCGATGAGGTGGGGAACTAAGTCTTTCTCTGTGCTTTCCACAGGGGATTCAGACATCCTTTCGTCCTGGGAGATGCAAGACGAGCCTGCATTGAAGTCACTGCAGGGATATCCGGCCTTATTTCGAGTCAGGGCATCGCGGTGTCCATTCCACTTGAGGCCGCAAACTCAGGGTCCCTCTCACATACCTAGAGCTGAGAGAAGCCTCCTCTTGAGGTGCTTGTGGTAAGGTGGTATTCCTCTGGAGACGAATCCAGGGACTAACCTCTCTTTTCGAGTTGATTTTTGGTCCACAGAGTTCTTTTGTGTTGCTATAGTGACCTCAGGATCCCTCTATCCTTGAAACAGTGTTCTTGGGGTTTCTCTGGAGTGCCATCAAGGAAATCAAGGCTCCTTTCATGTGTGATGTGCAAGACGGAATTGCTCTGCACGCAGTACAGGGGAATCGGGCCTCATCTCGCGGCGAGGGGGAAGTCTCATGGTTTTTCTCGAGTTGCGGCGGGAACCTGGGTTATATTTTCGAGTTACGACGGGGATGGCCCTTCCACCCACGTGTTTGTTCAGCCACGTCAGGACTCCTGCTTAGTTGTGAGGGACAACTCGGGATTCTCCTCGAGGCTTGGCAGGGCAATTGGAACGCCTCTCCAGCTGAGGCGGGTGACCAAGGGTCCCTTTCCACGTGCCACAAGAATCCTGGGACTCCTATCAAGTTTCACGAGGAGTCAGGCATCGTCTCCTTTGGAGGCACTGATCTCCGCGTACCTCTGGAGTTTTCAAAGGATGTGAGGCCTCCGGTCGCGATGAGGTGGGGAACTAGGTCTTTCTCTGTGGTCTCCACAGGGGATTCAGACATCCTTTCATCTTGGGAGATGCAAGACGAGCCTGCATTCAAGTCACTGCAGGGATATCCAGCCTTATTTCACGTCAGGGCATCGCGGTGTCCATTCCATTTGAGGCCGCAAACTCAGGGTCCCTCTCACATACCTAGAGCTGAGAGAAGCCTCCTCTTGAGGTGCTTGTGGTAAGGTGGTATTCCTCTGGAGTCGAAGCCAGGGACTAACCTCTCATCTCGAGTTGATTTTTGGCCCACGGAGCTCTTTCGTGTTGCTACAGTGACCTCAGGATCCCTCTAGCCTTGAAACAGTGTTCTTGGGGTTTCTCTGGAGTGCCATCAAGGAAATCAAGGCTCCTTTCAAGTGTGATGTGCAAGACGGAATTGCTCTGCACGCAGTGCAGGGGAATCGGGCCTCATCTCGCGGCGAGGGGGAAGTCTCATGGTTTTTCTCGAGTTGCGGCGGGAACCTGGGGTATATTCTCGAGTTACGACGGGGATGGCCCTTCCACCCACGTGTTTCTTCAGCGACGTCAGGACTCCTGCCTAGTTGCGAGGGACAACTCGGGATTCTCCTCGAGGCTTGGCAGGGCAATTGGGACGCCTCTCCAGCTGAGGCGGGTGACCAAGGGTCCCTTTCCACGTGCCACAAGAATCCTGGGACTCCTATCAAGTTTCACGAGGAGTCAGGCATCGTCTCCTTTGGAGGCACTGATCTCCGCGTACCTCTGGAGTTTTCAAAGGATGTGAGGCTATCGGTCGCGATGAGGTGGGGAACTAAGTCTTTCTCTGTGCTTTCCACAGGGGATTCAGACATCCTTTCGTCCTTGGAGATGCAAGACGAGCCTGCATTCAAGTCACTGCAGGGATATCCAGCCTTATTTCGAGTCAGGGCATCGCGGTGTCCATTCCACTTGAGGCTGCAAACTCAGGGTCCCTCTCACATACCTAGAGCTGAGAGAAGCCTCCTCTTGAGGTGCTTGTGGTAAGGTGGTATTCCTCTGGAGACGAATCCAGGGACTAACCTCTCTTTTTGAGTTGATTTTTGGTCCACAGAGTTCTTTCGTGTTGCTACAGTGACCTCAGGATCCCTCTATCCTTGAAACAGTGTTCTTGGGGTTTCTCTGGAGTGCCATCAAGGAAATCAAGGCTCCTTTCATGTGTGATGTGCAAGACGGAATTGCTCTGCACGCAGTACAGGGGAATCGGGCCTCATCTCGCATCGAGGGGGAAGTCTCATGGTTTTTCTCGAGTTGCGGCGGGAACCTGGGGTATATTCTCGAGTTACGACGGGGATGGACCTTCCACCCACGTGTTTGTTCAGCCACGTCAGGACTCCTGCCTAGTTGCGAGGGACAACTCGGGATTCTCCTCGAGGCTTGGCAGGGCAATTGGAACGCCTCTCCAGCTGAGGCGGGAGACCAAGGGTCCCTTTCCACGTGCCACAAGAATCCTGGGACTCCTATCAAGTTTCACGAGGAGTCAGGCATCGTCTCCTTTGGAGGCACTGATCTCCGCGTACCTCTGGAGTTTTCAAAGGATGTGAGGCCTCCGGTCGCGATGAGGTGGGGAACTAGGTCTTTCTCTGTGGTCTCCACAGGGGATTCAGACATCCTTTCTTCTTGGGAGATGCAAGACGAGCCTGCATTCCAGTCACTGCAGGGATATCCGGCCTTATTTCGAGTCAGGGCATCGCGGTGTCCATTCCACTTGAGGCCGCAAACTCAGGATCCCTCTCACATACCTAGAGCTGAGAGAAGCCTCCTCTTGAGGTGCTTGTGGTAAGGTGGTATTCCTCTGGAGTCGAAGCCAGGGACTAACCTCTCATCTCGTGTTGATTCTTGGTCCACGGAGCTCTTTCGTTTGCTACAGTGAGCTCAGGATCCCTCTAGCCTTGAAACAGTGTTCTTGGGGTTTCTCTGGAGTGCCATCAAGGAAATCAAGGCTCCTTTCATGTGTGATGTGCAACACGGAATTGCTCTGCATGCAGTGCAGGGGAATCGGGCCTCATCTCGCGGCGAGGGGGAAGTCTCATGGTTTTTCTCAAGTTGCGGCGGGAACCTGGGGTGTATTCTCGAGTTACGACGGGGATGGCCCTTCCACCCACGTGTTTCTTCAGCGACGTCAGGACTCCTGCCTAGTTGCGAGGGACAACTCGGGATTCTCCTCGAGGCTTGGCAGGGCAATTGGAACGCCTCTCCAGGTGAGGCGGGAGACCAAGGGTCCCTTTCCACGTGCCACAAGAATCCTGGGACTCCTATCAAGTTTCACAAGGAGTCAGGCATCGTCTCCTTTGGAGGCACTGATCTCCGCGTACCTCTGGAGTTTTCAAAGGATGTGAGGCCTCCGGTTGCGATGAGGTGGGGAACTAGGTGTTTCTCTGTGGTCTCCACAGGGGATTCAGACATCCTTTCTTCTTGGGAGATGCAAGACGAGCCTGCATTCAAGTCACTGCAGGGATATCCGGCCTTATTTCGAGTCAGGGCATCGCGGTGTCCATTCCACTTGAGGCCGCAAACTCAGGATCCCTCTCACATACCTAGAGCTGAGAGAAGCCTCCTCTTGAGGTGCTTGTGGTAAGGTGGTATTCCTCAGGAGTCGAAGCCAGGGACTAACCTCTCATCTCGTGTTGATTCTTGGTCCACGGAGCTCTTTCGTGTTGCTACAGTGACCTCAGGATCCCTCTAGCCTTTAAACAGTGTTCTTGGGGTTTCTCTGGAGTGCCATCAAGGAAATCAAGGCTCCTTTCATGTGTGATGTGCAACACGGAATTGCTCTGCACGCAGTGCAGGGGAATCGGGCCTCATCTCGCGGCGAGGGGGAAGTCTCATGGTTTTTCTCGAGTTGCGGCGGGAACCTGGGGTATATTCTCGAGTTACGACGGGGATGGCCCTTCCACCCACGTGTTTCTTCAGCGACGTCAGGACTCCTGCCTAGTTGCGAGGGACAACTCTGGATTCTCCTCGAGGCTTGGCAGGGCAATTGGGACGCCTCTCCAGCTGAGGCGGGAGACCAAGTGTCCCTTTCCAAGTGCCACAGGAATCCTGGGACTCCTATCAAGTTTCACGAGGAGTCAGGCATCGTCTCCTTTGGAGGCACTGATCTCCGCGTACCTCTGGAGTTTTCAAAGGATGTGAGGCTATCGGTCGCGATGAGGTGGGGAACTAAGTCTTTCTCTGTGCTTTCCACAGGGGATTCAGACATCCTTTCGTCTTCGGAGATGCAAGACGAGCCTGCATTGAAGTCACTGCAGGGATATCCGGCCTTATTTCGAGTCAGGGCATCGCGGTGTCCATTCCACTTGAGGCCGCAAACTCAGGGTCCCTCTCACATACCTAGAGCTGAGAGAAGCCTCCTCTTGAGGTGCTTGTGGTAAGGTGGTATTCCTCTGGAGTCGAAGCCAGGGACTAACCTCTCATCTCGAGTTGATTTTTGGCCCACGGAGCTCTTTCGTGTTGCTACAGTGACCTCAGGATCCCTCTAGCCTTGAAACAGTGTTCTTGGGGTTTCTCTGGAGTGCCATCAAGGAAATCAAGGCTCCTTTCATGTGTGATGTGCAACACGGAATTGCTCTGCACGCAGTGCAGGGGAATCGGGCCTCATCTCGCGGCGAGGGGGAAGTCTCATGGTTTTTCTCGAGTTGCGGCGGGAACCTGGGGTATATTCTCGAGTTACGACGGGGATGGCCCTTCCACCCACGTGTTTCTTCAGCGACGTCAGGACTCCTGCCTAGTTGCGAGGGACAACTCGGGATTCTCCTCGAGGCTTGGCAGGGCAATTGGGACGCCTCTCCAGCTGAGGCGGGTGACCAAGGGTCCCTTTCCACGTGCCACAAGAATCCTGGGACTCCTATCAAGTTTCACGAGGAGTCAGGCATCGTCTCCTTTGGAGGCACTGATCTCCGCGTACCTCTGGAGTTTTCAAAGGATGTGAGGCTATCGGTCGCGATGAGGTGGGGAACTAAGTCTTTCTCTGTGCTTTCCACAGGGGATTCAGACATCCTTTCGTCCTTGGAGATGCAAGACGAGCCTGCATTCAAGTCACTGCAGGGATATCCAGCCTTATTTCGAGTCAGGGCATCACGGTGTCCATTCCACTTGAGGCTGCAAACTCAGGGTCCCTCTCACATACCTAGAGCTGAGAGAAGCCTCCTCTTGAGGTGCTTGTGGTAAGGTGGTATTCCTCTGGAGACGAATCCAGGGACTAACCTCTCTTTTTGAGTTGATTTTTGGTCCACAGAGTTCTTTCGTGTTGCTCCAGTGACCTCAGGATCCCTCTATCCTTGAAACAGTGTTCTTGGGGTTTCTCTGGAGTGCCATCAAGGAAATCAAGGCTCCTTTCATGTGTGATGTGCAAGACGGAATTGCTCTGCACGCAGTACAGGGGAATCGGGCCTCATCTCGCATCGAGAGGGAAGTCTCATGGTTTTTCTCGAGTTGCTGCGGGAACCTGGGGTATATTCTCGAGTTACGACGGGGATGGCCCTTCCACCCACGTGTTTATTCAGCCACGTCAGGACTCCTGCCTAGTTGCGAGGGACAACTCGGGATTCTCCTCGAGGCTTGGCAGGGCAATTGGAACGCCTCTCCAGCTGAGGCGGAAGACCAAGGGTCCCTTTCCACGTGCCACAAGAATCCTGAGACTCCTATCAAGTTTCACGAGGAGTCAGGCATCGTCTCCTTTGGAGGCACTGATCTCCGCGTACCTCTGGAGTTTTCAAAGCATGTGAGGCCTCCGGTCGCGATGAGGTGGGGAACTAGGTCTTTCTCTGTGGTCTCCACAGGGGATTCAGACATCCTTTCTTCTTGGGAGATGCAAGACGAGCCTGCATTCCAGTCACTGCAGGGATATCCGGCCTTATTTCGAGTCAGGGCATCGCGGTGTCCATTCCACTTGAGGCCGCAAACTCAGGATCCCTCTCACATACCTAGAGCTGAGAGAAGCCTCCTCTTGAGGTGCTTGTGGTAAGGTGGTATTCCTCAGGAGTCGAAGCCAGGGACTAACCTCTCATCTCGTGTTGATTCTTGGTCCACGGAGCTCTTTCGTGTTGCTACAGTGACCTCAGGATCCCTCTAGCCTTGAAACAGTGTTCTTGGGGTTTCTCTGGAGTGCCATCAAGGAAATCAAGGCTCCTTTCATGTGTGATGTGCAACACGGAATTGCTCTGCACGCAGTGCAGGGGAATCGGGCCTCATCTCGCGGCGAGGGGGAAGTCTCATGGTTTTTCTCGAGTTGCGGCGGGAACCTGGGGTATATTCTCGAGTTACGACGGGGATGGCCCTTCCACCCACGTGTTTCTTCAGCGACGTCAGGACTCCTGCCTAGTTGCGAGGGACAACTCTGGATTCTCCTCGAGGCTTTGCAGGGCAATTGGGACGCCTCTCCAGCTGAGACGGGAGACTAAGGGTCCCTTTCCACGTGCCACAGGAATCCTGGGTCTCCTATCAAGTTTCACGAGGAGTCAGGCATCGTCTCCTTTGGAGGCACTGATCTCCGCATACCTCTGGAGTTTTCAAAGGATTTGAGGCCTCCTGTCGCGATGAGGTGGGGAACTAGGTGTTTCTCTGTGGTCTCCACAGGGGATTCAGACACCCTTTCGTCTTGGGAGATGCAAGACGAGCCTGCATTCCAGTCACTGCAGGGATATCCGGCCTTATTTCGAGTCAGGGCATCGCGGTGTCCATTCCACTTGAGGCCGCAAACTCAGGGTCCCTCTCACATACCTAGAGCTGAGAGAAGCCTCCTCTTGAGGTGCTTGTGGTAAGGTGGTATTCCTCTGGAGTCGAAGCCAGGGACTAACCTCTCATCTCGAGTTGACTTTTGGCCCACGGAGCTCTTTCGTCTTGCTACAGTGACTTCAGGATCCCTCTAGCCTTGAAACAGTGTTCTTGGGGTTTCTCTGGAGTGTCATCAAGGAAATCAAGGCTCCTTTCATGTGTGATGTGTAACACAGAATTGCTCTGCACGTAGTGCAGGGGAATCGGGCCTCATCTCGCGGCGAGGGGGAAGTCTCATGGTTTTTCTCGAGTTGCGGCGGGAACCTGGGGTATATTCTCGAGTTACGACGGGGATGGCCCTTCCACACACGTGTTTGTTCAGCCACGTCAGGACTCTTGCCTAGTTGCGAGGCTCAACTCGCGATTCTCCTCGAGGCTTGGCAAGGCAACTGGGACGCCTCTCCAGCTGAGACGGGAGACCAAGGGTCCCTTTCCACGTGCCACAGGAATCCTGGGACTCCTATCAAGTTTCACGAGGAGTCAGGCATCGTCTCCTTTGGAGGCACTGATCTCCGCGTACCTCTGGAGTTTTCAAAGGATGTGAGGCCTCCGGTCGCGATGAGGTGGGGAACTAAGTCTTTCTCTGTGGTCTCCACAGGGGATTCAGACATCCTTTCTTCTTGGGAGATGCAAGAAGAGCCTGCATTCAAGTCACTGCAGGGATATCCAGCCTTATTTCGCGTCAGGGCATCGCGGTGTCCATTCCACTTGAGGCCGCAAACTCAGGGTCCCTCTCACATACCTAGAGCTTAGAGAAGCCTTCTCTTGAGGTGCTTGTGGTAAGGTGGTATTCCTCTGGAGTCGAAGCCAGCTACTAACCTCTCATATCGAGTTGATTTTTGGCCCACGGAGCTCTTTCGTGTTGCTACAGTGACCTCAGGATCCCTCTAGCCTTGAAACAGTGTTCTTGGGGTTTCTCTGGAGTGCCATCAAGGAAATCAAGGCTCCTTTCATGTGTGATGTGCAACACGGAATTGCTCTGCACGCAGTTCAGGGGAATCGGGCCTCATCTCGCGGCGAGGGGGAAGTCTCATGGTTTTTCTCGAGTTGCGGCGGGAACCTGGGGTATATTCTCGAGTTACGACGGGGATGGCCCTTCCACCCACGTGTTTCTTCAGCGACGTCAGGACTCTTGCCTAGTTGCGAGGGACAACTCGGGATTCTCCTCGAGGCTTGGCAAGGCAATTGGGACGCCTCTCCAGCTGAGGCGGGAGACCAAGGGTCCCTTTCCAGTGCCACAGGAATCCTGGGTCTCCTATCAAGTTTCACGAGGAGTCAGGCATCGTCTCCTTTGGAGGCACTGATCTCCGCATACCTCTGGAGTTTTCAAAGGATTTGAGGCCTCCTGTCGCGATGAGATGGGGAACTAGGTCTTTCTCTGTGGTCTCCACAGGGGATTCAGACACCCTTTCGTCTTCGGAGATGCAAGACGAGCCTGCATTCCAGTCACTGCAGGGATATCCGGCCTTATTTCGAGTCAGGGCATCGCGGTGTCCATTCCACTTGAGGCCGCAAACTCAGGGTCCCTCTCACATACCTAGAGCTGAGAGAAACCTCCTCTTGAGGTGCTTGTGGTAAGGTGGTATTCCTCTGGAGTCGAAGCCAGGGACTAACCTCTCATCTCGAGTTGATTTTTGGTCCACGGAGCTCTTTCGTGTTGCTACAGTGACCTTAGGATCCCTCTAGCCTTGAAACAGTGTTCTTGGGGTTTCTCTGGAGGGCCATGAAGGAAATAAAGGCTCCTTTCATGGGTGATGTGCAACACGGAATTGCTCTGCACGCAGTGCAGGGGA
The DNA here is from genome assembly GCF_910594005.1 of Cervus elaphus. NCBI lineage: Eukaryota > Metazoa > Chordata > Mammalia > Artiodactyla > Cervidae > Cervus > Cervus elaphus. The sequence goes on from NW_025316789.1 coordinate 2,703,868, forward strand.
ATCGGGCCTCATCTCGCGGCGAGGGGGAAGTCTCATGGTTTTTCTCGAGTTGCGGCGGGAACCTGGGGTATATTCTCGAGTTACGACGGGGATGGCCCTTCCACCCACGTGTTTCTTCAGCGACGTCAGGACTCCTGCCTAGTTGCGAGGGACAACTCTGGATTCTCCTCGAGGCTTGGCAGGGGAATTGGGACGCCTCTCCAGCTGAGGCGGGAGACCAAGTGTCCCTTTCCAAGTGCCACAGGAATCCTGGGACTCCTATCAAGTTTCACGAGGAGTCAGGCATCATCTCCTTTGGAGGCACTGATCTCCGCGTACCTCTGGAGTTTTCAAAGGATGTGAGGCTATCGGTCGTGATGAGGTGGGGAACTAAGTCTTTCTCTGTGCTTTCCATAGGGGATTCAGACATCCTTACGTCCTGGGAGATGCAAGACGAGCCTGCATTGAAGTCACTGCAGGGATATTCGGCCTTATTTCGAGTCAGGGCATCGCGGTGTCCATTCCACTTGAGGCCGCAAACTCAGGGTCCCTCTCACATACCTAGAGCTGAGAGAAGCCTCCTCTTGTGGTGCTTGTGTTAAGGTGGTATTCCTCTGGAGACGAATCCAGGGACTAACCTCTCTTTTCGAGTTGATTTTTGGTCCACAGAGTTCTTTCGTGTTGCTACAGTGACCTCAGGATCCCTCTATCCTTGAAACAGTGTTCTTGGGGTTTCTCTGGAGTGCCATCAAGGAAATCAAGGCTCCTTTCATGTGTGATGTGCAAGACGGAATTGCTCTGCACGCAGTACAGGGGAATCGGGCCTCATCTCCCATCGAGGGGTAAGTCTCATGGTTTTTCTCGAGTTGCGGCCGGAACCTGGGGTATATTCTCGAGTTACGACGGGGATGGCCCTTCCACCCACGTGTTTGTTCAGCCACGTCAGGACTCCTGCCTAGTTGTGAGGGACAACTCGGGATTCTCCTCGAGGCTTGGCAGGGCAATTGGAACGCCTCTCCAGCTGTGGCGGGAGACCAAGTGTCCCTTTCCAAGTGCCACAGGAATCCTGGGACTCCTATCAAGTTTCACGAGGAGTCAGGCATCGTCTCCTTTGGAGGCACTGATCTCCGCGTACCTCTGGAGTTTTCAAAGGATGTGAGGCTATCGGTCGCGATGAGGTGGGGAACTAAGTCTTTCTCTGTGCTTTCCACAGGGGATTCAGACATCCTTTCGTCCTGGGAGATGCAAGACGAGCCTGCATTGAAGTCACTGCAGGGATATCCGGCCTTATTTCGAGTCAGGGCATCGCGGTGTCCATTCCACTTGAGGCCGCAAACTCAGGGTCCCTCTCACATACCTAGAGCTGAGAGAAGCCTCCTCTTGAGGTGCTTGTGGTAAGGTGGTATTCCTCTGGAGTCGAAGCCAGGGACTAACCTCTCATCTCGAGTTGATTTTTGGTCCACGGAGCTCTTTCGTGTTGCTACAGTGACCTCAGGATCCCTCTAGCCTTGAAACAGTGTTCTTGGGGTTTCTCTGGAGTGCCATCAAGGAAATCAAGGCTCCTTTCATGTGTGATGTGCAACACAGAATTGCTCTCCCGGCAGTGCAGGGGAATCGGGCCTCATCTCGCGGCGAGGGGGAAGTCTCATGGTTTTTCTCGAGTTGCGGCGGGAACCTGGGGTATATTCTCGAGTTACGACGGGGATGGCCCTTCCACCCACGTGTTTCTTCAGCGACGTCAGGACTCCTGCCTAGTTGCGAGGGACAAATCGGGATTCTCCTCGAGGCTTGGCAGGGCAATTGGGACGCCTCTCCAGCTGAGACGGGAGACCAAGTGTCCCTTTCCAGTGCCACAGGAATCCTGGGTCTCCTATCAAGTTTCACGAGGAGTCAGGCATCGTCTCCTTTGGAGGCACTGATCTCCGCATACCTCTGGAGTTTTCAAAGGATTTGAGGCCTCCTGTCGCGATGAGATGGGGAACTAGGTCTTTCTCTGTGGTCTCCACAGGGGATTCAGACACCCTTTCGTCTTCGGAGATGCAAGACGAGCCTGCATTCCAGTCACTGCAGGGATATCCGGCCTTATTTCGAGTCAGGGCATCGCGGTGTCCATTCCACTTGAGGCCGCAAACTCAGGGTCCCTCTCACATACCTAGAGCTGAGAGAAACCTCCTCTTGAGGTGCTTGTGGTAAGGTGGTATTCCTCTGGAGTCGAAGCCAGGGACTAACCTCTCATCTCGAGTTGATTTTTGGTCCACGGAGCTCTTTCGTGTTGCTACAGTGACCTCAGGATCCCTCTAGCCTTGAAACAGTGTTCTTGGGGTTTCTCTGGAGTGCCATGAAGGAAATCAAGGCTCCTTTCATGGGTGATGTGCAACACGGAATTGCTCTGCACGCAGTGCAGGGGAATCGGGCCTCATCTCGCGGCGAGGGGGAAGTCTCATGGTTTTTCTCGAGTTGCGGCGGGAACCTGGGGTATATTCTCGAGTTACGACGGGGATGGCCCTTCCACCCACGTGTTTCTTCAGCGACGTCAGGACTCCTGCCTAGTTGCGAGGGACAACTCTGGATTCTCCTCGAGGCTTGGCAGGGGAATTGGGCCGCCTCTCCAGCTGAGGCGGGAGACCAAGTGTCCCTTTCCAAGTGCCACAGGAATCCTGCGACTCCTATCAAGTATCAAGAGGAGTCAGGCATCATCTCCTTTGGAAGCACTGATCTCCGCGTACCTCTGGAGTTTTCAAAGGATGTGAGGCTATCGGTCGTGATGAGGTGGGGAACTAAGTCTTTCTCTGTGCTTTCCACAGGGGATTCAGACATCCTTACGTCCTGGGAGATGCAAGACGAGCCTGCATTCAAGTCACTGCAGGGATATTCGGCCTTATTTCGAGTCAGGGCATCGCGGTGTCCATTCCACTTGAGGCCGCAAACTCAGGATCCCTCTCACATACCTAGAGCTGAGAGAAGCCTCCTCTTGAGGTGCTTGTGTTAAGGTGGTATTCCTCTGGAGACGAATCCAGGGACTAACCTCTCTTTTCGAGTTGATTTTTGGTCCACAGAGTTCTTTCGTGTTGCTACAGTGACCTCAGGATCCCTCTATCCTTGAAACAGTGTTCTTGGGGTTTCTCTGGAGTGCCATCAAGGAAATCAAGGCTCCTTTCATGTGTGATGTGCAAGACGGAATTGCTCTGCACGCAGTACAGGGGAATCGGGCCTCATCTCGCATCGAGGGGGAAGTCTCATGGTTTTTCTCGAGTTGCGGTGGGAACCTGGGGTATATTCTCGAGTTACGACGGGAATGGCCCTTCCACCCACGTGTTTGTTCAGCCACGTCAGGACTCCTGCCTAGTTGCGAGGGACAACTCTGGATTCTCCTCGAGGCTTGGCAGGGCAATTGGAACGCCTCTCCAGCTGAGGCGGGAGACCAAGGGTCCCTTTCGACGTGCCACAAGAATCCTGGGACTCCTATCAAGTTTCACGAGGAGTCAGGCATCGTCTCCTTTGGAGGCACTGATCTCCGCGTACCTCTGGAGTTTTCAAAGGATGTGAGGCCTCCGGTCGCAATGAGGTGGGGAACTAGGTGATTCTCTGTGGTCTCCACAGGGGATTCAGACATCCTTTCTTCTTGGGAGATGCAAGACGAGCCTGCATTCAAGTCACTGCAGGGATATCCGGCCTTATTTCGAGTCAGGGCATCGCGGTGTCCATTCCACTTGAGGCCGAAACTCAGGATCCCTCTCACATACCTAGAGCTGAGAGAAGCCTCCTCTTGAGGTGCTTGTGGTAAGGTGGTATTCCTCAGGAGTCGAAGCCAGGGACTAACCTCTCATCTCGTGTTGATTCTTGGTCCACGGAGCTCTTTCGTGTTGCTACAGTGACCTCAGGATCCCTCTAGCCTTGAAACAGTGTTCTTGGGGTTTCTCTGGAGTGCCATGAAGGAAATCAAGGCTCCGTTCATGTGTGATGTGCAACACGGAATTGCTCTGCACGCAGTGCAGGGGAATCGGGCCTCATCTCGCGGCGAGGGGGAAGTCTCATGGTTTTTCTCGAGTTGCGGCGGGAACCTGGGGTATATTCTCGAGTTACGACGGGGATGGCCCTTCCACACACGTGTGTGTTCAGCCATGTCAGGACTCCTGCCTAGTTGCGAGGGACAACTCGGGATTCTCCTCGAGGCTTGGCAGGGCAATTGGGACGCCTCTCCAGCTGAGAAGGGAGACCAAGGGTCCCTTTCCACGTGCCACAGGAATCCTGGGTCTCCTATCAAGTTTCACGAGGAGTCAGGCATCGTCTCCTTTGGAGGCACTGATCTCCGCGTACCTCTGGAGTTTTCAAAGGATTTGAGGCCTCCTGTCGCGATGAGGTGGGGAACTACGTCTTTCTCTGTGGTCTCCACAGGGGATTCAGACACCCTTTCGTCTTGGGAGATGCAAAACGAGCCGGCATTCCAGTCACTGCAGGGATATCCGGCCTTATTTCGAGTCAGGGCATCGCGGTGTCCATTCCACTTGAGGCCGCAAACTCAGGGTCCCTCTCACATACCTAGAGCTGAGAAAAGCCTCCTCTTGAGGTGCTTGTGGTAAGGTGGTATTCCTCTGGAGTCGAAGCCAGGGACTAACCTCTCATCTCGAGTTGATTTTTGGTCCACGGAGCTCTTTCGTGTTGCTACAGTGACCTCAGGATCCCTCTAGCCTTGAAACAGTGTTCTTGGGGTTTCTCTGGAGTGCCATCAAGGAAATCAAGGCTCCTTTCATGTGTGATGTGCAACACAGAATTGCTCTGCCGGCAGTGCAGGGGAATCGGGCCTCATCTCGCGGCGAGGGGGAAGTCTCATGGTTTTTCTCGAGTTGCGGCGGGAACCTGGGGTATATTCTCGAGTTACGACGGGGATGGCCCTTCCACACACGTGTTTGTTCAGCCACGTCAGGACTCTTGCCTAGTTGCGAGACACAACTCGGGATTCTCCTCGAGGCTTGGCAGGGCAATTGGGACGCCTCTCCATCTGAGACGGGAGACCAAGTGTCCCTTTCCACGTGCCACAGGAATCCTGGGACTCCTATCAAGTTTCACGAGGAGTCAGGCATCGTCTCCTTTGGAGGCACTGATCACCGCGTACCTCTGGAGTTTTCAAAGGATGTGAGGCCTCCGGTCGCGATGAGGTGGGGAACTAGGTCTTTCTCTGTGGTCTCCACAGGGGATTCAGACATCCTTTCATCTTGGGAGATGCAAGACGAGCCTGCATTCAAGTCACTGCAGGGATATCCAGCCTTATTTCGCGTCAGGGCATCGCGGTGTCCATTCCACTTGAGGCCGCAAACTCAGGGTCCCTCTCACATACCTAGAGCTGAGAGAAGCCTCCTCTTGAGGTGCTTGTGGTAAGGTGGTATTCCTCTGGAGTCGAAGCCAGGGACTAACCTCTCATCTCGAGTTGATTTTTGGCCCACGGAGCTCTTTCGTGTTGCTACAGTGACCTCAGGATCCCTCTAGCCTTGAAACAGTGTTCTTGGGGTTTCTCTGGAGTGCCATCAAGGAAATCAAGGCTCCTTTCATGTGTGATGTGCAACACGGAATTGCTCTGCACGCATTGCAGGGGAATCGGGCCTCATCTCGCGGCGAGGGGGAAGTCTCATGGTTTTTCTCGAGTTGCGGCGGGAACCTGGGGTACATTCTCGAGTTACGACGGGGATGGCCCTTCCACCCACGTGTTTCTTCAGTGACGTCAGGACTCCTGCCTAGTTGCGAGGGACAACTCTGGATTCTCCTCGAGGCTTGGCAGGGCAATTGGGACGCCTCTCCAGCTGAGGCGGGAGACCAAGTGTCCCTTTCCAAGTGCCACAGGAATCCTGGGACTCCTATCAAGTTTCACGAGGAGTCAGGCATCGTCTCCTTTGGAGGCACTGATCTCCGCGTACCTCTGGAGTTTTCAAAGGATGTGAGGCTATCGGTCGCGATGAGGTGGGGAACTAAGTCTTTCTCTGTGCTTTCCACAGGGGATTCAGACATCCTTTCGTCCTGGGAGATGCAAGACGAGCCTGCATTGACGTCACTGCAGGGATATCCGGCCTTATTTCGAGTCAGGGCATCGCGGTGTCCATTCCACTTGAGGCCGCAAACTCAGGGTCCCTCTCACATACCTAGAGCTGAGAGAAGCCTCCTCTTGAGGTGCTTGTGGTAAGGTGGTATTCCTCTGGAGACGAATCCAGAGACTAACCTCTCTTTTTGAGTTGATTTTTGGTCCACAGAGTTCTTTCGTGTTGCTACAGTGACCTCAGGATCCCTCTAGCCTTGAAACAGTGTTCTTGGGGTTTCTCTGGAGTGCCATCAAGGAAATCAAGGCTCCTTTCATGTGTGATGTACAAGACGGAATTGCTCTGCACGCAGTACAGGGGAATCGGGCCTCATCTCGCATCGAGGGGGAAGTCTCATGGTTTTTCTCGAGTTGCGGCGGGAACCTGGGGTATATTCTCGAGTTACGACGGGGATGGCCCTTCCACCCACGTGTTTGTTCAGCCACGTCAGGACTCTTGCCTAGTTGCGAGACACAACTCGGGATTCTCCTCGAGGCTTGGCAGGGCAATTGGGACGCCTCTCCAGCTGAGACGGGAGACCAAGGGTCCCTTTCTACGTGCCACAGGAATCCTGGGACTCCTATCAAGTTTCACGAGGAGTCAGGCATCGTCTCCTTTGGAGGCACTGATCTCCGCATACCTCTGGAGTTTTCAAAGGATTTGAGGCCTCCTGTCGCGATGAGATGGGGAACTAGGTCTTTCTCTGTGGTCTCCACAGGGGATTCAGACACCCTTTCGTCTTCGGAGATGCAAGACGAGCCTGCATTCCAGTCACTGCAGGGATATCCGGCCTTATTTCGAGTCAGGGCATCGCGGTGTCCATTCCACTTGAGGCCGCAAACTCAGGGTCCCTCTCACATACCTAGAGCTGAGAGAAACCTCCTCTTGAGGTGCTTGTGGTAAGGTGGTATTCCTCTGGAGTCGAAGCCAGGGACTAACCTCTCATCTCGAGTTGATTTTTGGTCCACGGAGCTCTTTCGTGTTGCTACAGTGACCTCAGGATCCCTCTAGCCTTGAAACAGTGTTCTTGGGGTTTCTCTGGAGTGCCATGAAGGAAATCAAGGCTCCTTTCATGGGTGATGTGCAACACGGAATTGCTCTGCACGCAGTGCAGGGGAATCGGGCCTCATCTCGCGGCGAGGGGGAAGTCTCATGGTTTTTCTCGAGTTGCGGCGGGAACCTGGGGTATATTCTCGAGTTACGACGGGGATGGCCCTTCCACCCACGTGTTTCTTCAGCGACGTCAGGACTCCTGCCTAGTTGCGAGGGACAACTCTGGATTCTCCTCGAGGCTTGGCAGGGGAATTGGGCCGCCTCTCCAGCTGAGGCGGGAGACCAAGTGTCCCTTTCCAAGTGCCACAGGAATCCTGCGACTCCTATCAAGTATCAAGAGGAGTCAGGCATCATCTCCTTTGGAAGCACTGATCTCCGCGTACCTCTGGAGTTTTCAAAGGATGTGAGGCTATCGGTCGTGATGAGGTGGGGAACTAAGTCTTTCTCTGTGCTTTCCACAGGGGATTCAGACATCCTTACGTCCTGGGAGATGCAAGACGAGCCTGCATTCAAGTCACTGCAGGGATATTCGGCCTTATTTCGAGTCAGGGCATCGCGGTGTCCATTCCACTTGAGGCCGCAAACTCAGGATCCCTCTCACATACCTAGAGCTGAGAGAAGCCTCCTCTTGAGGTGCTTGTGTTAAGGTGGTATTCCTCTGGAGACGAATCCAGGGACTAACCTCTCTTTTCGAGTTGATTTTTGGTCCACAGAGTTCTTTCGTGTTGCTACAGTGACCTCAGGATCCCTCTATCCTTGAAACAGTGTTCTTGGGGTTTCTCTGGAGTGCCATCAAGGAAATCAATGCTCCTTTCATGTGTGATGTGCAAGACGGAATTGCTCTGCACGCAGTACAGGGGAATCGGGCCTCATCTCGCATCGAGGGGGAAGTCTCATGGTTTTTCTCGAGTTGCGGTGGGAACCTGGGGTATATTCTCGAGTTACGACGGGAATGGCCCTTCCACCCACGTGTTTGTTCAGCCACGTCAGGACTCCTGCCTAGTTGCGAGGGACAACTCTGGATTCTCCTCGAGGCTTGGCAGGGCAATTGGAACGCCTCTCCAGCTGAGGCGGGAGACCAAGGGTCCCTTTCGACGTGCCACAAGAATCCTGGGACTCCTATCAAGTTTCACGAGGAGTCAGGCATCGTCTCCTTTGGAGGCACTGATCTCCGCGTACCTCTGGAGTTTTCAAAGGATGTGAGGCCTCCGGTCGCAATGAGGTGGGGAACTAGGTGATTCTCTGTGGTCTCCACAGGGGATTCAGACATCCTTTCTTCTTGGGAGATGCAAGACGAGCCTGCATTCAAGTCACTGCAGGGATATCCGGCCTTATTTCGAGTCAGGGCATCGCGGTGTCCATTCCACTTGAGGCCGAAACTCAGGATCCCTCTCACATACCTAGAGCTGAGAGAAGCCTCCTCTTGAGGTGCTTGTGGTAAGGTGGTATTCCTCAGGAGTCGAAGCCAGGGACTAACCTCTCATCTCGTGTTGATTCTTGGTCCACGGAGCTCTTTCGTGTTGCTACAGTGACCTCAGGATCCCTCTAGCCTTGAAACAGTGTTCTTGGGGTTTCTCTGGAGTGCCATGAAGGAAATCAAGGCTCCGTTCATGTGTGATGTGCAACACGGAATTGCTCTGCACGCAGTGCAGGGGAATCGGGCCTCATCTCGCGGCGAGGGGGAAGTCTCATGGTTTTTCTCGAGTTGCGGCGGGAACCTGGGGTATATTCTCGAGTTACGACGGGGATGGCCCTTCCACACACGTGTGTGTTCAGCCATGTCAGGACTCCTGCCTAGTTGCGAGGGACAACTCGGGATTCTCCTCGAGGCTTGGCAGGGCAATTGGGACGCCTCTCCAGCTGAGAAGGGAGACCAAGGGTCCCTTTCCACGTGCCACAGGAATCCTGGGTCTCCTATCAAGTTTCACGAGGAGTCAGGCATCGTCTCCTTTGGAGGCACTGATCTCCGCGTACCTCTGGAGTTTTCAAAGGATTTGAGGCCTCCTGTCGCGATGAGGTGGGGAACTACGTCTTTCTCTGTGGTCTCCACAGGGGATTCAGACACCCTTTCGTCTTGGGAGATGCAAAACGAGCCGGCATTCCAGTCACTGCAGGGATATCCGGCCTTATTTCGAGTCAGGGCATCGCGGTGTCCATTCCACTTGAGGCCGCAAACTCAGGGTCCCTCTCACATACCTAGAGCTGAGAAAAGCCTCCTCTTGAGGTGCTTGTGGTAAGGTGGTATTCCTCTGGAGTCGAAGCCAGGGACTAACCTCTCATCTCGAGTTGATTTTTGGTCCACGGAGCTCTTTCGTGTTGCTACAGTGACCTCAGGATCCCTCTAGCCTTGAAACAGTGTTCTTGGGGTTTCTCTGGAGTGCCATCAAGGAAATCAAGGCTCCTTTCATGTGTGATGTGCAACACAGAATTGCTCTGCCGGCAGTGCAGGGGAATCGGGCCTCATCTCGCGGCGAGGGGGAAGTCTCATGGTTTTTCTCGAGTTGCGGCGGGAACCTGGGGTATATTCTCGAGTTACGACGGGGATGGCCCTTCCACACACGTGTTTGTTCAGCCACGTCAGGACTCTTGCCTAGTTGCGAGACACAACTCGGGATTCTCCTCGAGGCTTGGCAGGGCAATTGGGACGCCTCTCCATCTGAGACGGGAGACCAAGTGTCCCTTTCCACGTGCCACAGGAATCCTGGGACTCCTATCAAGTTTCACGAGGAGTCAGGCATCGTCTCCTTTGGAGGCACTGATCACCGCGTACCTCTGGAGTTTTCAAAGGATGTGAGGCCTCCGGTCGCGATGAGGTGGGGAACTAGGTCTTTCTCTGTGGTCTCCACAGGGGATTCAGACATCCTTTCATCTTGGGAGATGCAAGACGAGCCTGCATTCAAGTCACTGCAGGGATATCCAGCCTTATTTCGCGTCAGGGCATCGCGGTGTCCATTCCACTTGAGGCCGCAAACTCAGGGTCCCTCTCACATACCTAGAGCTGAGAGAAGCCTCCTCTTGAGGTGCTTGTGGTAAGGTGGTATTCCTCTGGAGTCGAAGCCAGGGACTAACCTCTCATCTCGAGTTGATTTTTGGCCCACGGAGCTCTTTCGTGTTGCTACAGTGACCTCAGGATCCCTCTAGCCTTGAAACAGTGTTCTTGGGGTTTCTCTGGAGTGCCATCAAGGAAATCAAGGCTCCTTTCATGTGTGATGTGCAACACGGAATTGCTCTGCACGCATTGCAGGGGAATCGGGCCTCATCTCGCGGCGAGGGGGAAGTCTCATGGTTTTTCTCGAGTTGCGGCGGGAACCTGGGGTACATTCTCGAGTTACGACGGGGATGGCCCTTCCACCCACGTGTTTCTTCAGTGACGTCAGGACTCCTGCCTAGTTGCGAGGGACAACTCTGGATTCTCCTCGAGGCTTGGCAGGGCAATTGGGACGCCTCTCCAGCTGAGGCGGGAGACCAAGTGTCCCTTTCCAAGTGCCACAGGAATCCTGGGACTCCTATCAAGTTTCACGAGGAGTCAGGCATCGTCTCCTTTGGAGGCACTGATCTCCGCGTACCTCTGGAGTTTTCAAAGGATGTGAGGCTATCGGTCGCGATGAGGTGGGGAACTAAGTCTTTCTCTGTGCTTTCCACAGGGGATTCAGACATCCTTTCGTCCTGGGAGATGCAAGACGAGCCTGCATTGACGTCACTGCAGGGATATCCGGCCTTATTTCGAGTCAGGGCATCGCGGTGTCCATTCCACTTGAGGCCGCAAACTCAGGGTCCCTCTCACATACCTAGAGCTGAGAGAAGCCTCCTCTTGAGGTGCTTGTGGTAAGGTGGTATTCCTCTGGAGACGAATCCAGAGACTAACCTCTCTTTTTGAGTTGATTTTTGGTCCACAGAGTTCTTTCGTGTTGCTACAGTGACCTCAGGATCCCTCTAGCCTTGAAACAGTGTTCTTGGGGTTTCTCTGGAGTGCCATCAAGGAAATCAAGGCTCCTTTCATGTGTGATGTACAAGACGGAATTGCTCTGCACGCAGTACAGGGGAATCGGGCCTCATCTCGCATCGAGGGGGAAGTCTCATGGTTTTTCTCGAGTTGCGGCGGGAACCTGGGGTATATTCTCGAGTTACGACGGGGATGGCCCTTCCACCCACGTGTTTGTTCAGCCACGTCAGGACTCTTGCCTAGTTGCGAGACACAACTCGGGATTCTCCTCGAGGCTTGGCAGGGCAATTGGGACGCCTCTCCAGCTGAGACGGGAGACCAAGGGTCCCTTTCTACGTGCCACAGGAATCCTGGGACTCCTATCAAGTTTCACGAGGAGTCAGGCATCGTCTCCTTTGGAGGCACTGATCTCCGCGTACCTCTGGAGTTTTCAAAGGATGTGAGGCCTCCGGTCGCGATGAGGTGGGGAACTAGGTCTTTCTCTGTGGTCTCCACAGGGGATTCAGACATCCTTTCATCTTGGGAGATGCCAGACGAGCCTGCATTCAAGTCACTGCAGGGATATCCAGCCTTATTTCGCGTCAGGGCATCGCGGTGTCCATTCCACTTGAGGCCGCAAACTCAGGGTCACTCTCACATACCTAGAGCTGAGAGAAGCCTCCTCTTGAGGTGCTTGTGGTAAGGTGGTATTCCTCTGGAGTCGAAACCAGGGACTAACCTCTCATCTCGAGTTTATTTTTGGCCCACGGAGCTCTTTCGTGTTGCTACAGTGACCTCAGGATCCCTCTAGCCTTGAAACAGTGTTCTTGGGGTTTCTCTGGAGTGCCATCAAGGAAATCAAGGCTCCTTTCATGTGTGATGTGCAACACGGAATTGCTCTGCACGCAGTGCAGGGGAATCGGGCCTCATCTCGCGGCGAGGGGGAAGTCTCATGGTTTTTCTCGAGTTGCGGCAGGAACCTGGGGTATATTCTCGAGTTACGACGGGGATGGCCCTTCCACCCACGTGTTTCTTCAGCGACGTCAGGACTCCTGCCTAGTTGCGAGGGACAACTCTGGATTCTCCTCGAGGCTTGGCAGGGCAATTGGGACGCCTCTCCAGCTGAGGCGGGAGACCAAGTGTCCCTTTCCAAGTGCCACAGGAATCCTGGGACTCCTATCAAGTTTCACGAGGAGTCAGGCATCGTCTCCTTTGGAGGCACTGATCTCCTCGTACCTCTGGAGTTTTCAAAGGATGTGAGGCTATCGGTCGCGATGAGGTGGGGAACTAAGTCTTTCTCTGTGCTTTCCACAGGGGATTCAGACATCCTTTCGTCTTGGGAGATGCAAGACGAGCCTGCATTGAAGTCACTGCAGGGATATCCGGCCTTATTTCGAGTCAGGGCATCGCGGTGTCCATTCCACTTGAGGCCGCAAACTCAGGGTCCCTCTCACATACCTAGAGCTGAGAGAAGCCTCCTCTTGAGGTGCTTGTGGTAAGGTGGTATTCCTCTGGAGACGAATCCAGGGACTAACCTCTCTTTTCGAGTTGATTTTTGGTTCACAGAGTTCTTTCGTGTTGCTACAGTGACCTCAGGATCCCTCTAGCCTTGAAACAGTGTTCTTGGGGTTTCTCTGGAGTGCCATGAAGGAAATCAAGGCTCCTTTCATGTGTGATGTGCAAGACGGAATTGGTCTGCACGCAGTGCAGGGGAATCGGGCCTCATCTCGCGGCGAGGGGGAAGTCTCATGGTTTTTCTCGAGTTGCGGCGGGAACCTGGGCTATAATCTCGAGTTACGACGGGGATGGCCCTTCCACCCACGTGTTTGTTCAGGAACGTCAGGACTCCTGCTTAGTTGTGAGGGACAACTCGGGATTCTCCTCGAGGCTTGGCAGGGCAACTGGGACGCCTCTCCAGCTGAGGCGGGTGACCAAGGGTCCCTTTCCACGTGCCACAAGAATCCTGGGACTCCTATCAAGTTTCACGAGGAGTCAGGCATCGTCTCCTTTGGAGGCACTGATCTCCGCGTACCTCTGGAGTTTTCAAAGGATGTGAGGCCTCCGGTCGCGATGAGGTGGGGAACTAGGTCTTTCTCTGTGGTCTCCACAGGGGATTCAGACATCCTTTCATCTTGGGAGATGCACGACGAGCCTGCATTCAAGTCACTGCAGGGATATCCAGCCTTATTTCACGTCAGGGCATCGCGGTGTCCATTCCATTTGAGGCCGCAAACTCAGGGTCCCTCTCACATACCTAGAGCTGAGAGAAGCCTCCTCTTGAGGTGCTTGTGGTAAGGTGGTATTCCTCTGGAGTCGAAGCCAGGGACTAACCTCTCATCTCGAGTTGATTTTTGGCCCACGGAGCTCTTTCGTGTTGCTACAGTGACCTCAGGATCCCTCTAGCCTTGAAACAGTGTTCTTGGGGTTTCTCTGGAGTGCCATCAAGGAAATCAAGGCTCCTTTCATGTGTGATGTGCAACACGGAATTGCTCTGCACGCAGTGCAGGGGAATCGGGCCTCATCTCGCGGCGAGGGGGAAGTCTCATGGTTTTTCTCGAGTTGCGGCGGGAACCTGGGGTATATTCTCGAGTTACGACGGGGATGGCCCTTCCACCCACGTGTTTCTTCAGCGACGTCAGGACTCCTGCCTAGTTGCGAGGGACAACTCTGGATTCTCCTCGAGGCTTGGCAGGGCAATTGGGACGCCTCTCCAGCTGAGGCGGGAGACCAAGTGTCCCTTTCCACGTGCCACAGGAATCCTGGGACTCCTATCAAGTTTCACGAGGAGTCAGGCATCGTCTCCTTTGGAGGCACTGATCTCCGCGTACCTCTGGAGTTTTCAAAGGATGTGAGGCTATCGGTCGCGATGAGGTGGGGAACTAAGTCTTTCTCTGTGCTTTCCACAGGGGATTCAGACATCCTTTCGTCCTTGGAGATGCAAGACGAGCCTGCATTCAAGTCACTGCAGGGATATCCAGCCTTATTTCGAGTCAGGGCATCACGGTGTCCATTCCACTTGAGGCCGCAAACTCAGGGTCCCTCTCACATACCTAGAGCTGAGAGAAGCCTCCTCTTGAGGTGCTTGTGGTAAGGTGGTATTCCTCTGGAGACGAATCCAGGGACTAACCTCTCTTTTCGAGTTGATTTTTGGTCCACAGAGTTCTTTCGTGTTGCTACAGTGACCTCAGGATCCCTCTAGCCTTGAAACAGTGTTCTTGGGGTTTCTCTGGAGTGCCATCAAGGAAATCAAGGCTCCTTTCATGTGTGATGTACAAGACGGAATTGCTCTGCACGCAGTACAGGGGAATCGGGCCTCATCTCGCATCGAGGGGGAAGTCTCATGGTTTTTCTCGAGTTGCGGCGGGAACCTGGGGTATATTCTCGAGTTACGACGGGGATGGCCCTTCCACCCACGTGTTTGTTCAGCCACGTCAGGACTCTTGCCTAGTTGCGAGACACAACTCGGGATTCTCCTCGAGGCTTGGCAGGGCAATTGGGACGCCTCTCCAGCTGAGACGGGAGACCAAGGGTCCCTTTCTACGTGCCACAGGAATCCTGGGACTCCTATCAAGTTTCACGAGGAGTCAGGCATCGTCTCCTTTGGAGGCACTGATCTCCGCGTACCTCTGGAGTTTTCAAAGGATGTGAGGCCTCCGGTCGCGATGAGGTGGGGAACTAGGTCTTTCTCTGTGGTCTCCACAGGGGATTCAGACATCCTTTCATCTTGGGAGATGCCAGACGAGCCTGCATTCAAGTCACTGCAGGGATATCCAGCCTTATTTCGCGTCAGGGCATCGCGGTGTCCATTCCACTTGAGGCCGCAAACTCAGGGTCACTCTCACATACCTAGAGCTGAGAGAAGCCTCCTCTTGAGGTGCTTGTGGTAAGGTGGTATTCCTCTGGAGTCGAAACCAGGGACTAACCTCTCATCTCGAGTTGATTTTTGGCCCACGGAGCTCTTTCGTGTTGCTACAGTGACCTCAGGATCCCTCTAGCCTTGAAACAGTGTTCTTGGGGTTTCTCTGGAGTGCCATCAAGGAAATCAAGGCTCCTTTCATGTGTGATGTGCAACACGGAATTGCTCTGCACGCAGTGCAGGGGAATCGGGCCTCATCTCGCGGCGAGGGGGAAGTCTCATGGTTTTTCTCGAGTTGCGGCGGGAACCTGGGGTATATTCTCGAGTTACGACGGGGATGGCCCTTCCACCCACGTGTTTCTTCAGCGACGTCAGGACTCCTGCCTAGTTGCGAGGGACAACTCGGGATTCTCCTCGAGGCTTGGCAGGGCAACTGGGACGCCTCTCCAGCTGAGGCGGGTGACCAAGGGTCCCTTTCCACGTGCCACAAGAATCCTGGGACTCCTATCAAGTTTCACGAGGAGTCAGGCATCGTCTCCTTTGGAGGCACTGATCTCCGCGTACCTCTGGAGTTTTCAAAGGATGTGAGGCCTCCGGTCGCGATGAGGTGGGGAACTAGGTCTTTCTCTGTGGTCTCCACAGGGGATTCAGACATCCTTTCATCTTGGGAGATGCACGACGAGCCTGCATTCAAGTCACTGCAGGGATATCCAGCCTTATTTCACGTCAGGGCATCGCGGTGTCCATTCCATTTGAGGCCGCAAACTCAGGGTCCCTCTCACATACCTAGAGCTGAGAGAAGCCTCCTCTTGAGGTGCTTGTGGTAAGGTGGTATTCCTCTGGAGTCGAAGCCAGGGACTAACCTCTCATCTCGAGTTGATTTTTGGCCCACGGAGCTCTTTCGTGTTGCTACAGTGACCTCAGGATCCCTCTAGCCTTGAAACAGTGTTCTTGGGGTTTCTCTGGAGTGCCATCAAGGAAATCAAGGCTCCTTTCATGTGTGATGTGCAACACGGAATTGCTCTGCACGCAGTGCAGGGGAATCGGGCCTCATCTCGCGGCGAGGGGGAAGTCTCATGGTTTTTCTCGAGTTGCGGCGGGAACCTGGGGTATATTCTCGAGTTACGACGGGGATGGCCCTTCCACACACGTGTTTCTTCAGCGACGTCAGGACTCCTGCCTAGTTGCGAGGGACAACTCTGGATTCTCCTCGAGGCTTGGCAGGGCAATTGGGACGCCTCTCCAGCTGAGGCGGGAGACCAAGTGTCCCTTTCCACGTGCCACAGGAATCCTGGGACTCCTATCAAGTTTCACGAGGAGTCAGGCATCGTCTCCTTTGGAGGCACTGATCTCCGCGTACCTCTGGAGTTTTCAAAGGATGTGAGGCTATCGGTCGCGATGAGGTGGGGAACTAAGTCTTTCTCTGTGCTTTCCACAGGGGATTCAGACATCCTTTCGTCCTTGGAGATGCAAGACGAGCCTGCATTCAAGTCACTGCAGGGATATCCAGCCTTATTTCGAGTCAGGGCATCGCGGTGTCCATTCCACTTGAGGCCGCAAACTCAGGGTCCCTCTCACATACCTAGAGCTGAGAGAAGCCTCCTCTTGAGGTGCTTGTGGTAAGGTGGTATTCCTCTGGAGACGAATCCAGGGACTAACCTCTCTTTTCGAGTTGATTTTTGGTCCACAGAGTTCTTTCGTGTTGCTACAGTGACCTCAGGATCCCTCTATCCTTGAAACAGTGTTCTTGGGGTTTCTCTGGAGTGCCATCAAGGAAATCAAGGCTCCTTTCATGTGTGATGTGCAAGACGGAATTGCTCTGCACGCAGTACAGGGGAATCGGGCCTCATCTCGCATCGAGGGGGAAGTCTCATGGTTTTTCTCGAGTTGCGGCGGGAACCTGGGGTATATTCTCGAGTTACGACGGGGATGGCCCTTCCACCCACGTGTTTGTTCAGCCACGTCAGGACTCCTGCCTAGTTGCGAGGGACAACTCGGGATTCTCCTCGAGGCTTGGCAGGGCAATTGGAACGCCTCTCCAGCTGAGGCGGGAGACCAAGGGTCCCTTTCCACGTGCCACAGGAATCGTGGGACTCCTATCAAGTTTCACGAGGAGTCAGGCATCGTCTCCTTTGGAGGCACTGATCTCCGCGTACCTCTGGAGTTTTCAAAGGATTTGAGGCCTCCTGTCGCGATGAGGTGGGGAACTAGGTCTTTCTCTGTGGTCTCCACAGGGGATTCAGACACCCTTTCGTCTTGGGAGATGCAAGACGAGCCTGCATTCCAGTCACTGCAGGGATATCCGGCCTTATTTCGAGTCAGGGCATCGCGGTGTCCATTCCACTTGAGGCCGCAAACTCAGGGTCCCTCTCACATACCTAGAGCTGAGAGAAGCCTCCTCTTGAGGTGCTTGTGGTAAGGTGGTATTCCTCTGGAGTCGAAGCCAGGGACTAACCTCTCATCTCGAGTTGATTTGTGGCCCACGGAGCTCTTTCGTCTTGCTACAGTGACCTCAGGATCCCTCTAGCCTTGAAACAGTGTTCTTGGGGTTTCTCTGGAGTGCCATCAAGGAAATCAAGGCTCCTTTCATGTGTGATGTGCAACACAGAATTGCTCTGCACGCAGTGCAGGGGAATCGGGCCTCATCTCGCGGCGAGGGGGAAGTCTCATGGTTTTTCTCGAGTTGCGGCGGGAACCTGGGGTATATTCTCGAGTTACGACGGGGATGGCCCTTCCACACACGTGTTTGTTCAGCCACGTCAGGACTCTTGCCTAGTTGCGAGACTCAACTCGGGATTCTCCTCGAGGCTTGGCAAGGCAACTGGGACGCATACCCAGCTGAGACGGGAGACCAAGGGTCCCTTTCCACGTGCCACAGGAATCCTGGGACTCCTATCAAGTTTCACGAGGAGTCAGGCATCGTCTCCTTCGGAGGCACTGATCTCCGCGTACCTCTGGAGTTTTCAAAGGATGTGAGGCCTCCGGTCGCGATGAGGTGGCGAACTAGGTCTTTCTCTGTGGTCTCCACAGGGGATTCAGACATCCTTTCTTCTTGGGAGATGCAAGACGAGCCTGCATTCAAGTCACTGCAGGGATATCCGGCCTTATTTCGAGTCAGGGCATCGCGGTGTCCATTCCACTTGAGGCCGCAAACTCAGGATCCCTCTCACATACCTAGAGCTGAGAGAAGCCTCCTCTTGAGGTGCTTGTGGTAAGGTGGTATTCCTCAGGAGTCGAAGCCAGGGACTAACCTCTCATCTCGTGTTGATTCTTGGTCCACGGAGCTCTTTCGTGTTGCTACAGTGACCTCAGGATCCCTCTAGCCTTGAAACAGTGTTCTTGGGGTTTCTCTGGAGTGCCATCAAGGAAATCAAGGCTCCTTTCATGTGTGATGTGCAACACGGAATTGCTCTGCACGCAGTGCAGGGGAATCGGGCCTCATCTCGCGGCGAGGGGGAACTCTCATGGTTTTTCTCGAGTTGCGGCGGGAACCTGGGGTATATTCTCGAGTTACGACGGGGATGGCCCTTCCACCCACGTGTTTCTTCAGCGACGTCAGGACTCCTGCCTAGTTGCGAGGGACAACTCTGGATTCTCCTCGAGGCTTGGCAGGGCAACTGGGACGCCTCTCCAGCTGAGAAGGGAGACCAAGGGTCCCTTTCCACGTGCCACAGGAATCCTGGATCTCCTATCAAGTTTCACGAGGAGTCAGGCATCGTCTCCTTTGGAGGCACTGATCTCCACATACCTCTGGAGTTTTCAAAGGATTTGAGGCCTCCTGTCGCGATGAGATGGGGAACTAGGTCTTTCTCTGTGGTCTCCACAGGGGATTCAGACACCCTTTCGTCTTCGGAGATGCAAGACGAGCCTGCATTCCAGTCACTGCAGGGATACCGGCCTTATTTCGAGTGAGGGCATCGCGGTGTCCATTCCACTTGAGGCCGCAAACTCAGGGTCCCTCTCACATACCTAGAGCTGAGAGAAGCCTCCTCTTGAGGTGCTTGTGGTAAGGTGGTATTCCTCTGGAGTCGAAGCCAGGGACTAACCTCTCATCTCGAGTTGATTTTTGGTCCACGGAGCTCTTTCGTGTTGCTACAGTGACCTCAGGATCCCTCTAGCCTTGAAACAGTGTTCTTGGGGTTTCTCTGGAGTGCCATCAAGGAAATCAAGGCTCCTTTCATGTGTGATGTGCAAGACGGAATTGCTCTGCACGCAGTACAGGGGAATCGGGCCTCATCTCGCATCGAGGGGCAAGTCTCATGGTTTTTCTCGAGTTGCGGCGGGAACCTGGGGTATATTCTCGAGTTACGACGGGGATGGCCCTTCCACCCACGTGTTTGTTCAGCCACGTCAGGACTCCTGCCTAGTTGTGAGGGACAACTCGGGATTCTCCTCGAGGCTTGGCAGGGCAATTGGAACGCCTCTCCAGCTGAGGCGGGAGACTAAGGGTCCCTTTCCACGTGCCACAAGAATCCTGGGACTCCTATCAAGTTTCACGAGGAGTCAGGCATCGTCTCCTTTGGAGGCACTGATCTCCGCGTACCTCTGGAGTTTTCAAAGGATGTGAGGCCTCCGGTCGCGATGAGGTGGGGAACTAGGTGTTTCTCTGTGGTCTCCACAGGGGATTCAGACATCCGTTCTTCTTGGGAGATGCAAGACGAGCCTGCATTCAAGTCACTGCAGGGATATCCGGCCTTATTTCGAGTCAGGGCCTCGCGGTGTCCATTCCACTTGAGGCCGCAAACTCAGGATCCCTCTCACATACCTAGAGCAGAGAGAAGCCTCCTCTTGAGGTGCTTGTGGTAAGGTGGTATTCCTCAGGAGTCGAAGCCAGGGACTAACCTCTCATCTCGTGTTGATTCTTGGTCCACGGAGCTCTTTCGTGTTGCTACAGTGACCTCAGGATCCCTCTAGCCTTGAAACAGTGTTCTTGGGGTTTCTCTGGAGTGCCATCAAGGAAATCAAGGCTCCTTTCATGTGTGATGTGCAACACGGAATTGCTCTGCACGCAGTGCAGGGGAATCGGGCCTCATCTCGCGGCGAGGGGGAAGTCTCATGGTTTTTCTCGAGTTGCGGCGGGAACCTGGGGTATATTCTCGAGTTACGACGGGGATGGCCCTTCCACACACCTGTTTCTTCAGTGACGTCAGGACTCCTGCCTAGTTGCGAGGGACAACTCGGGATTCTCCTCGAGGCTTTGCAGGGCAATTGGGACGCCTCTCCAGCTGAGACGGGAGACCAAGGGTCCCTTTCCACGTGCCACAGGAATCCTGGGTCTCCTATGAAGTTTCACGAGGAGTCAGGCATCGTCTCCTTTGGAGGCACTGATCTCCGCATACCTCTGGAGTTTTCAAAGGATTTGAGGCCTCCTGTCGCGATGAGGTGGGGAACTAGGTCTTTCTCTGTGGTCTCCACAGGGGATTCAGACTCCCTTTCGTCTTGGGAGATGCACGACGAGCCTGCATTCCAGTCACTGCAGGGATATCCGGCCTTATTTCGAGTCAGGGCATCGCGGTGTCCATTCCACTTGAGGCCGCAAACTCAGGGTCCCTCTCACATACCTAGAGCTGAGAGAAGCCTCCTCTTGAGGTGCTTGTGGTAAGGTGGTATTCCTCTAGTGTCGAAGCCAGGGACTAACCTCTCATCTCGAGTTGATTTTTGGCCCACGGAGCTCTTTCATGTTGCTACAGTGACCTCAGGATCCCTCTAGCCTTGAAACAGTGTTCTTGGGGTTTCTCTGGAGTGCCATGAAGGAAATCAAGGCTCCTTTCATGTGTGATGTGCAACACAGAGTTGCTCTGCATGCAGTGCAGGGGAATCGGGCCTCATCTCGCAGCGAGGGGGAAGTCTCATGATTTTTCTCGAGTTGCGGCGGGAACCTGGGGTGTATTCTCGAGTTACGACGGGGATGGCCCTTCCACCCACGTGTTTGTTCAGCCACGTCAGGACTCCTGCCTAGTTGCGAGGGACAACTCGGGATTCTCCTCGAGGCTTGGCAGGGCAATTGGAACGCCTCTCCAGCTGAGGCGGGAGACCAAGGGTCCCTTTCCACGTGCCACAAGAATCCTGGGACTCCTATCAAGTTTCACGAGGAGTCAGGCATCGTCTCCTTTGGAGGCACTGATCTCCGCCTACCTCTGGAGTTTTAAAAGGATGTGAGGCTTCCGGTCGCGATGAGGTGGGGAACTAGGTGTTTCTCTGTGGTCTCCACAGGGGATTCAGACATCCTTTCGTCTTGGGAGATGCAAGACGAGCCTGCATTCCAGTCACTGCAGGGATATCCGGCCTTATTTCGAGTCAGGGCATCGCGGTGTCCATTCCACTTGAGGCCGCAAACTCAGGGTCCCTATCACATACCTAGAGCTGAGAGAAGCCTCCTCTTGAGGTGCTTGTGGTGAGGTGGTATTCCTCTGGAGTCGAAGCCAGGGACTAACCTCTCATCTCGAGTTGATTTTTGGCCCACGGAGCTCTTTCGTGTTGCTACAGTGACCTCAGGATCCCTCTAGCCTTGAAACAGTGTTCTTGGGGTTTCTCTGGAGTGCCATGAAGGAAATCAAGGCTCCTTTCATGTGTGATGTGCAACACAGAATTGCTCTGCACGCAGTGCAGGGGAATCGGGCCTCATCTCGCGGCGAGGAGGAAGTCTCATGGTTTTTCTCGAGTTGCGGCGGGAACCTGGGGTATATTCTCGAGTTACGACGGGGATGGCCCTTCCACACACGTGTTTGTTCAGCCAGTTCAGGACTCTTGCCTAGTTGCGAGACACAACTCGGGATTCTCCTCGAGGCTTGGAAAGGCAATTGGGACGCCTCTCCAGCTGAGGTGGTAGACCAAGGGTCCCTTTCCACGTGCCACAGGAATCCTGGGACTCCTATCAAGTTTCACGAGGAGTCAGGCATCGTCTCCTTTGGAGGCACTGATCTCCGCGTACCTCTGGAGTTTTCAAAGGATGTGAGGCCTCCGGTCGCGATGAGGTGGGGAACTAGGTGTTTCTCTGTCGTCTCCACAGGGGATTCAGACATCCTTTCTTCTTGGGAGATGCAAGACGAGCCTGCATTCCAGTCACTGCAGGGATATCCGGCCTTATTTCTTGTCAGGGCATCGCGGTGTCCATTCCACTTGAGGCCGCAAACTCAGGATCCCTCTCACATACCTAGAGCTGAGAGAAGCCTCCTCTTGAGGTGCTTGTGGTAAGGTGGTATTCCTCAGGAGTCGAAGCCAGGGACTAACCTCTCATCTCATGTTGATTCTTGGTCCACGGAGCTCTTTCGTGTTGCTACAGTGACCTCAGGATCCCTCTAGCCTTGAAACAGTGTTCTTGGGGTTTCTCTGGAGTGCCATCAAGGAAATCAAGGCTCCTTTCATGTGTGATGTGCAACACGGAATTGCTCTGCACGCAGTGCAGGGGAATCGGGCCTCATCTCGCGGCGAGGGGGAACTCTCATGGTTTTTCTCGAGTTGCGGCGGGAACCTGGGGTATATTCTCGAGTTACGACGGGGATGGCCCTTCCACCCACGTGTTTCTTCAGCGACGTCAGGACTCCTGCCTAGTTGCGAGGGACAACTCTGGATTCTCCTCGAGGCTTTGCAGGGCAATTGGGACGCCTCTCCAGCTGAGACGGGAGACCAAGGGTCCCTTTCCACGTGCCACAGGAATCCTGGGTCTCCTATCAAGTTTCACGAGGAGTCAGGCATCGTCTCCTTTGGAGGCACTGATCTCCGCATACCTCTGGAGTATTCAAAGGATTTGAGGCCTCCTGTCGCGATGAGGTGGGGAACTAGGTCTTTCTCTGTGGTCTCCACAGGGGATTCAGACTCCCTTTCGTCTTGGGAGATGCAAGACGAGCCTGCATTCCAGTCACTGCAGGGATATCCGGCCTTATTTCGAGTCAGGGCATCGCGGTGTCCATTCCACTTCAGGCCGCAAACTCAGGGTCCCTCTCACATACCTAGAGCTGAGAGAAGCCTCCTCTTGAGGTGCTTGTGGTAAGGTGGTATTCCTCTGCAGTCGAAGCCAGGGACTAACCTCTCATCTCGAGTTGATTTTTGGTCCACGGAGCTTTTTCGTGTTGCTACAGTGACCTCAGGATCCCTCTAGCCTTGAAACAGTGTTCTTGGGGTTTCTCTGGAGTGCCATCAAGGAAATCAAGGCTCCTTTCATGTGTGATGTGCAACACAGAATAGCTCTGCACGCAGTGCAGGGGAATCGGGCCTCATCTCGCGGCGAGGGGGAAGTCTCATGGTTTTTCTCGAGTTGCGGCGGGAACCTGGGGTATATTCTCGAGTTACGACGGGGATGGCCCTTCCACACACGTGTTTGTTCAGCCACGTCAGGACTCTTGCCTAGTTGCGAGACTCAACTCGGGATTCTCCTTGAGGCTTGGCAAGCCAATTGGGACGCCTCTCCAGCTGAGGCGGGAGACCAAGGGTCCCTTTCCACCTGCCACAAGAATCCTGGGACTCCTATCAAGTTTCACGAGGAGTCAGGCATCGTCTCCTTTGGAGGCACTGATCTCCGCGTACCTCTGGAGTTTTCAAAGGATGTGAGGCCTCCGGTCGCGATGAGGTGGGGAACTAGGTGTTTCTCTGTGGTCTCCACAGGGGATTCAGACATCCTTTCTTCTTGGGAGATGCAAGACGAGCCTGCATTCAAGTCACTGCAGGGATATCCGGCCTTATTTCGAGTCAGGGCATCGCGGTGTCCATTCCACTTGAGGCCGCAAACTCAGGATCCCTCTCACATACCTAGAACTGAGAGAAGCCTCCTCTTGAGGTGCTTGTGGTAAGGTGGTATTCCTCAGGAGTCGAAGCCAGGGACTAACCTCTCATCTCGTGTTGATTCTTGGTCCACGGAGCTCTTTCGTGTTGCTACAGTGACCTCAGGATCCCTCTAGCCTTGAAACAGTGTTCTTGGGGTTTCTCTGGAGTGCCATCAAGGAAATCAAGGCTCCTTTCATGTGTGATGTGCAACACGGAATTGCTCTGCACGCAGTGCAGGGGAATCGGGCCTCATCTCGCGGCGAGGGGGAAGTCTCATGGTTTTTCTCGAGTTGCGGCGGGAACCTGGGGTATATTCTCGAGTTACGACGGGGATGGCCCTTCCACACACGTGTGTGTTCAGCCATGTCAGGACTCCTTCCTAGTTGCGAGGGACAACTCGGGATTCTCCTCGAGGCTTTGCAGGGCAATTGGGACGCCTCTCCAGCTGAGACGGGAGACCAAGGGCCCCTTTCCACGTGCCACAGGAATCCTGGGTCTCCTATCAAGTTTCACGAGGAGTCAGGCATCGTCTCCTTTGGAGGCACTGATCTCCGCATACCTCTGGAGTTTTCAAAGGATTTGAGGCCTCCTGTCGCGATGAGGTGGGGAACTAGGTCTTTCTCTGTGGTCTCCACAGGGCATTCAGACACCCTTTCGTCTTGGGAGATGCAAGACGAGCCTGCATTCCAGTCAATGCAGGGATATCCGGCCTTATTTCGAGTCAGGGCATCGCGGTGTCCATTCCACTTGAGGCCGCAAACTCAGGGTCCCTCTCACATACCTAGAGCTGAGAGAAGCCTCCTCTTGAGGTGCTTGTGGTAAGGTGGTATTCCTCTGGAGACGAATTCAGGGACTAACCTCTCATCTCGAGTTGATTTTTGTTCCACGGAGCTCTTTCGTGTTGCTACAGTGACCTCAGGATCCCTCTAGCCTTGAAACAGTGTTCTTGGGGTTTCTCTGGAGTGCCATGAAGGAAATCAAGGCTCCTTTCATGTGTGATGTGCAACACAGAATTGCTCTGCACGCAGTGCAGGGGAATCGGGCCTCATCTCGCGGCGAGGGGGAAGTCTCATGGTCTTTCTCGAATTGCGGCGGGAACCTGGGGTATATTCTCGACTTACGACGGGGATGGCCCTTCCACACACGTGTTTGTTCAGCCAGTTCAGGACTCTTGCCTAGTTGCGAGACACAACTCGGGATTCTCCTCGAGGCTTGGAAAGGCAATTGGGTCGCCTCTCCAGCTGAGGGGGGAGACCAAGGGTCCCTTTCCACGTGCCACAGGAATCCTGGGACTCCTATCAAGTTTCACGAGGAGTCAGGCATCGTCTCCTTTGGAGGCACTGATCTCCGTGTACCTCTGGACTTTTCAAAGGATGTGAGGCCTCCGGTCGCGATGAGGTGGGGAACTAGGTGTTTCTCTGTGGTCTCCACAGGGGATTCAGACATCCTTTCTTCTTGGGAGATGCAAGACGAGCCTGCATTCAAGTCACTGCAGGGATATCCGGCCTTATTTCGAGTCAGGGCATTGCAGTGTCCATTCCACTTGAGGCCGCAAACTCAGGATCCCTCTCACATACCTAGAGCTGAGAGAAGCCTCCTCTTGAGGTGCTTGTGGTAAGGTGGTATTCCTCAGGAGTCGAAGCCAGGGACTAACCTCTCATCTCGTGTTGATTCTTGGTCCACGGAGCTCTTTCGTGTTGCTACAGTGACCTCAGGATCCCTCTAGCCTTGAAACAGTGTTCTTGGGGTTTCTCTGGAGTGCCATCAAGGAAATCAAGGCTCCTTTCATGTGTGATGTGCAACACGGAATTGCTCTGCACGCAGTGCAGGGGAATCGGGCCTCATCTCGCGGCGAGGGGGAACTCTCATGGTTTTTCTCGAGTTGCGGCGGGAACCTGGGGTATATTCTCGAGTTACGACGGGGATGGCCCTTCCACCCACGTGTTTCTTCAGCGACGTCAGGACTCCTGCCTAGTTGCGAGGGACAACTCTGGATTCTCCACGAGGCTTGGCAGGGCAATTGGGACGCCTCTCCAGCTGAGACGGGAGACCAAGGGTCCCTTTCCAGGTGCCACAGGAATCCTGGGTCTCCTATCAAGTTTCACGAGGAGTCAGGCATCGTCTCCTTTGGAGGCACTGATCTCCGCATACCTCTGGAGTTTTCAAAGGATTTGAGGCCTCCTGTCGCGATGAGATGGGGAACTAGGTCTTTCTCTGTGGTCTCCACAGGGGATTCAGACACCCTTTCGTCTTCGGAGATGCAAGACGAGCCTGCATTCCAGTCACTGCAGCGATACCGGCCTTATTTCGAGTCAGGGCATCGCGGTGTCCATTCCACTTGAGGCCGCAAACTCAGGGTCCCTCTCACATACCTAGAGCTGAGAGAAGCCTCCTCTTGAGGTGCTTGTGGTAAGGTGGTATTCCTCTGGAGTCGAAGCCAGGGACTAACCTCTCATCTCGAGTTGATTTTTGGCCCACGGAGCTCTTTCGTGTTGCTACAGTGACCTCAGGATCCCTCTAGCCTTGAAACAGTGTTCTTGGGGTTTCTCTGGAGTACAATCAAGGAAATCAAGGCTCCTTTCATGTGTGATGTGCAACACAGAATTGCTCTGCACGCATTTCAGGGGAATCGGGCCTCATCTCGCGGCGAGGGGGAAGTCTCATGGTTTTTCTTGAGTTGCGGCGGGAACCTGGGGTATATTCTCGAGTTACGACGGGGATGGCCCTTCCACACACGTGTTTGTTCAGCCAGTTCAGGACTCTTGCCTAGTTGCGAGACACAACTCGGGATTCTCCTCGAGGCTTGGCAAGGCAATTGGGACGCCTCTCCAGCTGAGGCGGGAAACCAAGGGTCCCTTTCCACGTGCCACAGGAATCCGGGGACTCCTATCAAGTTTCACGAGGAGTCAGGCATCGTCTCCTTTGGAGGCACTGATCTCCGCGTACCTCTGGAGTTTTCAAAGGATGTGAGGCCTCCGGTCGCGATGAGGTGGAGAACTAGGTCTTTCTCTGTGGTCTCCACAGGGGATTCAGACATCCTTTCTTCTTGGGAGATGAAAGACGAGCCTGCATTCAAGTCACTGCAGGGATATCCAGCCTTATTTCGCTTCAGGGCATCGCGGTGTCCATTCCACTTGAGGCCGCAAACTCAGGGTCCCTCTCACATACCTAGAGCTGAGAGAAGCCTCCTCTTGAGGTGCTTGTGGTAAGGTGGTATTCCTCTGGAGACGAATCCAGGGACTAACCTCTCTTTTCGAGTTGATTTTTGGTCCACAGAGTTCTTTCGTGTTGCTACAGTGACCTCAGGATCCCTCTATCCTTGAAACAGTGTTCTTGGGGTTTCTCTGGAGTGCCATCAAGGAAATCAAGGCTCCTTTCATGTGTGATGTGCAAGACGGAATTGCTCTGCACGCAGTACAGGGGAATCGGGCCTCATCTCGCATCGAGGTGGAAGTCTCATGGTTTTTCGCGAGTTGCGGCGGGAACCTGGGGTATATTCTCGAGTTACGATGGGGATGGCCCTTCCATCAAAGTGTTTGTTCAGCCACGTCAGGACTCCTGCCTAGTTGCGAGGGACAACTCGGGATTCTCCTCGAGGCTTGGCAGGGCAATTGGAACGCCTCTCTAGCTGAGGCGGGAGACCAAGGTTCCCTTTCCACGTGCCACAAGAATCCTGGGACTCCTATCAAATTTCACGAGGAGTCAGGCATCGTCTCCTTTGGAGGCACTGATCTCCGCATACCTCTGGAGTTTTCAAAGGATGTGAGGCCTCCGGTCGCGATGAGGTGGGGAACTAGGTCTTTCTTTGTGGTCTCCACAGGGGATTCAGACATCCTTTCTTCTTGGGAGATGCAAGACGATCCTGCATTGAAGTCACTGCAGGGATATCCGGCCTTATTTCGAGTCAGGTCATCGCGGTGTCCATTCCACTTGAGGCCGCAAACTCAGGATCCCTCTCACATACCTAGAGCTGAGAGAAGCCTCCTCTTGAAGTGCTTGTGGTAAGGTGGTATTCCTCAGGAGTCGAAGCCAGGGACTAACCTCTCATCTCGTGTTGATTCTTGGTCCACGGAGCTCTTTTGTGTTGCTACAGTGACCTCAGGATCCCTCTAGCCTTGAAACAGTGTTCTTGGGGTTTCTCTGGAGTGCCATCAAGGAAATCAAGGCTCCTTTCATGTGTGATGTGCAACACGGAATTGCTCTGCACGAAGTGCAGGGGAATCGGGCCTCATCTCGCGGCGAGGGGGAAGTCTCATGGTTTTTCTCGAGTTGTGGCGGGAACCTGGGGTATATTCTCGAGTTACGACGGGGATGGCCCTTCCACACACGTGTGTGTTCAGCCATGTCAGGACTCCTGCCTAGTTGCGAGACACAACTCGGGATTCTCCTCGAGGCTTTGCAGGGCAATTGGGACGCTTCTCCAGCTGAGACGGGAGACCAAGGGTCCCTTTCCACGTGCCACAGGAATCCTGGGTCTCCTATCAAGTTTCACGAGGAGTCAGGCATCGTCTCCTTTGGAGGCACTGATCTCCGCATACCTCTGGAGTTTTCAAAGGATTTGAGGCCTCCTGTCACGATGAGGTGGGGAACTAGGTCTTTCTCTGTGGTCTCCACAGGGGATTCAGACATCCTTTTGTCTTGGGAGATGCAAGACGAGCCTGCATTCAAGTCACTGCAGGGATATCCAGCCTTATTTCGCGTCAGGGCATCGCGGTGTCCTTTCCACTTGAGGCCGCAAACTCAGGGTCCCTCTCACATACCTAGAGCTGAAAGAAGCCTCCTCTTGAGGTGCTTGTGGTAAGGTGGTATTCCTCTGGAGTCGAAGCCAGGGACTAACCTCTCATCTCGAGTTGATTTTTGGCCCACGGAGCTCTTTCGTGTTGCTACAGTGACCTCAGGATCCCTCAAGCCTTGAAACAGTGTTCTTGGGGTTTCTCTGGAGTGCCATCAAGGAAATCAAGGCTCCTTTCATGTGTGATGTGCAACACGGAATTGCTCTGCACACAGTGCAGGGGAATCGGGCCTCATCTCGCGGCGAGGGGGAAGTCTCATGGTTTTTCTCGAGTTGCGGCGGGAACCTGGGGTATATTCTCGAGTTACGACGGGGATGGCCCTTCCACCCACGTGTTTCTTCAGCGACGTCAGGACTCCTGCCTAGTTGCGAGGGACAACTCTGGATTCTCCTCGAGGCTTGGCAGGGCAATTGGGACGCCTCTCCAGCTGAGGCGGGAGACCAAGTGTCCCTTTCCAAGTGCCACAGGAATCCTGGGACTCCTATCAAGTTTCACGAGGAGTCAGGCATCGTCTCCTTTGGAGGCACTGATCTCCGCGTACCTCTGGAGTTTTCAAAGGATGTGAGGCTATCGGTCGCGATGAGGTGGGGAACTAAGTCTTTCTCTGTGCTTTCCACAGGGGATTCAGACATCCTTTCGTCCTGGGAGATGCAAGACGAGCCTGCATTGAAGTCACTGCAGGGATATCCGGCCTTATTTCGAGTCAGGGCATCGCGGTGTCAATTCCACTTGAGGCCGCAAACTCAGGGTCCCTCTCACATACCTAGAGCTGAGAGAAGCCTCCTCTTGAGGTGCTTGTGGTAAGGTGGTATTCCTCTGGAGACGAATCCAGGGACTAACCTCTCTTTTCGAGTTGATTTTTGGTCCACAGAGTTCTTTTGTGTTGCTACAGTGACCTCAGGATCCCTCTAGCCTTGAAACAGTGTTCTTGGGGTTTCTCTGGAGTGCCATCAAGGAAATCAAGGCTCCTTTCATGTGTGATGTGCAAGACGGAATTGCTCTGCACGCAGTACAGGGGAATCGGGCCTCATCTCGCATCGAGGGGGAAGTCTCATGGTTTTTCTCGAGTTGCGGCGGGAACCTGGGGTATATTCTCGAGTTACGACGGGGATGGCCCTTCCACACACGTGTTTGTTCAGCCACGTCAGGACTCCTGCCTAGTTGCGAGGGACAACTCGGGATTCTCCTCGAGGCTTGGCAGGGCAATTGGAACGCCTCTCCAGCTGAGGCGGGAGACCAAGCGTCCCTTTCCACGTGCCACAAGAATCCTGGGACTCCTATCAAGTTTCACGAGGAGTCAGGCATCGTCTCCTTTGGAGGCACTGATCTCCGCGTACCTCTGGAGTTTTCAAAGGATGTGAGGCCTCCGGTCGCGATGAGGTGGGGAACTAGGTCTTTCTCTGTGGTCTCCACAGGGGATTCAGACATCCATTCTTCTTGGGAGATGCAAGACGAGCCTGAATTCAAGTCACTGCAGGGATATCCGGCCTTATTTCGAGTCAGGGCATCGCGGTGTCCATTCCACTTGAGGCCGCAATCTCAGGATCCCTCTCACATACCTAGAGCTGAGAGAAGCCTCCTCTTGAGGTGCTTGTGGTAAGGTGGTATTCCTCAGGAGTCGAAGCCAGGGACTAACCTCTCATCTCGTGTTGATTCTTGGTCCACGGAGCTCTTTCGTGTTGCTACAGTGACCTCAGGATCCCTCTAGCCTTGAAACAGTGTTCTTGGGGTTTCTCTGGAGTGCCATGAAGGAAATCAAGGCTCCTTTCATGTGTGATGTGCAACACGGAATTGCTCTGCACGCAGTGCAGGGGAATCGGGCCTCATCTCGCGGCGAGGGGGAAGTCTCATGTTTTTTCTCGAGTTGCGGCGGGAACCTGGGGTATATTCTCGAGTTACGACGGGGATGGCCCTTCCACACACGTGTGTGTTCAGCCATGTCAGGACTCCTGCCTAGTTGCGAGGGACAACTCGGGATTCTCCTCGAGGCTTTGCAGGGCAATTGGGACGCCTCTCCAGCTGAGACGGGAGACCAAGGGTCCCTTTCCACGTGCCACAGGAATCCTGGGTCTCCTATCAAGTTTCACGAGGAGTCAGGCATCCTCTCCTTTGGAGGCACTGATCTCCGCATACCTCTGTAGTTTTCAAAGGATTTGAGGCCTCCTGTCGCGATGAGGTGGGGAACTAGGTGTTTCTCTGTGGTCTCCACAGGGGATTCAGACATCCTTTCATCTTGGGAGATGCAAGACGAGCCTGCATTCAAGTCACTGCAGGGATATCCAGCCCTATTTCGAGTCAGGGCATCGCGGTGTCCATTCCACTTGAGGCCGCAAACTCAGGGTCCCTCTCACATACCTAGAGCTGAGAGAAGCCTCCTCTTGAGGTGCTTGTGGTAAGGTGGTATTCCTCTGGAGTCGAAGCCAGGGACTAACCTCTCATCTCGAGTTGATTTTTGGCCCACGGAGCTCTTTCGTGTTGCTACAGTGACCTCAGGTTCCCTCTAGCCTTGAAACAGTGTTCTTGGGGTTTCTCTGGAGTGCCATCAAGGAAATCAAGGCTCCTTTCATGTGTGATGTGCAACACGGAATTGCTCTGCACGCAGTGCAGGGGAATCGGGCCTCATCTCGCGGCGACGGGGAAGTCTCATGGTTTTTCTCGAGTTGCGGCGGGAACCTGGGGTATATTCTCGAGTTACGACGGGGATGGCCCTTCCACCCACGTGTTTCTTCAGCGACGTCAGGACTCCTGCCTAGTTGCGAGGGACAACTCTGGATTCTCCTCGAGGCTTGGCAGGGCAATTGGGACGCCTCTCCAGCTGAGGCGGGAGACCAAGTGTCCCTTTCCAAGTGCCACAGGAATCCTGGGACTCCTATCAAGTTTCACGAGGAGTCAGGCATCGTCTCCTTTGGAGGCACTGATCTCCGCGTACCTCTGGAGTTTTCAAAGGATGTGAGGCTAGCGGTCGCGATGAGGTGGGGAACTAAGTCTTTCTCTGTGCTTTCCACAGGGGATTCAGACATCCTTTCGTCCTGGGAGATGCAAGACGAGCCTGCATTCAAGTCACTGCAGGGATATCCGGCCTTATTTCGAGTCAGGGCATCGCGGTGTCCATTCCACTTGAGGCCGCAAACTCAGGGTCCCTCTCACATACCTAGAGCTGAGAGAAGCCTCCTCTTGAGGTGCTTGTGGTAAGGTGGTATTCCTCTGGAGACGAATCCAGGGACTAACCTCTCTTTTCGAGTTGATTTTTGGTCCACAGACTTCTTTCGTGTTGCTACAGTGACCTCAGGATCCCTCTATCCTTGAAACAGTGTTCTTGGGGTTTCTCTGGAGTGCCATCAAGGAAATCAAGGCTCCTTTCATGTGTGATGTGCAAGACGGAATTGCTCTGCACGCAGTACAGGGGAATCGGGCCTCATCTCGCATCGAGGGGGAAGTCTCATGGTTTTTCTCGAGTTGCGGCGGGAACCTGGGGTATATTCTCGAGTTACGACGGGGATGGCCCTTCCACCCACGTGTTTGTTCAGCCACGTCAGGACTCCTGCCTAGTTGCGAGGGACCACTCGGGATTCTCCTCGAGGCTTGGCAGGGCAATTGGAACGCCTCTCCAGCTGAGGCGGGAGACCAAGGGTCCCTTTCCACGTGCCAAAAGAATCCTGGGACTCCTATCAAGTTTCACGAGGAGTCAGGCATCGT
The DNA here is from genome assembly GCF_910594005.1 of Cervus elaphus. Lineage (NCBI taxonomy): Eukaryota > Metazoa > Chordata > Mammalia > Artiodactyla > Cervidae > Cervus > Cervus elaphus. The sequence continues at coordinate 2,735,992 of NW_025316789.1, forward strand.
CTCCTTTGGAGGCACTGATCTCCGCGTACCTCTGGAGTTTTCAAAGGATGTGAGGCCTCCGGTCGCGATGAGGTGGGGAACTAGGTGTTTCTCTGTGGTCTCCACAGGGGATTCTGACATCCATTCTTCTTGGGTGATGCAAGACGAGCCTGCATTCAAGTCACTGCAGGGATATCCAGCCTTATTTCGAGTCAGGGCATCGCGGTGTCCATTCCACTTGAGGCCGCAAACTCAGGATCCCTCTCACATACCTAGAGCTGAGAGAAGCCTCCTCTTGAGGTGCTTGTGGTAAGGTGGTATTCCTCAGGAGTCGAAGCCAGGGACTAACCTCTCATCTCGTGTTGATTCTTGGTCCACGGAGCTCTTTCGTGTTGCTACAGTGACCTCAGGATCCCTCTAGCCTTGAAACAGTGTTCTCGGGGTTTCTCTGGAGTGCCATCAAGGAAATCAAGGCTCCTTTCATGTGTGATGTGCAACACGGAATTGCTCTGCACGCAGTGCAGGGGAATCGGGCCTCATCTCGCGGCGAGGGGGAAGTCTCATGGTTTTTCTCGAGTTGCGGCGGGAACCTGGGGTATATTCTCAAGTTACGACGGGGATGGCCCTTCCACACACGTGTGTGTTCAGCCATGTCAGGACTCCTGCCTAGTTGCGAGGGACAACTCGGGATTCTCCTCGAGGCTTTGCAGGGCAATTGGGACGCCTCTCCAGCTGAGACGGGAGACCAAGGGCCCCTTTCCACGTGCCACAGGAATCCTGGGTCTCCTATCAAGTTTCACGAGGAGTCAGGCATCGTCTCCTTTGGAGGCACTGATCTCCGCATACCTCTGGAGTTTTCAAAGGATTTGAGGCCTCCTGTCGCGATGAGGTGGGGAACTAGGTGTTTCTCTGTGGTCTCCACAGGGGATTCAGACACCCTTTCGTCTTGGGAGATGCAAGACGAGCCTGCATTCCAGTCACTGCAGGGATATCCGGCCTTATTTCGAGTCAGGGCATCGCGGTGTCCATTCCACTTGAGGCCGCAAACTCAGGGTCTCTCTCACATACCTAGAGCTGAGAGAAGCCTCCTCTTGAGGTGCTTGTGGTAAGGTGGTATTCCTCAGGAGTCGAAGCCAGGGACTAACCTCTCATCTCGTGTTGATTCTTGGTCCACGGAGCTCTTTCGTGTTGCTACAGTGACCTCAGGATTCCTCTAGCCTTGAAACAGTGTTCTTGGGGTTTCTCTGGAGTGCCATGAAGGAAATCAAGGCTCCTTTCATGTGTGATGTGCAACACAGAATTGCTCTGCACGCAGTGCAGGGGAATCGGGCCTCATCTCGCGGCGAGGGGGAAGTCTCATGGTTTTTCTCGAGTTGCGGCGGGAACCTGGGGTATATTCTCGAGTTACGACGGGGATGGCCCTTCCAAACACGTGTTTCTTCAGCCACGTCAGGACTCTTGCCTAGTTGCGAGACACAACTCGGGATTCTCCTCGAGGCTTGGCAAGGCAATTGGGACGCCTCTCCAGCTGAGGCGGGAGACCAAGGGTCCCTTTCCACGTGCCACAGGAATCCTGGGACTCCTATCAAGTTTCACGAGGAGTCAGGCATCGTCTCCTTTGGAAGCACTGATCTCCGCGTACCTCTGGAGTTTTCAAAGGATGTGAGGCCTCCGGTCGCGATGAGGTGGGGAACTAGGTCTTTCTCTGTGGTCTCCACAGGGGATTCAGACATCCTTTCATCTTGGGAGATGCAAGACGAGCCTGCATTCAAGTCACTGCATCGATATCCAGCCTTATATCGCGTCAGGGCATCGCGGTGTCCATTCCACTTGAGGCCGCAAACTCAGGGTCCCTGTCACATACCTAGAGCTGAGAGAAGCCTCCTCTTGAGGTGCTTGTGGTAAGGTGGTATTCCTCTGGAGTCGAAGCCAGGGACTAACCTCTCATCTCGAGTTGATTTTTGGCCCACGGAGCTCTTTCGTGTTGCTACAGTGACCTCAGGATCCCTCTAGCCTTGAAACAGTGTTCTTGGGGTTTCTCTGGAGTGTCATCAAGGAAATCAAGGCTCCTTTCATGTGTGATGTGCAACACGGAATTGCTCTGCACGCAGTGCAGGGGAATCGGGCCTCATCTTGTGGTGAGGGGGAAGTCTCATGGTTTTTCTCGAGTTGCGGCGGGAACCTGGGGTATATTCTCGAGTTACGATGGGGATGGCCCTTCCACCCACGTGTTTCTTCAGCGACGACAGGACTCCTTTCTAGTTGCGAGGGACAACTCTGGATTCTCCTCGAGGCTTGGCAGGGCAATTGGGACGCCTCTCCAGCTGAGGCGGGAGACCAAGTGTCCCTTTCCAAGTGCCACAGGAATCCTGGGACTCCTATCAAGTTTCACGAGGAGTCAGGCATCGTCTCCTTTGGAGGCACTGATCTCCGCGTACCTCTGGAGTTTTCAAAGGATGTGAGGCTATCGGTCGCGATGAGGTGGGGAACTAAGTCTTTCTCTGTGCTTTCCACAGGGGATTCAGACATCCTTTCGTCCTGGGAGATGCAAGACGAGCCTGCATTGAAGTCACTGCAGGGATATCCGGCCTTATTTCGAGTCAGGGCATCGCGGTGTCCATTCCACTTGAGGCCGAAAACTCAGGGTCCCGCTCACATACCTAGAGCTGAGAGAAGCCTCCTCTTGAGGTGCTTGTGGTAAGGTGGTATTCCTCTGGAGACGAATCCAGGGACTAACCTCTCTTTTCGAGTTGATTTTTGGTCCACAGAGATCTTTCGTGTTGCTACAGTGACCTCAGCATCCCTCTAGCCTTGAAACAGTGTTCTTGGGGTTTCTCTGGAGTGCGATCAAGGAAATCAAGGCTCCTCTCATGTGTGATGTGCAACACGGAATTGCTCTGCACGCAGTACAGGGGAATCGGGCCTCATCTCGCGGCGAGGGGGAAGTCTCATGGTTTTTCTCGAGTTGCGGCGGGAACCTGGGGTATATTCTCGAGTTCCGACGGGGATGGCCCTTCCACACACGTGTGTGTTCAGCCATGTCAGGACTCCTGCCTAGTTGCGAGACACAACTCGGGATTCTCCTCGAGGCTTTGCAGGGCAATTGGGACGCCTCTCCAGCTGAGACGGGAGACCAAGGGTCCCTTTCCACGTGCCACAGGAATCCTGGGTCTCCTATCAAGTTTCACGAGGAGTCAGGCATCGTCTCCTTTGGAGGCACTGATCTCCGCGTACCTCTGGAGTTTTCAAAGGATGTGAGGCCTCCGGTCGCGATGAGGTGGGGAACTAGGTGTTTCTCTGTGGTCTCCACAGGGGATTCAGACACCCTTTCTTCTTGGGAGATGCAAGACGAGCCTGCATTCCAGTCACTGCAGGGATATCCGGCCTTATTTCGAGTCAGGGCATCGCGGTGTCCATTCCACTTGAGGCCGCAAACTCAGGGTCCCTCTCACATACCTAGAGCTGAGAGAAGCCTCCTCTTGAGGTGCTTGTGGTAAGGTGGTATTCCTCTGGAGTCGAAGCCAGGGACTAACCTCTCATCTCGAGTTGATTTTTGGTCCACGGAGCTCTTTCGTGTTGCTACAGTGACCTCAGGATCCCTCTAGCCTTGAAACAGTGTTCTTGGGGTTTCTCTGGAGTGCCATCAAGGAAATCAAGGCTCCTTTCATGTGTGATGTGCAACACAGAATTGCTCTGCACGCTGTGCAGGGGAATCGGGCCTCATCTCGCGGCGAGGGGGAAGTCTCATGGTTTTTCTCGAGTTGCGGCGGGAACCTGGGGTATATTCTCGAGTTACGACGGGGATGGCCCTTCCACCCACGTGTTTGTTCAGCCATGTCAGGACTCTTGCCTAGTTGCGAGACACAACTCGGGATTCTCCTCGAGGCTTGGCAAGGCAATTGGGACGCCTCTCCAGCTGAGGCGGGAGACCAAGGGTCCCTTTCCACGTGCCACAGGAATCCTGGGACTCCTATCAAGTTTCACGAGGACTCAGGCATCGTCTCCTTTGGAGGCACTGATCTCCGCGTACCTCTGGAGTTTTCAAAGGATGTGAGGCCTCCGGTCGCCATGAGGTGGGGAACTAGGTCTTTCTCTGTGGTCTCCACAGGGGATTCAGACATCCTTTCATCTTCGGAGATGCAAGACGAGCCTGCATTCAAGTCACTGCAGGGATATCCGGCCTTATTTCGAGTCAGGGCATCGCGGTGTCCATTCCACTTGAGGCCGCAAACTCAGGGTCCCTCTCACATACCTAGAGCTGAGAGAAGCCTCCTCTTGAGGTGCTTGTGGTAAGGTGGTATTCTTCTGGAGTCGAAGCCAGGGACTAACCTCTCATCTCGAGTTGATTTTTGGCCCACGGAGCTCTTTCGTGTTGCTACAGTGACCTCAGGATCCCTTTAGCCTTGAAACAGTGTTCTTGGGGTTTCTCTGGAGTGTCATCAAGGAAATCAAGGCTCCTTTCATGTGTGATGTGCAACACGGAATTGCTCTGCACGCAGTGCAGGGGAATCGGGCCTCATCTCGCGGCGAGGGGGAAGTCTCATGGTTTTTCTCGAGTTGCGGCGGGAACCTGGGGTATATTCTCGAGTTACGACGGGGATGGCCCTTCCACCCACGTGTTTCTTCAGCGACGTCAGGACTCCTGCCTAGTTGCGAGGGACAACTCTGGATTCTCCTCGAAGCTTGGCAGGGCAATTGGGACGCCTCTCCAGCTGAGGCGGGAGACCAAGTGTCCCTTTCCAAGTGCCACAGGAATCCTGGGACTCCTATCAAGTTTCACGAGGAGTCAGGCATCGTCTCCTTTGGAGGCACTGATCTCCGCGTACCTCTGGAGTTTTCAAAGGATGTAAGGCCTGCGGTCGCGATGAGGTGGGGAATTAGGTGTTTCTCTGTGGTCTCCACAGGGGATTCAGACATCCTTTCTTCTTGGGAGATGCAAGACGAGCCTGCATTCAGGTCACTGCAGGGATATCCGGCCTTATTTCGAGTCAGGGCATCGCGGTGTCCATTCCACTTGAGGCCGCAAACTCAGGATCCCTCTCACATACCTAGAGCTGAGAGAAGCCTCCTCTTGAGGTGCTTGTGGTAAGGTGGTATTCCTCAGGAGTCGAAGCCAGGGACTAACCTCTCATCTCGTGTTGATTCTTGGTCCACGGAGCTCTTTCGTGTTGCTACAGTGACCTCAGGATCCCTCTAGCCTTGAAACAGTGTTCTTGGGGTTTCTCTGGAGTGCCATGAAGGAAATCAAGGCTCCTTTCATGTGTGATGTGCAACACGGAATTGCTCTGCACGCAGTGCAGGGGAATCGGGCCTCATCTCGCGGCGAGGGGGAAGTCTCATGGTTTTTCTCGAGTTGCGGCGGGAACCTGGGGTATATTCTCGAGTTACGACGGGGATGGCCCTTCCACCAACGTGTGTGTTCAGCCATGTCAGGACTCCTGCCTAGTTGCGAGGGACAACTCGGGATTCGCCTCGAGGCTTTGCAGGGCAGTTGGGACGCCTCACCAGCTGAGACGGGAGACCAAGTGTCCCTTTCCACGTGCCACAGGAATCCTGGGTCTCCTATCAAGTTTCACGAGGAGTCAGGCATCGTCTCCTTTGGAGGCACTGATCTCCGCATACCTCTGGAGTTTTCAAAGGATTTGAGGCCTCCTGTCGCGATGAGGTGGGGAACTAGGTCTTTATCTGTGGTCTCCATAGGGGATTCAGACACCCTTTCGTCTTGGGAGATGCAAGACGAGCCTGCATTCCAGTCACTGCAGGGATATCCGGCCTTATTTCGAGTCAGGGCATCGCGGTGTCCATTCCACTTGAGGCCGCAAACTCAGGGTCCCTCTCACATACGTAGAGCTGAGAGAAGCCTCCTCTTCAGGTGCTTGTGGTAAGGTGGTATTCCTCTGGAGTCGAAGCCAGGGACTATCCTCTCATCTCGAGTTGATTTTTGGTCCACGGAGCTCTTTCGTTTTGCTACAGTGACCTCAGGATCCCTCTAGCCTTGAAACAGTGTTCTTGGGGTTTCTCTGGAGTGCCATGAAGGAAATCAAGGCTCCTTTCATGTGTGATGTGCAACACAGAATTGCTCTGCACGCAGTGCAGGGGAATCGGGCCTCATCTCGCGGCGAGGGGGAAGTCTCATGGTTTTTCTCGAGTTGCGGCGGGAACCTGGGGTATATTCTCGAGTTACGTCGGGGATGGCCCTTCCACACACGTGTTTGTTCAGCCACGTCAGGACTCTTGCCTAGTTGCGAGACACAACTCGGGATTCTCCTCGAGGCTTGGCAAGGCAATTGGGACGCCTCTCCAGCTGAGGCGGGAGACCAAGGGTCCCTTTCCACGTGCCACAGGAATCCTGGGACTCCTATCAAGTTTCACGAGGAGTCAGGCATCGTCTCCTTTGGAGGCACTGATCTCCGCATACCTCTGGAGTTTTCAAAGGATGTGAGGCTATCGGTCGCGATGAGGTGGGGAACTAAGTCTTTCTCTGTGCTTTCCACAGGGGATTCAGACATCCTTTCGTCCTGGGAGATGCAAGACGAGCCTGCATTGAAGTCACTGCAGGGATATCCGGCCTTATTTCGAGTCAGGGCATCGTGGTGTCCATTCCACTTGAGGCCGCAAACTCAGGGTCCCTCTCACATACCTAGAGCTGAGAGAAGCCTCCTCTTGAGGTGCTTGTGGTAAGGTGATATTCCTCAGGAGTCGAAGCCAGGGACTAACCTCTCATCTCGTGTTGATTCTTGGTCCACGGAGCTCTTTCGTGTTGCTACAGTAACCTCAGGATCCCTCTAGCCTTGAAACAGTGTTCTTGGGGTTTCTCTGGAGTGCCATCAAGGAAATCAAGGCTCCTTTCATGTGTGATGTGCAACACGGAATTGCTCTGTACGCAGTGAAGGGGAATCGGGCCTCATCTCGCGGCGAGGGGGAAGTCTCATGGTTTTTCTCGAGTTGCGGCGGGAACCTGGGGTATATTCTCGAGTTACGACGGGGATGGCCCTTCCACCCACGTGTTTGTTCAGCCACGTCAGGACTCCTGCCTAGTTGCGAGGGACAACTCGGGATTCTCCTCGAGGCTTGGCAGGGCAATTGGGACGCCTCTCCAGCTGAGACGGGAGACCAAGGGTCCCTTTCCACGAGCCACAGGAATCCTGGGTCTCCTATCAAGTTTCACGAGGAGTCAGGCATCGTCTCCTTTGGAGGCACTGATCTCCGCGTACCTCTGGAATTTTCAAAGGATTTGAGGCCTCCTGTCGCGATGAGGTGGGGAACTAGGTCTTTCTCTGTGGTCTCCACAGGGCATTCAGACATCCTTTCGTCTTGGGAGATGCAAGACGAGCCTGCATTCCAGTCACTGCAGGGATATCCGGCCTTATTTCGAGTCAGGGCATCGCGGTGTCCATTCCATTTGAGGCCGCAAACTCAGGGTCCCTCTCACATACCTAGAGCTGAGAGAAGCCTCCTCTTGAGGTGCTTGTGGTAAGGTGGTATTCCTCAGGAGTCGAAGCCAGGGACTAACCTCACATCTTGTGTTGATTCTTGGTCCACGGAGCTCTTTCGTGTTGCTACAGTGACCTCAGGATCCCTCTAGCCTTGAAACAGTGTTCTTGGGGTTTCTCTGGAGTGCAGTCAAGGAAATCAAGGCTCCTTTCATGTGTGATGTGCAACACGGAATTGCTCTGCACGCAGTGCAGGGGAATCGGGCCTCATCTCGCGGCGAGGGGGAAGTCTCATGGTTTCTCTCGAGTTGCGGCGGGAACCTGGGGTATATTCTCGAGTTACGACGGGGATGGCCCTTCCACACACGTGTGTGTTCAGCCACGTCAGGACTCCTGCCTAGTTGCGAGGGACACCTCGGGATTCTCCTCGAGGCTTTGCAGGGCAATTGGGACGCCTCTGCAGCTGAGGCGGGAGACCAAGTGTCCCTTTCCAAGTGCCACAGGAATCCTGGGACTCCTATCAAGTTTCACGAGGAGTCAGGCATCGTCTCCTTTGGAGGCACTGATCTCCGCGTACCTCTGGAGATTTCAAAGGATGTGAGGCTATCGGTCGCGATGAGGTGGGGAACTAAGTCTTTCTCTGTGCTTTCCACAGGGGATTCAGACATCCTTTCGTCCTGGGAGATGCAAGACGAGCCTGCATTGAAGTCACTGCAGGGATATCCGGCCTTATTTCGAGTCAGGGCATCGCGGTGTCCATTCCACTTGAGGCCGCAAACTCAGGGTCCCTCTCACATACCTAGAGCTGAGAGAAGCCTCCTCTTGAGGTGCTTGTGGTAAGGTGGTATTCCTCTGGAGTCGAAGCCAGGGACTAACCTCTCATCTCGAGTTGATTTTTGGTCCACGGAGCTCTTTCGTGTTGCTACAGTGACCTCAGGATCCCTCTAGCCTTGAAACAGTGTTCTTGGGGTTTCTCTGGAGTGCCATGAAGGAAATCAAGGCTCCTTTCATGTGTGATGTGCAACACAGAATTGCTCTGCACGCAGTGCAGGGGAATCGGGCCTCATCTCGCGGCGAGGGGGAAGTCTCATGGTTTTTCTCGAGTTGCGGCGGGAACCTGGGGTATATTCTCGAGTTACGACGGGGATGGCCCTTCCACCCACGTGTTTGTTCAGCCATGTCAGGACTCTTGCCTAGTTGCGAGACACAACTCGGGATTCTCCTCGAGGCTTGGCAAGGCAATTGGGACGCCTCTCCAGCTGAGGCGGGAGACCAAGGGTCCCTTTCCACGTGCCACAGGAATCCTGGGACTCCTATCAAGTTTCACGAGGACTCAGGCATCGTCTCCTTTGGAGGCACTGATCTCCGCGTACCTCTGGAGTTTTCAAAGGATGTGAAGCCTCCGGTCGCCATGAGGTGGGGAACTAGGTCTTTCTCTGTGGTCTCCACAGGGGATTCAGACATCCTTTCATCTTCGGAGATGCAAGACGAGCCTGCATTCAAGTCACTGCAGGGATATCCGGCCTTATTTCGAGTCAGGGCATCGCGGTGTCCATTCCACTTGAGGCCGCAAACTCAGGGTCCCTCTCACATACCTAGAGCTGAGAGAAGCCTCCTCTTGAGGTGCTTGTGGTAAGGTGGTATTCCTCTGGAGTCGAAGCCAGGGACTAACCTCTCATCTCGAGTTGATTTTTGGTCCACGGAGCTCTTTCGTGTTGCTACAGTGACCTCAGGATCCCTCTAGCCTTGAAACAGTGTTCTTGGGGTTTCTCTGGAGTGCCATGAAGGAAATCAAGGCTCCTTTCATGTGTGATGTGCAACACAGAATTGCTCTGCACGCTGTGCAGGGGAATAGGGCCTCATCTCGCGGCGAGGGGGAAGTCTCATGGTTTTTCTCGAGTTGCGGCGGGAACCTGGGGTATATTCTCGAGTTACGACGGGGATGGCCCTTCCACACACGTGTTTGTTCAGCCACGTCAGGACTCTTGCCTAGTTGCGAGACACAACTCGGGATTCTCCTCGAGGCTTGGCAAGGCAATTGGGACGCCTCTCCAGCTGAGGCGGGAGACCAAGGGTCCCTTTCCACGTGCCACAGGAATCCTGGGACTCCTATCAAGTTTCACGAGGAGTCAGGCATCGTCTCCTTTGGAGGCACTCATCTCCGCGTACCTCTGGAGTTTTCAAAGGATGTGAGGCTATCGGTCCCGATGAGGTGGGGAACTAAGTCTTTCTCTGTGCTTTCCACAGGGGATTCAGACATCCTTTCGTCCTGGGAGATGCAAGACGAGCCTGCATTGAAATCACTGCAGGGATATCCGGCCTTATTTCGAGTCAGGGCATCGCGGTGTCCATTCCACTTGAGGCCGCAAACTCAGGGTCCCTCTCACATACCTAGAGCTGAGAGAAGCCTCCTCTTGAGGTGCTTGTGGTAAGGTGGTATTCCTCAGGAGTCGAAGCCAGGGACTAACCTCTCATCTCGTGTTGATTCTTGGTCCACGGAGCTCTTTCGTGTTGCTACAGTGACCTCAGGATCCCTCTAGCCTTGAAACAGTGTTCTTGGGGTTTCTCTGGAGTGCCATCAAGGAAATCAAGGCTCCTTTCATGTGTGATGTGCAACACGGAATTGCTCTGCACGCAGTGCAGGGGAATCGGGCCTCATCTCGCGGCGAGGGGGAAGTCTCATGGTTTTTCTCGAGTTGCGGCGGGAACCTGGGGTATATTCTCGAGTTACGACGGGGATGGCCCTTCCACCCACGTGTTTGTTCAGCCACGTCATGACTCTTGCCTAGTTGCGAGGGACAACTCGGGATTCTCCTCGAGGCTTGGCACGGCAATTTTGACGCCTCTCCAGCTGAGGCGGGAGACCAAGGGTCCCTTTCCACGTGCCACAGGAATCCTGGGACTCCTATCAAGTTTCACGAGGAGTCAGGCATCGTCTCCTTTGGAGGCACTGATCTCCGCGTACCTCTGGAGTTTTCAAAGGATGTGAGGCCTCCGGTCGCGATGAGGTGGGGAACTAGGTCTTTCTCTGTGGTCTCCACAGGGGATTCAGACATCCTTTCATCTTGGGAGATGCAAGACGAGCCTGCATTCAAGTCACTGCAGGGATATCCAGCCTTATTTCGCGTCAGGGCATCGCGGTGTCCATTCCACTTGAGGCCGCAAACTCAGGGTCCCTCTCACATACCTAGAGCTGAGAGAAGCCTCCTCTTGAGGTGCTTGTGGTAAGGTGGTATTCCTCGGGAGTCGAAACCAGGGACTAACCTCTCATCTCGTGTAGATTTTTGGCCCACGAAGCTCTTTCGTGTTGCTACAGTGACCTCAGGATCCCTCTAGCCTTGAAACAGTGTTCTTGGGGTTTCTCTGGAGTGCCATCAAGGAAATCAAGGTTCCTTTCATGTGTGATGTGCAACACGGAATTGCTCTGCACGCAGTGCAGGGGAATCGGGCCTCATCTCGCGGCGAGGGGGAAGTCTCATTGTTTTTCTCGAGTTGCGGCGGGAACCTGGGGTATATTCTCGAGTTACGACGGGGATGGCACTTCCACACACGTGTTTCTTCAGCGACGTCAGGACTCCTGCCTAGTTGCGAGGGACAACTCTGGATTCTCCTCGAGGCTTTGCAGGGCAATTGGGACGCCTCTGCAGCTGAGGCGGGAGACCAAGTGTCCCTTTCCAAGTGCCACAGGAATCCTGGGACTCCTATCAAGTTTCACGAGGAGTCAGGCATCGTCTCCTTTGGAGGCACTGATCTCCGCGTACCTCTGGAGTTTTCAAAGGATGTGAGGCTATCGGTCGCGATGAGGTGGGGAACTAAGTCTTTCTCTGTGCTTTCCAGAGGGGATTCAGACATCCTTCCGTCCTGGGAGATGCAAGACGAGCCTGCATTGTAGTCACTGCAGGGATATCCGGCCTTATTTCGAGTCAGGGCATCGCGGTGTCCATTCCACTTGAGGCCGCAAACTCAGGGTCCCTCTCACATACCTAGAGCTGAGAGAAGCCTCCTCTTGAGGTGCTTGTGGTAAGGTGGTATTCCTCTGGAGAGGAATCCAGGGACTAACCTCTCTTTTCGAGTTGATTTTAGGTCCACAGAGTTCTTTCGTGTTGCTACAGTGACCTCAGGATCCCTCTATCCTTGAAACAGTGTTCTTGGGGTTTCTCTGGAGTGCCATCAAGGAAATCAAGGCTCCTTTCATGTGTGATGTGCAACACGGAATTGCTCTGCACGCAGTGCAGGGGAATCGGGCCTCATCTCGCGGCGAGGGGGAAGTCTCATGGTTTTTCTCGAGTTGCGGCGGGAACCTGGGGTATATTCTCGAGTTACGACGGGGATGGCCCTTCCACACACGTGTGTGTTCAGCCATGTCAGGACTCCTGCCTAGTTGCGAGGGACAACTCGGGATTCTCCTCGAGGCTTGGCAGGGCAATTGGGACGCCTCTCCAGCTGAGACGGGAAACCAAGGGACCCTTTCCACGTGCCACAGGAATCCTGGGTCTCCTATCAAGTTTCACGAGGAGTCAGGCATCGTCTCCTTTGGAGGCACTGATCTCCGCATACCTCTGGAGTTTTCAAAGGATTTGAGGCCTCCTGTCGCGATGAGGTGGGGAACTAGGTCTTTCTCTGTGGTCTCCACAGGGGATTCAGACACCCTTTCGTCTTGGGAGATGCAAGACGAGCCTGCATTCCAGTCACTGCAGGGATATCTGGCCTTATTTCGAGTCAGGGCATCGCGGTGTCCATTCCACTTGAGGCCGCAAACTCAGGGTCCCTCTCACATACCTAGAGCTGAGAGAAGCCTCCTCTTGAGGTGCTTGTGGTAAGGTGGTGTTCCTCTGGAGTCGAAGCCAGGGACTAACCTCTCATCTCGAGTTGATTTTGGGTCCACGGAGCTCTTTCGTGTTGCTACAGTGACCTCAGGATCCCTCTAGCCTTGAAACAGTGTTCTTGGGGTTTCTCTGGAGTGCCATCAAGGAAATCAAGGCTCCCTTCATGTGTGATGTGCAACACGGAATTGCTCTGCACGCAGTGCAGGGGAATCGGGCCTCATCTCGCGGCGAGGGGGAAGTCTCATGGTTTTTCTCGAGTTGCGGCGGGAACCTGGGGTATATTCTCGAGTTACGACGGGGATGGCCCTTCCACCCACGTGTTTCTTCAGCGACGTCAGGACTCCTGCCTAGTTGCGAGGGACAACTCGGGATTCTCCTCGAGGCTTGGCAGGGCAATTGGGACGCCTCTCCAGCTGAGGCGGGTGACCAAGGGTTCCTTTCCACGTGCCACAGGAATCCTTGGACTCCTATCAAGTTTCACGAGGAGTCAGGCATCGTCTCCTTTGGAGGCACTGATCTCCGCGTACCTCTGGAGTTTTCAAAGGATGTGAGGACTCCGGTCGCGATGAGGTGGGGAACTAGGTCTTTCTCTGTGGTCTCCACAGGGGATTCAGACATCCTTTCGTCTTGGGAGATGCAAGACGAGCCTGCATTCAAGTCACTGCAGGGATATCCGGCCTTATTTCGAGTCAGGGCATCGCGGTGTCCATTCCACTTGAGGCCGCAAACTCAGGATCCCTCTCACATACCTAGAGCTGAGAGAAGCCTCCTCTTGAGGTGCTTGTGGTAAGGTGGTATTCCTCGGGAGTCGAAACCAGGGACTAACCTCTCATCTCGTGTTGATTCTTGGTCCACGGAGCTCTTTCGTGTTGCTACAGTGACCTCAGGATCCCTCTAGCCTTGAAACAGTGTTCTTGGGGTTTCTCTGGAGTGCCATCAAGGAAATCAAGGCTCCTTTCATGTGTGATGTGCAACACGGAATTGCTCTGCACGCAGTGCAGGGGAATCGGGCCTCATCTCGCGGCGAGGGGGAAGTCTCATGGTTTTTCTCGAGTTGCGGCGGGAACCTAGGGTATATTCTCGAGTTACGACGGGGATGGCCCTTCCACACACGTGTGTGTTCAGCCATGTCAGGACTCCTGCCTAGTTGCGAGGGACAACTCGGGATTCTCCTCGAGGCTTTGCAGGGCAATTGGGACGCCTCTCCAGCTGAGGCCGGAGACCAAGGGTCCCTTTCCACGTGCCACAGGAATCCTGTGTCTCCTATCAAGTTTCACGAGGAGTCAGGCATCGTCTCCTTTGGAGGCACTGATCTCCGCATACCTCTGGAGTTTTCAAAGGATTTGAGGCCTCCTGTCGCGATGAGGTGGGGAACTAGGTCTTTCTCTGTGGTCTCCACAGGGGATTCAGACACCCTTTCGTCTTGGGAGATGCAAGACGAGCCTGCATTCCAGTCACTGCAGGGATATCCGGCCTTATTTCGAGTCAGGGCATCGCGGTGTCCATTCCACTTGAGGCCGCAAACTCAGGGTCCCTCTCACATACCTAGAGCTGAGAGAAGCCTCCTCTTGAGGTGCTTGTGGTAAGGTGGTATTCCTCTGGAGTCGAAGCCAGGGACTAACCTCTCTTTTCGAGTTGATTTTTGGTCCACAGAGTTCTTTCGTGTTGCTTCAGTGACCTCAGGATCCCTCTATCCTTGAAACAGTGTTCTTGGGGTTTCTCTGGAGTGCCATCTAGGAAATCAAGGCTCCTTTCATGTGTGATGTGCAATACGGAATTGCTCTGCACGCAGTACAGGGGAATTGGGCCTCATCTCGCATCGAGGGGGAAGTCTCATGGTTTTTCTCGAGTTGCGGCGGGAACCTGGGGTATATTCTCGAGTTACGACGGGGATGGCCCTTCCACCCACGTGTTTGTTCAGCCACGTCAGGACTCCTGCCTAGTTGTGAGGGACAACTCGGGATTCTCCTCGAGGCTTGGCAGGGCAATTGGAACGCCTCTCCAGCTGAGGCGGGAGACCAAGGGTCCCTTTCCACGTGCCACAAGAATCCTGGGACTCCTATCAAGTTTCACGAGGAGTCAGTCATCGTCTCCTTTGAAGGCACTGATCTCCGCGTACCTCTGGAGTTTTCAAAGGATGTGAGGCCTCCGGTCGCGATGAGGTGGGGAACTAGGTCTTTCTCTGTGGTCTCCACAGGGGATTCAGACATCCTTTCTTCTTGGGAGATGCAAGACGAGCCTGCATTCAAGTCACTGCAGGGATATCCGGCCTTATTTCGAGTCAGGGCATCGCGGTGTCCATTCCACTTGAGGCCGCAAACTCAGGATCCCTCTCACATACCTAGAGCTGAGAGAAGCCTCCTCTTGAGGTGCTTGTGGTAAGGTGGTATTCCTCAGGAGTCGAAGCCAGGGACTAACCTCTCATCTCGTGTTGATTCTTGGTCCACGGAGCTCTTTCGTGTTGCTACAGTGACCTCAGGATCCCTCTATCCTTGAAACAGTGTTCTTGGGGTTTCTCTGGAGTGCCACCAAGGAAATCAAGGCTCCTTTCATGTGTGATGTGCAACACGGAATTGCTCTGCACGCAGTGCAGGGGAATCGGGCCTCATCTGGCGGCGAGGGGGAAGTCTCATGGTTTTTCTCGAGTTGCGGCGGGAACCTGGGGTATATTCTCGAGTTACGACGGGCATGGCCCTTCCACACACGTGTTTCTTCAGCGACGTCAGGACTCCTGCCTAGTTGCGAGGGACAACTCTGGATTCTCCTCGAGGCTTTGCAGGGCAATTGGGACGCCTCTCCAGCTGAGGCGGGAGACCAAGTGTCCCTTTCCAAGTGCCACAGGAATCCTGGGACTCCTATCAAGTTTCACGAGGAGTCAGGCATCGTCTCCTTTGGAGGCACTGATCTCCACGTACCTCTGGAGTTTTCAAAGGATGTGAGGCTATCGGTCGCGATGAGGTGGGGAACTAAGTCTTTCTCTGTGCTTTCCACAGGGGATTCAGACATCCTTTCGTCCTGGGAGATGCAAGACGAGCCTGCATTCAAGTCACTGCAGGAATATCCGGCCTTATTTCAGGTCAGGGCATCGCGGTGTCCATTCCACTTGAGGCCGCAAACTCAGGGTCCCTCTCACATACCTAGAGCTGAGAGAAGCCTCCTCTTGAGGTGCTTGTGGTAAGGTGGTATTCCTCTGGAGACGAATCCAGGGACTAACCTCTCTTTTCGAGTTGATTTTTGGTCCACAGAGTTCTTTCGTGTTGCTACAGTGACCTCAGGATCCCTCTAGCCTTGAAACAGTGTTCTTGGGGTTTCTCTGGAGTGCCATCAAGGAAATCAAGGCTCCTTTCATGTGTGATGTGCAAGACGGAATTGCTCTGAACGCAGTACAGGGGAATCGGGCCTCATCTCCCATCGAGGGGGAAGTCTCATGGTTTTTCTCGAGTTGCGGCGGGAACCTGGGGTATATTCTCGAGTTACGACGGGGATGGCCCTTCCACCCACGTGTTTGTTCAGCCACGTCAGGACTCTTGCCTAGTTGCGAGGGACAACTCGGGATTCTCCTCGAGGCTTGGCACGGCAATTGGGACCCCTCTCCAGCTGAGGCGGGAGACCAAGGGTCCCTTTCCACGTGCCACAGGAATCCTGGGACTCCTATCAAGTTTCACGAGGAGTCAGGCATCGTCTCCTTTGGAGGCACTGATCTCCGCGTACCTCTGGAGTTTTCAAAGGATGTGAGGCCTCCGGTCGCGATGAGGTGGGGAACTAGGTCTTTCTCTGTGGTCTCCACAGGGGATTCAGACATCCTTTCGTCTTGGGAGATGCAAGACGAGCCTGCATTCAAGTCACTGCAGGGATATCCAGCCTTATTTCGCGTCAGGGCATCGCGGTGTCCATTCCACTTGAGGCCGCAAACTCAGGGTCCCTCTCACATACCTAGAGCTGAGAGAAGCCTCCTCTTGAGGTGCTTGTGGTAAGGTGGTATTCCTCGGGAGTCGAAACCAGGGACTAACCTCTCATCTCGTGTTGATTTTTGGCCCACGGAGCTCTTTCGTGTTGCTACAGTGACCTCAGGATCCCTCTAGCCTTGAAACAGTGTTCTTGGGGTTTCTCTGGAGTGCCATCAAGGAAATCAAGGCTCCTTTCATGTGTGATGTGCAACACGGAATTGCTCTGCACGCAGTGCAGGGGAATCGGGCCTCATCTGGCGGCGAGGGGGAAGTCTCATGGTTTTTCTCGAGTTGCGGCGGGAACCTGGGGTATATTCTCGAGTTACGACGGGGATGGCTCTTCCACACACGTGTGTGTTCAGCCATGTCAGGACTCCTGCCTAGTTGCGAGGGACAACTCGGGATTCTCCTCGAGGCTTTGCAGGGCAATTGGGACGCCTCTCCAGCTGAGACGGGAAACCAAGGGTCCCTTTCCACGTGCCACAGGAATCCTGGGTCTCCTATCAAGTTTCACGAGGAGTCAGGCATCGTCTCCTTTGGAGGCACTGATCTCCGCATACCTCTGGAGTTTTCAAAGGATTTGAGGCCTCCTGTCGCGATGAGGTGGGGAACTAGGTCTTTCTCTGTGGTCTCCACAGGGGATTCAGACACCCTTTCGTCTTGGGAGATGCAAGACGAGCCTGCATTCCAGTCACTGCAGGGATATCCGGCCTTATTTCGAGCCAGGGCATCGCGGTGTCCATTCCACTTGAGGCCGCAAACTCAGGGTCCCTCTCACATACCTAGAGCTGAGAGAAGCCTCCTCTTGAGGTGCTTGTGGTAAGGTGGTGTTCCTCT
The DNA here is from genome assembly GCF_910594005.1 of Cervus elaphus. Lineage (NCBI taxonomy): Eukaryota > Metazoa > Chordata > Mammalia > Artiodactyla > Cervidae > Cervus > Cervus elaphus. The sequence goes on from NW_025316789.1 coordinate 2,753,014, forward strand.
GGAGTCGAAGCCAGGGACTAACCTCTCATCTCGAGTTGATTTTGGGTCCACGGAGCTCTTTCGTGTTGCTACAGTGACCTCAGGATCCCTCTAGCCTTGAAACAGTGTTCTTGGGGTTTCTCTGGAGTGCCATCAAGGAAATCAAGGCTCCTTTCATGTGTGATGTGCAACATGGAATTGCTCTGCACGCAGTGCAGGGGAATCGGGCCTCATCTCGCGGCGACGGGGAAGTCTCATGGTTTTTCTCGAGTTGCGGCGGGAACCTGGGGTATATTCTCGAGTTACGACGGGGATGGCCCTTCCACCCACGTGTTTCTTCAGCGACGTCAGGACTCCTGCCTAGTTGCGAGGGACAACTCTGGATTCTCCTCGAGGCTTGGCAGGGCAATTGGGACGCCTCTCCAGCTGAGGCGGGAGACCAAGTGTCCCTTTCCAAGTGCCACAGGAATCCTGGGACTCCTATCAAATTTCACGAGGAGTCAGGCATCGTCTCCTTTGGAGGCACTGATCTCCGCGTACCTCTGGAGTTTTCAAAGGATGTGAGGCTATCGGTCGCGATGAGGTGGGGAACTAAGTCTTTCTCTGTGCTTTCCACAGGGGATTCAGACATCCTTTCGTCCTGGGAGATGTAAGACGAGCCTGCATTGAAGTCACTGCAGGGATATCCGGCCTTATTTCGAGTCAGGGCATCGCGGTGTCCATTCCACTTGAGGCCGCAAACTCAGGGTCCCTCTCACATACCTAGAGCTGAGAGAAGCCTCCTCTTGAGGTGCTTGTGGTAAGGTGGTATTCCTCTGGAGTCGAAGCCAGGGACTAACCTCTCTTTTCGAGTTGATTTTTGGTCCACAGAGTTCTTTCGTGTTGCTACAGTGACCTCAGGATCCCTCTATCCTTGAAACAGTGTTCTTGGGGTTTCTCTGGAGTGCCATCAAAGAAATCAAGGCTCCTTTCATGTGTGATGTGCAAGACGGAATTGCTCTGCACGCAGTACAGGGGAATTGGGCCTCATCTCGCATCGAGGGGGAAGTCTCATGGTTTATCTCGAGTTGCGGCGGGAACCTGGGGTATATTCTCGAGTTACGACGGGGATGGCCCTTCCACCCACGTGTTTGTTCAGCCACGTCAGGACTCCTGCCTAGTTGCGAGGGACAACTCGGGATTCTCCTCGAGGCTTGGCAGGGCAATTGGAACGCGTCTCCAGCTGAGGCGGGAGACCAAGGGTCCCTTTCCACGTGCCACAAGAATCCTGGGACTCCTATCAAGTTTCACGAGGAGTCAGGCATCGTCTCCTTTGAAGGCACTGATCTCCGCGTACCTCTGGAGTTTTCAAAGGATGTGAGGCCTCCGGTCGCGATGAGGTGGGGAACTAGGTCTTTCTCTGTGGTCTCCACAGGGGATTCAGACATCCTTTCTTCTTGGGAGATGCAAGACGAGCCTGCATTCAAGTCACTGCAGGGATATCCGGCCTTATTTCGAGTCAGGGCATCGCGGTGTCCATTCCACTTGAGGCCGCAAACTCAGGATCCCTCTCACATACCTAGAGCTGAGAGAAGCCTCCTCTTGAGGTGCTTGTGGTAAGGTGGTATTCGTCAGGAGTCGAAGCCAGGGACTAACCTCTCATCTCGTGTTGATTCTTGGTCCACAGAGCTCTTTCGTGTTGCTACAGTGACCTCAGGATCCCTCTAGCCTTGAAACAGTGTTCTTGGGGTTTCTCTGGAGTGCCATCAAGGAAATCAAGGCTCCTTTCATGTGTGATGTGCAACACGGAATTGCTCTGCACGCAGTGCAGGGGAATCGGGCCTCATCTCGCGGCGAGGGGGAAGTCTCATGGTTTTTCTCGAGTTGCGTCGGGAACCTGGGGTATATTCTCGAGTTACGACGGGGATGGCCCTTCCACACACGTGTTTCTTCAGCGACGTCAGGACTCCTGCCTAGTTGCGAGGGACAACTCTGGATTCTCCTCGAGGCTTGGCAGGGCAATTGGGACGCCTCTCCAGCTGAGGCGGGAGACCAAGTGTCCCTTTCCAAGTGCCACAGGAATCCTGGGACTCCTATCAAGTTTCACGAGGAGTCAGGCATCGTCTCCTTTGGAGGCACTGATCTCCGCGTACCTCTGGAGTTTTCAAAGGATGTGAGGCTATCGGTCGCGATGAGGTGGTGAACTAAGTCTTTCTCTGTGCTTTCCACAGGGGATTCAGACATCCTTTCGTCCTGGGAGATGCAAGACGAGCCTGCATTGAAGTCACTGCAGGGATATCCGGCCTTATTTCGAGTCAGGGCATCGCGGTGTCCATTCCACTTGAGGCCGCAAACTCAGGGTCCCTCTCACATACCTAGAGCTGAGAGAAGCCTCCTCTTGAGGTGCTTGTGGTAAGGTGGTATTCCTCTGGAGACGAATCCAGGGACTAACCTCTCTTTTTGAGTTGATTTTTGGTCCACAGAGTTCTTTCGTGTTGCTACAGTGACCTCAGGATCCCTCTATCCTTGAAACAGTGTTCTTGGGGTTTCTCTGGAGTGCCATCAAGGAAATCAAGGCTCCTTTCATGTGTGATGTGCAACACGGAATTGCTCTGCACGCAGTACAGGGGAATCGGGCCTCATCTCGCATCGAGGGGGAAGTCTCATGGTTTTCCTCGAGTTGCGTCGGGAACCTGGGGTATATTCTCGAGTTACGACGGGGATGGCCCTTCCACCCACGTGTTTGTTCAGCCACGTCAGGACTCCTGCCTAGTTGCGAGGGACAACTCGGGATTCTCCTCGAGGCTTGGCAGGGCAATTGGAACGCCTCTCCAGCTGAGGCGGGAGACCAAGGGTCCCTTTCCACGTGCCACAAGAAGCCTGGGACTCCTATCAAGTTTCACGAGGAGTCAGGCATCGTCTCCTTTGGAGGCACTGATCTCCGCGTACCTCTGGAGTTTTCAAAGGATGTGAGGCCTCCGGTCGCGATGAGGTGGGGAACTAGGTCTTTCTCTGTGGTCTCCACAGGGGATTCAGACATCCTTTCTTCTTGGGAGATGCAAGACGAGCCTGCATTCAAGTCACTGCAGGGATATCCGGCCTTATTTCGAGTCAGGGCATCGCGGTGTCCATTCCACTTGAGGCCGCAAACTCAGGATCCTCTCACATACCTAGAGCTGAGAGAAGCCTCCTCTTGAGGTGCTTGTGGTAAGGTGGTATTCCTCAGGAGTCGAAGCCAGGGACTAACCTCTCATCTCGTGTTGATTCTTGGTCCACGGAGCTCTTTCGTGTTGCTACAGTGACCTCAGGATCCCTCTAGCCTTGAAACAGTGTTCTTGGGGTTTCTCTGGAGTGCCATCGAGGAAATCAAGGCTCCTTTCATGTGTGATGTGCAACACGGAATTGCTCTGCACGCAGTGCAGGGGAATCGGGCCTCATCTCGCGGCGAGGGGGAAGTCTCATGGTTTTTCTCGAGTTGCGGCGGGAACCTGGGGTATATTCTCGAGTTACGACGGGGATGGCCCTTCCACACACGTGTGTGTTCAGCCATGTCAGGACTCCTGCCTAGTTGCGAGGGACAACTCGGGATTCTCCTCGAGGCTTTGCAGGGCAATTGGGACGCCTCTCCAACTGAGGCGGGAGACCAAGAGTCCCTTTCCACGTGCCACAGGAATCCTGGGACTCCTATCAAGTTTCACGAGGAGTCAGGCATCGTCTCCTTTGGAGGCACTGATCTCCGCATACCTCTGGAGTTTTCAAAGATTTTGAGGCCTCCTGTCGCGATGAGGTGGGGAACTAGGTCTTTCTCTGTGGTCTCCACAGGGGATTCAGACACCCTTTCGTCTTGGGAGATGCAAGACGAGCCTGCATTCCAGTCACTGCAGGGATATCCGGCCTTATTTCGAGTCAGGGCATCGCGGTGTCCATTCCACTTGAGGCCGCAAACTCAGGATCCCTCTCACATACCTAGAGCTGAGAGAAGCCTCCTCTTGAGGTGCTTGTGGTAAGGTGGTATTCGTCAGGAGTCGAAGCCAGGGACTAACCTCTCATCTCGTGTTGATTCTTGGTCCACAGAGCTCTTTCGTGTTGCTACAGTGACCTCAGGATCCCTCTAGCCTTGAAACAGTGTTTTGGGGTTTCTCTGGAGTGCCATCAAGGAAATCAAGGCTCCTTTCATGTGTGATGTGCAACACGGAATTGCTCTGCACGCAGTGCAGGGGAATCGGGCCTCATCTCGCGGCGAGGGGGAAGTCTCATAGTTTTTCTCGAGTTGCGTCGGGAACCTGGGGTATATTCTCGAGTTACGACGGGGATGGCCCTTCCACACACGTGTTTCTTCAGTGACGTCAGGACTCCTGCCTAGTTGCGAGGGACAACTCTGGATTCTCCTCGAGGCTTGGCAGGGCAATTGGGACGCCTCTCCAGCTGAGGCGGGAGACCAAGTGTCCCTTTCCAAGTGCCACAGGAATCCTGGGACTCCTATCAAGTTTCACGAGGAGTCAGGCATCGTCTCCTTTGGAGGCACTGATCTCCGCGTACCTCTGGAGTTTTCAAAGGATGTGAGGCTATCGGTCGCGATGAGGTGGGGAACTAAGTCTTTCTCTGTGCTTTCCACAGGGGATTCAGACATCCTTTCGTCCTGGGAGATGCAAGACGAGCCTGCATTGAAGTCACTGCAGGGATATCCGGCCTTATTTCGAGTCAGGGCATCGCGGTGTCCATTCCACTTGAGGCCGCAAACTCAGGGTCCCTCTCACATACCTAGAGCTGAGAGAAGCCTCCTCTTGAGGTGCTTGTGGTAAGGTGGTATTCCTCTGGAGACGAATCCAGGGACTAACCTCTCTTTTTGAGTTGATTTTTGGTCCACAGAGTTCTTTCGTGTTGCTACAGTGACCTCAGGATCCCTCTATCCTTGAAACAGTGTTCTTGGGGTTTCTCTGGAGTGCCATCAAGGAAATCAAGGCTCCTTTCATGTGTGATGTGCAACACGGAATTGCTCTGCACGCAGTACAGGGGAATCGGGCCTCATCTCGCATCGAGGGGGAAGTCTCATGGTTTTCCTCGAGTTGCGTCGGGAACCTGGGGTATATTCTCGAGTTACGACGGGGATGGCCCTTCCACCCACGTGTTTGTTCAGCCACGTCAGGACTCCTGCCTAGTTGCGAGGGACAACTCGGGATTCTCCTCGAGGCTTGGCAGGGCAATTGGAACGCCTCTCCAGCTGAGGCGGGAGACCAAGGGTCCCTTTCCACGTGCCACAAGAAGCCTGGGACTCCTATCAAGTTTCACGAGGAGTCAGGCATCGTCTCCTTTGGAGGCACTGATCTCCGCGTACCTCTGGAGTTTTCAAAGGATGTGAGGCCTCCGGTCGCGATGAGGTGGGGAACTAGGTCTTTCTCTGTGGTCTCCACAGGGGATTCAGACATCCTTTCTTCTTGGGAGATGCAAGACGAGCCTGCATTCAAGTCACTGCAGGGATATCCGGCCTTATTTCGAGTCAGGGCATCGCGGTGTCCATTCCACTTGAGGCCGCAAACTCAGGATCCCTCTCACATACCTAGAGCTGAGAGAAGCCTCCTCTTGAGGTGCTTGTGGTAAGGTGGTATTCCTCAGGAGTCGAAGCCAGGGACTAACCTCTCATCTCGTGTTGATTCTTGGTCCACGGAGCTCTTTCGTGTTGCTACAGTGACCTCAGGATCCCTCTAGCCTTGAAACAGTGTTCTTGGGGTTTCTCTGGAGTGCCATCGAGGAAATCAAGGCTCCTTTCATGTGTGATGTGCAACACGGAATTGCTCTGCACGCAGTGCAGGGGAATCGGGCCTCATCTCGCGGCGAGGGGGAAGTCTCATGGTTTTTCTCGAGTTGCGGCGGGAACCTGGGGTATATTCTCGAGTTACGACGGGGATGGCCCTTCCACACACGTGTGTGTTCAGCCATGTCAGGACTCCTGCCTAGTTGCGAGGGACAACTCGGGATTCTCCTCGAGGCTTTGCAGGGCAATTGGGACGCCTCTCCAACTGAGGCGGGAGACCAAGAGTCCCTTTCCACGTGCCACAGGAATCCTGGGACTCCTATCAAGTTTCACGAGGAGTCAGGCATCGTCTCCTTTGGAGGCACTGATCTCCGCATACCTCTGGAGTTTTCAAAGATTTTGAGGCCTCCTGTCGCGATGAGGTGGGGAACTAGGTCTTTCTCTGTGGTCTCCACAGGGGATTCAGACACCCTTTCGTCTTGGGAGATGCAAGACGAGCCTGCATTCCAGTCACTGCAGGGATATCCGGCCTTATTTCGAGTCAGGGCATCGCGGTGTCCATTCCACTTGAGGCCGCAAACCCAGGATCCCTCTCACATACCTAGAGCTGAGAGAAGCCTCCTCTTGAGGTGCTTCTGGTAAGGTGGTATTCCTCAGGAGTCGAAGCCAGGGACTAACCTCTCATCTCGAGTTGATTTTTCGTCCACAGAGCTCTTTCGTGTTGCTACAGTGACCTCAGGATCCCTCTAGCCTTGAAACAGTGATCTTTGGGGTTCTCTGGAGTGCCATGAAGGAAATCAAGGCTCCTTTCATGTGTGATGTGCAACACAGAATTGCTCTGCACGCAGTGCAGGGGAATCGGGCCTCGTCTCGCGGCGAGGGGGAAGTCTCATGGTTTTTCTCGAGTTGCGGCGGGAACCTGGGGTATATTCTCCAGTTACGACGGGGATGGCCCTTCCACACACGTGTTTGTTCAGTCACGTCAGGACTCTTGCCTAGTTGCGAGACACAACTCGGGATTCTCCTCGAGGCTTGGCAAGGCAATTGGGACGCCTCTCCAGCTGAGGCGGGAGACCAAGGGTCCCTTTCCACGTGCCACAGGAATCCTGGGACTCCTATCAAGTTTCACGAGGAGTCAGGCATCGTCTCCTTTGGAGGCACTGATCTCCGCGTACCTCTGGAGTTTTCAAAGGATGTGAGGCCTCCGGTCGCGATGAGGTGGGGAACTAGGTCTTTCTCTGTGGTCTCCACAGGGGATTCAGACATCCTTTCATCTTGGGAGATGCAAGACGAGCCTGCATTCAAGTCACTGCAGGGATATCCAGCCTTATTTCGAGTCAGGGCATCGCGGTGTCCATTCCACTTGAGGCCGCAAACTCAGGGTCCCTATCACATACCTAGAGCTGAGAGAAGCCTCCTCTTGAGGTGCTTGTGGTAAGGTGGTATTCCTCTGGAGTCGAAGCCAGGGACTAACCTCTCATCTCGAGTTGATTTTTGGCCCACGGAGCTCTTTCGTGTTGCTACAGTGACCTCAGGATCCCTCTAGCCTTGAAACAGTGTTCTTGGGGTTTCTCTGGAGTGCCATGAAGGAAATCAAGGCTCCTTTCATGTGTGATGTGCAACACGGAATTGCTCTGCACGCAGTGCAGGGGAATCGGGCCTCATCTCGCGGCGAGGGGGAAGTCTCATGGTTTTTCTCGAGTTGCGGCGGGAACCTGGGGTATATTCTCGAGTTACGACGGGGATGGCCCTTCCACACACGTGTTTGTTCAGCCACGTCAGGACTCCTGCCTAGTTGCGAGGGACAACTCGGGATTCTCCTCGAGACTTGGCAGGGCAATTGGAACGCCTCTCCAGCTGAGGCGGGAGACCAAGGGTCCCTTTCCACGTGCCACAAGAATCCTGGGACTCCTATCAAGTTTCACGATGAGTCAGGCATCGTCTCCTTTGGAGGCACTGATCTCCGCGTACCTCTGGAGTTTTCAAAGGATGTGAGGCCTCCGGTCGCGATGAGGTGGGGAACTAGGTCTTTCTCTGTGGTCTCCAGAGGGGATTCAGACATCCTTTCATCTTGGGAGATCCAAGACGAGCCTGCATTCAAGTCACTGCAGGGATATCCAGCCTTATTTCGCGTCAGGGCATCGCGGTGTCCATTCCACTTGAGGCCGCAAACTCAGGGTCCCTCTCACATACCTAGAGCTGAGAGAAGCCTCCTCTTGAGGTGCTTGTGGTAAGGTGGTATTCCTCTGGAGTCGAAGCCAGGGAGTAACCTCTCATCTCGAGTTGATTTTTGGCCCACGGAGCTCTTTCGTGTTGTTACAGTGACCTGAGGATCCCTCTAGCCTTGAAACAGTGTTCTTGGGGTTTCTCTGGAGTGCCATGAAGGAAATCAAGGCTCCTTTCATGTGTGATGTGCAACACGGAATTGCTCTGCACGCAGTGCAGGGGAATCGGGCCTCATCTCGTGGCGAGGGGGAAGTCTCATGGTTTTTCTCGAGTTGCGGCGGGAACCTGGGGTATATTCTCGAGTTACGACGGGGATGGCCCTTCCACCCACGTGTTTGTTCAGCCACGTCAGGACTCCTGCCTAGTTGCGAGGGACAACTCTGCATTCTCCTCGAGGCTTTGCAGGGCAATTGGGACGCCTCTCCAGCTGAGGCGGGAGACCAAGGGTCCCTTTCCAAGTGCCACAGGAATCCTGGGACTCCTATCAAGTTTAACAAGGAGTCAGGCATCGTCTCCTTTGGAGGCACTGATCTCCGCGTACCTCTGGAGTTTTCAAAGGATGTGAGGCCTCCGGTCGCGATGAGGTGGGGAACTAAGTCTTTCTCTGTGCTCTCCACAGGGGATTCAGACATCCTTTCGTCCTGGGAGATGCAAGACGAGCCTGCATTGAAGTCACTGCAGGGATATCCGGCCTTATTTCGAGTCAGGGCATCGCGGTGTCCATTCCACTTGAGGCCGCAAACTCAGGGTCCCTCTCACATACCTAGAGCTGAGAGAAGCCTCCTCTTGAGGTGCTTGTGGTAAGGTGGTATTCCTCTGGAGACGAATCCAGGGACTAACCTCTCTTTTCGAGTTGATTTTTGGTCCACAGAGTTCTTTCGTGTTGCTACAGTGACCTCAGGATCCCTCTATCCTTGAAACAGTGTTCTTTGGGTTTCTCTGGAGTGCCATCAAGGAAATCAAGGCTCCTTTCATGTGTGATGTGCAACACGGAATTGCTCTGCACGCAGTGCAGGGGAATCGGGCCTCATCTCGCGGCGAGGGGGAAGTCTCATGGTTTTTCTCGAGTTGCGGCGGGAACCTGGGGTATATTCTCGAGTTACGACGGGGATGGCCCTTCCACCCATGTGTTTCTTCAGCGACGTCAGGACTCCTGCCTAGTTGCGAGGGACAACTCGGGATTCTCCTCGAGGCTTTGCAGGGCAATTGGGACGCCTCTCCAGCTGAGGCGGGAGACCAAGGGTCCCTTTCCACGTGCCACAGGAATCCTGTGTCTCCTATCAAGTTTCACGAGGAGTCAGGCATCGTCTCCTTTGGAGGCACTGATCTCCGCATACCTCTGGAGTTTTCAAAGATTTTGAGGCCTCCTGTCGCGATGAGGTGGGGAACTAGGTCTTTCTCTGTGGTCTCCACAGGGGATTCAGACACCCTTTCGTCTTGGGAGTTGCAAGACGAGCCTGCATTCCAGTCACTGCAGGGATATCCGGCCTTATTTCGAGTCAGGGCATCGCGGTGTCCATTCCACTTGAGGCCGCAAACTCAGGATCCCTCTCACATACCTAGAGCTGAGAGAAGCCTCCTCTTGAGGTGCTTCTGGTAAGGTGGTATTCCTCTGGAGTCGAAGCCAGGGACTAACCTCTCATCTCGAGTTGATTTTTGGTCCACAGGGTTCTTTCGTGTTGCTACAGTGACCTCAGGATCCCTCTAGCCTTGAAACAGTGATCTTGGGGTTTCTCTGGAGTGCCATGAAGGAAATCAAGGCTCCTTTCATGTGTGATGTGCAACACAGAATTGCTCTGAACGCAGTGCAGGGGAATCGGGCCTCATCTCGCGGCGAGGGGGAAGTCTCATGGTTTTTCTCGAGTTGCGGCGGGAACCTGGGGTATATTCTCCAGTTACGACGGGGATGGCCCTTCCACACACGTGTTTGTTCAGCCACGACAGGACTCTTGCGTAGTTGCGAGACACAACTCGGGATTCTCCTCGAGGCTTGGCAAGGCAATTGGGACGCCTCTCCAGCTGAGGCAGGAGACCAAGGGTCCCTTTCCACGTGCCACAGGAATCCTGGGACTCCTATCAAGTTTCACGAGGAGTCAGGCATCGTCTCCTTTGGAGGCACTGATCTCCGCGTACCTCTGGAGTTTTCAAAGGATGTGAGGCCTCCGGTCGCGATGAGGTGGGGAACTAGGTCTTTCTCTGTGGTCTCCACAGGGGATTCAGACATCCTTTCATCTTGGGTGATGCAAGACGAGCCTGCATTCAAGTCACTGCAGGGATATCCAGCCTTATTTCGAGTCAGGGCATCGCGGTGTCCATTCCACTTGAGGCCGCAAACTCAGGGTCCCTCTCACATACCTAGAGCTGAGAGAAGCCTCCTCTTGAGGTGCTTGTGGTAAGGTGGTATTCCTCTGGAGTCGAAGCCAGGGACTAACCTCTCATCTCGAGTTGATTTTTGGCCCACGGAGCTCTTTCGTGTTGCTACAGTGACCTCAGGATCCCTCTAGCCTTGAAACAGTGTTCTTGGGGTTTCTCTGGAGGGCCATGAAGGAAATCAAGGCTCCTTTCATGTGTGATGTGCAACACGGAATTGCTCTGCACGCAGTGCAGGGGAATCGGGCCTCATCTCGCGGCGAGGGGGAAGTCTCATGGTTTTTCTCGAGTTGCGGCGGGAACCTGGGGTATATTCTCGAGTTACGACGGGGATGGCCCTTCCACACACGTGTTTCTTCAGCGACGTCAGGACTCCTGCCTAGTTGCGAGGGACAACTCTGGATTCTCCTCGAGGCTTGGCAGGGCAATTGGGACGCCTCTCCAGCTGAGGCGGGAGACCAAGTGTCCCTTTCCAAGTGCCAAAGGAATCCTTGGACTCCTATCAAGTTTCACGAGGAGTCAGGCATCGTCTCCTTTGGAAGCACTGATCTCCGCGTACCTCTGGAGTTTTCAAAGGATGTGAGGCCTCCGGTCGCGATGAGGTGGGGAACTAAGTCTTTCTCTGTGCTTTCCACAGGGGATTCAGACATCCTTTCGTCCTGGGAGATGCAAGACGAGCCTGCATTGAAGTCACTGCAGGGATATCCGGCCTTATTTCGAGTCAGGGCATCGCGGTGTCCATTCCACTTGAGGCCGCAAACTCAGGGTCCCTCTCACATACCTAGAGCTGAGAGAAGCCTCCTCTTGAGGTGCTTGTGGTAAGGTGGTATTCCTCTGGAGTCGAATCCAGGGACTAACCTCTCTTTTCGAGTTGATTTTTGGTCCACAGAGTTCTTTCGTGTTGCTTCAGTGACCTCAGTATCCCTCTATCCTTGAAACAGTGTTCTTGGGGTTTCTCTGGAGTGCCATCAAGGAAATCAAGGCTCCTTTCATGTGTGATGTGCAAGACGGAATTGCTCTGCACGCAGTACAGGGGAATTGGGCCTCATCTCGCATCGAGGGGGAAGTCTCATGGTTTTTCTCGAGTTGCGGCGGGAACCTGGGGTATATTCTCGAGTTACGACGGGGATGGCCCTTCCACCCACGTGTTTGTTCAGCCACGTCAGGACTCCTGCCTAGTTGTGAGGGACAACTCGGGATTCTCCTCGAGGCTTGGCAGGGCAATTGGAACGCCTCTCCAGCTGAGGCGGGAGACCAAGGGTCCCTTTCCACGTGCCACAAGAATCCTGGGACTCCTATCAAGTTTCACGAGGAGTCAGTCATCGTCTCCTTTGAAGGCACTGATCTCCGCGTACCTCTGGAGTTTTCAAAGGATGTGAGGCCTCCGGTCGCGATTAGGTGGGGAACTAGGTCTTTCTCTGAGGTCTCCACAGGGGATTCAGACATCCTTTCTTCTTGGGAGATGCAAGACGAGCCTGCATTCAAGTCACTGCAGGGATATCCGGCCTTATTTCGAGTCAGGGCATCGCGGTGTCCATTCCACTTGAGGCCGCAAACTCAGGATCCCTCTCACATACCTAGAGCTGAGAGAAGCCTCCTCTTGAGGTGCTTGTGGTAAGGTGGTATTCCTCAGGAGTCGAAGCCAGGGACTAACCTCTCATCTCGTGTTGATTCTTGGTCCACGGAGCTCTTTCGTGTTGCTACAGTGACCTCAGGATCCCTCTAGCCTTGAAACAGTGTTCTTGGGGTTTCTCTGGAGTGCCACCAAGGAAATCAAGGCTCCTTTCATGTGTGATGTGCAACACGGAATTGCTCTGCACGCAGTGCAGGGGAATCGGGCCTCATCTGGCGGCGGGGGGGAAGTCTCATGGTTTTTCTCGAGTTGCGGCGGGAACCTGGGGTATATTCTCAAGTTACGACGGGGATGGCCCTTCCACACACGTGTTTCTTCAGCGACGTCAGGACTCCTGCCTAGTTGCGAGGGACAACTCTGGATTCTCCTCGAGGCTTGGCAGGGCAATTGGGACGCCTCTCCAGCTGAGGCGGGAGACCAAGTGTCCCTTTCCAAGTGCCACAGGAATCCTGGGACTCCTATCAAGTTTCACGAGGAGTCAGGCATCGTCTCCTTTGGAGGCACTGATCTCCGCGTACCTCTGGAGTTTTCAAAGGATGTGAGGCTATCGGTCGCGATGAGGTGGGGAACTAAGTCTTTCTCTGTGCTTTCCACAGGGGATTCAGACATCCTTTCGTCCTGGGAGATGCAAGACGAGCCTGCATTGAAGTCACTGCAGGAATATCCGGCCTTATTTCGAGTCAGGGCATCGCGGTGTCCATTCCACTTGAGGCCGCAAACTCAGGGTCCCTCTCACATACCTAGAGCTGAGAGAAGCCTCCTCTTGAGGTGCTTGTGGTAAGGTGGTATTCCTCTGGAGACAAATCCAGGGACTAACCTCTCTTTTCGAGTTGATTTTTGGTCCACAGAGTTCTTTCGTGTTGCTACAGTGACCTCAGGATCCCTCTATCCTTGAAACAGTGTTCTTGGGGTTTCTCTGGAGTGCCATCAAGGAAATCAAGGCTCCTTTCATGTGTGATGTGCAAGACGGAATTGCTCTGAACGCAGTACAGGGGAATCGGGCCTCATCTCCCATCGAAGGGGAAGTCTCATGGTTTTTCTCGAGTTGCGGCGGGAACCTGGGGTATATTCTCGAGTTACGACGGGGATGGCCCTTCCACCCACGTGTTTGTTCAGCCACGTCAGGACTCCTGCCTAGTTGCGAGGGACAACTCGGGATTCTCCTCGAGGCTTGGCAGGGCAATTGGAACGCCTCTCCAGCTGAGGCGGGAGACCGAGGGTCCCTTTCCACGTGCCACAAGAATCCTGGGACTCCTATCAAGTTTCACGAGGAGTCAGGCATCGTCTCCTTTGGAGGCACTGATCTCCGCGTACCTCTGGAGTTTTCAAAGGATGTGAGGCCTCCGGTCGCGATGAGGTGGGGAACTAGGTGTTTCTCTGTGGTCTCCACAGGGGATTCAGACATCCTTTCTTCTTGGGAGATGCAAGACGAGCCTGCATTCAAGTCACTGCAGGGATATCCGGCCTTATTTCGAGTCAGGGCATCGCGGTGTCCATTCCACTTGAGGCCGCAAACTCAGGATCCCTCTCACATACCTAGAGCTGAGAGAAGCCTCCTCTTGAGGTGCTTGTGGTAAGGTGGTATTCCTCAGGAGTCGAAGCCAGGGACTAACCTCTCATCTCGTGTTGATTCTTGGTCCACGGAGCTCTTTCGTGTTGCTACAGTGACCTCAGGATCCCTCTAGCCTTGAAACAGTGTTCTTGGGGTTTCTCTGGAGTGCCATCAAGGAAATCAAGGCTCCTTTCATGTGTGATGTGCAACACGGAATTGCTCTGCACGCAGTGCAGGGGAATCGGGCCTCATCTCGCGGCGAGGGGGAAGTCTCATGGTTTTTCTCGAGTTGCGGCGGGAACCTGGGGTATATTCTCGAGTTACGACGGGGATGGCCCTTCCACACACGTGTTTCTTCAGCGACGTCAGGACTCCTGCCTAGTTGCGAGGGACAACTCTGGATTCTCCTCGAGGCTTGGCAGGGCAATTGGGACGCCTCTCCAGCTGAGGCGGGAGACCAAGTGTCCCTTTCCAAGTGCCACAGGAATCCTGGGACTCCTATCAAGTTTCACGAGGAGTCAGGCATCGTCTCCTTTGGAGGCACTGATCTCCGCGTACCTCTGGAGTTTTCAAAGGATGTGAGGCTATCGGTCGCGATGAGGTGGGGAACTAAGTCTTTCTCTGTGCTTTCCACAGGGGATTCAGACATCCTTTCGTCCTGGGAGATGCAAGACGAGCCTGCATTGAAGTCACTGCAGGGATATCCGGCCTTATTTCGAGTCAGGGCATCGCGGTGTCCATTCCACTTGAGGCCGCAAACTCAGGGTCCCTCTCACATACCTAGAGCTGAGAGAAGCCTCCTCTTGAGGTGCTTGTGGTAAGGTGGTATTCCTCTGGAGACGAATCCAGGGACTAACCTCTCTTTTCGAGTTGATTTTTGGTCCACAGAGTTCTTTCGTGTTGCTACAGTGACCTCAGGATCCCTCTAGCCTTGAAACAGTGTTCTTGGGGTTTCTCTGGAGTGCCATCAAGGAAATCAAGGCTCCTTTCATGTGTGATGTGCAACACGGAATTGCTCTGCACGCAGTACAGGGGAATCGGGCCTCATCTCGCATCGAGGGGGAAGTCTCATGGTTTTCCTCGAGTTGCGGCGGGAACCTGGGGTATATTCTCGAGTTACGCCGGGGATGGCCCTTCCACCCACGTGTTTGTTCAGCCACGTCAGGACTCCTGCCTAGTTGCGAGGGACAACTCGGGATTCTCCTCGAGGCTTGGCAGGGCATTGGAATGCCTCTCCAGCTGAGGCGGGAGACCAAGGGTCCCTTTCCACGTGCCACAAGAATCCTGGGTCTCCTATCAAGTTTCACGAGGAGTCAGGCATCGTCTCCTTTGGAGGCACTAATCTCCGCGTACCTCTGGAGTTTTCAAAGGATGTCAGGCCTCCGGTCGCGATGAGGTGGGGAACTAGGTCTTTCTCTGTGGTCTCCACAGGGGATTCAGACATCCTTTCTTCTTGGGAGATGCAAGACGAGCCTGCATTCAAGTCACTGCAGGGATATCCAGCCTTATTTCAAGTCAGGGCATCGCGGTGTCCATTCCACTTGAGGCCGCAAACTCAGGATCCCTCTCACATACCTAGAGCTGAGAGAAGCCTCCTCTTGAGGTGCTTGTGGTAAGGTGGTATTCCTCAGGAGTCGAAGCCAGGGACTAACCTCTCATCTCGTGTTGATTCTTGGTCCACGGAGCTCTTTCGTGTTGCTACAGTGACCTCAGGATCCCTCTAGCCTTGAAACAGTGTTCTTGGGGTTTCTCTGGAGTGCCATCAAGGAAATCAAGGCTCCTTTCATGTGTGATGTGCAACACGGAATTGCTCTGCACGCAGTGCAGGGGAATCGGGCCTCATCTCGCGGCGAGGGGGAAGTCTCATGGTTTTTCTCGAGTTGCGGCGGGAACCTGGGGTATATTCTCGAGTTACGACGGGGATGGCCCTTCCACACACGTGTGTGTTCAGCCATGTCAGGACTCCTGCCTAGTTGCGAGGGACAACTCGGGATTCTCCTCGAGGCTTTGCAGGGCAATTGGGACGCCTCTCCAGCTGAGGCGGGAGACCAAGAGTCCCTTTCCACGTGCCACAGGAATCCTGGGTCTCCTATCAAGTTTCACGAGGAGTCAGGCATCGTCTCCTTTGGAGGCACTGATCTCCGCATACCTCTGGAGTTTTCAAAGATTTTGAGGCCTCCTGTCGCGATGAGGTGGGGAACTAGGTCTTTCTCTGTGGTCTCCACAGGGGATTCAGACACCCTTTCGTCTTGGGAGATGCAAGACGAGCCTGCATTCCAGTCACTGCAGGGATATCCGGCCTTATTTCGAGTCAGGGCATCGCGGTGTCCATTCCACTTTAGGCCGCAAACCCAGGATCCCTCTCACATACCTAGAGCTGAGAGAAGCCTCCTCTTGAGGTGCTTCTGGTAAGGTGGTATTCCTCAGGAGTCGAAGCCAGGGACTAACCTCTCATCTCGAGTTGATTTTTCGTCCACAGAGCTCTTTCGTGTTGCTACAGTGACCTCAGAATCCCTCTAGCCTTGAAACAGTGATCTTGGGGTTTCTCTGGAGTGCCATGAAGGAAATCAAGGCTCCTTTCATGTGTGATGTGCAACACAGAATTGCTCTGCACGCAGTGCAGGGGAATCGGGCCTCGTCTCGCGGCGAGGGGGAAGTCTCATGGTTTTTCTCGAGTTGCGGCGGGAACCTGGGGTATATTCTCCAGTTACGACGGGGATGGCCCTTCCACACACGTGTTTGTTCAGTCACGTCAGGACTCTTGCCTAGTTGCGAGACACAACTCGGGATTCTCCTCGAGGCTTGGCAAGGCAATTGGGACGCCTCTCCAGCTGAGGCGGGAAACCAAGGGTCCCTTTCCACGTGCCACAGGAATCCTGGGACTCCTATCAAGTTTCACGAGGAGTCAGGCATCATCTCCTTTGGAGGCACTGATCTCCGCGTACCTCTGGAGTTTTCAAAGGATGTGAGGCCTCCGGTCGCGATGAGGTGGGGAACTAGGTCTTTCTCTGTGGTCTCCACAGGGGATTCAGACATCCTTTCATCTTGGGAGATGCAAGACGAGCCTGCATTCAAGTCACTGCAGGGATATCCAGCCTTATTTCGAGTCAGGGCATCGCGGTGTCCATTCCACTTGAGGCCGCAAACTCAGGGTCCCTCTCACATACCTAGAGCTGAGAGAAGCCTCCTCTTGAGGTGCTTGTGGTAAGGTGGTATTCCTCTGGAGTCGAAGCCAGGGAATAACCTCTCATCTCGAGTTGATTTTTGGCCCACGGAGCTCTTTCGTGTTGCTACAGTGACCTCAGGATCCCTCTAGCCTTGAAACAGTGTTCTTGGGGTTTCTCTGGAGTGCCATCAAGGAAATCAAGGCTCCTTTCATGTGTGATGTGCAACACGGAATTGCTCTGCACGCAGTGCAGGGGAATCGGGCCTCATCTCGCGGCGAGGGGGAAGTCTCATGGTTTTTCTCGAGTTGCGGCGGGAACCTGGGGTATATTCTCGAGTTACGACGGGGATGGCCCTTCCACACACGTGTTTGTTCAGCCACGTCAGGACTCCTGCCTAGTTGCGAGGGACAACTCGGGATTCTCCTCGAGGCTTGGCAGGGCAATTGGAACGCCTCTCCAGCTGAGGCGGGAGACCAAGGGTCCCTTTCCACGTGCCACAAGAATCCTGGGACTCCTATCAAGTTTCACGAGGAGTCAGGCATCGGCTCCTTTGGAGGCACTGATCTCCGCGTACCTCTGGAGTGTTCAAAGGATGTGAGGCCTCCGGTCGCGATGAGGTGGGGAACTAGGTCTTTCTCTGTGGTCTCCACAGGGGATTCAGACATCCTTTCATCTTGGGAGATGCAAGACGAGCCTGCATTCAAGTCACTGCAGGGATATCCAGCCTTTTTCGCGTCAGGGCATCGCGGTGTCCATTCCACTTGAGGCCGCAAACTCAGGGTCCCTCTCACATACCTAGAGCTGAGAGAAGCCTCCTCTTGAGGTGCTTGTGGTAAGGTGGTATTCCTCTGGAGTCGAAGCCAGGGACTAACCTCTCATCTCGAGTTGATTTTTGGCCCACGGAGCTCTTTCTTGTTGTTACAGTGACCTGAGGATCCCTCTAGCCTTGAAACAGTGTTCTTGGGGTTTCTCTGGAGTGCCATCAAGGAAATCAAGGCTCCTTTCATGTGTGATGTGCAAGACGGAATTGCTCTGCACGCAGTACAGGGGAATCGGGCCTCATCTCGCATCGAGGGGGAAGTCTCATGGTTTTTCTCGAGTTGCGGCGGGAACCTGGGGTATATTCTCGAGTTACGACGGGGATGGCCCTTCCACCCACGTGTTTGTTCAGCCACGTCAGGACTCCTGCCTAGTTGTGAGGGACAACTCGGGATTCTCCTCGAGGCTTGGCAGGGCAATTGGAACGCCTCTCCAGCTGAGGCGGGAGACCAAGGGTCCCTTTCCACGTGCCACAAGAATCCTGGGACTCCTATCAAGTTTCACGAGGAGTCAGGCATCGTCTCCTTTGAAGGCACTGATCTCCGCGTACCTCTGGAGTTTTCAAAGGATGTGAGGCCTCCGGTCGCGATGAGGTGGGGAACTAGGTCTTTCTCTGTGGTCTCCACAGGGGATTCAGACATCCTTTCTTCTTGGGAGATGCAAGACGAGCCTGCATTCAAGTCACTGCAGGGATATCCGGCCTTATTTCGAGTCAGGGCATCGCGGTGTCCATTCCACTTGAGGCCGCAAACTCAGGATCCCTCTCACATACCTAGAGCTGAGAGAAGCCTCCTCTTGAGGTGCTTGTGGTAAGGTGGTATTCCTCAGGAGTCGAAGCCAGGGACTAACCTCTCATCTCGAGTTGATTCTTGGTCCACGGAGCTCTTTCGTGTTGCTACAGTGACCTCAGGATCCCTCTAGCCATGAAACTGTGTTCTTGGGGTTTCTCTGGAGTGCCATCAAGGAAATCAAGGCTCCTTTCATGTGTATTGTGCAACACGGAATTGCTCTGCATGCAGTGCAGGGGAATCGGGCCTCATCTCGCGGCGAGGGGGAAGTCTCATGGTTTTTCTCGAGTTGCGGCGGGAACCTGGTGTATATTCTCGATTTACGACGGGGATGGCCCTTCCACCCACGTGTTTCTTCAGCGACGTCAGGACTCCTGCCTAGTTGCGAGGGACAACTCGGGATTCTCCTCGAGGCTTTGCAGGGCAATTGGGACGCCTCTCCAGCTGAGACGGGAGACCAAGGGTCCCTTTCCACGTGCCACAGGAATCCTGGGTCTCCTATCAAGTTTCACGAGGAGTCAGGCATCGTCTCCTTTGGAGGCACTGATCTCCGCAAACCTCTGGAGTTTTCAAAGGATTTGAGGCATCCTGTCGCGATAAGGTGGGGAACTAGGTCTTTCTCTGTGGTCTCCACAGGGGATTCAGACACCCTTTCGTCTTGGGAGATGCAAGACGAGCCTGCATTCCAGTCACTGCAGGGATATACGGCTTTATTTCGAGTCAGGGCATCGCGGTGTCCATTCCACTTGAGGCCGCAAACTCAGGGTCCCTCTCACATACCTAGAGCTGAGAGAAGCCTCCTCCTGAGGTGCTTGTGGTAAGGTGGTATTCCTCTGGAGTCGAAGCCAGGGACTAACCTCTCATCTCGAGTTGATTTTTGGCCCACGGAGCTCTTTCGTGTTGCTACAGTGACCTCAGGATCCCTCTAGCCTTGAAACAGTGTTCTTGGGGTTTCTCAGGAGTGCCATCAAGGAAATCAAGGCTCCTTTCATGTGTGATGTGCAACACGGAATTGCTCTGCACGCAGTGCAGGGGAATCGGGCCTCATCTCGCGGCGAGGGGGAAGTCTCATGGTTTTTCTCGAGTTGCGGCGGGAACCTGGGGTATTTTCTCGAGTTACGACGGGGATGGCCCTTCCACCCACGTGTTTCTTCAGCGAAGTCAGGACTCCTGCCTAGTTGCGAGGGACAACTCTGGATTCTCCTCGAGGCTTTGCAGGGCAATTGGGACGCCTCTCCAGCTGAGATGGGAGACCAAGTGTCCCTTTCCACGTGCCACAGGAATCCTGGGTCTCCTATCAAGTTTCACGAGGAGTCAGGCATCGTCTCCTTTGGAGGCACTGATCTCCGCATACCTCTGGAGTTTTCAAAGGATTTGAGGCCTCCTGTCGCGATGAGGTGGGGAACTAGGTCTTTCTCTGTGGTCTCCACAGGGGATTCAGACACCCTTTCTTCTTGGGAGATGCAAGACGAACCTGCATTCAAGTCACTGCAGGGATATCCGGCCTTATTTCGAGTCAGGGCATCGCGGTGTCCATTCCTCTTGAGGCCGCAAACTCAGGATCCCTCTCACATACCTAGAGCTGAGAGAAGCCTCCTCTTGAGGTGCTTGTGGTAAGGTGGTATTCCTCTGGAGTCGAAGCCAGGGACTAACCTCTCATCTCGAGTTGATTTTTGGTCCACGGAGCTCTTTCGTGTTGCTACAGTGACCTCAGGATCCCTCTAGCCTTGAAACAGTGTTCTTGGGGTTTCTCTGGAGTGCCATGAAGGAAATCAAGGCTCCTTTCATGTGTGATGTGCAACACAGAATTGCTCTGCACGCAGTGCAGGGGAATCGGGCCTCGTCTCGCGGCGAGGGGGAAGTCTCATGGTTTTTCTCGAGTTGCGGCGGGAACCTGGGGTATATTCTCGAGTTACGACGGGGATGGCCCTTCCACACACGTGTTTGTTCAGCCACGTCAGGACTCTTGCCTAGTTGCGAGACACAACTCGGGATTCTCCTCGAGGCTTGGCAAGGCAATTGGGACGCCTCTCCAGCTGAGGCGGGAGACCAAGGGTCCCTTTCCACGTGCCACAGGAATCCTGGGACTCCTATCAAGTTTCACGAGGAGTCAGGCATCGTCTCCTTTGGAGGCACTGATCTCCGTGTACCTCTGGAGTTTTCAAAGGATGTGAGGCCTCCGGTCGCGATGAGGTGGGGAACTAGGTGTTTCTCTGTGGTCTCCACAGGGGATTCAGACATCCTTTCATCTTGGGAGATGCAAGACGAGCCTGCATTCAAGTCACTGCAGGGATATCCGGCCTTATTTCGCGTCAGGGCATCGCGGTGTCCATTCCACTTGAGGCCGCAAACTCAGGGTCCCTCTCACATACCTAGAGCTGAGAGAAGCCTCCTCTTGAGGTGCTCGTGGTAAGGTGATATTCCTCTGGAGTCGAAGCCAGGGACTAACCTCTCATCTCGAGTTGATTTTTGGCCCACGGAGCTCTTTCGTGTTGCTACAGTGACCTCAGGATCCCTCTAGCCTTGAAACAGTGTTCTTGGGGTTTCTCTGGAGTGCCATCAAGGAAATCAAGGCTCCTTTCATGTGTGATGTGCAACACGGAATTGCTCTGCACGCAGTGCAGGGGAATCGGGCCTCATCTCGCGGCGAGGGGGAAGTCTCATGGTTTTTCTCGAGTTGCGGCGGGAACCTGGGGTATATTCTCGAGTTACGACGGGGATGGCCCTTCCACCCACGTGTTTGTTCAGCCAAGTCAAGACTCCTGCCTAGTTGCGAGGGACAACTCTGGATTCTCCTCGAGGCTTGGCAGGGCAATTGGGACGCCTCTCCAGCTGAGGCGGGAGACCAAGTGTCCCTTTCCAAGTGCCACAGGAATCCTGGGACTCCTATCAAGTTTCACGAGGAGTCAGGCATCGTCTCCTTTGGAGGCACTGATCTCCGCGTACCTCTGGAGTTTTCAAAGGATGTGAGGCTATCGGTCGCGATGAGGTGGGGAACTAAGTCTTTCTCTGTGCTTTCCACAGGGGATTCAGACATCCTTTCGTCCTGGAAGATGCAAGACGAGCCTGCATTGAAGTCACTGCAGGGATATCCGGCCTTATTTCGAGTCAGGGCATCGCGGTGTCCATTCCACTTGAGGCCGCAAACTCAGGATCCCTCTCACATACCTAGAGCTGAGAGAAGCCTCCTCTTGAGGTGCTTGTGGTAAGGTGGTATTCCTCTGGAGACGAATCCAGGGACTAACCTCTCTTTTCGACTTGATTTTTGGTCCACAGAGTTCTTTCGTGTTGCTACAGTGACCTCAGGATCCCTCTAGCCTTGAAACAGTGTTCTTGGGGATTCTCTGGAGTGCCATCAAGGAAATCAAGGCTCCTTTCATGTGTGATGTGCAAGACGGAATTGCTCTGCACGCAGTACAGGGGAATTGGGCCTCATCTCGCATCGAGGGGGAAGTCTCATGGTTTTTCTCGAGTTGCGGCGGGAACCTGGGGTATATTCTCGAGTTACGACGGGGATGGCCCTTCCACCCACGTGTTTGTTCAGCCACGTCAGGACTCCTGCCTAGTTGCGAGGGACAACTCGGGATTCTCCTCGAGGCTTGGCAGGGCAATTGGAACGCCTCTCCAGCTGAGGCGGGAGACCAAGGGTCCCTTTCCACGTGCCACAAGAATCCTGGGACTCCTATCAAGTTTCACGAGGAGTCAGGCGTCGTCTCCTTTGAAGGCACTGATCTCCGCGTACCTCTGGAGTTTTCAAAGGATGTGAGGCCTCCGGTCGCGATGAGGTGGGGAACTAGGTCTTTCTCTGTGGTCTCCACAGGGGATTCAGACACCCTTTCTTCTTGGGAGATGCAAGACGAGCCTGCATTCAAGTCACTGCAGGGATATCCGGCCTTATTTCGAGTCAGGGCATCGCGGTGTCCATTCCTCTTGAGGCCGCAAACTCAGGATCCCTCTCACATACCTAGAGCTGAGAGAAGCCTCCTCTTGAGGTGCTTGTGGTAAGGTGGTATTCCTCTGGAGTCGAAGCCAGGGACTAACCTCTCATCTCGAGTTGATTTTTGGTCCACGGAGCTCTTTCGTGTTGCTACAGTGACCTCAGGATCCCTCTAGCCTTGAAACAGTGTTCTTGGGGTTTCTCTGGAGTGCCATGAAGGAAATCAAGGCTCCTTTCATGTGTGATGTGCAACACAGAATTGCTCTGCACGCAGTGCAGGGGAATCGGGCCTCATCTCGGGGCGAGGGGGAAGTCTCATGGTTTTTCTCGAGTTGCGGCGGGAACCTGGGGTATATTCTCGAGTTACGACGGGGATGGCCCTTCCACACACGTGTTTGTTCAGCCACGTCAGGACTCTTGCCTAGTTGCGAGACACAACTCGGGATTCTCCTCGAGGCTTGGCAAGGCAATTGGGACGCCTCTCCAGCTGAGGCGGGAGACCAAGGGTCCCTTTCCACGTGCCAGAGGAATCCTGGGACTCCTATCAAGTTTCACGAGGAGTCAGGCATCGTCTCCTTTGGAGGCACTGATCTCCGTGTACCTCTGGAGTTTTCAAAGGATGTGAGGCCTCCGGTCGCGATGAGCTGGGGAACTAGGTGTTTCTCTGTGGTCTCCACAGGGGATTCAGACATCCTTTCATCTTGGGAGATGCAAGACGAGCCTGCATTCACGTCACTGCAGGGATATCCGGCCTTATTTCGCGTCAGGGCATCGCGGTGTCCATTCCACTTGAGGCCGCAAACTCAGGGTCCCTCTCACATACCTAGAGCTGAGAGAAGCCTCCTCTTGAGGTGCTCGTGGTAAGGTGATATTCCTCTGGAGTCGAAGCCAGGGACTAACCTCTCATCTCGAGTTGATTTTTGGCCCACGGAGCTCTTTCGTGTTGCTACAGTGACCTCAGGATCCCTCTAGCCTTGAAACAGTGTTCTTGGGGTTTCTCTGGAGTGCCATCAAGGAAATCAAGGCTCCTTTCATGTGTGATGTGCAACACGGAATTGCTCTGCACGCAGTGCAGGGGAATCGGGCCTCATCTCGCGGCGAGGGGGAAGTCTCATGGTTTTTCTCGAGTTGCGGCGGGAACCTGGGGTATATTCTCGAGTTACGACGGGGATGGCCCTTCCACCCACGTGTTTGTTCAGCCAAGTCAAGACTCCTGCCTAGTTGCGAGGGACAACTCTGGATTCTCCTCGAGGCTTGGCAGGGCAATTGGGACGCCTCTCCAGCTGAGGCGGGAGACCAAGTGTCCCTTTCCAAGTGCCACAGGAATCCTGGGACTCCTATCAAGTTTCACGAGGAATCAGGCATCGTCTCCTTTGGAGGCACTGATCTCCGCGTACCTCTGGAGTTTTCAAAGGATGTGAGGCTATCGGTCGCGATGAGGTGGGGAACTAAGTCTTTCTCTGTGCTTTCCACAGGGGATTCAGACATCCTTTCGTCCTGGAAGATGCAAGACGAGCCTGCATTGAAGTCACTGCAGGGATATCCGGCCTTATTTCGCGTCAGGGCATCGCGGTGTCCATTCCACTTGAGGCCGCAAACTCAGGGTCCCTCTCACATACCTAGAGCTGAGAGAAGCCTCCTCTTGAGGTGCTCGTGGTAAGGTGATATTCCTCTGGAGTCGAAGCCAGGGACTAACCTCTCATCTCGAGTTGATTTTTGGCCCACGGAGCTCTTTCGTGTTGCTACAGTGACCTCAGGATCCCTCTAGCCTTGAAACAGTGTTCTTGGGGTTTCTCTGGAGTGCCATCAAGGAAATCAAGGCTCCTTTCATGTGTGATGTGCAAGACGGAATTGCTCTGCACGCAGTACAGGGGAATTGGGCCTCATCTCGCATCGAGGGGGAAGTCTCATGGTTTTTCTCGAGTTGCGGCGGGAACCTGGGGTATATTCTCGAGTTACGACGGGGATGGCCCTTCCACCCACGTGTTTGTTCAGCCACGTCAGGACTCCTGCCTAGTTGCGAGGGACAACTCGGGATTCTCCTCGAGGCTTGGCAGGGCAATTGGAACGCCTCTCCAGCTGAGGCGGGAGACCAAGGGTCCCTTTCCACGTGCCACAAGAATCCTGGGACTCCTATCAAGTTTCACGAGGAGTCAGGCATCGTCTCCTTTGAAGGCACTGATCTCCGCGTACCTCTGGAGTTTTCAAAGGATGTGAGGCCTCCGGTCGCGATGAGGTGGGGAACTAGGTCTTTCTCTGTGGTCTCCAGAGGGGATTCAGACATCCTTTCTTCTTGGGAGATGCAAGACGAGCCTGCATTCAAGTCACTGCAGTGATATCCGGCCTTATTTCGAGTCAGGGCATCGCGGTGTCCATTCCACTTGAGGCCGCAAACTCAGGGTCCCTCTCACATACTTAAAGCTGAGAGAAGCCTCCTCTTGAGGTGCTTGTGGTAAGGTGGTATTCCTCTGGAGTCGAAGCCAGGGACTAAACTCTCATCTCGAGTTGATTTTTGGCCCACGGAGCTCTTTCGTGTTGCTACAGTGACCTCAGGATCCCTCTAGCCTTGAAACAGTGTTCTTGGGGTTTCTCAGGAGTGCCATCAAGGAAATCAAGGCTCCTTTCATGTGTGATGTGCAACACGGAATTGCTCTGCACGCAGTGCAGGGGAATCGGGCCTCATCTCGCGGCGAGGGGGAAGTCTCATGGTTTTTCTCGAGTTGCGGCTGGAACCTGGGGTATTTTCTCGAGTTACGACGGGGATGGCCCTTCCACCCACGTGTTTCTTCAGCGAAGTCAGGACTCCTGCCTAGTTGCGAGGGACAACTCTGGATTCTCCTCGAGGCTTTGCAGGGCAATTGGGACGCCTCTCCAGCTGAGATGGGAGACCAAGTGTCCCTTTCCACGTGCCACCGGAATCCTGGGTCTCCTATCAAGTTTCACGAGGAGTCAGGCATCGTCTCCTTTGGAGGCACTGATCTCCGCATACCTCTGGAGTTTTCAAAGGATTTGAGGCCCCCTGTCGCGATGAGGTGGGGAACTAGGTCTTTCTCTGTGGTCTCCACAGGGGATTCAGACACCCTTTCTTCTTGGGAGATGCAAGACGAGCCTGCATTCAAGTCACTGCAGGGATATCCGGCCTTATTTCGAGTCAGGGCATCGCGGTGTCCATTCCTCTTGAGGCCGCAAACTCAGGATCCCTCTCACATACCTAGAGCTGAGAGAAGCCTCCTCTTGAGGTGCTTGTGGTAAGGTGGTATTCCTCTGGAGTCGAAGCCAGGGACTAACCTCTCATCTCGAGTTGATTTTTGGTCCACGGAGCTCTTTCGTGTTGCTACAGTGACCTCAGGATCCCTCTAGCCTTGAAACAGTGTTCTTGGGGTTTCTCTGGAGTGCCATGAAGGAAATCAAGGCTCCTTTCATGTGTGATGTGCAACACAGAATTGCTCTGCACGCAGTGCAGGGGAATCGGGCCTCATCTCGCGGCGAGGGGGAAGTCTCATGGTTTTTCTCGAGTTGCGGCGGGAACCTGGGGTATATTCTCGAGTTACGACGGGGATGGCCCTTCCACACACGTGTTTGTTCAGCCACGTCAGGACTCTTGCCTAGTTGCGAGACACAACTCGGGATTCTCCTCGAGGCTTGGCAAGGCAATTGGGACGCCTCTCCAGCTGAGGCGGGAGACCAAGGGTCCCTTTCCACGTGCCACAGGAATCCTGGGACTCCTATCAAGTTTCACGAGGAGTCAGGCATCGTCTCCTTTGGAGGCACTGATCTCCGTGTACCTCTGGAGTTTTCAAAGGATGTGAGGCCTCCGGTCGCGATGAGGTGGGGAACTAGGTGTTTCTCTGTGGTCTCCACAGGGGATTCAGACATCCTTTCATCTTGGGAGATGCAAGACGAGCCTGCATTCACGTCACTGCAGGGATATCCGGCCTTATTTCGAGTCAGGGCATCGCGGTGTCCATTCCACTTGAGGCCGCAAACTCAGGGTCCCTCTCACATACCTAGAGCTGAGAGAAGCCTCCTCTTGAGGTGCTCGTGGTAAGGTGATATTCCTCTGGAGTCGAAGCCAGGGACTAACCTCTCATCTCGAGTTGATTTTTGGCCCACGGAGCTCTTTCGTGTTGCTACAGTGACCTCAGGATCCCTCTAGCCTTGAAACAGTGTTCTTGGGGTTTCTCTGGAGTGCCATCAAGGAAATCAAGGCTCCTTTCATGTGTGATGTGCAACACGGAATTGCTCTGCACGCAGTGCAGGGGAATCGGGCCTCATCTCGCGGCGAGGGGGAAGTCTCATGGTTTTTCTCGAGTTGCGGCGGGAACCTGGGGTATATTCTCGAGTTACGACGGGGATGGCCCTTCCACCCACGTGTTTGTTCAGCCAAGTCAAGACTCCTGCCTAGTTGCGAGGGACAACTCTGGATTCTCCTCGAGGCTTGGCAGGGCAATTGGGACGCCTCTCCAGCTGAGGCGGGAGACCAAGTGTCCCTTTCCAAGTGCCACAGGAATCCTGGGACTCCTATCAAGTTTCACGAGGAATCAGGCATCGTCTCCTTTGGAGGCACTGATCTCCGCGTACCTCTGGAGTTTTCAAAGGATGTGAGGCTATCGGTCGCGATGAGGTGGGGAACTAAGTCTTTCTCTGTGCTTTCCACAGGGGATTCAGACATCCTTTCGTCCTGGAAGATGCAAGACGAGCCTGCATTGAAGTCACTGCAGGGATATCCGGCCTTATTTCGAGTCAGGGCATCGCGGTGTCCATTCCACTTGAGGCCGCAAACTCAGGATCCCTCTCACATACCTAGAGCTGAGAGAAGCCTCCTCTTGAGGTGCTTGTGGTAAGGTGGTATTCCTCTGGAGACGAATCCAGGGACTAACCTCTCTTTTCGACTTGATTTTTGGTCCACAGAGTTCTTTCGTGTTGCTACAGTGACCTCAGGATCCCTCTATCCTTGAAACAGTGTTCTTGGGGATTCTCTGGAGTGCCATCAAGGAAATCAAGGCTCCTTTCATGTGTGATGTGCAAGACGGAATTGCTCTGCACGCAGTACAGGGGAATTGGGCCTCATCTCGCATCGAGGGGGAAGTCTCATGGTTTTTCTCGAGTTGCGGCGGGAACCTGGGGTATATTCTCGAGTTACGACGGGGATGGCCCTTCCACCCACGTGTTTGTTCAGCCACGTCAGGACTCCTGCCTAGTTGCGAGGGACAACTCGGGATTCTCCTCGAGGCTTGGCAGGGCAATTGGAACGCCTCTCCAGCTGAGGCGGGAGACCAAGGGTCCCTTTCCACGTGCCACAAGAATCCTGGGACTCCTATCAAGTTTCACGAGGAGTCAGGCATCGTCTCCTTTGAAGGCACTGATCTCCTTGTACCTCTGGAGTTTTCAAAGGATGTGAGGCCTCCGGTCTCGATGAGGTGGGGAACTAGGTCTTTCTCTGTGGTCTCCAGAGGGGATTCAGACATCCTTTCTTCTTGGGAGATGCAAGACGAGCCTGCATTCAAGTCACTGCAGTGATATCCGGCCCTATTTCGAGTCAGGGCATCGCGGTGTCCATTCCACTTGAGGCCGCAAACTCAGGATCCCTCTCACATACCTAAAGCTGAGAGAAGCCTCCTCTTGAGGTGCTTGTGGTAAGGTGGTATTCCTCTGGAGTCGAAGCCAGGGACTAAACTCTCATATCGAGTTGATTTTTGGCCCACGGAGCTCTTTCGTGTTGCTACAGTGACCTCAGGATCCCTCTAGCCTTGAAACAGTGTTCTTGGGGTTTCTCAGGAGTGCCATCAAGGAAATCAAGGCTCCTTTCATGTGTGATGTGCAACACGGAATTGCTCTGCACGCAGTGCAGGGGAATCGGGCCTCATCTCGCGGCGAGGGGGAAGTCTCATGGTTTTTCTCGAGTTGCGGCGGGAACCTGGGGTATTTTCTCGAGTTACGACGGGGATGGCCCTTCCACCCACGTGTTTCTTCAGCGAAGTCAGGACTCCTGCCTAGTTGCGAGGGACAACTCTGGATTCTCCTCGAGGCTTTGCAGGGCAATTGGGACGCCTCTCCAGCTGAGATGGGAGACCAAGTGTCCCTTTCCACGTGCCACAGGAATCCTGGGTCTCCTATCAAGTTTCACGAGGAGTCAGGCATCGTCTCCTTTGGAGGCACTGATCTCCGCGTACCTCTGGAGTTTTCAAAGGATTTGAGGCCTCCTGTCGCGATGAGGTGGGGAACTAGGTCTTTCTCTGTGGTCTCCACAGGGGATTCAGACATCCTTTCTTCTTGGGAGATGCAAGACGAGCCTGCATTCAAGTCACTGCAGGGATATCCGGCCTTATTTCGAGTCAGGGCATCGCGGTGTCCATTCCACTTGAGGCCGCAAACTCAGGATCCCTCTCACATACCTAGAGCTGAGAGAAGCCTCCTCTTGAGGTGCTTGTGGTAAGGTGGTATTCCTCTGGAGTCGAAGCCAGGGAGTAACCTCTCATCTCGAGTTGATTTTTGGTCCACGGAGCTCTTTCGTGTTGCTACAGTGACCTCAGGATCCCTCTAGCCTTGAAACAGTGTTCTTGGGGTTTCTCTGGTGTGCCATGAAGGAAATCAAGGCTCCTTTCATGTGTGATGTGCAACACAGAATTGCTCTGCACGCAGTGCAGGGGAATCGGGCCTCATCTCGCGGCGAGGGGGAAGTCTCATGGTTTTTCTCGAGTTGCGGCGGGAACCTGGGGTATATTCTCGAGTTACGACGGGGATGGCCCTTCCACACACGTGTTTGTTCAGCCACGTCAGGACTCTTGCCTAGTTGCGAGACACAACTCGGGATTCTCCTCGAGGCTTGGCAAGGCAATTGGGACGCCTCTCCAGCTGAGGCGGGAGACCAAGGGTCCCTTTCCACGTGCCACAGGAATCCTGGGACTCCTATTAAGTTTCACGAGGAGTCAGGCATCGTCTCCTTTGGAGGCACTGATCTCCGCATACCTCTGGAGTTTTCAAAGGATGTGAGGCCTCCGGTCGCGATGAGGTGGGGAACTAGGTCTTTCTCTGTGGTCTCCACAGGGGATTCAGACATCCTTTCATCTTGGGAGATGCAAGACGAGCCTGCATTCAAGTCACTGCAGGGATATCCGGCCTTATTTCGCGTCAGGGCATCGCGGTGTCCATTCCACTTGAGGCCGCAAACTCAGGGTCCCTCTCACATACCTAGAGCTGAGAGAAGCCTCCTCTTGAGGTGCTTGTGGTAAGGTGGTATTCCTCAGGAGTCGAAGCCAGGGACTAACCTCTCATCTCGAGTTGATTTTTGGCCCACGGAGCTCTTTCGTGTTGCTACAGTGACCTCAGGATCCCTCTAGCCTTGAAACAGTGTTCTTGGGGTTTCTCTGGAGTGCCATCAAGGAAATCAAGGCTCCTTTCATGTGTGATGTGCAACACGGAATTGCTCTGCACGCAGTGCAGGGGAATCGGGCCTCATCTCGCGGCGAGGGGGAAGTCTCATGGTTTTTCTCGAGTTGCGGCTGGAACCTGGGGTATATTCTCGAGTTACGACGGGGATGGCCCTTCCACACACGTGTTTGTTCAGCCACATCAGGACTCCTGCCTAGTTGCGAGGGACAACTCTGGATTCTCCTCGAGGCTTGGCAGGGCAATTGGGACGCCTCTCCAGCTGAGGCGGGAGACCAAGTGTCCCTTTCCAAGTGCCACAGGAATCCTGGGACTCCTATCAAGTTTCACGAGGAGTCAGGCATCGTCTCCTTTGGAGGCACTGATCTCCGCGTACCTCTGGAGTTTTCAAAGGATGTGAGGCCTCCGGTCGCGATGAGGTGGGGAACTAAGTCTTTCTCTGTGCTTTCCACAGGGGATTCAGACATCCTTTCGTCCTGGGAGATGCAAGACGAGCCTGCATTGAAGTCACTGCAGGGATATCCGGCCTTATTTCGAGTCAGGGCATCGCGGTGTCCATTCCACTTGAGGCCGCAAACTCAGGGTCCCTCTCACATACCTAGAGCTGAGAGAAGCCTCCTCTTGAGGTGCTTGTGGTAAGGTGGTATTCCTCTGGAGACGAATCCAGGGACTAACCTCTCTTTTCGAGTTGATTTTTGGTCCACAGAGTTCTTTCGTGTTGCTACAGTGACCTCAGGATCCCTCTATCCTTGAAACAGTGTTCTTGGGGTTTCTCTGGAGTGCCATCAAGGAAATCAAGGCTCCTTTCATGTGTGATGTGCAACACGGAATTGCTCTGCACGCAGTACAGGGGAATCGGGCCTCATCTCGCATCGAGGGGGAAGTCTCATGGTTTTTCTCGAGTTGCGGCGGGAACCTGGGGTATATTCTCGAGTTACGACGGGGATGGCCCTTCCACCCACGTGTTTGTTCAGCCACGTCAGGACTCCTGCCTAGTTGCGAGGGACAACTCGGGATTCTCCTCGAGGCTTGGCAGGGCATTGGAACGCCTCTCCAGCTGAGGCGGGAACCAAGGGTCCCTTTCCACGTGCCACAGGAATCCTGGGTCTCCTATCAAGTTTCACGAGGAGTCAGGCATCGTCTCCTTTGGAGGCACTGATCTCCGCATACCTCTGGAGTTTTCAAAGGATTTGAGGCCTCCTGTCGCGATGAGGTGGGGAACTAGGCCTTTCTCTGTGGTCTCCACAGGGGATTCAGACACCCTTTCGTCTTGGGAGATGCAAGACGAGCCTGCATTCCAGTCACCGCAGGGATATCCGGCCTTATTTCGAGTCAGGGCATCGCGGTGTACATTCCACTTGAGGCCCCAAACTCAGGGTCCCTCTCACATACCTAGAGCTGAGAGAAGCCTCCTCTTGAGGTGCTTCTGGTAAGGTGGTATTCCTCTGGAGTCGAAGCCAGGGACTAACCTCTCATCTCGAGTTGATTTTTGGTCCACGGAGCTCTTTCGTGTTGCTACAGTGACCTCAGGACCCTCTAGCCTTGAAACAGTCTTCTCGGGGTTTCTCTGGAGTGCCATGAAGGAAATCAAGTCTCCTTTCATGTGTGATGTGCAACACAGAATTGCTCTGCATGCAGAGCAGGGGAATCGGGCCTCATCTCGCGGCGAGGGGCAAGTCTCATGGTTTTTCTCGAGTTGCGGCGGGAACCTGGGGTATATTCTCGAGTTACGACGGGGATGGCCCTTCCACACACGTGTTTGTTCAGCCACGTCAGGACTCCTGCCTAGTTGCGAGACACAACTCGGGATTCTCCTCGAGGCTTGGCAAGGCAATTGGGACGCCTCTCCAGCTGAGGCGGGAGACCAAGGGTCCCTTTCCACGTGCCGCAGGAATCCTGGGACTCCTATCAAGTTTCACGAGGACTCAGGTATCGTCTCCTTTGGAGGCACTGATCTCCGCGTACCTCTGGAGTTTTCAAAGGATGTGAGGCCTCCGGTCGCGATGAGGTGGGGAACTAGGTCTTTCTCTGTGGTCTCCACAGGGGATTCAGACATCCTTTCATCTTGGGAGATGAAAGACGAGCCTGCATTCAAGTCACTGCAGGGATATCCAGCCTTATTTTGCGTCAGGGCATCGCGGTGTCCATTCCACTTGAGGCCGCAAACTCAGGGTCCCTCTCACATACCTAGAGCTGAGAGAAGCCTCCTCTTGAGGTGCTTGTGGTAAGGTGGTATTCCTCTGGAGTCGAAGCCAGGGACTAACCTCTCATCTCGAGTTGATTTTTGGCCCACGGAGCTCTTACGTGTTGCTACAGTGACCTCAGGATCCCTCTAGCCTTGAAACAGTGTTCTTGGGGTTTCTCTGGAGTGCCATCAAGGAAATCAAGGCTCCTTTCATGTGTGATGTGCAACACGGAATTGCTCTGCACGCAGTGCAGGGGAATCGTGCCTCATCTCGCGGCGAGGGGGAAGTCTCATGGTTTTGCTCGAGTTGCGGCGGGAACCTGGGGTATATTCTCGAGTTACGACGGGGATGGCCCTTCCACCCACGTGTTTCTTCAGCGACGTCAGGACTCCTGCCTAGTTGCGAGGGACAACTCTGGATTCTCCTCGAGGCTTGGCAGGGCAATTGGGACGCCTCTCCAGCTGAGGCGGGAGACCAAGTGTCCCTTTCCAAGTGCCACAGGAATCCTGGGACTCCTATCAAGTTTCACGAGGAGTCAGGCATCGTCTCCTTTGGAGGCACTGATCTCCGCGTACCTCTGGAGTTTTCAAAGGATGTGAGGCCTCCGGTCGCGATGAGGTGGGAAACTAAGTCTTTCTCTGTGCTTTCCACAGGGGATTCAGACATCCTTTCGTCCTGGTAGATGCAAGACGAGCCTGCATTGAAGTCACTGCAGGGATATCCGGCCTTATTTCGAGTCAGGGCATCGCGGTGTCCATTCCACTTGAGGCCGCAAACTCAGGGTCCCTCTCACATACCTAGAGCTGAGAGAAGCCTCCTCTTGAGGTGCTTGTGGTAAGGTGGTATTCCTCTGGAGACGAATCCAGGGACTAACCTCCCTTTTCGAGTTGATTTTTGGTCCACAGAGTTCTTTCATGTTGCTACAGTGACCTCAGGATCCCTCTATCCTTGAAACAGTGTTCTTGGGGTTTCTCTGGAGTGCCATCAAGGAAATCAAGGCTCCTTTCATGTGTGATGTGCAAGACGGAATTGCTCTGCACGCAGTACAGGGGAATTGGGCCTCATCTCGCATCGAGGGGGAAGTCTCATGGTTTTTCTCGAGTTGCGGTGGTAACCTGGGGTATATTCTCGAGTTACGACGGGGATGGCCCTTACACCCACGTGTTTGTTCAGCCACGTCAGGACTCCTGCCTAGTTGCGAGGGACAACTCGGGATTCTCCTCGAGGCTTGGCAGGGCAATTGGAACGCCTCTCCAGCTGAGGCGGGAGACCAAGGGTCCCTTTCCATGTGCCACAAGAATCCTGGGTCTCTTATCAAGTTTCACGAGGAGTCAGGCATCGTCTCCTTTGAAGGCACTGATCTCCGCGTACCTCTGGAGTTTTCAAAGGATGTGAGGCCTCCGGTCTCGATGAGGTGGGGAACTAGGTCTTTCTCTGCGGTCTCCACAGGGGATTCAGACATCGTTACATCTTGGGAGATGCAAGACGAGCCTGCATTCAAGTCACTGCAGGGATATCCGGCCTTATTTCGCGTCAGGGCATCGCGGTGTCCATTCCACTTGAGGCCGCAAACTCAGGGTCCCTCTCACATACCTAGAGCTGAGAGAAGCCTCCTCTTGAGGTGCTTGTGGTAAGGTGGTATTCCTCTGGAGTCGAAGCCAGGGACTAACCTCTCATTTCGAGTTGATTTTTGGCCCACGGAGCTCTTTCGTGTTGCTACAGTGACCTCAGGATCCCTCTAGCCTTGAAACAGTGTTCTTGGGGTTTCTCTGGAGTGCCATCAAGGAAATCAAGGCTCCTTTCATGTGTGATGTGCAACACGGAATTGCTCTGCACGAAGTGCAGGGGAATCGTGCCTCATCTCGCGGCGAGGGGGAAGTCTCATGGTTTTGCTCGAGTTGCGGCGGGAACCTGGGGTATATTCTCGAGTTACGACGGGGATGGCCCTTCCACCCACGTGTGTCTTCAGCGACGTCAGGACTCCTGCCTAGTTGCGAGGGACAACTCTGGATTCTCCTCGAGGCTTGGCAGGGCAATTGGGACGCCTCTCCAGCTAAGGCGGGAGACCAAGTGTCCCTTTCCAAGTGCCACAGGAATCCTGGGCCTCCTATCAAGTTTCACGAGGAGTCAGGCATCGTCTCCTTTGGAGGCACTGATCTCCGCGTACCTCTGGAGTTTTCAAAGGATGTGAGGCTATCGGTCGCGATGAGGTGGGGAACTAAGTCTTTCTCTGTGCTTTCCACAGGGGATTCAGACATCCTTTCGTCCTGGGAGATGCAAGACGAGCCTGCATTGAAGTCACTGCAGGGATATCCCGCCTTATTTCGAGTCAGGGCATCGCGGTGTCCATTCCACTTGAGGCCGCAAACTCAGGGTCCCTCTCACATACCTAGAGCTGAGAGAAGCCTCCTCTTGAGGTGCTTGTGGTAAGGTGGTATTCCTCTGGAGACGAATCCAGGGACTAACCTCCCTTTTCGAGTTGATTTTTGGTCCACAGAGTTCTTTCGTGTTGCTACAGTGACCTCAGGATCCCTCTATCCTTGAAACAGTGTTCTTGGGGTTTCTCTGGAGTGCCATCAAGGAAATCAAGGCTCCTTTCATGTGTGATGTGCAAGACGGAATTGCTCTGCACGCAGTACAGGGGAATCGGGCCTCATCTCGCATCGAGGGGGAAGTCTCATGGTTTTTCTCGAGTTGCGGCGGGAACCTGGGGTATATTCTCGAGTTACGACGGGGATGGCCCTTCCACCCACGTGTTTGTTCAGCCACGTCAGGACTCCTGCCTAGTTGTGAGGGACAACTCGGGATTCTCCTTGAGGCTTGGCAAGGCAACTGGGATGCCTCTCCAGCTGAGGCGGGAGACCAAGTGTCCCTTTCCACGTGCCACAGGAATCCTGGGTCTCCTATCAAGTTTCACGAGGAGTCAGGCATCGTCTCCTTTGGAGGCACTGATCTCCGCATACCTCTGGAGTTTTCAAAGATTTTGAGGTCTCCTGTCGCGATGAGGTGGGGAACGAGTTCTTTCTCTGTGGTCTCCACAGGGGATTCAGACAACCTTTCGTCTTGGGAGATGCAAGACGAGCCTGCATTCCAGTCACTGCAGGGATATCTGGCCTTATTTCGAGTCAGGGCATCGCGGTGTCAATTCCACTTGAGGCCGCAAACTCAGGATCCCTCTCACATACCTAGAGCTGAGAGAAGCCTCCTCTTGAGGTGCTTGTGGTAAGGTGGTATTCCTCTGGAGACGAATCCAGGGACTAACCTCTCTTTTCGAGTTGATTTTTTGTCCACAGAGTTCTTTCATGTTGCTACAGTGACCTCAGGATCCCTCTATCCTTGAAACAGTGTTCTTGGGGTTTCTCTGGAGTGCCATCAAGGAAATCAAGGCTCCTTTCATGTGTGATGTGCAAGACGGAATTGCTCTGCATGCAGTACAGGGGAATTGGGCCTCATCTCGCATCGAGGGGGAAGTCTCATGGTTTTTCTCGAGTTGCGGCGGGAACCTGGGGTATATTCTCGAGTTACGACGGGGATGGCCCTTACACCCACGTGTTTGTTCAGCCACGTCAGGACTCCTGCCTAGTTGCGAGGGACAACTCGGGATTCTCCTCGAGGCTTGGCAGGGCAATTGGAACGCCTCTCCAGCTGAGGCGAGAGACCAAGGGTCCCTTTCCACGTGCCAAAAGAATCCTGGGACTCCTATCAAGTTTCACGAGGAGTCAGGCATCGTCTCCTTTGAAGGCACTGATCTCCGCGTACCTCTGGAGTTTTCAAAGGATGTGAGGCCTCCGGTCTCGATGAGGTGGGGAACTAGGTCTTTCTCTGTGGTCTCCACAGGGGATTCAGACATCCTTTCATCTTGGGAGATGCAAGACGAGCCTGCATTCAAGTCACTGCAGGGATATCCAGCCTTATTTCGCGTCAGGGCATCGCGGTGTCCATTCCACTTGAGGCCGCAAACTCAGGGTCCCTCTCACATCCCTAGAGCTGAGAGAAGCCTCCTCTTGAGGTGCTTGTGGTAAGGTGGTATTCCTCTGGAGTCGAAGCCAGGGACTAACCTCTCATCTCGAGTTGATTTTTGGCCCACGGAGCTCTTTCGTGTTGCTACAGTGACCTCAGGATCCCTCTAGCCTTGAAACAGTGTTCTTGGGGTTTCTCTGGAGTGCCATCAAGGAAATCAAGGCTCCTTTCATGTGTGATGTGCAACACGGAATTGCTCTGCACGCAGTGCAGGGGAATCGTGCCTCATCTCGCGGCGAGGGGGAAGTCTCATGGTTTTGCTCGAGTTGCGGCGGGAACCTGGGGTATATTCTCGAGTTACGACGGGGATGGCCCTTCCACCCACGTGTTTCTTCAGCGACGTCAGGACTCCTGCCTAGTTGCGAGGGACAACTCTGGATTCTCCTCGAGGCTTGGCAGGGCAATTGGGACGCCTCTCCAGCTGAGGCGGGAGACCAAGTGTCCCTTTCCAAGTGCCACAGGAAAACTGGGACTCCTATCAAGTTTCACGAGGAGTCAGGCATCGTCTCCTTTGGAGGCACTGATCTCCGCGTACCTCTGGAGTTTTCAAAGGATGTGAGGCTATCGGTCGCGATGAGGTGGGGAACTAAGTCTTTCTCTGTGCTTTCCACAGGGGATTCAGACATCCTTTCGTCCTGGGAGATGCAAGACGAGCCTGCATTCCAGTCACTGCAGGGATATCCGGCCTTATTTCGAGTCAGGGCATCGCGGTGTCCATTCCACTTGAGGCCGCAAACTCAGGGTCCCTCTCACATACCTAGAGCTGAGAGAAGCCTCCTCTTGAGGTGCTTGTGGTAAGGTGGTATTCCTCTGGAGACGAATCCAGGGACTAACCTCCCTTTTCGAGTTGATTTTTGGTCCACAGAGTTCTTTCGTGTTGCTACAGTGACCTCAGGATCCCTCTATCCTTGAAACAGTGTTCTTGGGGTTTCTCTGGAGTGCCATCAAGGAAATCAAGGCTCCTTTCATGTGTGATGTGCAAGACGGAATTGCTCTGCACGCAGTACAGGGGAATTGGGCCTCATCTCGCATCGAGGGGGAAGTCTCATGGTTTTTCTCGAGTTGCGGCGGGAACCTGGGGTATATTCTCGAGTTACGACGGGGATGGCCCTTACACCCACGTGTTTGCTCAGCCACGTCAGGACTCCTGCCTAGTTGCGAGGGACAAGTCGGGATTCTCCTCGAGGCTTGGCAGGGCAATTGGAACGCCTCTCCAGCTGAGGCGGGAGACCAAGGGTCCCTTTCCACGTGCCACAAGAATCCTGGGTCTCTTATCAAGTTTCACGAGGAGTCAGGCATCGTCTCCTTTGAAGGCACTGATCTCCGCGTACCTCTGGAGTTTTCAAAGGATGTGAGGCCTCCGGTCTCGATGAGGTGGGGAACTAGGTCTTTCTCTGCGGTCTCCACAGGGGATTCAGACATCGGTTCATCTTGGGAGATGCAAGACGAGCCTGCATTCAAGTCACTGCAGGGATATCCAGCCTTATTTCGCGTCAGGGCATCGCGGTGTCCATTCCACTTGAGGCCGCAAACTCAGGGTCCCTCGCACATACCTAGAGCTGAGAGAAGCCTCCTC
Organism: Cervus elaphus; assembly: GCF_910594005.1. NCBI lineage: Eukaryota > Metazoa > Chordata > Mammalia > Artiodactyla > Cervidae > Cervus > Cervus elaphus. Next base: position 2,790,387 of record NW_025316789.1, read on the forward strand.
TTGAGGTGCTTGTGGTAAGGTGGTATTCCTCTGGAGTCGAAGCCAGGGACTAACCTCTCATCTCGAGTTGATTTTTGGCCCACGGAGCTCTTTCGTGTTGCTGCAGTGACCTCAGGATCCCTCTAGCCTTGAAACAGTGTTCTTGGGGTTTCTCTGGAGTGCCATCAAGGAAATCAAGGCTCCTTTCATGTGTGATGTGCAACACGGAATTGCTCTGCACGCAGTGCAGGGGAATCGGGCCTCATCTCGCGGCGAGGGGGAAGTCTCATGGTTTTGCTCGAGTTGCGGCGGGAACCTGGGGTATATTCTCGAGTTACGACGGGGATGGCCCTTCCACCCACGTGTTTGTTCAGCCACATCAGGACTCCTGCCTAGTTGCGAGGGACAACTCGGGATTCTCCTCGAGGCTTGGCAGGGCAATTGGGACGCCTCTCCAGCTGAGGCGGGAGACCAAGTGTCCCTTTCAAAGTGCCACAGGAATCCTGGGACTCCTATCAAGTTTCACGAGGAGTCAGGCATCGTCTCCTTTGAAGGCACTGATCTCCGCGTACCTCTGGAGTTTTCAAAGGATGTGAGGCTATCGGTCGCGATGAGGTGGGGAACTAAGTCTTTCTCTGTGCTTTCCACAGGGGATTCAGACATCCTTTCGTCCTGGGAGATGCAAGACGAGCCTGCATTGAAGTCACTGCAGGGATATCCGGCCTTATTTCGAGTCAGGGCATCGCGGTGTCCATTCCACTTGAGGCCGCAAACTCAGGGTCCCTCTCACATACCTAGAGCTGAGAGAAGCCTCCTCTTGAGGTGCTTGTGGTAAGGTGGTATTCCTCTGGAGACGAATCCAGGGACTAACCTCCCTTTTCGAGTTGATTTTTGGTCCACAGAGTTCTTTCGTGTTGCTACAGTGACCTCAGGATCCCTCTATCCTTGAAACAGTGTTCTTGGGGTTTCTCTGGAGTGCCATGAAGGAAATCAAGGCTCCTTTCATGTGTGATGTGCAACACGGAATTGCTCTGCACGCAGTACAGGGGAATCGGGCCTCATCTCGCATCGAGGGGGAAGTCTCATGGTTTTTCTCGAGTTGCGGCGGGAACCTGGGGTATATTCTCGAGTTACGACGGGGATGGCCCTTCCACCCACGTGTTTGTTCAGCCACGTCAGGACTCCTGCCTAGTTGCGAGGGACAACTCGGGATTCTCCTCGAGGCTTGGCAGGGCAATTGGAACGCCTCTCCAGCTGAGGCGGGAGACCAAGGGTCCCTTTCCACGTGCCACAAGAATCCTGGGACTCCTATCAAGTTTCACGAGGAGTCAGGCATCGTCTCCTTTGGAGGCACTGATCTCCGCATACCTCTGGAGTTTTCAAAGGATGTGAGGCCTCCGGTCGCGATGAGGTGGGGAACTAGGTCTTTCTCTGTGGTCTCCAGAGGGGATTCAGACATCCTTTCTTCTTGGGAGATGCAAGACGAGCCTGCATTCAAGTCACTGCAGGGATATCCGGCCTTATTTCGAGTCAGGGCATCGCGGTGTCCATTCCACTTGAGGCCGCAAACTCAGGATCCCTCTCACATACCTAGAGCTGAGAGAAGCCTCCTCTTGAGGTGCTTGTGGTAAGGTGGTATTCCTCAGGAGTCGAAGCCAGGGACTAACCTCTCATCTTGTGTTGAATCTTGGCATACGGAGCTCTTTCGTGTTGCTACAGTGACCTCAGGATCCCTCTAGCCTTGAAACAGTGTTCTTGGGGTTTCTCTGGAGTGCCATCAAGGAAATCAAGGCTCCTTTCATGTGTGATGTGCAACACAGAATTGCTCTGCACGCAGTGCAGGGGAATCGGGCCTCATCTCGCGGCGAGGGGGAAGTCTCATGGTTTTTCTCGAGTTGCGGCGGGAACCTGGGGTATATTCTCGAGTTACGACGGGGATGGACCTTCCACACACGTGTGTGTTCAGCCATGTCAGGACTCCTGCCTAGTTGCGAGGGACAACTCGGGATTCTCCTTGAGGCTTTGAAGGGCAATTGGGATGCCTCTCCAGCTGAGGCGGGAGACCAAGTGTCCCTTTCCACGTGCCACAGGAATCCTGGGTCTCCTATCAAGTTTCACGAGGAGTCAGGCATCGTCTCCTTTGGAGGCACTGATCTCCGCATACCTCTGGAGTTTTCAAAGATTTTGAGGCCTCCGGTCGCGATGAGGTGGGGAACTAGGTCTTTCTCTGTGGTCTCCACAGGGGATTCAGACATCCTTTCTTCTTGGGAGATGCAAGACGAGCCTGCATTCCAGTCACTGCAGGGATATCCGGCCTTATTTCGAGTCAGGGCATCGCGGTGTCAATTCCACTTGAGGCCGCAAACTCAGGGTCCCTCTCACATACCTAGAGCTGAGAGAAGCCTCCTCTTGAGGTGCTTGTGGTAAGGTGGTATTCCTCAGGAGTCGAAGCCAGGGACTAACCTCTCATCTCGCGTTGATTTTTGGTCCACAGAGTTCTTTCGTGTTGCTACAGTGACCTCAGGATCCCTCTAGCCTTGAAACAGTGTTCTTGGGGTTTCTCTGGAGTGCCATGAAAGAAATCAAGGCTTCTTTCATGTGTGATGTGCAACACAGAATTGCTCTGCACACAGTGCAGGGGAATCGGGCCTCATCTCGGGCGAGGGGGAAGTCTCATGGTTTTTCTCGAGTTGCGGCGGGAACCTGGGGTATATTCTCGAGTTACGACGGGGATGGCCCTTCCACACACGTGTTTGTTCAGCCACGTCAGGACTCTTGCCTAGTTGCGAGACACAACTCGGGATTCTCCTCGAGGCTTGGCAAGGCAATTGGGACGCCTCTCCAGCTGAGGCGGGAGACCAAGGGTCCCTTTCCACGTGCCACAGGAATCCTGGGACTCCTATCAAGTTTCACGAGGAGTCAGGCATCGTCTCCTTTGGAGGCACTGATCTCCGCGTACCTCTGGAGTTTTCAAAGGATGTGAGGCCTCCGGTCACGATGAGGTGGGGAACTAGGTCTTTCTCTGTGGTCTCCACAGGGGATTCAGACATCCTTTCATCTTGGGAGATGCAAGACGAGCCTGCATTCAAGTCACTGCAGGGATATCCAGCCTTATTTCGAGTCAGGGCATCGCGGTGTCCATTCCACTTGAGGCCGCAAACTCAGGGTCCCTCTCACATACCTAGAGCTGAGAGAAGCCTCCTCTTGAGGTGCTTGTGGTAAGGTGGTATTCCTCTGGAGTCGAAGCCAGGGACTAACCTCTCATCTCAAGTTGATTTTTGGCCCACGGAGCTCTTCCGTGGTGCTACAGTGACCTCAGGATCCCTCTAACCTTGAAACAGTGTTCTTGGGGTTTCTCTGGAGTGCCATCAAGGAAATCAAGGCTCCTTTCATGTGTGATGTGCAACACGGAATTGCTCTGCACGCAGTGCAGGGGAATCGGGCCTCATCTCGCGGCGAGGGGGAAGTCTCATGGTTTTTCTCGAGTTGCGGCGGGAACCTGGGGTATATTCTCGAGTTACGACGGGGATGGCCCTTCCACCCACGTGTTTCTTCAGCGACGTCAGGACTCCTGCCTAGTTGCGAGGGACAACTCTGGATTCTCCTCGAGGCTTGGCAGGGCAATTGGGACGCCTCTCCAGCTGAGGCGGGAGACCAAGTGTCCCTTTCCAAGTGCCACAGGAATCCTGGGACTCCTATCAAGTTTCACGAGGAGTCAGGCATCGTCTCCTTTGGAGGCACTGATCTCCGCGTACCTCTGGAGTTTTCAAAGGATGTGAGGCTATCGGTCGCGATGAGGTGGGGAACTAAGTCTTTCTCTGTGCTTTCCACAGGGGATTCAGACATCCTTTCGTCCTGGGAGATGCAAGACGAGCCTGCATTCAAGTCACTGCAGGGATATCCGGCCTTATTTCGAGTCAGGGCATCGCGGTGTCCATTCCACTTGAGGCCGCAAACTCAGGGTCCCTCTCACATACCTAGAGCTGAAAGAAGCCTCCTCTTGAGGTGCTTGTGGTAAGGTGGTATTCCTCTGGAGACGAATCCAGGGACTAACCTCTCTTTTCGAGTTGATTATTGGTCCACAGAGTTCTTTCGTGTTGCTACAGTGACCTCAGGATCCCTCTAGCCTTGAAACAGTGTTCTTGGGGTTTCTCTGGAGTGCCATCAAGGAAATCAAGGCTCCTTTCATGTGTGATGTGCAAGACGGAATTGCTCTGCACGCAGTACAGGGGAATCGGGCCTCATCTCGCATCGAGGCGGAAGTCTCATGGTTTTTCTCGAGTTGCGGCGGGAACCTGGGGTATATTCTCGAGTTACGACGGGGATGGCCCTTCCACCCACGTGTTTGTTCAGCCACGTCAGGACTCCTGCCTAGTTGCGAGGGACAACTCGGGATTCTCCTCGAGGCTTGGCAGGGCAATTGGAACGCCTCTCCAGCTGAGGCGGGAGACCAAGGGTCCCTTTCCACGTGCCACAAGAATCCTGGGACTCCTATCAAGTTTCACGAGGAGTCAGGCATCGTCTCCTTTGGAGGCACTGATCTCCGCGTACCTCTGGAGTTTTCAAAGGATGTGAGGCCTCCGGTCGCGATGAGGTGGGGAACTAGGTCTTTCTCTGTGGTCTCCACAGGGGATTCAGACATCCTTTCTTCTTGGGAGATGCAAGACGAGCCTGCATTCAAGTCACTGCAGGGATATCCGGCCTTATTTCGAGTCACGGCATCGCGGTGTCCATTCCACTTTAGGCCGCAGACTCAGGATCCCTCTCACATACCTAGAGCTGAGAGAAGCCTCCTCTTGAGGTGCTTGTGGTAAGGTGGTATTCCTCAGGAGTCGAAGCCAGGGACTAACCTCTCATCTCGTGTTGATTCTTGGTCCACGGAGCTCTTTCGTGTTGCTACAGTGACCTCAGGATCCCTCTAGCCTTGAAACAGTGTTCTTGGGGTTTCTCTGGAGTGCCATCAAGGAAATCAAGGCTCCTTTCATGTGTGATGTGCAACACGGAATTGCTCTGCACGCAGTGCAGGGGAATCGGGCCTCATCTCGCATCGAGGGGGAAGTCTCATGGTTTTTCTCGAGTTGCGGCGGGAACCTGGGGTATATTCTCGAGTTACGACGGGGATGGCCCTTCCACACACGTGTTTGTTCAGCCACGTCAGGACTCCTGCCTAGTTGCGAGGGACAACTCGGGATTCCCCTCGAGGCTTGGCAGGGCAATTGGAATGCCTCTCCAGCTGAGGCGGGAGACCAAGGGTCCCTTTCCACGTGCCACAAGAATCCTGGGACTCCTATCAAGTTTCACGAGGAGTCAGGCATCGTCTCCTTTGAAGGCACTGATCTCCGCATACCTCTGGAGTTTTCAAAGGATGTGAGGCCTCCGGTCGCGATGAGGTGGGGAACTAGGTCTTTCTCTGTGGTCTCCACAGGGGATTCAGACATCCTTTCTTCTTGGGAGATGCAAGACGAGCCTGCATTCAAGTCACTGCAGGGATATCCGGCCTTATTTCGAGTCAGGGCATCGCGGTGTCCATTCCACTTGAGGCCGCAAACTCAGGATCCCTCTCACATACCTAGAGCTGAGAGAAGCCTCCTCTTGAGGTGCTTGTGGTAAGGTGGTATTCCTCAGGAGTCGAAGCCAGGGACTAACCTCTCATCTCGTGTAGATTCTTGGTCCACGGAGCTCTTTCGTGTTGCTACAGTGACCTCAGGATCCCTCTAGCCTTGAAACAGTGTTCTTGGGGTTTCTCTGGAGTGCCATCAAGGAAATCAAGGCTCCTTTCATGTGTGATGTGCAACACGGAATTGCTCTGCACGCAGTGCAGGGGAATCGGGCCTCATCTCTCGGCGAGGGGGAAGTCTCATGGTTTTTCTCGAGTTGCGGCGGGAACCTGGGGTATATTCTCAAGTTACGACGGGGATGGCCCTTCCACCCACGTGTTTCTTCAGCGACGTCAGGACTCCTGCCTAGTTGCGAGGGACAACTCGGGATTCTCCTCGAGGCTTTGCAGGGCAATTGGGACGCCTCTCCAGCTGAGACGGGAGACCAAGTGTCCCTTTCCACGTGCCACAGGAATCCTGGGTCTCCTATCAAGTTTCACGAGGAGTCAGGCATCGTTTCCTTTGGAGGCACTGATCTCCGCATACCTCTGGAGTTTTCAAAGGATGTGAGGCTTCCTGTCGCGATGAGGTGGGGAACTAGGTCTTTCTCTGTGGTCTCCACAGGGGATTCAGACACCCTTTCGTCTTGGGAGATGCAAGACGAGCCTGCATTCCAGTCACTGCAGGGATATCCGGCCTTATTTCGAGTCAGGGCATCGCGGTGTCCATTCCACTTGAGGCCGCAAACTCAGGGTCCCTCTCACATACCTAGAGCTGAGAGAAGCCTCCTCTTGAGGTGCTTGTGGTAAGGTGGTATTCCTCTGGAGTCGAAGCCAGGGACTAACCTCTCATCTCGAGTTGATTTTTGGTCCACGGAGCTCTTTCGTGTTGCTACAGTGACCTCAGGATCCCTCTAGCCTTGAAACAGTGTTCTTGGGGTTTCTCTGGAGTGCCATGAAGGAAATCAAGGCTCCTTTCATGTGTCATGTGCAACACAGACTTGCTCTACACGCAGTGCAGGGGAATCGGGCCTCATCTCGCGGCGAGGGGGAAGTCTCATGGTTTTTCTCGAGTTGCGGCGGGAACCTGGGGTATATTCTCCAGTTACGACGGGGATGGCACTTCCACACACGTGTTTGTTCAGCCACGTCAGGACTCTTGCCTAGTTGCGAGACACAACTCGGGATTCTCCTCGAGGCTTGGCAAGGCAATTGGGACGCCTCTCCAGCTGAGGCGGGAGACCAAGGGTCCCTTTCCACGTGCCACAGGAATCCTGGGACTCCTATCAAGTTTCACGAGGAGTCAGGCATCGTCTCCTTTGGAGGCACTGATCTCCGCGTACCTCTGGAGTTTTCAAAGGATGTGAGGCCTCCGGTCGCGATGAGGTGGGGAACTAGGTCTTTCTCTGTGGTCTCCACAGGGGATTCAGACATCCTTTCATCTTGGGAGATGGAAGACGAGCCTGCATTCAAGTCACTGCAGGGATATCCAGCCTTATTTCGAGTCAGGGCATCGCGGTGTCCATTCCACTTGAGGCCGCAAACTCAGGGTACCTCTCACATACCTAGAGCTGAGAGAAGCCTCCTCTTGAGGTGCTTGTGGTAAGGTGGTATTCCTCTGGAGTCGAAGCCAGGGACTAACCTCTCATCTCGAGTTGATTTTTGGCCCACGGAGCTCTTTCGTGTTGCTACAGTGACCTCAGGATCCCTCTAGCCTTGAAACAGTGTTCTTGGGGTTTCTCTGGAGTGCCATCAAGGAAATCAAGGCTCCTTTCATGTGTGATGTGCAACACGGAATTGCTCTGCACGCAATGCAGGGGAATCGGGCCTCATCTCGCGGCGAGGGGGAAGTCTCATGGTTTTTCTCGAGTTGCGGCGGGAACCTGGGGTATATTCTCGAGTTACGACGGGGATGGCCCTTCCACCCACGTGTTTCTTCAGCGACGTCAGGACTCCTGCCTAGTTGCGAGGGACAACTCTGGATTCTCCTCGAGGCTTGGCAGGGCAATTGGGACGCCTCTCCAGCTGAGGCGGGAAACCAAGTGTCCCTTTCCAAGTGCCACAGGAATCCTGGGACTCCTATCAAGTTTCACGAGGAGTCAGACATCATCTCCTTTGGAGGCACTGATCTCCGCGTACCTCTGGAGTTTTCAAAGGATGTGAGGCTATCAGTCGCGATGAGGTGGGGAACTAAGTCTTTCTCTGTGCTTTCCACAGGGGATTCAGACATCCTTTCGTCCTGGGAGATGCAAGACGAGCCTGCATTGAAGTCACTGCAGGGATATCCGGCCTTATTTCGAGTCAGGGCATCGCGGTGTCCATTCCACTTGAGGCCGCAAACTCAGGGTCCCTCTCACATACCTAGAGCTGAGAGAAGCCTCCTCTTGAGGTGCTTGTGGTAAGGTGGTATTCCTCTGGAGTCGAAGCCAGGGACTAACCTCTCTTTTCGAGTTGATTTTTGGTCCACAGAGTTCTTTCGTGTTGCTACAGTGACCTCAGGATCCCTCTATCCTTGAAACAGTGTTCTTGGGGTTTCTCTGGAGTGCCATCAAGGAAATCAAGGCTCCTTTCATGTGTGATGTGCAAGACGGAATTGCTCTGCACGCAGTACAGGGGAATCGGGCCTCATCTCGCATCGAGGGGGAAGTCTCATGGTTTTTCTCGAGTTGCGGCGGGAACCTGGGGTATATTCTCTAGTTACGACGGGGATGGCCCTTCCACCCACGTGTTTGTTCAGCCACGTCAGGACTCGTGCCTAGTTGCGATGGACAACTCGGGATTTTCCTCGAGGCTTGGCAGGGCAATTGGAACGCCTCTCCAGCTGAGGCGGGAGACCAAGGGTCCCTTTCCACGTGCCACAGGAATCCTGGGACTCCTATCAAGTTTCACGAGGAGTCAGGCATCGTCTCCTTTGGAGGCACTTATCTCCGCGTACCTCTGGAGTTTTCAAAGGATGTGAGGCCTCCGGTCGCGATGAGGTGGGGAACTAGGTCTTTCTCTGTGGTCTCCACAGGGGATTCAGACATCCTTTCATCTTGGGAGATGCAAGACGAGCCTGCATTCAAGTCACTGCAGGGATATCCGGCCTTATTTCGAGTCAGGGCATCGCGGTGTCCATTCCACTTGAGGCCGCAAACTCAGGATCCCTCTCACATACCTAGAGCTGAGAGAAGCCTCCTCTTGAGGTGCTTGTGGTAAGGTGGTATTCGTCAGGAGTCGAAGCCAGGGACTAACCTCTCATCTCGTGTTGATTCTTGGTCCACGGAGCTCTTTCGTGTTGCTACAGTGACCTCAGGATCCCTCTAGCCTTGAAACAGTGTTCTTGGGGTTTCTCTGGAGTGCCATCAAGGAAATCAAGGCTCCTTTCATGTGTGATGTGCAACACGGAATTGCTCTGCACGCAGTGCAGGGGAATCGGGCCTCATCTCGCGGCGAGGGGGAAGTCTCATGGTTTTTCTCGAGTTGCGGCGGGAACCTGGGGTATATTCTCGAGTTACGACGGGGATGGCCCTTCCACACACGTGTGTGTTCAGCCATGTCAGGACTCCTCCCTAGTTGCGAGGGACAACTCGGGATTCTCCTAGAGGCTTTGCAGGGCAATTGGGACGCCTCTCCAGCTGAGGCGGGAGACCAAGGGTCCCTTTCCATGTGCCACAGGAATCCTGGGACTCCTATCAAGTTTCACGAGGAGTCAGGCATCGTCTCCTTTGGAGGCACTGATCTCCGCATACCTCTGGAGTTTTCAAAGGATTTGAGGCCTCCTGTCGCGATGAGGTGGGGAACTAGGTCTTTCTCCGTGGTCTCCACAGGGGATTCAGACACCCTTTCGTCTTGAGAGATGCAAGACGAGCCTGCATTCAAGTCACTGCAGGGATATCCGGCCTTATTTCGCGTCAGGGCATCGCGGTGTCCATTCCACTTGAGGCCGCAAACTCAGAATCCCTCTCATATACCTAGAGCTGAGAGAAGCCTCCTCTTGAGGTGCTTGTGGTAAGGTGGTATTCCTCTGGAGTCGAAGCCAGGGAGTAACCTCTCATCTCGAGTTGATTTTGTGTCCACGGAGCTCTTTCGTGTTGCTACAGTGACCTCAGGATCCCTCTAGCCTTGAAACAGTGTTCTTGGGGTTTCTCTGGAGTGCCACCAAGGAAATCAAGGCTCCCCTCATGTGTGATGTGCAACACAGAATTGCTCTGCACGCAGTGCAGGGGAATCGGGCCTCATCTCGCGGCGAGGTGGAAGTCTCATGGTTTTTCTCGAGTTGCGGCGGGAACCTGGGGTATAATCTCGAGTTACGACGGGGATGGCCCTTCCACCCACGTGTTTGTTCAGCGACGTCAGGACTCCTGCCTAGTTGCGAGGGACAACTCTGGATTCTCCTCGAGGCTTGGCAGGGCAATTGGGACGCCTCTCCAGCTGAGGCGGGAGACCAAGTGTCCCTTTCCAAGTGCCACAGGAATCCTGGGACTCCTATCAAGTTTCACGAGGAGTCAGGCATCGTCTCCTTTGGAGGCACTGATCTCCGCGTACCTCTGGAGTTTTCAAAGGATGTGAGGCTATCGGTCGCGATGAGGTGGGGAACTAAGTCTTTCTCTGTGCTTTCCACAGGGGATTCATAAATCCTTTCGTCCTGGGAGATGCAAGACGAGCCTGCATTGAAGTCACTGCAGGGATATCCGGCCTTATTTCGAGTCAGGGCATCGCGGTGTCCATTCCACTTGAGGCCGCAAACTCAGGGTCCCTCTCACATACCTAGAGCTGAGAGAAGCCTCCTCTTGAGGTGCTTGTGGTAAGGTGGTATTCCTCTGGAGACGAATCCAGGGACTAACCTCTCTTTTCGAGTTGATTTTTGGTCCCCAGAGTTCTTTCGTGTTGCTACAGTGACCGCAGGATCCCTCTAGCCTTGAAACAGTGTTCTTGGGGTTTCTCTGGAGTGCCATCAAGGAAATCAAGGCTCCTTTCATGTGTGATGTGCAAGACGGAATTGCTCTGCAAGCAGTACAGGGGAATCGATCCTCATCTCGCATCGAGGGGGAAGTCTCATGGTTTTTCTCGAGTTGCGGCGGGAACCTGGGGTATATTCTCGAGTTACGACGGGGATGGCCCTTCCACCCACGTGTTTGTTCAGCCACGTCAGGACTCCTGCCTAGTTGCGAGGGAAAACTCGGGATTCTCCTCGAGGCTTGGCAGGGCAATTGGAACGCCTCTCCAGCTGAGGCGGGAGACCAAGGGTCCCTTTCCACGTGCCACAAGAATCCTGGGACTCCTATCAAGTTTCACGAGGAGTCAGGCATCGTCTCCTTTGGAGGCACTGATCTCCGCGTACCTCTGGAGTTTTCAAAGGATGTGAGGCCTCTGGTCACGATGAGGTGGGGAACTAGGTCTTTCTCTGTGGTCTCCACAGGGGATTCAGACATCCTTGCTTCTTGGGAGATGCAAGACGAGCCTGCATTCAAGTCACTGCAGGGATAGCCGGCCTTATTTCGAGTCAGGGCATCGCGGTGTCCATTCCACTTGAGGCCGCAAACTCAGGGTCCCTCTCACATACCTAGAGCTGAGAGAAGCCTCCTCTTGAGGTGCTTGTGGTAAGGTGGTATTCCTCAGGAGTCGAAGCCAGGGACTAACCTCTCATCTCGTGTTGATTTTTGGCCCACGGAACTCTTTCGTGTTGCTACAGTGACCTCAGGATCCCTCTATCCTTGAAACAGTGTTCTTGGGGTTTCTCTGGAGTGCCATCAAGGAAATCAAGGCTCCTTTCATGTGTGATGTGCAACACGGAATTGCTCTGCACGCAGTGCAGGGGAATCGGGCCTCATCTCGCGGCGAGGGGGAAGTCTCATGGTTTTTCTCGAGTTGCGGCGGGAACCTGGGGTATATTCTCGAGTTACGACGGGAATGGCACTTCCACCCACGTGTTTGTTCAGCCACGTCAGGACTCCTGCCTAGTTGCGAGGGACAACTCGGGATTCTCCTCGAGGCTTGGCAGAGCAATTGGAACGCCTCTCCAGCTGAGGCGGGAGACCAAGGGTCCCTTTCCACGTGCCACAGGAATCCTGGGACTCCTATCAAGTTTCACGAGGAGTCAGGCATCGTCTCCTTTGGAGGCACTGATCTCCGCATACCTCTGGAGTATTCAAAGGATTTGAGGCCTCCTGTCGCGATGAGGTCGGGAACTAGGTCTTTCTCTGTGGTCTCCACAGGGGATTCAGACACCCTTTCGTCTTGGGAGATGCAAGACGAGCCTGCATTCCAGTCACTGCAGGGATATCCGGCCTTATTTCGAGTCAGGGCATCGCGGTGTCCATTCCACTTGAGGCCGCAAACTCAGGGTCCCTCTCACATACCTAGAGCTGAGAGAAGCCTCCTCTTGAGGTGCTTGTGGTAAGGTGGTATTCCTCTGGAGTCGAAGCCAGGGACTAACCTCTCATCTCGAGTTGATTTTTGGCCCACGGAGCTCTTTCGTGTTGCTACAGTGACCTCAGGATCCCTCTAGCCTTGAAACAGTGTTCTTGGGGTTTCTCTGGAGTGCCATCAAGGAAATCAAGGCTCCTTTCATGTGTGATGTGCAACACGGAATTGCTCTGCACGCAGTGCAGGGGAATCGGGCCTCATCTCGTGGCGAGGGGGAAGTCTCATGGTTTTTCTCGAGTTGCAGCGGGAACCTGGGGTATATTCTCGAGTTACGACGGGGATGGCCCTTCCAGCCACGTGTTTCTTCAGCGACGTCAGTACTCCTGCCTAGTTGCGAGGGACAACTCTGGATTCTCCTCGAGGCTTGGCAGGGCAATTGGGACGCCTCTCCAGCTGAGGCGGGAGACCAAGTGTCCCTTTCCAAGTGCCACAGGAATCCTGGGACTCCTATCAAGTTTCACGAGGAGTCAGGCATCGTCTCCTTTGGAGGCACTGATCTCCGCGTACCTCTGGAGTTTTCAAAGGATGTGAGGCTATCGGTCGCGATGAGGTGGGGAACTAAGTCTTTCTCTGTGCTTTCCACAGGGGATTCAGACATCCATTCGTCCTGGGAGATGCAAGACGAGCCTGCATTGAAGTCACTGCAGGGATATCCGGCCTTATTTCGAGTCAGGGCATCGCGGTGTCCATTCCACTTGAGGCCGCAAACTCAGGGTCCCTCTCACATACCTAGAGCTGAGAGAAGCCTCCTCTTGAGGTGCTTGTGGTAAGGTGGTATTCCTCTGGAGAAGAATCCAGTGACTAACCTCTCTTTTCGAGTTGATTTTTGGTCCACAGAGTTCTTTCGTGTTGCAACAGTGACCTCAGGATCCCTCTAGCCTTGAAACAGTGTTCTTGGGGTTTCTGTGGAGTGCCATCAAGGAAATCAAGGCTCCTTTCATGTGTGATGTGCGAGACGGAATTACTCTGCACGGAGTACAGGGGAATCGGGCCTCATCTCGCATCGAGGGGGAAGTCTCATGGTTTTTCTCGAGTTGCGGCGGGAACCTGGGGTATATTCTCGAGTTACGACGGGGATGGCCCTTCCACACACGTGTGTGTTCAGCCACGTCAGGACTCCTGCCTAGTTGCGAGGGACAACTCGGGATTCTCCTCGAGGCTTGGCAGGGCAATTGGGACGCCTCTCCAGCTGAGACGGGAGACCAAGGGTCCCTTTCCACGTGCCACAGGAATCCTGGGTCTCCTATCAAGATTCACGAGGAGTCAGGCATCGTCTCCTTTGGAGGCACTGATCTCCGCATACCTCTGGAGTTTTCAAAGGATTTGAGGCCTCCTGTCGCGATGAGGTGGGGAACTAGGTCTTTCTCTGTGGTCTCCACAGGGGATTCAGACACCCTTTCGTCTTGGCAGATGCAAGACAAGCCTGCATTCCAGTCACTGCAGGGATATCCGGCCTTATTTCGAGTCAGGGCATTGCGGTGTCCATTCCACTTGAGGCCGCAAACTCAGGGTCCCTCTCACATACCTAGAGCTGAGAGAAGCCTCCTCTTGAGGTGCTTGTGGTAAGGTAGTATTCCTCAGGAGTCGAAGCCAGGGACTAACCTCTCATTTCGTGTTGATTCTTGGTCCACGGAGCTCTTTCGTGTTGCTACAGTGACCTCAGGATCCCTCTAGCCTTGAAACAGTGTTCTTGGGGTTTCTCTGGAGTGCCATCAAGAAAATCAAGGCTCCTTTCATGTGTGATGTGCAACACGGAATTGCTCTGCACGCAGTGCAGGGGAATCGGGCCTCATCTCGCGGCGAGGGGGAAGTCTCATGCTTTTTCTCGAGTTGCGGCGGGAACCTGGGGTATATTCTCGAGTTACGACGGGGATGGCACTTCCACACACGTGTGTGTTCAGCCATGTCAGGACTCCTGCCTAGTTGCGAGGGACAACTCGGGATTCTCCTCGAGGCTTTGCAGGGCAATTGGGACGCCTCTCCAGCTGAGACGGGAGACCAAGGGTTCCTTTCCACGTGCCACAGGAATCCTGGGCCTCCTATCAAGTTTCACGAGGAGTCAGGCATCGTCTCCTTTGGAGGCACTGATCTCCGCATACCTCTGGAGTTTTCAAAGGATTTGAGGCCTCCTGTCGCGATGAGGTGGGGAACTAAGTCTTTCTCTGTGCTTTCCACAGGGGATTCAGACATCCTTTCGTCCTGGGCGATGCAAGACGAGCCTGCATTGAAGTCACTGCAGGGATATCCGGCCTTATTTCGAGTCAGGGCATCGCGGTGTCCATTCCACTTGAGGCCGCAAACTCAGGATCCCTCTCACATACCTAGAGCTGAGAGAAGCCTCCTCTTGAGGTGCTTGTGGTAAGGTGGTATTCCTCAGGAGTCGAAGCCAGGGACTAACCTCTCATCTCGTGTTGATTCTTGGTCCACGGAGCTCTTTCGTGTTGCTACAGTGACCTCAGGATCCCTCTAGCCTTGAAACAGTGTTCTTGGGGTTTCTCTGGAGTGCCATGAAGGAAATCAAGGCTCCTTTCATGTGTGATGTGCAACACGGAATTGCTCTGCACGCAGTGCAGGGGAATCGGGCCTCATCTCGCGGCGAGGGGGAAGTCTCATGGTTTTTCTCGAGTTGCGGCGGGAACCTGGGGTATATTCTCGAGGTACGACGGGGATGGCCCTTCCACCCACGTGTTTCTTCAGCGACGTCAGGACTCCTGCCTAGATGCGAGGGACAACTCGGGATTCTCCTCGAGGCTTTGCAGGGCAATTGGGACGCCTCTCCAGCTGAGACGGGAGACCAAGGGTCCCTTTCCATGTGCCACAGGAATTCGGGGTCTCCTATCAAGTTTCACGAGGAGTCAGGCATCGTCTCCTTTGAAGGCACTGATCTCCGCATACCTCTGGAGTTTTCAAAGGATTTGAGGCCTCCTGTCGCGATGAGGTGGGGAACTAGGTCTTTCTCTGTGGTCTCCACAGGGGATTCAGACACCCTTTCGTCTTGGGAGATGCAAGACGAGCCTGCATTCCAGTCACTGCAGGGATATCCGGCCTTATTTCGAGTCAGGGCATCGCGGTGTCCATTCCACTTGAGGCCGCAAACTCAGGGTCCCTCTCACATACCTAGAGCTGAGAGAAGCCTCCTCTTGAGGTGCTTGTGGTAAGGTGGTATTCCTCTGGAGTCGAAGCCAGGGACTAACCTCTCATCTCGAGTTGATTTTTGGCCCACGGAGCTCTTTCGTGTTGCTACAGTGACCTCAGGATCCCTCGCCTTGAAACAGTGTTCTTGGGGTTTCTCTGGAGTGCCATCAAGGAAATCAAGGATCCTTTCATGTGTGATGTGCAACACGGAATTGCTCTGCACGCAGTGCAGGGGAATCGGGCCTCATCTCGTGGCGAGGGGGAAGTCTCATGGTTTTTCTCGAGTTGCGGCGGGAACCTGGGGTATATTCTCGAGTTACGACGGGGATGGCCCTTCCACCCACGTGTTTCTTCAGCGACGTCAGTACTCCTGCCTAGTTGCGAGGGACAACTCTGGATTCTCCTCGAGGCTTGGCAGGGCAATTGGGACGCCTCTCCAGCTGAGGCGGGAGACCAAGTGTCCCTTTCCAAGTGCCACAGGAATCCTGGGACTCCTATCAAGTTTCACGAGGAGTCAGGCATCGTCTCCTTTGGAGGCACTGATCTCCGCGTACCTCTGGAGTTTTCAAAGGATGTGAGGCTATCGGTCGCGATGAGGTGGGGAACTAAGTCTTTCTCTGTGCTTTCCACAGGGGATTCAGACATCCATTCGTCCTGGGAGATGCAAGACGAGCCTGCATTGAAGTCACTGCAGGGATATCCGGCCTTATTTCGAGTCAGGGCATCGCGGTGTCCATTCCACTTGAGGCCGCAAACTCAGGGTCCCTCTCACATACCTAGAGCTGAGAGAAGCCTCCTCTTGAGGTGCTTGTGGTAAGGTGGTATTCCTCTGGAGAAGAATCCAGTGACTAACCTCTCTTTTCGAGTTGATTTTTGGTCCACAGAGTTCTTTCGTGTTGCAACAGTGACCTCAGGATCCCTCTAGCCTTGAAACAGTGTTCTTGGGGTTTCTCTGGAGTGCCATCAAGGAAATCAAGGCTCCTTTCATGTGTGATGTGCAAGACGGAATTGCTCTGCACGCAGTGCAGGGGAATCGGGCCTCATCTCGCATCGAGGGGGAAGTCTCATGGTTTTTCTCGAGTTGCGGCGGGAACCTGGGGTATATTCTCGAGTTACGACGGGGATGGCCCTTCCACACACGTGTGTGTTCAGCCACGTCAGGACTCCTGCCTAGTTGCGAGGGACAACTCGGGATTCTCCTCGAGGCTTGGCAGGGCAATTGGGACGCCTCTCCAGCTGAGACGGGAGACCAAGGGTCCCTTTCCACGTGCCACAGGAATCCTGGGTCTCCTATCAAGATTCACGAGGAGTTAGGCATCGTCTCCTTTGGAGGCACTGATCTCCGCATACCTCTGGAGTTTTCAAAGGATTTGAGGCCTCCTGTCGCGATGAGGTGGGGAACTAGGTCTTTCTCTGTGGTCTCCACAGGGGATTCAGACACCCTTTCGTCTTGGCAGATGCAAGACGAGCCTGCATTCCAGTCACTGCAGGGATATCCGGCCTTATTTCGAGTCAGGGCATTGCGGTGTCCATTCCACTTGAGGCCGCAAACTCAGGGTCCCTCTCACATACCTAGAGCTGAGAGAAGCCTCCTCTTGAGGTGCTTGTGGTAAGGTAGTATTCCTCAGGAGTCGAAGCCAGGGACTAACATCTCATTTCGTGTTGATTCTTGGTCCACGGAGCTCTTTCGTGTTGCTACAGTGACCTCAGGATCCCTCTAGCCTTGAAACAGTGTTCTTGGGGTTTCTCTGGAGTGCCATGAAGGAAATCAAGGCTCCTTTCATGTGTGATGTGCAACACGGAATTGCTCTGCACGCAGTGCAGGGGAATCGGGCCTCATCTCGCGGCGAGGGGGAAGTCTCATGCTTTTTCTCGAGTTGCGGCGGGAACCTGGGGTATATTCTCGAATTACGACGGGGATGGCACTTCCACACACGTGTGTGTTCAGCCATGTCAGGACTCCTGCCTAGTTGCGAGGGACAACTCGGGATTCTCCTCGAGGCTTTGCAGGGCAATTGGGACGCCTCTCCAGCTGAGACGGGAGACCAAGGGTTCCTTTCCACGTGCCACAGGAATCCTGGGCCTCCTATCAAGTTTCACGAGGAGTCAGGCATCGTCTCCTTTGGAGGCACTGATCTCCGCATACCTCTGGAGTTTTCAAAGGATTTGAGGCCTCCTGTCGCGATGAGGTGGGGAACTAAGTCTTTCTCTGTGCTTTCCACAGGGGATTCAGACATCCTTTCGTCCTGGGCGATGCAAGACGAGCCTGCATTGAAGTCACTGCAGGGATATCCGGCCTTATTTCGAGTCAGGGCATCGCGGTGTCCATTCCACTTGAGGCCGCAAACTCAGGGTCCCTCTCACATACCTAGAGCTGAGAGAAGCCTCCTCTTGAGGTGCTTGTGGTAAGGTGGTATTCCTCTGGAGACGAATCCAGGGACTAACCTCTCTTTTCGAGTTGATTTTTGGTCCACAGAGTTCTTTCGTGTTGCTACAGTGACCTCAGGATCCCTCTATCCTTGAAACAGTGTTCTTGGGGTTTCTCTGGAGTGCCATCAAGGAAATCAAGGCTCCTTTCATGTGTGATGTGCAAGACGGAATTGCTCTGCACGCAGTACAGGGGAATCGGGCCTCATCTCGCATCGAGGGGGAAGTCTCATGGTTTTTCTCGAGTTGCGGCGGGAACCTGGGGTATATTCTCGAGTTACGACGGGGATGGCCCTTCCACCCACGTGTTTGTTCAGCCACGTCAGGACTCCTGCCTAGTTGCGAGGGACAACTCTGGATTCTCCTCGAGGCTTGGCAGGGCAATTGGAACGCCTCTCCAGCTGAGGCGGGAGACCAAGGGTCCCTTTCCACGTGCCACAAGAATCCTGGGACTCCTATCAGTGTTTCACGAGGAGTCAGGCATCGTCTCCTTTGGAGGCACAGATCTCCGCGTACCTCTGGAGTTTTCAAAGGATGTGAGGCCTCCGGTCGCGATGAGGTGGGGAACTAGGTCTTTCTCTGTGGTCTCCACAGGGGATTCAGACATCCTTTCTTCTTGGGAGATGCAAGACGAGCCTGCATTCAAGTCACTGCAGGGATATCCGGCCTTATTTCGAGTCAGGGCATCGCGGTGTCCATTCCACTTGAGGCCGCAAACTCAGGATCCCTCTCACATACCTAGAGCTGAGAGAAGCCTCCTCTTGAGGTGCTTGTGGTAAGGTGGTATTCCTCAGGAGTCGAAGCCAGGGACTAACCTCTCATCTCGTGTTGATTCTTGGTCCACGGAGCTCTTTCGTGTTGCTACAGTGACCTCAGGATCCCTCTAGCCTTGAAACAGTGTTCTTGGGGTTTCTCTGGAGTGCCATGAAGGAAATCAAGGCTCCTTTCATGTGTGATGTGCAACACGGAATTGCTCTGCACGCAGTGCAGGGGAATCGGGCCTCATCTCGCGGCGAGGGGGAAGTCTCATGGTTTTTCTCGAGTTGCGGCGGGAACCTGGGGTATATTCTCGAGGTACGACGGGGATGGCCCTTCCACCCACGTGTTTCTTCAGCGACGTCAGGACTCCTGCCTAGATGCGAGGGACAACTCGGGATTCTCCTCGAGGCTTTGCAGGGCAATTGGGACGCCTCTCCAGCTGAGACGGGAGACCAAGGGTCCCTTTCCATGTGCCACAGGAATTCGGGGTCTCCTATCAAGTTTCACGAGGAGTCAGGCATCGTCTCCTTTGAAGGCACTGATCTCCGCATACCTCTGGAGTTTTCAAAGGATTTGAGGCCTCCTGTCGCGATGAGGTGGGGAACTAGGTCTTTCTCTGTGGTCTCCACAGGGGATTCAGACACCCTTTCGTCTTGGGAGATGCAAGACGAGCCTGCATTCCAGTCACTGCAGGGATATCCGGCCTTATTTCGAGTCAGGGCATCGCGGTGTCCATTCCACTTGAGGCCGCAAACTCAGGGTCCCTCTCACATACCTAGAGCTGAGAGAAGCCTCCTCTTGAGGTGCTTGTGGTAAGGTGGTATTCCTCTGGAGTCGAAGCCAGGGACTAACCTCTCATCTCGAGTTGATTTTTGGCCCACGGAGCTCTTTCGTGTTGCTACAGTGACCTCAGGATCCCTCGCCTTGAAACAGTGTTCTTGGGGTTTCTCTGGAGTGCCATCAAGGAAATCAAGGCTCCTTTCATGTGTGATGTGCAACACGGAATTGCTCTGCACGCAGTGCAGGGGAATCGGGCCTCATCTCACGGCGAGGGGGAAGTCTCATGGTTTTTCTCGAGTTGCGGCGGGAACCTGGGGTATATTCTCGAGTTACGACGGGGATGGCCCTTCCACCCACGTGTTTCTTCAGCGACGTCAGGACTCCTGCCTACTTGCGAGGGACAACTCGGGATTCTCCTCGAGGCTTGGCAGGGCAATTGGGACGCCTCTCCAGCTGAGGCGGGAGACCAAGTGTACCTTTTCACGTGCCACAGGAATCCTGGGACTCCTATCAAGTTTCATGAGGAGTCAGGCGTCGTCTCCTTTGGAGGCACTGATCTCCGCATACCTCTGGAGTTTTCAAAGGATGTGAGGCTATGGGTCGCGATGAGGTGGGGAACTAAGTCTTTCTCTGTGCTTTCCACAGGGGATTCAGACATCCTTTCGTCCTGGGAGATGCAAGACGAGCCTGCATTCAAGTCACTGCAGGGATATCCGGCCTTATTTCGAGTCAGGGCATCGCGGTGTCCATTCCACTTGAGGCCGCAAACTCAGGATCCCTCTCACATACCTAGAGCTGAGAGAAGCCTCCTCTTGAGGTGCTTGTGGTAAGGTGGTATTCCTCTGGAGACGAATCCAGGGACTAACCTCTCTTTTCGAGTTGATTTTTCGTCCACAGAGTTCTTTCGTGTTGCTACAGTGACCTCAGGATCCCTCTATCCTTGAAACAGTGTTCTTGGGGTTTCTCTGGAGTGCCATCAAGGAAATCAAGGCTCCTTTCATGTGTGATGTGCAACACGGAATTGCTCTGCACGCAGTACAGGGGAATCGGGCCTCATCTCGCATCGAGGGGGAAGTCTCATGGTTTTTCTCGAGTTGCGGTGGGAACCTGGGGTATATTCTCGAGTTACGACGGGGATGGCCCTTCCACCCACGTGTTTCTTCAGCGACGTCAGGACTCCTGCCTAGTTGCGAGGGACAACTCTGGATTCTCCTCGAGGCTTGGCAGGGCAATTGGGACTCCTCTCCAGCTGAGGCGGGAGACCAAGGGTCCCTTTCCACGTGCCACAGGAATCCTGGGTCTCCTATCAAGTTTCACGAGGAGTCAGGCATCGTCTCCTTTGGAGGCACTGATCTCCGCATACCTCTGGAGTTTTCAAAGGATTTGAGGCCTCCGGTCGCGATGAGGTGGGGAACTAGGTCTTTCTCTGTGGTCTCCACAGGGGATTCAGACATCCTTTCATCTTGGGAGATGCAAGACGAGCCTGCATTCAAGTCACTGCAGGGATATCCAGCCTTATTTCACGTCAGGGCATCGCGGTGTCCATTCCGCTTGAGACCGCAAACTCAGGGTCCTTCTCACATACCTACAGCTGAGAGAAGCCTCCACTTGAGGTGCTTGTGGTAAGGTGGTATTCCTCTGGAGTCGAAGCCAGGGACTAACGTCTCATCTCGAGTTGATTTTTGGCCCATGGAGCTCTTTCGTGTTGCTACAGTGACCTCAGGATCCCTCTAGCCTTGAAACAGTGTTCTTGGGGTTTCTCTGGAGTGCCGTCAAGGAAATCAAGGCTCCTTTCATGTGTGATGTGCAACACGGAATTGCTCTGCACGCAGTGCAGGGGAATCGGGCCTCATCTCGCGGCGAGGGGGAAGTCTCATGGTTTTTCTCGAGTTGCGGCGGGAACCTGGGGTATATTCTCGAGTTACGACGGGGATGGCCCTTCCACCCACGTGTTTCTTCAGCGACGTCAGGACTCCTGCCTAGTTGCGAGGGACAACTCTGGATTCTCCTCGAGGCTTGGCAGGGCAATTGGGACGCCTCTCCAGCTGAGGCGGGAGACCAAGTGTCCCTTTCCAAGTGCCACAGGAATCCTGGGACTCCTATCAAGTTTCACGAGGAGTCAGGCATCGTCTCCTTTGGAGGCACTGATCTCCGCGTACCTCTGGAGTTTTCAAAGGATGTGAGGCTATCGGTCGTGATGAGGTGGGGAACTAAGTCTTTCTCTGTGCTTTCCACAGGGGATTCAGACATCCTTTCGTCCTGGGAGATGCAAGACGAGCCTGCATTGAAGTCACTGCAGGGATATCCGGCCTTATTTCGAGTCAGGGCATCGTGGTGTCCATTCCACTTGAGGCCGCAAACTCAGGGTCCCTCTCACATACCTAGAGCTGAGAGAAGCCTCCTCTTGAGGTGCTTGTGGTAAGGTGGTATTCCTCTGGAGACGATTCCAGGGACTAACCTCTCTTTTCGAGTTGATTTTTGGTCCACAGAGTTCTTTCGTGTTGCTACAGTGACCTCAGGATCCCTCTATCCTTGAAACAGTGTTCTTGGGGTTTCTCTGGAGTGCCATCAAGGAAATCAAGGCTCCTTTCATGTGTGATGTGCAAGACGGAATTGCTCTGCACGCAGTACAGGGGAATCGGGCCTCATCTCGCATCGAGGGGGAAGTCTCATGGTTCTTCTCGAGTTGCGGCGGGAACCTGGGGTATATTCTCGAGTTAGGACAGGGATGGCCCTTCCACCCACGTGTTTGTTCAGCCATGTCAGGGCTCCTGCCTAGTTGCGAGGGACAACTCGGGATTCTCCTCGAGGCTTGGCAGGGCAATTGGAACGCCTGTCCAGCTGAGGCGGGAGACCAAGGGTCCCTTTCCTCGTGCCACAAGAATCCTGGGACTCCTATCAAGTTTCACGAGGAGTCAGGCATCGTCTCCTTTTGAGGCACTGATCTCCGCGTACCTCTGGAGTTTTCAAAGGATGTGAGGCCTGCGGTCGCGATGAGGTGGGGAACTAGGTGTTTCTCTGTGGTCTCCACAGGGGATTCAGACATCCTTTCTTCTTGGGAGATGCAAGACGAGCCTGCATTCAAGTCACTGCAGGGATATCCGGCCTTATTTCGAGTCAGGGCATCTCGGTGTCCATTCCACTTGAGGCCGCAAACTCAGGATCCCTCTCACATACCTAGAGCTGAGAGAAGCCTCCTCTTGAGGTGCTTGTGGTAAGGTGGTATTCCTCTGGAGTCGAAGCCAGGGACTAACCTCTCATCTCGTGTTGATTCTTGGTCCACGGAGCTTTTTCGGGTTGCTACAGTGACCTCAGGATCCCTCTAGCCTTGAAACAGTGTTCTTGGGGTTTCTCTGGAGTGCCATCAAGGAAATCAATGCTCCTTTCATGTGTGATGTGCAACACGGAATTGCTCTGCACGCAGTGCAGGGGAATCGGGCCTCATCTCGCGGCGAGGGGGAAGTCTCATGGTTTTTCTCGAGTTGCAGCGGGAACCTGGGGTATATTCTCGAGTTACGACGGGGATGGCCCTTCCACACACGTGTGTGTTCAGCCATGTCAGGACTCCTGCCTAGTTGCGAGGGACATCTCGGGATTCTCCTCGAGGCTTTGCAGGGCAATTGGGACGCCTCTCCAGCTGAGACGGGAGACCAAGGGTCCCTTTCTACGTGCCACAGGAATCCTGGGTCTCCTATCAAGTTTCACGAGGAGTCAGGCATCGTCTCCTTTGGAGGCACTGATCTCCGCATACCTCTGGAGTTTTCAAAGGATTTGAGGCCTCCTGTCGCGATGAGGTGGGGAACTAGGTCTTTCTCTGTGGTCTCCACAGGGGATTCAGACATCCTTTCTTCTTGGGAGATGCAAGACGAGCCTGCATTCAAGTCACTGCAGGGATATCCGGCCTTATTTCGAGTCAGGGCATCGCGGTGTCCATTCCACTTGAGGCCGCAAACTCAGGGTCCCTCTCACATACCTAGAGCTGAGAGAAGCCTCCTCTTGAGGTGCTTGTGGTAAGGTGGTATTCCTCTGGAGTCGAAGCCAGGGACTAACCTCTCATCTCGAGTTGATTTTTGGCCCACGGAACTCTTTCGTGTTGCTACAGTGATCTCAGGATCCCTCTAGCCTTGAAACAGTGTTCTTGGGGTTTCTCTGGAGTGCCATCAAGGAAATCAAGGCTCCTTTCATGTGTGATGTGCAACACGGAATTGCTCTGCACGCAGTGCAGGGGAATCGGGCCTCATCTCGCGGCGAGGGGGATGTCTCATGGTTTTTCTCGAGTTGCGGGTGAAACCTGGGGTATATTCTCGAGTTACGACGGGGATGGCCCTTCCACCCACGTGTTTCTTCAGCGACGTCAGGACTCCTGCCTAGTTGCGAGGGACAACTCTGGATTCTCCTCGAAGCTTGGCAGGGCAATTGGGACGCCTCTCCAGCTGAGGCGGGAGACCAAGTGTCCCTTTCCAAGTGCCACAGGAATCCTGGGACTCCTATCAAGTTTCACGAGGAGTCAGGCGTCGTCTCCTTTGGAGGCACTGATCTCCGCGTACCTATGGAGTTTTCAAAGGATGTGAGGCTATCGGTCGCGATGAGGTGGGGAACTAAGTCTTTCTCTGTGCTTTCCACAGGGGATTCAGACATCCTTTCATCCTGGGAGATGCAAGACGAGCCTGCATTGAAGTCACTGCAGGGATATCCGGCCTTATTTCGAGTCAGGGCATCGCGGTGTCCATTTCACTTGAGGCCGCAAACTCAGGGTCCCTCTCCCATACCTAGAGCTGAGAGAAGCCTTCTCTTGAGGTGCTTGTGGTAAGGTGGTATTCCTCTGGAGACGAATCCAGGGACTAACCTCTCTTTTCGAGTTGATTTTTGGTCCACAGAGTTCTTTCGTGTTGCTACAGTGACCTCAGGATACCTCTATCCTTGAAACAGTGTTCTTGGGGTTTCTCTGGAGTGCCATCAAGGAAATCAAGGCTCCTTTCATGTGTGATGTGTAAGACGGAATTGCTCTGCACGCAGTACAGGGGAATCGGGCCTCATCTCGCATCGAGGGGGAAGTTTCATGGTTTTTCTCGAGTTGCGGCGGGAACCTGGGGTATATTCTCGAGTTACGACGGGGATGGCCCTTCCACCCACGTGTTTGTTCAGCCATGTCAGGACTCCTGCCTAGTTGCGAGGGACAACTCTGGATTCTCCTCGAGGCTTGGCAGGGCAATTGGGACGCCTCTCCAGCTGAGGCGGGAGACCAAGGGTCCCTTTCCCCGTGCCACAAGAATCCTGGGACTCCTATCAAGTTTCACGAGGAGTCAGGCATCGTCTCCTTTGGAGGCACTGATCTCCGCGTACCTCTGGAGTTTTCAAAGGATGTGAGGCCTCCGGTCGCGATGAGGTGGGGAACTAGGTGTTTCTCTGTGGTCTCCACAGGGGATTCAGACATCCTTTCTTCTTGGGAGATGCAAGACGAGCCTGCATTCAAGTCACTGCAGGGATATCCAGCCTTATTTCGAGTCAGGGCATCGCGGTGTCCATTCCACTTGAGGCCGCAAACTCAGGATCCCTCTCACATACCTAGAGCTGAGAGAAGCCTCCTCTTGAGGTGCTTGTGGTAAGGTGGTATTCCTCAGGAGTCAAAGCCAGGGACTAACCTCTCATCTCGTGTTGATTCTTGGTCCACGGAGCTCTTTCGTGTTGCTACAGTGACCTCAGGATCCCTCTAGCCTTGAAACAGTGTTCTTGGGGTTTCTCTGGAGTGCCATGAAGGAAATCAAGGCTCCTTTCATGTGTGATGGGCAAAACGGAATTGCTCTGCACGCAGTTCAGGGGAATCGGGCCTCATCTCGCGGCGAGGGGGAAGTCTCATGGTTTTTCTCGAGTTGGGGCGGGAACCTGGGGTATATTCTCGAGTTACGACGGGGATGGCCCTTCCACACACGTGTGTGTTCAGCCATGTCAGGACTCCTGCCTAGTTGCGAGGGACAACTCGGGATTCTCCTCGAGGCTTTGCAGGGCAATTGGGACGCCTCTCCAGCTGAGACGGGAGACCAAGGGTCCCTTTCCACGTGCCACAGGAATCCTGGGAGTCCTATCAAGTTTCACGAGGAGTCAGGCATCGTCTCCTTTGGAGGCACTGATCTCCGCGTACCTCTGGAGTTTTCAAAGGATGTGAGGCCTGCGGTCGCGATGAGGTGGGGAACTAGGTCTTTCTCTATGGTCTCCACAGGGGATTCAGACACCCTTTCGTCTTGGGAGATGCAAGACGAGCCTGCATTCAAGTCACTGCAGGGATATCCGGCCTTATTTCGAGTCAGGGCATCGCGGTATCCATTCCACTTGAGGCCGCAAACTCAGGGTCCCTCTCACATACCTAGAGCTGAGAGAAGCCTCCTCTTGAGGTCCTTGTGGTAAGGTGGTATTCCTCTGGAGTCGAAGCCAGGGACTAACCTCTCATCTCGAGTCGATTTTTGGTCCACGGAGCTCTTTCGTGTTGCTACAGTGACCTCAGGATCCCTCTAGCCTTGAAACAGTGTTCTTGGGGTTTCTCTGGAGTGCCATGAAGGAAATCAAGGCTCCTTTCATGTGTGATGTGCAACACAGAATTGCTCTGCACGCAGTGCAGGGGAATCGGGCCTCATCTCGCGGCGAGGGGGAAGTCTCATGGTTTTTCTCGAGTTGGGGCGGGAACCTGGGGTATATTCTCGAGTTACGACGGGGATGGCCCTTCCACACACGTGTGTGTTCAGCCATGTCAGGACTCCTGCCTAGTTGCGAGGGACAACTCTGGATTCTCCTCGAGGCTTTGCAGGGCAATTGGGACGCCTCTCCAGCTGAGACGGGAGACCAAGGGTCCCTTTCCACGTGCCACAGGAATCCTGGGAGTCCTATCAAGTTTCACGAGGAGTCAGGCATCGTCTCCTTTGGAGGCACTGATCTCCGCGTACCTCTGGAGTTTTCAAAGGATGTGAGGCCTGCGGTCGCGATGAGGTGGGGAACTAGGTCTTTCTCTATGGTCTCCACAGGGGATTCAGACACCCTTTCGTCTTGGGAGATGCAAGACGAGCCTGCATTCAAGTCACTGCAGGGATATCCGGCCTTATTTCGAGTCAGGGCATCGCGGTATCCATTCCACTTGAGGCCGCAAACTCAGGGTCCCTCTCACATACCTAGAGCTGAGAGAAGCCTCCTCTTGAGGTCCTTGTGGTAAGGTGGTATTCCTCTGGAGTCGAAGCCAGGGACTAACCTCTCATCTCGAGTCGATTTTTGGTCCACGGAGCTCTTTCGTGTTGCTACAGTGACCTCAGGATCCCTCTAGCCTTGAAACAGTGTTCTTGGGGTTTCTCTGGAGTGCCATGAAGGAAATCAAGGCTCCTTTCATGTGTGATGTGCAACACAGAATTGCTCTGCACGCAGTGCAGGGGAATCGGGCCTCATCTCGCGGCGAGGGGGAAGTCTCATGGTTTTTCTCGAGTTGCGGCGGGAACCTGGGGTATATTCTCGAGTTACGACGGGGATGGCCCTTCCACACACGTGTTTGTTCAGCCACGTCAGGACTCTTGCCTAGTTGCGAGACACATCTCGGGATTCTCCTCGAGGCTTGGCAAGGCAATTGGGACGCCTCTCCAGCTGAGGCGGGAGACCAAGGGTCCCTTTCCACGTGCCACAGGAATCCTGGGACTCCTATCAAGTTTCACGAGGAGTCAGGCATCGTCTCCTTTGGAGGCACTGATCTCCGCGTACCTCTGGAGTTTTCAAAGGATGTGAGGCCTCCGGTCGCAATGAGGTGGGGAACTAGTTCTTTCTCTGTTGTCTCCACAGGGGATTCAGACATCCTTTCATCTTGGGAGATGCAAGACGAGCCTGCATTCAAGTCACTGCAGGGATATCCAGCCTTATTTCGCGTCAGGGCATCGCGGTGTCCATTTCACTTGAGGCCGCAAACTCAGGGTCCCTCTCACATACCTAGAGCTGAGAGAAGCCTCCTCTTGAGGTGCTTGTGGTAAGGGGGTATTCCTCTGGAGTTGAAGCCAGGGACTAACCTCTCATCTCGAGTTGATTTTTGGCCCACGGAGCTCTTTCGTGTTGCTACAGTGACCTCAGGATCCCTCTAGCCTTGAAACAGTGTTCTTGGAGTTTCTCTGGAGTGCCATCAAGGAAATCAAGGCTCCTTTCATGTGTGATGTGCAACACGGAATTGCTCTGCACGCAGTGCAGGGGAATCGGGCCTCATCTCGCGGCCAGGGGGAAGTCTCATGGTTTTTCTCGAGTTGCGGCGGGAACCTGGGGTATATTCTCGAGTTACGACGGGGATGGCCCTTCCACCCACGTGTTTCTTCAGCGACGTCAGGACTCCTGCCTAGTTGCGAGGGACAACTCTGGATTCTCCTCGAGGCTTGGCAGGGCAATTGGGACGCCTCTCCAGCTGAGGCGGGAGACCAAGTGTCCCTTTCCAAGTGCCACAGGAATCCTGGGACTCCTATCAAGTTTCACGAGGAGTCAGGCATCGTCTCCTTTGGAGGCACTGATCTCCGCGTACCTCTGGAGTTTTCAAAGGATGTGAGGCTATGGGTCGCGATGAGGTGGGGAACTAAGTCTTTCTCTGTGCTTTCCACAGGGGATTCAGACATCCTTTCGTCCTGGGAGATGCAAGACGAGCCTGCATTGAAGTCACTGCAGGGATATCCGGCCTTATTTCGAGTCAGGGCATCGCGGTGTCCATTCCACTTGAGGCCGCAAACTCAGGGTCCCTCTCACATACCTAGAGCTGAGAGAAGCCTCCTCTTGAGGTGCTTGTGGTAAGGTGGTATTCCTCTGGAGACGAATCCAGGGACTAACCTCCCTTTTCGAGTTGATTTTTGGTCCACAGAGTTCTTTCGTGTTGCTACAGTGACCTCAGGATCCCTCTAGCCTTGAAACAGTGTTCTTGGGGTTTCTCTGGAGTGCCATCAAGGAAATCAAGGCTCCTTTCATGTGTGATGTGCAAGACGGAATTGCTCTGCACGCAGTGCAGGGGAATCGGGCCTCATCTCGCGGCGAGGGGGAAGTCTCATGGTTTTTCTCGAGTTGCGGCGGGAACCTGGGGTATATTCTCGAGTTACGACGGGGATGGCCCTTCCACCCACGTGTTTCTTCAGCCACGTCAGGACTCCTGCCTAGTTGCGAGGGACAACTCGGGATTCTCCTCGAGGCTTGGCAGGGCAATTGGAACGCCTCTCCAGCTGAGGCGGGAGACCAAGGGTCCCTTTCCAAGTGCCACAGGAATCCTGGGACTCCTATCAAGTTTCACGAGGAGTCAGGCATCGTCTCCTTTGGAGGCACTGATCTCCGCGTACCTCTGGAGTTTTCAAAGGATGTGAGGCCTCCGGTCGCAATGAGGTGGGGAACTAGTTCTTTCTCTGTGGTCTCCACAGGGGATTCAGACATCCTTTCATCTTGGGAGATGCAAGACGAGCCTGCATTCAAGTCACTGCAGGGATATCCAGCCTTATTTCGCGTCAGGGCATCGCGGTGTCCATTCCACTTGAGGCCGCAAACTCAGGGTCCCTCTCACATACCTAGAGCTGAGAGAAGCCTCCTCTTGAGGTGCTTGTGGTAAGGTGGTATTCCTCTGGAGTCGAAGCCAGGGACTAACCTCTCATCTCGAGTTGATTTTTGGCCCACGGAGTTCTTTCGTGTTGCTACAGTGACCTCAGGATACCTCTAGCCTTGAAACAGTGTTCTTGGGGTTTCTCTGGAGTGCCATCAAGGAAATCAAGGCTCCTTTCATGTGTGATGTGCAACACGGAATTGCTCTGCATGCAGTACAGGGGAATCGGGCCTCATCTCGCGGCGAGGGGGAAGTCTCATGGTTTTTCTCGAGTTGCGGCGGGAACCTGGGGTATATTCTCGAGTTACGACGGGGATGGCCCTTCCACCCTCGTGTTTCTTCAGCGACGTCAGGACTCCTGCCTAGTTGCGAGGGACAACTCTGGATTCTCCTCGAGGCTTGGCAGGGCAATTGGGACGCCTCTCCAGCTGAGGCGGGAGACCAAGTGTCCCTTTCCAAGTGCCACAGGAATCCTGGGACTCCTATCAAGTTTCACGAGGAGTCAGGCGTCGTCTCCTTTGGAGGCACTGATCTCCGCGTACCTCTGGAGTTTTCAAAGGACGTGAGGCCTCCGGTCGCGATGAGGTGGGGAACTAGGTCTTTCTCTGTGGTCTCCACAGGGGATTCAGACACCCTTTCGTCTTGGGAGATGCAAGACGAGCCTGCATTCAAGTCACTGCAGGGATATCCGGCCTTATTTCGAGTCAGGGCATCGCGGTGTCCATTCCACTTGAGGCCGCAAACTCAGGGTCCCTCTCACATACATAGAGCTGAGAGAAGCCTCCTCTTGAGGTGCTTGTGGTAAGGTGGTATTCCTCTGGAGTCGAAGCCAGGGACTAACCTCTCATCTCGAGTTGATTTTTGGCCCACAGAGCTCTTTCTTGTTGCTACAGTGACCTCAGGATCCCTCTAGCCTTGAAACAGTGTTCTTGGGGTTTCTCTGGAGTGTCAAGGAAATCAAGGCTCCTTTCATGTGTGATGTGCAACACGGAATTGCTCTGCACGCAGTGCAGGGGAATCGGGCCTCATCTCGCGGCGAGGGGGAAGTCTCATGTTTTTTCTCGAGTTGCGGCGGGAACCTGGGGTATATTCTCGAGTTACGACGGGGATGGCCCTTCCACACACGTGTTTCTTCAGCGACGTCAGGACTCCTGCCTAGTTGCGAGGGACAACTCTCGATTCTCCTCGAGGCTTGGCAGGGCAATTGGGACGCCTCTCCAGCTGAGACGGGAGACCAAGGGTCCCTTTCCACGTGCCACAGGAATCCTGGGTCTCCTATCAAGTTTCACGAGGAGTCAGGCATCGTCTCCTTTGGAGGCACTGATCTCCGCGTACCTCTGGAGTTTTCAAAGGATGTGAGGCTATCGGTCGCGATGAGGTGGGGAACTAAGTCTTTCTCTGTGCTTTCCACAGGGGATTCAGACATCCTTTGGTCCTGGGAGATGCAAGACGAGCCTGCATTGAAGTCACTGCAGGGATATCCGGCCTTATTTCGAGTCAGGGCATCGCGGTGTCCATTCCACTTGAGGCCGCAAACTCAGGGTCCCTCTCACATACCTAGAGCTGAGAGAAGCCTCCTCTTGAGGTGCTTGTGGTAAGGTGGTATTCCTCTGGAGACGAATCCAGGGACTAACCTCTCTTTTCGAGTTGATTTTTGGTCCACAGAGTTCTTTCGTGTTGCTACAGTGACCTCAGGATCCCTCTAGCCTTGAAACAGTGTTCTTGGGGTTTCTCTGGAGTGCCATCAAGGAAATCAAGGCTCCTTTCATGTGTGATGTGCAAGACGGAATTGCTCTGCACGCAGTGCAGGGGAATCGGGCCTCATCTCGCGGCGAGGGGGAAGTCTCATGGTTTTTCTCGAGTTGCGGCGGGAACCTGGGGTATATTCTCGAGTTACGACGGGGATGGCCCTTCCACCCACGTGTTTCTTCAGCCACGTCAGGACTCCTGCCTAGTTGCGAGGGACAACTCGGGATTCTCCTCGAGGCTTGGCAGGGCAATTGGAACGCCTCTCCAGCTGAGGCGGGAGACCAAGGGTCCCTTTCCAAGTGCCACAGGAATCCTGGGACTCCTATCAAGTTTCACGAGGAGTCAGGCATCGTCTCCTTTGGAGGCACTGATCTCCGCGTACCTCTGGAGTTTTCAAAGGATGTGAGGCCTCCGGTCGCAATGAGGTGGGGAACTAGTTCTTTCTCTGTTGTCTCCACAGGGGATTCAGACATCCTTTCATCTTGGGAGATGCAAGACGAGCCTGCATTCAAGTCACTGCAGGGATATCCAGCCTTATTTCGCGTCAGGGCATCGCGGTGTCCATTTCACTTGAGGCCGCAAACTCAGGGTCCCTCTCACATACCTAGAGCTGAGAGAAGCCTCCTCTTGAGGTGCTTGTGGTAAGGGGGTATTCCTCTGGAGTTGAAGCCAGGGACTAACCTCTCATCTCGAGTTGATTTTTGGCCCACGGAGCTCTTTCGTGTTGCTACAGTGACCTCAGGATCCCTCTAGCCTTGAAACAGTGTTCTTGGAGTTTCTCTGGAGTGCCATCAAGGAAATCAAGGCTCCTTTCATGTGTGATGTGCAACACGGAATTGCTCTGCACGCAGTGCAGGGGAATCGGGCCTCATCTCGCGGCCAGGGGGAAGTCTCATGGTTTTTCTCGAGTTGCGGCGGGAACCTGGGGTATATTCTCGAGTTACGACGGGGATGGCCCTTCCACCCACGTGTTTCTTCAGCGACGTCAGGACTCCTGCCTAGTTGCGAGGGACAACTCTGGATTCTCCTCGAGGCTTGGCAGGGCAATTGGGACGCCTCTCCAGCTGAGGCGGGAGACCAAGTGTCCCTTTCCAAGTGCCACAGGAATCCTGGGACTCCTATCAAGTTTCACGAGGAGTCAGGCATCGTCTCCTTTGGAGGCACTGATCTCCGCGTACCTCTGGAGTTTTCAAAGGATGTGAGGCTATCGGTCGCGATGAGGTGGGGAACTAAGTCTTTCTCTGTGCTTTCCACAGGGGATTCAGACATCCTTTCGTCCTGGGAGATGCAAGACGAGCCTGCATTGAAGTCACTGCAGGGATATCCGGCCTTATTTCGAGTCAGGGCATCGCGGTGTCCATTCCACTTGAGGCCGCAAACTCAGGGTCCCTCTCACATACCTAGAGCTGAGAGAAGCCTCCTCTTGAGGTGCTTGTGGTAAGGTGGTATTCCTCTGGAGACGAATCCAGGGACTAACCTCCCTTTTCGAGTTGATTTTTGGTCCACAGAGTTCTTTCGTGTTGCTACAGTGACCTCAGGATCCCTCTAGCCTTGAAACAGTGTTCTTGGGGTTTCTCTGGAGTGCCATCAAGGAAATCAAGGCTCCTTTCATGTGTGATGTGCAACACGGAATTGCTCTGCACGCAGTGCAGGGGAATCGGGCCTCATCTCGCGGCGAGGGGGAAGTCTCATGGTTTTTCTCGAGTTGCGGCGGGAACCTGGGGTATATTCTCGAGTTACGACGGGGATGGCCCTTCCACCCACGTGTTTCTTCAGCCACGTCAGGACTCCTGCCTAGTTGCGAGGGACAACTCGGGATTCTCCTCGAGGCTTGGCAGGGCAATTGGAACGCCTCTCCAGCTGAGGCGGGAGACCAAGGGTCCCTTTCCAAGTGCCACAGGAATCCTGGGACTCCTATCAAGTTTCACGAGGAGTCAGGCATCGTCTCCTTTGGAGGCACTGATCTCCGCGTACCTCTGGAGTTTTCAAAGGATGTGAGGCCTCCGGTCGCAATGAGGTGGGGAACTAGTTCTTTCTCTGTGGTCTCCACAGGGGATTCAGACATCCTTTCATCTTGGGAGATGCAAGACGAGCCTGCATTCAAGTCACTGCAGGGATATCCAGCCTTATTTCGCGTCAGGGCATCGCGGTGTCCATTCCACTTGAGGCCGCAAACTCAGGGTCCCTCTCACATACCTAGAGCTGAGAGAAGCCTCCTCTTGAGGTGCTTGTGGTAAGGTGGTATTCCTCTGGAGTCGAAGCCAGGGACTAACCTCTCATCTCGAGTTGATTTTTGGCCCACGGAGCTCTTTCGTGTTGCTACAGTGACCTCAGGATACCTCTAGCCTTGAAACAGTGTTCTTGGGGTTTCTCTGGAGTGCCATCAAGGAAATCAAGGCTCCTTTCATGTGTGATGTGCAACACGGAATTGCTCTGCATGCAGTACAGGGGAATCGGGCCTCATCTCGCGGCGAGGGGGAAGTCTCATGGTTTTTCTCGAGTTGCGGCGGGAACCTGGGGTATATTCTCGAGTTACGACGGGGATGGCCCTTCCACCCTCGTGTTTCTTCAGCGACGTCAGGACTCCTGCCTAGTTGCGAGGGACAACTCTGGATTCTCCTCGAGGCTTGGCAGGGCAATTGGGACGCCTCTCCAGCTGAGGCGGGAGACCAAGTGTCCCTTTCCAAGTGCCACAGGAATCCTGGGACTCCTATCAAGTTTCACGAGGAGTCAGGCGTCGTCTCCTTTGGAGGCACTGATCTCCGCGTACCTCTGGAGTTTTCAAAGGACGTGAGGCCTCCGGTCGCGATGAGGTGGGGAACTAGGTCTTTCTCTGTGGTCTCCACAGGGGATTCAGACACCCTTTCGTCTTGGGAGATGCAAGACGAGCCTGCATTCAAGTCACTGCAGGGATATCCGGCCTTATTTCGAGTCAGGGCATCGCGGTGTCCATTCCACTTGAGGCCGCAAACTCAGGGTCCCTCTCACATACCTAGAGCTGAGAGAAGCCTCCTCTTGAGGTGCTTGTGGTAAGGTGGTATTCCTCTGGAGACGAATCCAGGGACTAACCTCTCTTTTCGAGTTGATTTTTGGTCCACAGAGTTCTTTCGTGTTGCTACAGTGACCTCAGGATCCCTCTAGCCTTGAAACAGTGTTCTTGGGGTTTCTCTGGAGTGCCATCAAGGAAATCAAGGCTCCTTTCATGTGTGATGTGCAAGACGGAATTGCTCTGCACGCAGTGCAGGGGAATCGGGCCTCATCTCGCGGAGAGGGGGAAGTCTCATGGTTTTTCTCGAGTTGCGGCGGGAACCTGGGGTATATTCTCGAGTTACGACGGGGATGG
This sequence comes from Cervus elaphus, assembly GCF_910594005.1. Lineage (NCBI taxonomy): Eukaryota > Metazoa > Chordata > Mammalia > Artiodactyla > Cervidae > Cervus > Cervus elaphus. The sequence goes on from NW_025316789.1 coordinate 2,824,140, forward strand.
CCCTTCCACCCACGTGTTTCTTCAGCCACGTCAGGACTCCTGCCTAGTTGCGAGGGACAACTCGGGATTCTCCTCGAGGCTTGGCAGGGCAATTGGAACGCCTCTCCAGCTGAGGCGGGAGACCAAGGGTCCCTTTCCAAGTGCCACAGGAATCCTGGGACTCCTATCAAGTTTCACGAGGAGTCAGGCATCGTCTCCTTTGGAGGCACTGATCTCCGCGTACCTCTGGAGTTTTCAAAGGATGTGAGGCCTCCGGTCGCAATGAGGTGGGGAACTAGTTCTTTCTCTGTGGTCTCCACAGGGGATTCAGACATCCTTTCATCTTGGGAGATGCAAGACGAGCCTGCATTCAAGTCACTGCAGGGATATCCAGCCTTATTTCGCGTCAGGGCATCGCGGTGTCCATTCCACTTGAGGCCGCAAACTCAGGGTCCCTCTCACATACCTAGAGCTGAGAGAAGCCTCCTCTTGAGGTGCTTGTGGTAAGGTGGTATTCCTCTGGAGTCGAAGCCAGGGACTAACCTCTCATCTCGAGTTGATTTTTGGCCCACGGAGCTCTTTCGTGTTGCTACAGTGACCTCAGGATACCTCTAGCCTTGAAACAGTGTTCTTGGGGTTTCTCTGGAGTGCCATCAAGGAAATCAAGGCTCCTTTCATGTGTGATGTGCAACACGGAATTGCTCTGCATGCAGTACAGGGGAATCGGGCCTCATCTCGCGGCGAGGGGGAAGTCTCATGGTTTTTCTCGAGTTGCGGCGGGAACCTGGGGTATATTCTCGAGTTACGACGGGGATGGCCCTTCCACCCTCGTGTTTCTTCAGCGACGTCAGGACTCCTGCCTAGTTGCGAGGGACAACTCTGGATTCTCCTCGAGGCTTGGCAGGGCAATTGGGACGCCTCTCCAGCTGAGGCGGGAGACCAAGTGTCCCTTTCCAAGTGCCACAGGAATCCTGGGACTCCTATCAAGTTTCACGAGGAGTCAGGCATCGTCTCCTTTGGAGGCACTGATCTCCGCGTACCTCT